>NW_027363327.1:0-600000 GCF_046119375.1 Phyllobates terribilis
TGCTCCGGTGGCAAGCCAACGGGACAGTGGCGTGCTCCGGTGGCAAGCCAACGGGACAGTGGCGTGCTCCGGTGGCAAACCAACGGGAAAGTGGCGTGCTCCGGTGGCAAGCCAACGGGAAAGTGGCGTGCTCCGGTGGCAAGCCAACGGGACAGTGGCGTGCTCCGGTGGCAAGCCAAAGGGACAGTGGCGTGCTCCGGTGGCAAGCCAACGGGACAGTGGCGTGCTCCGGTGGCAAGCCAACGGGACAGTGGCGTGCTCCGGTGGCAAGCCAACGGGAAAGTGGCGTGCTCCGGTGGCAAGCCAACGGGACAGTGGCGTGCTCCGGTGGCAAGCCAACGGGAAAGTGGCGTGCTCCGGTGGCAAGCCAACGGGAAAGTGGCGTGCTCCGGTGGCAAGCCAACGGGACTGTGGCGTGCTCCGGTGGCAAGCCAACGGGACTGTGGCGTGCTCCGGTGGCAAGCCAACGGGAAAGTGGCGTGCTCCGGTGGCAAGCCAACGGGAAAGTGGCGTGCTCCGGTGGCAAGCCAACGGGAAAGTGGCGTGCTCCGGTGGCAAGCCAACGGGAAAGTGGCGTGCTCCGGTGGCAAGCCAACGGGAAAGTGGCGTGCTCCGGTGGCAAGCCAACGGGAAAATGGCGTGCTCCGGTGGCAAGCCAACGGGAAAGTGGCGTGCTCCGGTGGCAAGCCAACGGGAAAGTGGCGTGCTCCGGTGGCAAGCCAACGCGAAAGTGGCGTGCTCCGGTGGCAAGCCAACGGGACTGTGGCGTGCTCCGGTGGCAAGCCAACGGGACTGTGGCGTGCTCCGGTGGCAAACCAACGGGACAGTGGCGTGCTCCGGTGGCAAGCCAACGGGACAGTGGCGTGCTCCGGTGGCAAGCCAACGGGAAAGTGGCGTGCTCCGGTGGCAAGCCAACGGGAAATTGGCGTGCTCCGGTGGCAAGCCAACGGGACTGTGGCGTGCTCCAGTGGCAAGCCAACGGGACTGTGGCGTGCTCCGGTGGCAAGCCAACGGGAAAGTAGCGTGCTCCGGTGGCAAGCCAACGGGAAAGTGGCGTGCTCCGGTGGCAAGCCAACGGGAAAGTGGCGTGCTCCGGTGGCAAGCCAACGGGACTGTGGCGTGCTCCGGTGGCAAGCCAACGGGACTGTGGCGTGCTCCGGTGGCAAACCAACGGGACAGTGGCGTGCTCCGGTGGCAAGCCAACGGGACAGTGGCGTGCTCCGGTGGCAAGCCAACGGGAAAGTGGCGTGCTCCGGTGGCAAGCCAACGGGAAATTGGCGTGCTCCGGTGGCAAGCCAACGGGACTGTGGCGTGCTCCGGTGGCAAGCCAACGGGACTGTGGCTTGCTCCGGTGGCAAGCCAACGGGACTGTGGCGTGCTCCGGTGGCAAGCCAACGGGACAGTGGCGTGCTCCGATGGCAAGCCAACGGGAAAGTGGCGTGCTCCGGTGGCAAGCCAACGGAAAAGTGGCGCGCTCCGGTGGCAAGCCAACGGGACTGTGGCGCGCTCCGGTGGCAAGCCAACGGGACAGTGGCGTGCTCCGGTGGCAAGCCAACGGGACAGTGGCGTGCTCCGGTGGCAAGCCAACGGGAAAGTGGCGTGATCCGGTGGCAAGCCAACGGGAAAGTGGCGTGCTCCGGTGGCAAGCCAACGGGACTGTGGCGTGCTCCGTTGGCAAGCCAACGGGACTGTGGCTTGCTCCGGTGGCAAGCCAACGGGACTGTGGCGTGCTCCGGTGGCAAGCCAACGGGACAGTGGCGTGCTCCGGTGGCAAGCCAACGGGACAGTGGTGTGCTCCGGTGGCAAGCCAACGGGACAGTGGCGTGCTCCGGTGGCAAGCCAACGGGACAGTGGCGTGCTCCGGTGGGAAGCCAACGGGAAAGTGGCGTGCTCCGGTGGCAAGCCAACGGGACAGTGGCGTGCTCCGGTGGCAAGCCAACGGGACAGTGGCGTGCTCCGGTGGCAAGCCAACGGGACAGTGGCGTGCTCCGGTGGCAAGCCAACGGGACTGTGGCGTGCTCCGGTGGCAAGCCAACGGGACTGTGGCGTGCTCCGGTGGCAAGCCAACGGGACAGTGGAGTGCTCCGGTGGCAAGCCAACGGGACAGTGGCGTGCTCCGGTGGCAAGCCAACGGGACAGTGGCGTGCTCCGGTCGCAAGCCAACGGGAAAGTGGCGTGCTCCGGTGGCAAGCCAACGGGAAAGTGGCGTGCTCCGGTGGCAAGCCAACGGGAAAGTGGCGTGCTCCGGTGGCAAGCCAACGGGAAAGTGGCGTGCTCCGGTGGCAAGCCAACGGGAAAGTGGCGTGCTCCGGTGGCAAGCCAACGGGAAAGTGGCGTGCTCCGGTGGCAAGCCAACGGGAAAGTGGCGTGCTCCGGTGGCAAACCAACGGGAAAGTGGCGTGCTCCGGTGGCAAGCCAACGGGAAAGTGGCGTGCTCCGGTGGCAAGCCAACGGGACAGTGACGTGCTCCGGTGGCAAGCCAAAGGACAGTGGCGTGCTCCGGTGGCAAGCCAACGGGAAAGTGGCGTGCTCCGGTGGCAAGCCAACGGGACAGTGGCGTGCTCCGGTGGCAAGCCAACGGGAAAGTGGCGTACTCCGGTGGCAAGCCAACGGGAAAGTGGCGTGCTCCGGTGGCAAGCCAACGGGACTGTGGCGTGCTCCGGTGGCAAGCCAACGGGACTGTGGCGTGCTCCGGTGGCAAGCCAACGGGAAAGTGGCGTGCTCCGGTGGCAAGCCAACGGGAAAGTGGCGTGCTCCGGTGGCAAGCCAACGGGAAAGTGGCGTGCTCCGCTGGCAAGCCAACGGGAAAGTGGCGTGCTCCGGTGGCAAGCCAACGGGAAAATGGCGTGCTCCGGTGGCAAGCCAACGGGAAAGTGGCGTGCTCCGGTGGCAAGCCAACGGGAAAGTGGAGTGCTCCGGTGGCAAGCCAACGGGAAAGTGGCGTGCTCCGGTGGCAAGCCAACGGGAAAGTGGCGTGCTCCGGTGACAAGCCAACGGGACTGTGGCGTGCTCCGTTGGCAAGCCAATGGGACAGTGGCGTGCTCCGGTGGCAAACCAACGGGACAGTGGCGTGCTCCGGTGGCAAGCCAACGGGACAGTGGCGTGCTCCGGTGGCAAGCCAACGGGAAAGTGGCGTGCTCCGGTGGCAAGCCAACGGGAAATTGGCGTGCTCCGGTGGCAAGCCAACGGGACTGTGGCGTGCTCCGGTGGCAAGCCAACGGGACTGTGGCTTGCTCCGGTGGCAAGCCAACGGGACTGTGGCGTGCTCCGGTGGCAAGCCAACGGGACAGTGGAGTGCTCCGGTGGCAAGCCAACGGGACAGTGGAGTGCTCCGGTGGCAAGCCAACGGGAAAGTGGCGTGCTCCGGTGGCAAGCCAACGGGAAAGTGGCGTGCTCCGGTGGCAAGCCAACGGGAAAGTGGCGTGCTCCGGTGGCAAGCCAACGGGAAAGTGGCGTGCTCCGGTGGCAAGCCAACGGGACTGTGGCGTGCTCCGGTGGCAAGCCAACGGGACTGTGGCGTGCTCCGGTGGCAAGCCAACGGGACAGTGGCGTGCCCGGTGGCAAGCCAACGGGACAGTGGCGTGCTCCGGTGGCAAGCCAACGGGAAAGTGGCGTGCTCCGGTGGCAAGCCAACGGGAAAGTGGCGTGCTCCGGTGGCAAGCCAACGGGACTGTGGCGTGCTCCGGTGGCAAGCCAACGGGACTGTGGCTTGCTCCGGTGGCAAGCCAACGGGACTGTGGCGTGCTCCGGTGGCAAGCCAACGGGACAGTGGAGTGCTCCGGTGGCAAGCCAACGGGAAAGTGGCGTGCTCCGGTGGCAAGCCAACGGGAAAGTGGCGTGCTCCGGTGGCAAGCCAACGGGAAAGTGGCGTGCTCCGGTGGCAAGCCAACGGGAAAGTGGCGTGCTCCGGTGGCAAGCCAACGGGAAAGTGGCGTGCTCCGGTGGCAAGCCAACGGGAAAGTGGCGTGCTCCGGTGGCAAGCCAACGGGACAGTGGCGTGCTCCGGTGGCAAGCCAACAGGACAGTGGCGTGCTCCGGTGGCAAGCCAACGGGAAAGTGGCGTGCTCCGGTGGCAAGCCAACGGGACAGTGGCATGCTCCGGTGGCAAGCCAACGGGAAAGTGGCGTGCTCCGGTGGCAAGCCAACGGGAAAGTGGCGAGCTCCGGTGGCAAGCCAACGGGACTGTGGCGTGCTCCGGTGGCAAGCCAACGGGAAAGTGGCGTGCTCCGGTGGCAAGCCAACGGGAAAGTGGCGTGCTCCGGTGGCAAGCCAACGGGAAAGTGGCGTGCTCCGGTGGCAAGCCAACGGGAAAGTGGCGTGCTCCGGTGGCAAGCCAACGGGAAAATGGCGTGCTCCGGTGGCAAGCCAACGGGAAAGTGGCGTGCTCCGGTGGCAAGCCAACGGGAAAGTGGCGTGCTCCGGTGGCAAGCCAACGGGAAAGTGGCGTGCTCCGGTGGCAAGCCAACGGGAAAGTGGCGTGCTCCGGTGGCAAGCCAACGGGACTGTGGCGTGCTCCGGTGGCAAGCCAACGGGACTGTGGCGTGCTCCGGTGGCAAACCAACGGGACAGTGGCGTGCTCCGGTGGCAAGCCAACGGGACAGTGGCGTGCTCCGGTGGCAAGCCAACGGGAAAGTGGCGTGCTCCGGTGGCAAGCCAACGGGAAATTGGCGTGCTCCGGTGGCAAGCCAACGGGACTGTGCCGTGCTCCGGTGGCAAGCCAACGGGACTGTGGCGTGCTCCGGTGGCAAGCCAACGGGAAAGTGGCGTGCTCCGGTGGCAAGCCAACGGGAAAGTGGCGTGCTCCGGTGGCAAGCCAACGGGAAAGTGGCGTGCTCCGGTGGCAAGCCAACGGGACTGTGGCGTGCTCCGGTGGCAAACCAACGGGACAGTGGCGTGCTCCGGTGGCAAGCCAACGGGACAGTGGCGTGCTCCGGTGGCAAGCCAACGGGAAAGTGGCGTGCTCCGGTGGCAAGCCAACGGGAAATTGGCGTGCTACGGTGGCAAGCCAACGGGAAAGTGGCGTGCTCCGGTGGCAAGCCAACGGAAAAGTGACGCGCTCCGGTGGCAAGCCAACGGGACTGTGGCGTGCTCCGGTGGCAAGCCAACGGGACTGTGGCGTGCTCCGGTGGCAAGCCAACGGGAAAGTGGCGTGCTCCGGTGGCAAGCCAACGGGACTGTGGCGTGCTCCGGTGGCAAGCCAACGGGACTGTGGCGTGCTCCGGTGGCAAACCAACGGGACAGTGGCGTGCTCCAGTGGCAAGCCAACGGGACAGTGGCGTGCTCCGGTGGCAAGCCAACTGGAAAGTGGCGTGCTCCGGTGGCAAGCCAACGGGAAATTGGCGTGCTCCGGTGGCAAGCCAACGGGACTGTGGCGTGCTCCGGTGGCAAGCCAACGGGACTGTGGCGTGCTCCGGTGGCAAGCCAACGGGAAAGTGGCGTGCTCCGGTGGCAAGCCAACGGGAAAGTGGCGTGCTCCGGTGGCAAGCCAACGGGAAAGTGGCGTGCTCCGGTGGCAAGCCAACGGGACTGTGGCGTGCTCCGGTGGCAAACCAACGGGACAGTGGCGTGCTCCGGTGGCAAGCCAACGGGACAGTGGCGTGCTCCGGTGGCAAGCCAACGGGAAAGTGGCGTGCTCCGGTGGCAAGCCAACGGGAAATTGGCGTGCTCCGGTGGCAAGCCAACGGGACTGTGGCGTGCTCCGGTGGCAAGCCAACGGGACTGTGGCATGCTCCGGTGGCAAGCCAACGGGACTGTGGCGTTCTCCGGTGGCAAGCCAACGGGACAGTGGAGTGCTCCGGTGGCAAGCCAAAGGGACAGTGGAGTGCTCCGGTGGCAAGCCAACAGGAAAGTGGCGTGCTCCGGTGGCAAGCCAACGGGAAAGTGGCGTGCTCCGGTGGCAAGCCAACGGGAAAGTGGCGTGCTCCGGTGGCAAGCCAACGGAAAAGTGACGCGCTCCGGTGGCAAGCCAACGGGACTGTGGCGTGCTCCGGTGGCAAGCCAATGGGACTGTGGCGTGCTCCGGTGGCAAGCCAACGGGAAAGTGGCGTGCTCCGGTGGCAAGCCAACGGGAAAGTGGCGTGCTCCGGTGGCAAGCCAACGGGAAAGTGGCGTGCTCCGGTGGCAAGCCAACGGGAAAGTGGCATGCTCCGGTGGCAAGCCAACGGGAAAGTGGCGTGCTCCGGTGGCAAGCCAACGGGAAAGTGGCGTGCTCCGGTGGCAAGCCAAGGGGAAAGTGGCGTGCTCCGGTGGCAAGCCAACGGGACTGTGGCGTGCTCCGGTGGCAAGCCAACGGGACTGTGGCGTGCTCCGGTCGCAAGCCAACGGGACAGTGGCGTGCTCCGGTCACAAGCCAACGGGAAAGTGGCGTGCTCCCGTGGCAAGCCAACGGGAAAGTAGCGTGCTCCGGTGGCAAGCCAACGGGAAAGTGGCGTGCTCCGGTGGCAAGCCAACGGGAAAGTGGCGTGCTCCGGTGGCAAGCCAACGGGAAAGTGGCGTGCTCCGGTGGCAAGCCAACGGGAAAGTGGCGTGCTCCGGTGGCAAGCCAACGGGAAAGTGGCGTGCTCCGGTGGCAAGCCAACGGGAAAGTGGCGTGCTCCGGTGGCAAACCAACGGGAAAGTGGCGTGCTCCGGTGGCAAGCCAACGGGAAAGTGGCGTGCTCCGGTGGCAAGCCAACGGGACAGTGGCGTGCTCCGGTGGCAAGCCAACGGGACAGTGGGTGCTCCGGTGGCAAGCCAACGGGAAAGTGGCGTGCTCCGGTGGCAAGCCAACGGGACAGTGGCGTGCTCCAGTGGCAAGCCAACGGGAAAGTGGCGTGCTCCGGTGGCAAGCCAACGGGAAAGTGGCGTGCTCCGGTGGCAAGCCAACGGGACTGTGGCGTGCTCCGGTGGCAAGCCAACGGGAAAGTGGCGTGCTCCGGTGGCAAGCCAACGGGAAAGTGGCGTGCTCCGGTGGCAAGCCAAAGGGAAAGTGGCGTGCTCCGGTGGCAAGCCAACGGGAAAGTGGCGTGCTCCGGTGGGAAGCCAACGGGAAAGTGGCGTGGTCCGGTGGCAAGCCAACGGGAAAATGGCTGGCTCCGGTGGCAAGCCAACAGGAAAGTGGCGTGCTCCGGTGGCAAGCCAACGGGAAAGTGGCGTGCTCCGGTGGCAAGCCAACGGGAAAGTGGCGTGCTCCGGTGGCAAGCCAACGGGACTGTGGCGTGCTCCGTTGGCAAGCCAACGGGACTGAGGCGTGCTCCGGTGGCAAACCAACGGGACAGTGGCGTGCTCCGGTGGCAAGCCAACGGGACAGTGGCGTGCTCCGGTGGCAAGCCAACGGGACAGTGGCGTGCTCCGGTGGCAAGCCAACGGGAAAGTGGCGTGCTCCGGTGGCAAGCCAACGGGAAATTGGCGTGCTCCGGTGGCAAGCCAACGGGACTGTGGCGTGCTCCGGTGGCAAGCCAACGGGACTGTGGCTTGCTCCGGTGGCAAGCCAACGGGACTGTGGCGTGCTCCGGTGGCAAGCCAACGGGACAGTGGAGTGCTCCGGTGGCAAGCCAACGGGACAGTGGAGTGCTCCGGTGGCAAGCCAACGGGAAAGTGGCGTGCTCCGGTGGCAAGCCAACGGGAAAGTGGCGTGCTCCGGTGGCAAGCCAACGGGAAAGTGGCGTGCTCCGGTGGCAAGCCAACGGGAAAGTGGCGTGCTCCGGTGGCAAGCCAACGGGACTGTGGCGTGCTCCGGTGGCAAGCCAATGGGACTGTGGCGTGCTCCGGTGGCAAGCCAACGGGACAGTGGCGTGCTCCGGTGGCAAGCCAACGGGACAGTGCCGTGCTCCGGTGGCAAGCCAACGGGAAAGTGGCGTGCTCCGGTGGGAAGCCAACGGGAAAGTGGCGTGCTCCGGTGGCAAGCCAACGGGACTGTGGCGTGCTCCGGTGGCAAGCCAACGGGACTGTGGCTTGCTCCGGTGGCAAGCCAACGGGACTGTGGCGTGCTCCGGTGGCAAGCCAACGGGACAGTGGAGTGCTCCGGTGGCAAGCCAACGGGACAGTGGAGTGCTCCGGTGGCAAGCCAACGGGAAAGTGGCGTGCTCCGGTGGCAAGCCAACGGGAAAGTGGCGTGCTCCGGTGGCAAGCCAACGGGAAAGTGGCGTGCTCCGGTGGCAAGCCAACGGGAAAGTGGCGTGCTCCGGTGGCAAGCCAACGGGAAAGTGGCGTGCTCCGGTGGCAAGCCAACGGGAAAGTGGCGTGCTCCGGTGGCAAGCCAACGGGAAAGTGGCGTGCTCCGGTGGCAAGCCAACGGGACTGTGGCGTGCTCCGGTGGCAAGCCAACGGGACTGTGGCGTGCTCCAGTGGCAAGCCAACGGGACATTGGCGTGCTCCGGTGGCAAGCCAACGGGACAGTGGCGTGCTCCGGTGGCAAGCCAACGGGACAGTGGCGTGCTCCGGTGGCAAGCCAACGGGACAGTGGCGTGCTCCGGTGGCAAGCCAACGGGACAGTGGCGTGCTCCGGTGGCAAGCCAACGGGACAGTGGCGTGCTCCGGTGGCAAGCCAACGGGACAGTGGCGTGCTCCGGTGGCAAGCCAACGGGACAGTGGCGTGCTCCGGTGGCAAGCCAACGGGACAGTGGCGTGCTCCGGTGGCAAGCCAACGGGAAAGTGGCGTGCTCCGGTGGCAAGCCAACGGGAAAGTGGCGTGCTCCGGTGGCAAGCCAACGGGAAAGTGGCGTGCTCCGGTGGCAACCCAACGGGACTGTGGCGTGCTCCGGTGGCAAGCCAACGGGACTGTGGCGTGCTCCGGTGGCAAGCCAACGGGAAAGTGGCGTGCTCCGGTGGCAAGCCAACGGGAAAGTGGCGTGCTCCGGTGGCAAGCCAACGGGAAAGTGGCGTGTTCCGGTGGCAAGCCAACGGGAAAGTGGCGTGCTCCGGTGGCAAGCCAACGGGAAAGTGGCGTGCTCCGGTGGCAAGCCAACGGGAAAGTGGCGTGCTCCCGTGGCAAGCCAACGGGAAAGTGGCGTGCTCCGGTGGCAAGCAACGGGAAAGTGGCGTGCTCCGGTGGCAAGCCAACGGGAAAGTGGCGTGCTCCGGTGGCAAGCCAACGGGAAAGTGGCGTGCTCCGGTGGCAAACCAACGGGAAAGTGGCGTGCTCCGGTGGCAAGCCAACGGGAAAGTGGCGTGCTCCGGTGGCAAGCCAACGGGACAGTGGCGTGCTCCGGTGGCAAGCCAACGGGACAGTGGCGTGCTCCGGTGGCAAGCCAACGGGAAAGTGGCGTGCTCCGGTGGCAAGCCAACGGGACAGTGGCGTGCTCCGGTGGCAAGCCAACGGGAAAGTGGCGTGCTCCGGTGGCAAGCCAACGGGAAAGTGGCGTGCTCCGGTGGCAAGCCAACGGGACTGTGGCGTGCTCCGGTGGCAAGCCAACGGGACTGTGGCGTGCTCCGGTGGCAAGCCAACGGGAAAGTGGCGTGCTCCGGTGGCAAGCCAACGGGAAAGTGGCGTGCTCCGGTGGCAAGCCAACGGGAAAGTGGCGTGCTCCGGTGGCAAGCCAACGGGAAAGTGGCGTGCTCCGGTGGCAAGCCAACGGGAAAGTGGCGCGCTCCGGTGGCAAGCCAACGGGAAAGTGGCGTGCTCCGGTGGCAAGCCAACGGGAAAGTGGCGTGCTCCGGTGGCAAGCCAACGGGAAAGTGGCGTGCTCCGGTGGCAAGCCAACGGGACTGTGGCGTGCTCCGGTGGCAAGCCAACGGGACTGTGGCGTGCTCCGGTGGCAAACCAACGGGACAGTGGCGTGCTCCGGTGGCAAGCCAACGGGACAGTGGCGTGCTCCGGTGGCAAGCCAACGGGAAAGTGGCGTGCTCCGGTGGCAAGCCAACGGGAAATTGGCGTGCTCCGGTGGCAAGCCAACGGGACTGTGGCGTGCTCCGGTGGCAAGCCAACGGGACTGTGGCGTGCTCCGGTGGCAAGCCAACGGGAAAGTGGCGTGCTCCGGTGGCAAGCCAACGGGAAAGTGGCGTGCTCCGGTGGCAAGCCAACGGGAAAGTGGCGTGCTCCGGTGGCAAGCCAACGGGACTGTGGCGTGCTCCGGTGGCAAGCCAACGGGACTGTGGCGTGCTCCGGTGGCAAACCAACGGGACAGTGGCGTGCTCCGGTGGCAAGCCAACGGGACAGTGGCGTGCTCCGGTGGCAAGCCAACGGGAAAGTGGCGTGCTCCGGTGGCAAGCCAACGGGAAATTGGCGTGCTCCGGTGGCAAGCCAACGGGACTGTGGCGTGCTCCGGTGGCAAGCCAACGGGACTGTGGCTTGCTCCGGTGGCAAGCCAACGGGACTGTGGCGTGCTCCGGTGGCAAGCCAACGGGACAGTGGAGTGCTCCGGTGGCAAGCCAACGGGACAGTGGAGTGCTCCGGTGGCAAGCCAACGGGAAAGTGGCGTGCTCCGGTGGCAAGCCAACGGGACTGTGGCGTGCTCCGGTGGCAAGCCAACGGGACTGTGGCGTGCTCCGGTCGCAAGCCAACGGGACAGTGGCGTGCTCCGGTCGCAAGCCAACGGGAAAGTGGCGTGCTCCAGTGGCAAGCCAACGGGAAAGTAGCGTGCTCCGGTGGCAAGCCAACGGGAAAGTGGCGTGCTCCGGTGGCAAGCCAACGGGAAAGTGGCGTGCTCCGGTGGCAAGCCAACGGGAAAGTTGGCGTGCTCCGGTGGCAAGCCAACGGGAAAGTGGCGTGCTCCGGTGGCAAGCCAACGGGAAAGTGGCGTGCTCCGGTGGCAAGCCAACGGGAAAGTGGCGTGCTCCGGTGGCAAACCAACGGGAAAGTGGCGTGCTCCGGTGGCAAGCCAACGGGAAAGTGGCGTGCTCCGGTGGCAAGCCAACGGGACAGTGGCGTGCTCCGGTGGCAAGCCAACGGGACAGTGGCGTGCTCCGGTGGCAAGCCAACGGGAAAGTGGCGTGCTCCGGTGGCAAGCCAACGGGACAGTGGCGTGCTCCGGTGGCAAGCCAACGGGAAAGTGGCGTGCTCCGGTGGCAAGCCAAGGGGAAAGTGGCATGCTCCGGTGGCAAGCCAACGGGACTGTGGCGTGCTCCGGTGGCAAGCCAACGGGACTGTGGCGTGCTCCGGTGGCAAGCCAACGGGAAAGTGGCGTGCTCCGGTGGCAAGCCAACGGGAAAGTGGCGTGCTCCGGTGGCAAGCCAAAGGGAAAGTGGCGTGCTCCGGTGGCAAGCCAACGGGAAAGTGGCGTGCTCCGGTGGCAAGCCAACGGGAAAGTGGCGTGCTCCGGTGGCAAGCCAAAGGGAAAGTGGCGTGCTCCGGTGGCAAGCCAACGGGAAAGTGGCGTGCTCCGGTGGCAAGCCAACGGGAAAATGGCGTGCTCCGGTGGCAAGCCAACGGGAAAGTGGCGTGCTCCGGTGGCAAGCCAACGGTAAAGTGGCGTGCTCCGGTGGCAAGCCAACGGGAAAGTGGCGTGCTCCGGTGGCAAGCCAACGGGACTGTGGCGTGCTCCGTTGGCAAGCCAACGGGACTGTGGCGTGCTCCGGTGGCAAACCAACGGGACAGTGGCGTGCTCCGGTGGCAAGCCAACAAGACAGTGGCGTGCTCCGGTGGCAAGCCAACGGGAAAGTGGCGTGCTCCGGTGGCAAGCCAACGGGAAATTGGCGTGCTCCGGTGTCAAGCCAACGGGACAGTGGCGTGCTCCGGTGGCAAGCCAACGGGACTGTGGCTTGCTCCGGTGGCAAGCCAACGGGACTGTGGCGTGCTCCGGTGGCAAGCCAACGGGACAGTGGAGTGCTCCGGTGGCAAGCCAACGGGACAGTGGAGTGCTCCGGTGGCAAGCCAACGGGAAAGTGGCGTGCTCCGGTGGCAAGCCAACGGGAAAGTGGCGTGCTCCGGTGGCAAGCCAACGGGAAAGTGGCGTGCTCCGGTGGCAAGCCAACGGGAAAGTGGCGTGCTCCGGTGGCAAGCCAACGGGACTGTGGCGTGCTCCGGTGGCAAGCCAACAGGACTGTGGCGTGCTCCGGTGGCAAACCAACGGGACAGTGGCGTGCTCCGGTGGCAAGCCAACGGGACAGTGGCGTGCTCCGGTGGCAAGCCAACGGGAAAGTGGCGTGCTCCGGTGGCAAGCCAACGGGAAATTGGCGTGCTCCGGTGGCAAGCCAACGGGACTGTGGTGTGCTCCGGTGGCAAGCGAACGGGACTGTGGCTTGCTCCGGTGGCAAGCCAACGGGACTGTGGCGTGCTCCGGTGGCAAGCCAACGGGACAGTGGAGTGCTCCGGTGGCAAGCCAACGGGACAGTGGAGTGCTCCGGTGGCAAGCCAACAGGAAAGTGGCGTGCTCCGGTGGCAAGCCAACGGGAAAGTGGCGTGCTCCGGTGGCAAGCCAACGGGAAAGTGGCGCGCTCCGGTGGCAAGCCAACGGAAAAGTGGCGCGCTCCGGTGGCAAGCCAACGGGACTGTGGCGTGCTCCGGTGGCAAGCCAACGGGACTGTGGCGTGCTCCGTTGGCAAGCCAACGGGAAAGTGGCGTGCTCCGGTGGCAAGCCAACGGGAAAGTGGCGTGCTCCGGTGGCAAGCCAACGGGAAAGTGGCGTGCTCCGGTGGCAAGCCAACGGGAAAGTGGCGTGCTCCGGTGGCAAGCCAACGGGAAAGTCGCGTGCTCCGGTGGCAAGCCAACGGGAAAGTGGCGTGCTCCGGTGGCAAGCCAACGGGAAAGTGGCGTGCTCCGGTGGCAAGCCAACGGGACTGTGGCGTGCTCCGGTTGCAAGCCAACGGGACTGTGGCGTGCTCCGGTCGCAAGCCAACGGGACAGTGGCGTGCTCCGGTCGCAAGCCAACGGGAAAGTGGCGTGCTCCAGTGACAAGCCAACGGGAAAGTAGCGTGCTCCGGTGGCAAGCCAACGGGAAAGTGGCGTGCTCCGTTGGCAAGCCAACGGGAAAGTGGCGTGCTCCGGTGGCAAACCAACGGGAAAGTGGCGTGCTCCGGTGGCAAGCCAACGGGAAAGTGGCGTGCTCCGGTGGCAAGCCAACGGGACAGTGGCGTGCTCCGGTGGCAAGCCAACGGGACAGTGGCGTGCTCCGGTGGCAAGCCAACGGGAAAGTGGCGTGCTCCGGTGGCAAGCCAACGGGACAGTGGCGTGCTCCGGTGGCAAGCCAACGGGAAAGTGGCGTGCTCCGGTGGCAAGCCAACGGGAAAGTGGCATGCTCCGGTGGCAAGCCAACGGGACTGTGGCGTGCTCCGGTGGCAAGCCAACGGAACTGTGGCATGCTCCGGTGGCAAGCCAACGGGAAAGTGGCGTGCTCTGGTGGCAAGCCAACGGGAAAGTGGCGTGCTCCGGTGGCAAGCCAACGGGAAAGTGGCGTGCTCCGGTGGCAAGCCAACGGGAAAGTGACGTGCTCCGGTGGCAAGCCAACGGGAAAATGGCGTGCTCCGGTGGCAAGCCAACGGTAAAGTGGCGTGCTCCGGTGGCAAGCCAACGGTAAAGTGGCGTGCTCCGGTGGCAAGCCAACGGGAAAGTGGCGTGCTCCGGTGGCAAGCCAACGGGACTGTGGCGTGCTCCGTTGGCAAGCCAACGGGACTGTGGCGTGCTCCGGTGGCAAACCAACGGGACAGTGGCGTGCTCCGGTGGCAAGCCAACGGGACAGTGGCGTGCTCCGGTGGCAAGCCAACGGGAAAGTGGCGTGCTCCGGTGGCAAGCCAACGGGAAATTGGCGTGCTCCGGTGTCAAGCCAACGGGACTGTGGCGTGCTCCGGTGGCAAGCCAACGGGACTGTGGCTTGCTCCGGTGGCAAGCCAACGGGACTGTGGCGTGCTCCGGTGGCAAGCCAACGGGACAGT
Source organism: Phyllobates terribilis (assembly GCF_046119375.1). Classification (NCBI taxonomy): domain Eukaryota; kingdom Metazoa; phylum Chordata; class Amphibia; order Anura; family Dendrobatidae; genus Phyllobates; species Phyllobates terribilis. The sequence goes on from NW_027363327.1 coordinate 13,786, forward strand.
GGAGTGCTCCGGTGGCAAGCCAACGGGACAGTGGAGTGCTCCGGTGGCAAGCCAACGGGAAAGTGGCGTGCTCCGGTGGCAAGCCAACGGGAAAGTGGCGTGCTCCGGTGGCAAGCCAACGGGAAAGTGGCGTGCTCCGGTGGCAAGCCAACGGGAAAGTGGCGTACTCCGGTGGCAAGCCAACGGGACTGTGGCGTGCTCCGGTGGCAAGCCAACGGGACTGTGGCGTGCTCCGGTGGCAAGCCAACGGGACAGTGGCGTGCTCCGGTGGCAAGCCAACGGGAAAGTGGCGTGCTCCGGTGGCAAGCCAACGGGAAATTGGCGTGCTCCGGTGGCAAGCCAACGGGACTGTGGCGTGCTCCGGTGGCAAGCCAACGGGACTGTGGCTTGCTCCGGTGGCAAGCCAACGGGACTGTGGCGTGCTCCGGTGGCAAGCCAACGGGACAGTGGAGTGCTCCGGTGGCAAGCCAACGGGACAGTGGAGTGCTCCGGTGGCAAGCCAACGGGAAAGTGGCGTGCTCCGGTGGCAAGCCAACGGGACTGTGGCGTGCTCCGGTGGCAAGCCAACGGGACTGTGGCGTGCTCCGGTCGCAAGCCAACGGGACAGTGGCGTGCTCCGGTCGCAAGCCAACGGGAAAGTGGCGTGCTCCAGTGGCAAGCCAACGGGAAAGTAGCGTGCTCCGGTGGCAAGCCAACGGGAAAGTGGCGTGCTCCGGTGGCAAGCCAACGGGAAAGTGGCGTGCTCCGGTGGCAAGCCAACGGGAAAGTTGGCGTGCTCCGGTGGCAAGCCAACGGGAAAGTGGCGTGCTCCGGTGGCAAGCCAACGGGAAAGTGGCGTGCTCCGGTGGCAAGCCAACGGGAAAGTGGCGTGCTCCGGTGGCAAACCAACGGGAAAGTGGCGTGCTCCGGTGGCAAGCCAACGGGAAAGTGGCGTGCTCCGGTGGCAAGCCAACGGGACAGTGGCGTGCTCCGGTGGCAAGCCAACGGGACAGTGGCGTGCTCCGGTGGCAAGCCAACGGGAAAGTGGCGTGCTCCGGTGGCAAGCCAACGGGACAGTGGCGTGCTCCGGTGGCAAGCCAACGGGAAAGTGGCGTGCTCCGGTGGCAAGCCAACGGGAAAGTGGCATGCTCCGGTGGCAAGCCAACGGGACTGTGGCGTGCTCCGGTGGCAAGCCAACGGGACTGTGGCGTGCTCCGGTGGCAAGCCAACGGGAAAGTGGCGTGCTCCGGTGGCAAGCCAACGGGAAAGTGGCGTGCTCCGGTGGCAAGCCAAAGGGAAAGTGGCGTGCTCCGGTGGCAAGCCAACGGGAAAGTGGCGTGCTCCGGTGGCAAGCCAACGGGAAAGTGGCGTGCTCCGGTGGCAAGCCAAAGGGAAAGTGGCGTGCTCCGGTGGCAAGCCAACGGGAAAGTGGCGTGCTCCGGTGGCAAGCCAACGGGAAAATGGCGTGCTCCGGTGGCAAGCCAACGGGAAAGTGGCGTGCTCCGGTGGCAAGCCAACGGTAAAGTGGCGTGCTCCGGTGGCAAGCCAACGGGAAAGTGGCGTGCTCCGGTGGCAAGCCAACGGGACTGTGGCGTGCTCCGTTGGCAAGCCAACGGGACTGTGGCGTGCTCCGGTGGCAAACCAACGGGACAGTGGCGTGCTCCGGTGGCAAGCCAACAGGACAGTGGCGTGCTCCGGTGGCAAGCCAACGGGAAAGTGGCGTGCTCCGGTGGCAAGCCAACGGGAAATTGGCGTGCTCCGGTGTCAAGCCAACGGGACAGTGGCGTGCTCCGGTGGCAAGCCAACGGGACTGTGGCTTGCTCCGGTGGCAAGCCAACGGGACTGTGGCGTGCTCCGGTGGCAAGCCAACGGGACAGTGGAGTGCTCCGGTGGCAAGCCAACGGGACAGTGGAGTGCTCCGGTGGCAAGCCAACGGGAAAGTGGCGTGCTCCGGTGGCAAGCCAACGGGAAAGTGGCGTGCTCCGGTGGCAAGCCAACGGGAAAGTGGCGTGCTCCGGTGGCAAGCCAACGGGAAAGTGGCGTGCTCCGGTGGCAAGCCAACGGGACTGTGGCGTGCTCCGGTGGCAAGCCAACAGGACTGTGGCGTGCTCCGGTGGCAAACCAACGGGACAGTGGCGTGCTCCGGTGGCAAGCCAACGGGACAGTGGCGTGCTCCGGTGGCAAGCCAACGGGAAAGTGGCGTGCTCCGGTGGCAAGCCAACGGGAAATTGGCGTGCTCCGGTGGCAAGCCAACGGGACTGTGGTGTGCTCCGGTGGCAAGCGAACGGGACTGTGGCTTGCTCCGGTGGCAAGCCAACGGGACTGTGGCGTGCTCCGGTGGCAAGCCAACGGGACAGTGGAGTGCTCCGGTGGCAAGCCAACGGGACAGTGGAGTGCTCCGGTGGCAAGCCAACAGGAAAGTGGCGTGCTCCGGTGGCAAGCCAACGGGAAAGTGGCGTGCTCCGGTGGCAAGCCAACGGGAAAGTGGCGCGCTCCGGTGGCAAGCCAACGGAAAAGTGGCGCGCTCCGGTGGCAAGCCAACGGGACTGTGGCGTGCTCCGGTGGCAAGCCAACGGGACTGTGGCGTGCTCCGTTGGCAAGCCAACGGGAAAGTGGCGTGCTCCGGTGGCAAGCCAACGGGAAAGTGGCGTGCTCCGGTGGCAAGCCAACGGGAAAGTGGCGTGCTCCGGTGGCAAGCCAACGGGAAAGTGGCGTGCTCCGGTGGCAAGCCAACGGGAAAGTCGCGTGCTCCGGTGGCAAGCCAACGGGAAAGTGGCGTGCTCCGGTGGCAAGCCAACGGGAAAGTGGCGTGCTCCGGTGGCAAGCCAACGGGACTGTGGCGTGCTCCGGTTGCAAGCCAACGGGACTGTGGCGTGCTCCGGTCGCAAGCCAACGGGACAGTGGCGTGCTCCGGTCGCAAGCCAACGGGAAAGTGGCGTGCTCCAGTGACAAGCCAACGGGAAAGTAGCGTGCTCCGGTGGCAAGCCAACGGGAAAGTGGCGTGCTCCGTTGGCAAGCCAACGGGAAAGTGGCGTGCTCCGGTGGCAAACCAACGGGAAAGTGGCGTGCTCCGGTGGCAAGCCAACGGGAAAGTGGCGTGCTCCGGTGGCAAGCCAACGGGACAGTGGCGTGCTCCGGTGGCAAGCCAACGGGACAGTGGCGTGCTCCGGTGGCAAGCCAACGGGAAAGTGGCGTGCTCCGGTGGCAAGCCAACGGGACAGTGGCGTGCTCCGGTGGCAAGCCAACGGGAAAGTGGCGTGCTCCGGTGGCAAGCCAACGGGAAAGTGGCATGCTCCGGTGGCAAGCCAACGGGACTGTGGCGTGCTCCGGTGGCAAGCCAACGGAACTGTGGCATGCTCCGGTGGCAAGCCAACGGGAAAGTGGCGTGCTCTGGTGGCAAGCCAACGGGAAAGTGGCGTGCTCCGGTGGCAAGCCAACGGGAAAGTGGCGTGCTCCGGTGGCAAGCCAACGGGAAAGTGACGTGCTCCGGTGGCAAGCCAACGGGAAAATGGCGTGCTCCGGTGGCAAGCCAACGGTAAAGTGGCGTGCTCCGGTGGCAAGCCAACGGTAAAGTGGCGTGCTCCGGTGGCAAGCCAACGGGAAAGTGGCGTGCTCCGGTGGCAAGCCAACGGGACTGTGGCGTGCTCCGTTGGCAAGCCAACGGGACTGTGGCGTGCTCCGGTGGCAAACCAACGGGACAGTGGCGTGCTCCGGTGGCAAGCCAACGGGACAGTGGCGTGCTCCGGTGGCAAGCCAACGGGAAAGTGGCGTGCTCCGGTGGCAAGCCAACGGGAAATTGGCGTGCTCCGGTGTCAAGCCAACGGGACTGTGGCGTGCTCCGGTGGCAAGCCAACGGGACTGTGGCTTGCTCCGGTGGCAAGCCAACGGGACTGTGGCGTGCTCCGGTGGCAAGCCAACGGGACAGTGGAGTGCTCCGGTGGCAAGCCAACGGGACAGTGGAGTGCTCCGGTGGCAAGCCAACGGGAAAGTGGCGTGCTCCGGTGGCAAGCCAACGGGAAAGTGGCGTGCTCCGGTGGCAAGCCAACGGGAAAGTGGCGTGCTCCGGTGGCAAGCCAACGGGAAAGTGGCGTACTCCGGTGGCAAGCCAACGGGACTGTGGCGTGCTCCGGTGGCAAGCCAACGGGACTGTGGCGTGCTCCGGTGGCAAGCCAACGGGACAGTGGCGGGCTCCGGTGGCAAGCCAACGGGACAGTGGCCTGCTCCGGTGGCAAGCCAACGGGAAAGTGGCGTGCTCCGGTGGCAAGCCAACGGGAAAGTGGCGTGCTCCGGTGGCAAGCCAACGGGACTGTGGCGTGCTCCGGTGGCAAGCCAACGGGACTGTGGCTTGCTCCGGTGGCAAGCCAACGGGACTGTGGCGTGCTCCGGTGGCAAGCCAACGGGACAGTGGAGTGCTCCGGTGGCAAGCCAACGGGACAGTGGAGTGCTCCGGTGGCAAGCCAACGGGAAAGTGGCGTGCTCCGGTGGCAAGCCAACGGGAAAGTGGCGTGCTCCGGTGGCAAGCCAACGGGAAAGTGGCGTGCTCCGGTGGCAAGCCAACGGGAAAGTGGCGTGCTCCGGTGGCAAGCCAACGGGAAAGTGGCGTGCTCCGGTGGCAAGCCAACGGGAAAGTGGCGTGCTCCGGTGGCAAGCCAACGGGAAAGTGGCGTGCTCCGGTGGCAAGCCAACGGGAAAGTGGCGTGCTCCGGTGGCAAGCCAACGGGACTGTGGCGTGCTCCGGTGGCAAGCCAACGGGACTGTGGCGTGCTCCGGTGGCAAGCCAACGGGACATTGGCGTGCTCCGGTGGCAAGCCAACGGGACAGTGGCGTGCTCCGGTGGCAAGCCAACGGGACAGTGGCGTGCTCCGGTGGCAAGCCAACGGGACAGTGGCGTGCTCCGGTGGCAAGCCAACGGGACAGTGGCGTGCTCCGGTGGCAAGCCAACGGGACAGTGGCGTGCTCCGGTGGCAAGCCAACGGGACAGTGGCGTGCTCCGGTGGCAAGCCAACGGGACAGTGGCGTGCTCCGGTGGCAAGCCAACGGGAAAGTGGCGTGCTCCGGTGGCAAGCCAACGGGAAAGTGGCGTGCTCCGGTGGCAAGCCAACGGGAAAGTGGCGTGCTCCGGTGGCAAGCCAACGGGACTGTGGCGTGCTCCGGTGGCAAGCCAACGGGACTGTGGCGTGCTCCGGTGGCAAGCCAACGGGAAAGTGGCGTGCTCCGGTGGCAAGCCAACGGGAAAGTGGCGTGCTCCGGTGGCAAGCCAACGGGAAAGTGGCGTGTTCCGGTGGCAAGCCAACGGGAAAGTGGCATGCTCCAGTGGCAAGCCAACGGGAAAGTGGCGTGCTCCGGTGGCAAGCCAACGGGAAAGTGGCGTGCTCCGGTGGCAAGCCAACGGGACTGTGGCGTGCTCCGGTGGCCAGCCAACGGGACTGTGGCGTGCTCCGGTGGCCAGTCAACGGGACTGTGGCGTGCTCCGGTGGCAAGCCAACGGGACAGTGGCGTGCTCCGGTGGCAAGCCAACGGGAAAGTGGCGTGCTCCGGTGGCAAGCCAACGGGAAAGTGGCGTGCTCCGGTGGCAAGCCAACGGGAAAGTGGCGTGCTCCGGTGGCAAACCAACGGGAAAGTGGCGTGCTCCGGTGGCAAGCCAACGGGAAAGTGGCGTGCTCCGGTGGCAAGCCAACGGGACAGTGGCGTGCTCCGGTGGCAAGCCAACGGGAAAGTGGCGTGCTCCGGTGGCAAGCCAACGGGAAAGTGGCGTGCTCCGGTGGCAAGCCAACGGGACTGTGGCGTGCTCCGGTGGCAAGCCAACGGGACTGTGGCGTGCTCCGGTGGCAAGCCAACGGGAAAGTGGCGTGCTCCGGTGGCAAGCCAACGGGAAAGTGGCGTGCTCCGGTGGCAAGCCAACGGGAAAGTGGCGTGCTCCGGTGGCAAGCCAACGGGAAAATGGCGCGCTCCGGTGGCAAGCCAACGGGAAAGTGGCGTGCTCCGGTGGCAAGCCAACGGGAAAGTGGCGTGCTCCGGTGGCAAGCCAACGGGAAAGTGGCGTGCTCCGGTGGCAAGCCAACGGGACTGTGGCGTGCTCCGGTGGCAAGCCAACGGGACTGTGGCGTGCTCCGGTGGCAAACCAACGGGACAGTGGCGTGCTCCGGTGGCAAGCCAACGGGACAGTGGCGTGCTCCGGTGGCAAGCCAACGGGAAAGTGGCGTGCTCCGGTGGCAAGCCAACGGGAAATTGGCGTGCTCCGGTGGCAAGCCAACGGGACTGTGGCGTGCTCCGGTGGCAAGCCAACGGGACTGTGGCGTGCTCCGGTGGCAAGCCAACGGGAAAGTGGCGTGCTCCGGTGGCAAGCCAACGGGAAAGTGGCGTGCTCCGGTGGCAAGCCAACGGGAAAGTGGCGTGCTCCGGTGGCAAGCCAACGGGACTGTGGCGTGCTCCGGTGGCAAGCCAACGGGACTGTGGCGTGCTCCGGTGGCAAACCAACGGGACAGTGGCGTGCTCCGGTGGCAAGCCAACGGGACAGTGGCGTGCTCCGGTGGCAAGCCAACGGGAAAGTGGCGTGCTCCGGTGGCAAGCCAACGGGAAATTGGCGTGCTCCGGTGGCAAGCCAACGAGACTGTGGCGTGCTCCGGTGGCAAGCCAACGGGACTGTGGCTTGCTCCGGTGGCAAGCCAACGGGACTGTGGCGTGCTCCGGTGGCAAGCCAACGGGACAGTGGAGTGCTCCGGTGGCAAGCCAACGGGACAATGGAGTGCTCCGGTGGCAAGCCAACAGGAAAGTGGCGTGCTCCGGTGGCAAGCCAACGGGAAAGTGGCGTGCTCCGGTGGCAAGCCAACGGGAAAGTGGCGCGCTCCGGTGGCAAGCCAACGGAAAAGTGGCGCGCTCCGGTGGCAAGCCAACGGGACTGTGGCGTGCTCCGGTGGCAAGCCAACGCGACTGTGGCGTGCTCCGGTGGCAAGCCAATGGGAAAGTGGCGTGCTCCGGTGGCAAGCCAACGGGAAAGTGGCGTGCTCCGGTGGCAAGCCAACGGGAAAGTGGCGTGCTCCGGTGGCAAGCCAACGGGAAAGTGGCGTGCTCCAGTGGCAAGCCAACGGGAAAGTGGCGTGCTCCGGTGGCAAGCCAACGGGAAAGTGGCGTGCTCCGGTGGCAAGCCAACGGGAAAGTGGCGTGCTCCGGTGGCAAGCCAACGGGACTGTGGCGTGCTCCGGTGGCAAGCCAACGGGAAAGTGGCATGCTCCGGTGGCAAGCCAACGGGAAAGTGGCGTGCTCCGGTGGCAAGCCAACGGGAAAGTGGCGTGCTCCGGTGGCAAGCCAACGGGAAAGTGGCGTGCTCCGGTGGCAAGCAACGGGAAAGTGGCGTGCTCCGGTGGCAAGCAACGGGAAAGTGGCGTGCTCCGGTGGCAAGCCAACGGGAAAGTGGCGTGCTCCGGTGGCCAGCCAACGGGACTGTGGCGTGCTCCGGTGGCCAGCCAACGGGACTGTGGCGTGCTCCGGTGGCCAGTCAACGGGACTGTGGCGTGCTCCGGTGGCAAGCCAACGGGACAGTGGCGTGCTCCGGTGGCAAGCCAACGGGAAAGTGGCGTGCTCCGGTGGCAAGCCAACGGGAAAGTGGCGTGCTCCGGTGGCAAGCCAACGGGAAAGTGGCGTGCTCCGGTGGCAAACCAACGGGAAAGTGGCGTGCTCCGGTGGCAAGCCAACGGGAAAGTGGCGTGCTCCGGTGGCAAGCCAACGGGAAAGTGGCGTGCACCGGTGGCAAGCCAACGGGAAAGTGGCGTGCTCCGGTGGCAAGCCAACGGGAAAGTGGCGTGCTCCGGTGGCAAGCCAACGGGAAAGTGGCGTGCTCCGGTGGCAAGCCAACGGGACTGTGGCGTGCTCCGGTGGCAAGCCAACGGGACTGTGGCTTGCTCCGGTGGCAAGCCAACGGGACTGTGGCGTGCTCCGGTGGCAAGCCAACGGGACAGTGGAGTGCTCCGGTGGCAAGCCAACGGGACAGTGGAGTGCTCCGGTGGCAAGCCAACGGGAAAGTGGCGTGCTCCGGTGGCAAGCCAACGGGAAAGTGGCGTGCTCCGGTGGCAAGCCAACGGGAAAGTGGCGTGCTCCGGTGGCAAGCCAACGGGAAAGTGGCGTGCTCCGGTGGCAAGCCAACGGGAAAGTGGCATGCTCCGGTGGCAAGCCAACGGGAAAGTGGCGTGCTCCGGTGGCAAGCCAACGGGAAAGTGGCGTGCTCCGGTGGCAAGCCAACGGGAAAGTGGCGTGCTCCGGTGGCAAGCCAACGGGAAAGTGGCGTGCTCCGGTGGCAAGCCAACGGGACTGTGGCGTGCTCCGGTGGCAAGCCAACGGGACTGTGGCGTGCTCCGGTGGCAAGCCAACGGGACATTGGCGTGCTCCGGTGGCAAGCCAACGGGACAGTGGCGTGCTCCGGTGGCAAGCCAACGGGACAGTGGCGTGCTCCGGTGGCAAGCCAACGGGACAGTGGCGTGCTCCGGTGGCAAGCCAACGGGACAGTGGCGTGCTCCGGTGGCAAGCCAACGGGACAGTGGCGTGCTCCGGTGGCAAGCCAACGGGACAGTGGCGTGCTCCGGTGGCAAGCCAACGGGACAGTGGCGTGCTCCGGTGGCAAGCCAACGGGAAAGTGGCGTGCTCCGGTGGCAAGCCAACGGGAAAGTGGCGTGCTCCGGTGGCAAGCCAACGGGAAAGTGGCGTGCTCCGGTGGCAAGCCAACGGGACTGTGGCGTGCTCCGGTGGCAAGCCAACGGGAAAGTGGCGTGCTCCGGTGGCAAGCCAACGGGAAAGTGGCGTGCTCCGGTGGCAAGCCAACGGGAAAGTGGCGTGTTCCGGTGGCAAGCCAACGGGAAAGTGGCATGCTCCGGTGGCAAGCCAACGGGAAAGTGGCGTGCTCCGGTGGCAAGCCAACGGGAAAGTGGCGTGCTCCGGTGGCAAGCCAACGGGAAAGTGGCGTGCTCCGGTGGCAAGCAACGGGAAAGTGGCGTGCTCCGGTGGCAAGCCAACGGGAAAGTGGCGTGCTCCGGTGGCAAGCCAACGGGACTGTGGCGTGCTCCGGTGGCCAGCCAACGGGACTGTGGCGTGCTCCGGTGGCCAGTCAACGGGACTGTGGCGTGCTCCGGTGGCAAGCCAACGGGACAGTGGCGTGCTCCGGTGGCAAGCCAACGGGACAGTGGCGTGCTCCGGTGGCAAGCCAACGGGAAAGTGGCGTGCTCCGGTGGCAAGCCAACGGGAAAGTGGCGTGCTCCGGTGGCAAACCAACGGGAAAGTGGCGTGCTCCGGTGGCAAGCCAACGGGAAAGTGGCGTGCTCCGGTGGCAAGCCAACGGGAAAGTGGCGTGCACCGGTGGCAAGCCAACGGGAAAGTGGCGTGCTCCGGTGGCAAGCCAACGGGAAAGTGGCGTGCTCCGGTGGCAAGCCAACGGGAAAGTGGCGTGCTCCGGTGGCAAGCCAACGGGAAAGTGGCGTGCTCCGGTGGCAAGCCAACGGGAAAGTGGCGTGCTCCGGTGGCAAGCCAACGGGAAAGTGGCGTGCTCCGGTGGCAAGCCAACGGGAAAGTGGCGTGCTCCGGTGGCAAGCCAACGGGACAGTGGCGTGCTCCGGTGTCAAGCCAACGGGACTGTGGCGTGCTTCGGTGGCAAGCCAGCGGGAAAGTGGCGTGCTCCGGTGGCAAGCCAACGGGAAAGTGGCGTGCTCCGGTGGCAAGCCAACGGGAAAGTGGCGTGCTCCGGTGGCAAGCCAACGGGAAAGTGGCGTGCTCCGGTGGCAAGCCAACGGGACAGTGGCGTGCTCCGGTGACAAGCCAACGGGACTGTGGCGTGCTCCGGTGGCAAGCCAACGGGAAAGTGGCGTGCTCCGGTGGCAAGCCAACGGGAAAGTGGCGTGCACCGGTGGCAAGCCAACGGGAAAGTGGCGTGCTCCGGTGGCAAGCCAACGGGAAAGTGGCGTGCTCCGGTGGCAAGCCAACGGGAAAGTGGCGTGCTCCGGTGGCAAGCCAACGGGAAAGTGGCGTGCTCCGGTGGCAAGCCAACGGGAAAGTGGCGTGCACCGGTGGCAAGCCAACGGGAAAGTGGCGTGCTCCGGTGGCAAGCCAACGGGAAAGTGGCGTGCTCCGGTGGCAAGCCAACGGGAAAGTGGCGTGCTCCGGTGGCAAGCCAACGGGAAAGTGGCGTGCTCCGGTGGCAAACCAACGGGAAAGTGGCGTGCTCCGGTGGCAAGCCAACGGGAAAGTGGCGTGCTCCAGTGGCAAGCCAACGGGAAAGTGGCGTGTTCCGGTGGCAAGCCAACGGGAAAGTGGCATGCTCCGGTGGCAAGCCAACGGGAAAGTGGCGTGCTCCGGTGGCAAGCCAACGGGAAAGTGGCGTGCTCCGGTGGCAAGCCAACGGGAAAGTGGCGTGCTCCGGTGGCAAGCAACGGGAAAGTGGCGTGCTCCGGTGGCAAGCCAACGGGAAAGTGGCGTGCTCCGGTGGCAAGCCAACGGGACTGTGGCGTGCTCCGGTGGCCAGCCAACGGGACTGTGGCGTGCTCCGGTGGCCAGTCAACGGGACTGTGGCGTGCTCCGGTGGCAAGCCAACGGGACAGTGGCGTGCTCCGGTGGCAAGCCAACGGGAAAGTGGCGTGCTCCGGTGGCAAGCCAACGGGAAAGTGGCGTGCTCCGGTGGCAAGCCAACGGGACTGTGGCGTGCTTCGGTGGCAAGCCAACGGGAAAGTGGCGTGCTCCGGTGGCAAGCCAACGGGAAAGTGGCGTGCTCCGGTGGAAAGCCAACGGGAAAGTGGCGTGCTTCAGTGGCAAGCCAACGGGAAAGTGGCGTGCTCCGGTGGCAAGCCAATGGGAAAGTGGCGTGCTCCGGTGGCAAGCCAACGGGAAAGTGGCGTGCTCCGGTGGCAAGCCAACGGGAAAGTGGCGTGCTCCGGTGGCAAGCCAACGGGAAAAGGTGTGCTCCGGTGGCATGCTAATGGTAAAGGTGTGCTCCAGTGGCATTCTAACGGTAAAGGTGTGCTGCGGTCACATGCTAATGGTAAAGGTGTGCTCCGGTGGCATGCTAACGGGAATAGGTGTGCTCTGATGGCATGCTAACGGGAATAGGTGTGCCCGGTGGCATACTAACGGGAAAAGGTGTGCTACGGTGGCATGCTAGCGGGAAATGGTGTGCTTCGGTGGCATGATAACGAGTAAAGGGGTACTCCATTGGCACCACAATGGTCAAGGGACTTGGAAATGTCACATGTGAAGTCATACTCGCATAGTGTCTGTTGTTGCAGGGATCAAAAGAGCGACCCGGTGGAACAAGATGTGGACACTGTGCGGCAGATGGTGGTTTAAGGACAGCAAACAGCAAAATAAGACCAAGCAACAGCAAGAAAACAATCCAAGAATTACCGCAGCAGACAAGTAAGTGATTGTGATTCTTTTAAACGGTGATGTATGATCAGATGAAGTGGAATGCAGTAAGTTTGGAAATATGATTAACATGTTAATAAAGTGTCTGAAATGTATGAGCGAGAAAGAGAAAAAGGTGGATTGTTACAGGGGGACAGCTGAGAGTAGGGAGTTGCAGAGAAAGTCATTGTGACAGGTTTAGGATGTATACGGCTGTTTATTGCCTCCTCCACATACAAAGGCAGGAGATGAGACTATCAAACTATTGAACTTGGAGTTGTCAGTAATGTTGGAGGTGAAATTAATAATGCAAGTAAAATGGGAAAGAAAAAAAGGGGTTGTATGTTTGCCTGGTCAGAGGGATGTTTGCCTGGTCATGGGGATGTTTGTCTGGTCATGGGGATGTTTGCCTGGTCAGGGGGATGTTTGCCTGGTCAGGGGGATGTTTGTCTGGTCAGGGGGATGTTTGCCTGGTCAGGGGGATGTTTGTCTGGTCAGGGGGATGTTTGTCTGGTCAGAGGGATGCTTGCTTCACGTTGGGGAAGAGGGAAAGGACTGAATGATCCGGCACCTGTCCTATCCACAGGATGGTCAGCTAGTGCCGCCATTGGGAAAGAGCTGACCTAGTGTCACTATCAATCATCAGAGTCTGCAGTACAACTGATTAGGGGTCCAGCAGGGGGGCGCTGATGACACAGGTGGACCTTGGGGCGGTTTTCCGGTTGCGGACGCTGCACCTTGAGGGTTTTCTTCATGTAATTATCCTCCTCACATTGCAGACTTGTGAACTTTATAAATATTCTTCATTTGCTTATTTTCTTCCTTCTCTCCCAAACACGTTGCTGAAGTGCTGTCTCACCCCCACTGCCCCCATCCAGAAGCTTCTTGTAGCTGCTGTTCAGCGAGATTTGTCCTCTATATACCAGCAGTCTGTGTATGGGCCTGTCCCTGTCTGATCCTCTCTGCTCTCCACCCCTGCACTCAGACATAGGAAACCCTGTACTCGGATTACTTCACATCTTGGTGAACAACAGCTGAAAGGACCCTATAAAGGAGCCTGTACCAGGCAGGTGACAGCGGTGCAGCATTGTGCTTGTGGGGGCAATCGGGCGGTGGAGTCAGAAATTGGGGAATACTTGGGTGCTCTCTGGGTGGACAATATTAGTGCTGCAGTAATTTCCCACAAGTTTTTACACAGAGCGGCCACTAATATAGAATAAAGTAAAACAATTGTGCTCTGTAAATAATGGCTGTGCTTTGCTACAAATGCTTCATGTTTGCAGGAGGTTTTTTTTTCTTTAATAAATTTTATTTAGTTTATAATTGATTTTTTCTCTTTCTGCTAGATATCAGCACATGATAGAGGCCGTACGGGACTGATATAAGAAGTTCTTGGCTGAGAAGGAAAGAAGCTTCATTCCTCCATGAGCTGCAGTTCTTTGTGTCCAGTCGGGAACTCTATTAGTAAGTAGATTTTATCACCGACGCAGACATTTCCGGGAAGGTTCCAATTGGCCAAATACAAGACGTTCATTAAACTCTTCATTTGAAATAAACGTCTGGTTATCATCCACAATACTTAATACCGGTCACTTGTCACAAATTTGTATATTTTTTACCTGTTATAAAATGCTGCTGATCCCTTGAATCTTTTCTTTTTTTTTGTCATTTTAGACAAAACATTACATATTTCTGACAAGTTCCAGGTCTTTTCACACCACTCGTTTTGCAGGTTCTTTAATGCTACAGCACTTACGTTATTGGGGTCATTTTTGTGCAGTTTGCAGTTACATGATTTTTTATACATGTTTTTTTTTAGGTTTGTCTTGTTATTACATCACATTCATCTTTTTCCTCTCTTGCTTTCCTGGACTGAAGGAAACATATCTCCAAGTCACTCTGAGCTGCCGGCAGGAGAGATGGACCCTCAGGAGCCTCCTAGTCTTCAGAATCCACATGAAGGAGAAGTCCAAGAACAAGAAAGGCCTCCGACAGCAGAGCAACCTGTCCGCCAAAAAGTCCCAGAAGAAGAAGCGATGGTCCCGCAGCTCATCTGTGTTTTTCCTAAATGTGGTTTATACTTTTACTGATTGTAATTTTCTTGGTCGATACCAGATAAAGTTTTGGATGACAACTGTCTGGACTTGTGTCTTATTTTACATTTCTCCTTTTTTCTTCTTGCTTCCCCTCCAGTGAGATCTGGCTTAGGTGATAAAAGCCTTTCTCTATCCGGCATTTTTGCAGCAAGCTGGAGAATGACTTTCTGGATGATAACTTGCCTTAGTCTCAGATGCCCATACACTAGTTAGCTTTACACCGGACGCTTGTCCACACAACACATCCCGACTCCCCCATATACATGAATGTGGTTATATGTGTGGGGGAGATGGCCCCATACACAGCACATGGTCGGCTGCTCCAGCAAAAATCCTTGGGTTTGACCTACCTTCCTGTAATATATATGGGGGGCCATTAGTTGGATGTTTGCAGGACCCCTCTTTGTCCGACAGCTTCCCTCCCCCACACATAGCAAGCAGTGTACAGACAAGCTCCCTTCCCGTACATACAGCATATATAGCATATAAAGAAAAAATCTAGAAGTCTGAACTGAAACATAAATTGATGTGCATGCAAAATGTAAATGCATGTTCACACAAGGCCACTAGACAAAGAAAAACCAAAGACAAGCAAAATACCCAAGTAACCGGAAGTGAATGGGTAAATCGCACAGTGCAAAAATAATAAATAATGAAGGGTATTTAGTTAACATAATTTTGATCAAAATAATGTAACAGCTATCCCGCCACATCACGGCAACCCTTATGGGACAATCCTAACTCTAATATTAAAACCTTACCATTTGTCAAGTGACGTACATATGGATAAGGGCAGAGAGACTGACCCCCTAGTAGAAGCATAGACCTGAGGCAGAATAAACATTTCAGCTCAGACAAAGGGTGGCCACACCCTAATATGTACTAAAGCACACTGAACTACAAAGAAAAAACCTAGAAGTCTGAACTGAAACATAAATTGATGTGCATGCAAAATGTAAATGCATGTTCACACAAGGCCACTAGACAAAGAAAAACCAAAGACAAGCAAAATACCCAAGTAACCGGAAGTAAATGGGTAAATCGCAAAGTGCAAAAATAATAAATAATGAAGGGTATTTAGTAGTGAAGAGCGAGCACTAAAATGCTCGGGTGCTCGAAGCTCGGGCAGAGCTCGCCATGATACTCGGTTGCTCGACCTGAGCCACGAGCCCAATGTTAGTCTATGGGAGACCCGAGCATTTTCGCGGCGGCATCCTCGGCTGTCTTTTAAAAGCCTAACAAGTGCCCAAAATGTGGCAGTGCTCAAATGACATGGGGACAGCATGGGGATCGACCCAGGAAGCATTTCTGACCCCCAGGTCACTTCTGTCAACAACGTGGTCAGAGGTATTAAGCCACTTTTAAGGGCTCACAATAAAACGTTCAAAAACTAAACTGAAACTGCTTTCCTGTGAAATATGTTAAGGAAGTTCCTTTCCAGGGTAAAGACTTGTGTATAAGGTAAAATAAATAACAGAAAAAAAAAAATACTCCTCCACACCTTGGGCTATGTTCACAAGTAGCATTTTTAATGTGTTTTTGCACTTTTGTATTGCTTCAACCGTGACAAATGCATTCACCGGGAAATGTCATTTTAACATTTTACAACCTTATCTGGCCATGTGCTGTGTGACACATGCATACAGTGCTGAAAAGACATGGGGACAGCATGGGGAAGACCCCTGGAAGCATCTCTGACTCCCCGGTCACTGCCTAAAAGTGTGCCCATCAGAAGTCATCCTTGCCGCATCAGAAGATGCAGACTTGCAACTATCCCCGTGCAAGTTCTTGTCCCAGGGCAGGGTTCAATTGTACCTCCCCCATTCCTTGCAATGCAAGCGCAAATATGCAGCCAACCACCCACCCACCCCCAGGCTGCAATACCATACTGCTTGCTTGCACTTGAAATTGGGCCTTTTAGGCATGTGGAGGCGGAATCTGGCCACCATGTCATGGCAGCGTTGGCGGCCTGGTATCCATACTCAGTCCCCAGCCGCCCGGCGGCGGGGTGTCCACACTCGGTCCCCAACCGCCTGGGGGCGGCCGGGTGTCCATACTCGGTCGCCAGCCGCCTGGGGGCAGCCGGGTGTCCATAAACGGTCCCCAGCCGCCCCTATTTCTCCTTGGAACATCCCCCCACACACTTTTCTTAGCCTGGCCTGCTTTAGGGCAGCATTGGACGAGCCCACCAGAGAACCAGACTCCTCCGGTGGGCCCTGGCTTCTCCATCAGGGGAGTTGAGAGTGCCAAGGTGAGGACCATGATGATGATACAAGTTAGCATCTGCTTTGTTTTGTTGGAATGCAAGCGCATGTATGTAGTAGCGGCAAGGCCTGAGGTGGTCAGCGTTTTGGCGCATATCCTACCTCCTCCGAGGATTGCTGGATGTTTTCCTGCTACTATCCCAGTTCTATGACTCCCGTTAAAACAAAGCTTCAGGTGATGAATGATGGATGAGGTGGTGGCAAAGGAGAGCAGGAGGAACAGGGACCATTCACATCAATATCAGGCCAGTCAACCACATATGTCTTGCAGGATATGTTTCTGTAACAAAAGGAGCGGTTTGGCTACACAGTTATAGGGCATACAGTGAGTGCAATGCCTACCAAAAATTTCGAGGCACTCCAATGTACCTTGGAAATGACATGGAGGTCAGAGGGCCTTAACTAAACAGTTTTTTCCATTTATAGCCAGTTGCTCCTGTACAATGTTGGCCTAAACAGTGAATGGAAGGCTTTCCAAAAATTATGAGGAACTGCAATGCCCCTTGAAACAGACGTGGATTACAGCGTACTAAAAACCTTCTACCCACTATTGGGGAGTGGGTCTCCCTTAGTATTCGCCTTTGCATTGAAAAGCAAAAGCTGACTAAAATTAGGAGGAAATGCAATGTCCGTTGGAAGAGTTGTGGAGGTTAGAGGTAATTAAAAACAACATTTCAATGCCCCTAGGAAGAGCTGTGGAGTTCAGAGTGGCTTAAGAAGACTGTTTTAATGTCCCTTTGAAGAGACATGGAGGTCACAGTAGCTTAACAAGATGGTTTTAATGCCCCTCGGAAAAGACATGGAGGTCCCAGTAGCTTAACCAGACGGTTTGAATGCCCCTCGGAAGAGGGGCTTTTAATGCCCCTTCCAGGAGCCATACAGTACAGCATAGTACAAACATTATTCCCATTATTGGGGAGTGTGTATCCCATAGTCATTGCTTATGCCTTCCAAGCAAAAGCTGCCAAAAATTGGGACGGAGGAACTTGCAATGCCCCTTACAAGAGCCATGCAGTACAGCATATTCCAAACATTATTCCCATTATTGGGGAGTGGGTCTCCCATAGTCTTTGCTTATGCCTTCCAAGCAAAAGCTGCCAAAAATTAGGACGAAGGAGCTTGCAATGCCCCTTACAAGAGCCATGCAGTACAGCATATTACAAACATTATTCCCATTATTGGGGAGTGGGTCTCCCATAGTATTTGCTTATGCCTTCCAAGAAAAAGCTGCCAAAAATTAAGAGGAACTGCAATGCCCGTTCGAAGAGTCGTGGAGGTTAGAGTTAATTAAAAACAACATATCAATGCCCCTTGGAAGAGCTGTGGAGTTCAGAGTGGTTTAACAAGACGCTATTAATGCCCCTCAAAAGAGATGTGGAGGTCCCAGTAGCTTAACAAGACGGTTTTAATACCCCTTGGAAAAGTGGTGGAGGTCCCAGTAGCTTAACAAGACGGTTTTAATACCCCTCGGAAAAGTGGTGGAGGTCACAGTAGCTTAAGAAGACGCTTTTAATGCCCCTCAGAAGAAAAGTGGCGATCCCAGTAGCTTAACAAGACGGTTTTAATGCCCCTTGGAAAAGTGGTGGAGGTCGCAGTAGCTTAACAAGACGCTATTAATGCCCCTCAGAAGAGACGTGGAGGTCCCAGCAGCTTAACAAGACGGTTTGAATGCCCCTTGGAAGAGACGTGGAGGTCACAGTAGCTTAACAAGACGCTATTAATGCCCCTCAGAAGAGACGTGGAGGTTCCAGCAGCTTAACATGACGGTTTTAATACTCCTCAGAAAAGTGGTGGAGGTCCCAGTAGCTTAACAAGATGGTTTTAATGCCCCTCAGAAACGTAGTGGAGGTCCCAGTAGCTTAACAAGACTGTTTGAATTCCCCTCGGAAGAGACGTGGAGGTCCCAGTAGCTTAACTGGCCGGTTTAAATGCCCCTTGGAAAAGTGGTGGAGGTCACAGTAGCTTAACAAAACGCTATTAATGCCCCTCAGAAGAGACGTGGAGGTCTCAGTAGCTTAACAAGACGGTTTTAATGCTCCTCAGAAAAGTGGTGGAGGTCCCAGTAGCTTAACAAGACGGTTTTAATGCCCCTTGGAAAAGTGGTGGAGGTCGCAGTAGCTTAACAAGACGGTTTGAATGCCCCTTGGAAGAGACGTGGAGGTCCCAGTAGCTTAACAAGACGGTTTTAATGCTCCTCAGAAAAGTGGTGGAGGTCCCAGTAGCTTAACAAGACGGTTTTAATGCCCCTTGGAAAAGTGGTGGAGGTCGCAGTAGCTTAACAAGACGGTTTGAATGCCCCTTGGAAGAGACGTGGAGGTCCCAGTAGCTTAACAAGACGGTTTGAATGCCCCTTGGAAGAGACGTGGAGGTCCCAGTAGCTTAACAAGACTGTTTTAATGCCCCTCGGAAAAGTGGTGGAGGTCACAGTAGCTTAACAAGACGCTTTTAATGCCCCTCGGAAGAGACGTGGAGGTCCAAGTAGCTTAATAAGACGGTTTGAATGCCCCTTGGAAGAGACGTGGAGGTCCCAGTAGCTTAACAAGACGGTTAGAATGCCCCTTGGAAGAGACGTGGAGGTTCCAGTAGCTTAACAAGACAGTTTTAATGCCCCTCGGAAAAGTTGTAGAGGTCACAGTAGCTTAACAAGATGCTTTTAATGCCTCTCAGAAGAGACGTGGAGGTCCCAGTAGCTTAACAAGATGGTTTGAATGCCCCTTGGAAGAGAAGTGGAGGTCCCAGTAGCTTAACAAGACGGTTTTAATGCTTCTCGGAAAAGTGGTGGAGGTCCCAGTAGCTTAAAAAGACGCTTTTACTGCCCCTCGAAAAAGTGGTGGAGGTCGCCGTAGCTTAACAAGACTGTTTGAATGCCCCTTGGTAGAGACGTGGAGGTCACAGTAGCTTAACAAGATGGTTTTAATGCTCCTCGGAAAAGTGGTGGAGGTCCCAGTAGCTTAACAAGATGCTTTTCACGCCCCTCGGAAAAGTGGTGGAGGTCCCAGTAGCTTAACAAGATGCTTTTAATGCTCCTCGGAAAAGTGGTGGAGGTCCCAGTAGCTTAACAAGATGCTTTTAATGCCCCTCGGAAAAGTGGAGGTCCCAGTAGCTTAACAAGATGGTTTTAATGCCCCTTGGAAAAGTGGTGGAGGTCGTAGTAGCTTAACAAGACTGTTTGAATGCCCCTTGGAAAAGTGGTGCAGGTCCCAGTAGCTTAACAAGATGGTTTGAATGCCCCTTGGAAGAGACGTGGAGGTACCAGTAGCTTAAAAAGACGGTTTTAATGCCCCTCGGAAAAGTGGTGGAGGTCCCAGTAGCTTAACAAGACGGTTTTAATGCCCCTCGGAAAAGTGGTGGAGGTCCCAGTAGCTTAACAATACGCTTTTAATGCCTCTCAGAAGAGACGTGGAGGTCCCAGTAGCTTAACAAGATGGTTTGAATGCCCCTTGGAAGAGACGTGGAGGTCCCAGTAGCTTAAGAAGACGGTTTGAATGCCCCTTGGAAGAGACGTGGAGGTCCCAGTAGCTTAACAAGACGGTTTTAATGCTTCTCGGAAAAGTGGTGGAGGTCCCAGTAGCTTAATAAGACGCTTTTAATGCCCCTCGAAAAAATGGTGGAGGTCGCAGTAGCTTACCAAGACGGTTTGAATGCCCCTTGGAAGAGACGTGGAGGTCCCAGTAGCTTAACAAGACAGTTTGAATGCCCCTTGGAAGAGACGTGGAGGTCCCACTAGCTTAACAAGACGTTTTTAATGCCCCTCGGAAAAGTGGTGGACGTACCAGTAGCTTAATAAGACGCTTTTAATGCCCCTCAGAAAAGTGGTGGAGGTCCCAGTAGCTTAACAAGACGGTTTGAATGCCCCTTGGAAGAGATGTGGAAGTCCCAGTAGATTAACAAGACGGTTTTAATGCTCCTCGGATAAGTGGTGGAGGTCGCAATAGCTTAACAAGACGCTTTTAATGCTCCTTACAAGAGCCATACAGTACAGCATTTTAAAAATATTATTCCCATTATTGGGGAGTGGGTCTCCCAGTCTTTGCTTATGCCTTCCAAGCAAAAGCTGACAAAAATAAGGACGGAGGAACTTTCAATAATGGCAACACGGACCACGGTCACCCTGGTGGTATAGTGGTGGTGGAGGCTGAGGATAAGGAGAAGAACATAAAACAGCCGAAATGAGGAAGCGTATACCCATGTGTGGGTGTGAAGCGGTGCATGTGAATACACCTTCCGAAATAACACAGTGGATTTGACTTTATGTTACTCTGCTGTCATTTGGTGGTGATGAGAAGTCTGGCCCAATCCAGCTACTGTTCATTTTGATAAGGGTCAGCTTGTCAGCATTGTCAGTTGACAGGCGAGTGCGCTTATCAGTTATAATTACCCCAGCAGCACTAAAAACACGCACCGATAACACGCTAGCGGCAGGGCAGGCCAGGACCTCCAAGGCGTACAGAGCGATTTCATTCCAAGTGTCCAGCTTGGATACCCAATAATTAAAAGGCACAGAGGAATCAAGGAGGACGCTGGTACGGTCGGCAAGGTACTCCCTCACCATCTTTTGAAACTTTCCACTCCTTGTGAGAGTACCCCGCGCCTCAGGGCCTGTAAGCTGGGCAGGTCTCAGAAAACTGTCCCAGAATGTTGACAGTGTTCCCCTGCCTCTGCTGGATTGGAGTTGCCTCTCTCTCGCTTGTACGCCTTGGTTGGTCAACGAACTGTGACCTCTGCCGCTAGCGTGTTCAGATGGGAATTTTTTTTTAACAGTTCTGCAGCAAGGGCCTTCTGGTACTGCCCCATATTCGTAGACCTCTCCACCTCAGGAATAAGAGAGTGAAAGTTCTCCTTGTAGTGGGGGTCTAAAAGTGTCACCAACCAGTAATGACTGTCACCCAACATTTTGACAACGCGAGGGTCACGGTTAAGGCAGAGTAACATAAAGTCAGCCATGCGTGCCAGACTGGTAACGGGCAAGACTTCCGTGTCCTCACCAAGATGACGACTGACCATGCTCTCCTCCTCCTCCTCCTCCCCCCCCCTGTCCTCAGGTCACCCACGCTGAACTGACAGTATGACAGTTGTACAGGTACTACCGTCTACAGCGCATGATACAAGCTCCTGTTCTTCCTCCTCCTCCTCTCCCTCATTGTCCCCCAATGCACGTTGGGATGAGATGAGGCTGGGCTGTGTGTAATCGACCGCTACGGCTTCTTGATCCATTTCATCATACTCTGACTGCAATGCCTCCTCTTTAATTCTCTGCAGAGAGCATTGCAAAAGACAGACAAGTGGAATGCTGACGCTAATGATGGCGTCATCGCCACTCACCATCTTGGTGGACTCCTCAAAGTTTGTCAAGATGGTACATACAGTACAGACCAAAAGTTTGGACACACCTTCTCATTTAAAGATTTTTCTGTATTTTCATGACTATGAAAATTGTACATTCACACTGAAGGCATCAAAACTATGAATTAACACATGTGGAATTATATACTTAACAAAAAAGTGTGAAACAACTGAAAATATGTCTTATATTCTAGGTTCTTCAAAGTAGCCACCTTTTGCTTTGATGACTGCTTTGCACACTCTTGAGAGACTGCCATAAAGACTGAGAGGAGGGGGCATCTTTGCATGCAGTATGGACAGGGGATTGCCATGCACACACAACAGGTGACACCAGCTGACACTGGTCATGGACCCTGGGGTTCGCCCCACAAAGTCGGGTGCTTTGCTGCCATGTGCCTGATCATGCTGGTGGTGGTCAGGCTGGTAGTTTTGTCACCCCTGCTGATGCTGGCATGGCAGGTGGTACAAATGGCCTTTTTGGGGATATCAGCAGAGTCTTTAAAAAAATTCCTGACTCTGGAAGACCTACAGGTTGTACTGGCAACGTCCCTCGTGTTGGTGTTACGGGGAACTGTTGCCGGCCTTCTGTGTGCGGCCACCACACTGCTTTTTTCTGCCTGTTGGGGTACTCTGCCTCCCTCACCCTGTCTGCTGCTGGCCTCGCTCTGCATGTCCTCCTGCCACATTGGGTCAGTTACTAGATCATCCACCACCTCCTCCTCTTCCACTTGCGCACCACGATCCTCCTCCTCACTTCCTGGCAATTGTGTCTCGTCATCGTCAACCTCTTGTGACAAATTGCCAGCGTTGACTTCCTCTGGCCGTGGCTGTTCAAATATTTGGGCATCTCTACATGGGATCTCCTCTTCCAACACTTCAAGCGGAGCAGGCGAGGGGCACAAATCTGGAAATGGACCAGTGAACAGCTCTTCAGAGTGTCCAAGTGTGGGATCAGTTGCTGTCTGACGACACTCGGCATGGTGGGAGGGAGGAGCATCAGGGTGAGGAGGAGTATGCGGTCGAGACTCATGGCTACTAAGAGTTGACCGTGTGGAAGACAGACCGGAGGTGGTGGTGCCCAGGTAACTGGAAGTATTATCTGCTATCCAATTAATAACCTGTTCACACTGATATGGTGTTGTTCTGTGCTTCCCTAGTAATTCGGTCAAGAAGTGGGAGCGAGAAGATATGGCTGTTGGTTGTGGCACATTTTCACCTTGGCCACGGCCCCGTCCTCTGCATGCACCATCACCAGAACGTCCACTTCCATGTCCCTTGCCACGCGCCTTGCCCATTGTAAAGTAAGTAAAATAGCTTACACTCGCACCATCAATGGAAAAAGGGTAATAAAGTAGATTAGAACCGTGGAAGAGGAAAACCACAGTTCTATTTCTCTGGCCTACACCCGACTCTTTTAAACAATCTGAACAATCAGGGAGAAACTATTACTGTTTTTCTTTACGGAAAAAATACCAAAAGGTGAATAATAGAGATTTTTTACCGTGGAATGGCAAAACCACAGTTATTGTTTACTGGGGTATACCAGAAAATTTTAAATAGATATATTTGTGTCTGAACAATCAGGAGACACTACTACTGTTTTTCTTTGCGGCAAAAAATGCCAAAAGCAGGATAATAGAGATTTTTTACCGTGGAACAGCAAAACCACAGTTATAATTTACTGGTGTATACCAGACTATTTTCAACAGATATATTTGTGTCTGAACAATCAGGAGACACTATTAGTTTTTTTTTTACGGTGACACATATTACTATAACTTGCACCCATAGTGCAAAAAAAAAAAAAAACCTAAAAAAACACAATGGGTTCAACCGTACTCAAATTGTTAACTAGGAGCAATGATTAGTGTGAATAATATAATATTTTGATTGGAGATGATCCAACCTCTGGTTCCACCACTGATCCTGAGAATGAAGGAATGGGAAACCTATCAGCTTTTTTTTTTCCTGCACAGCTGTGCTCCCAACCACCCACAGTGCAAAAAAAAACCCTAAAAAAACAATAGGTATACCCGTACTCAAATTGATAATTGGGAGCAACGATTAGTGTGAAGGATATAATATTGTGATAGGCGATGTTCCATCCACTGATTCTGAGAATGAAGAAATGGGAAACCTATCAGCTTTTTTTCCTGCACAGCTGTGCTCCCACCCATTGCGCAAAAATACCCTAAAAAAAATACCCTAAAAAAATGCACGTACTCAAATTGTTAATTGGGAGCAATGATGAGTGTGAAGGGATATAATATCTTGATTGGCGATGGTCCGACCTGTGGTTCCGCCACCGATCCCAAGAATGAAGGAATTGAGAACCTATAAGCTTTTTTTTTCCTGCACAGCTGTGCTCCCAACCACCCACCCATAGTGCAAAAAATAAAAAAAACAATAGATCCAACTGTACTCAAATTGTTAAATTGGGAGAGCGAAAAAAATAATGCATCCACTTCTTTCTAAATTAGGCTGTCAGACCCCCAAGAATGACATCCTAGTAATATGCCATGACTTATACCTCTTTAAATGTATGCAAAGGATAAACCTGGATATCCAGGTATACGTTCTATTGATTGATTTCTATAAGGGCCTATTTACACATGTAAATGTGTATCTGCTACGGACATGAATGATCGGCTGCAGCCCTTCCACTTGGCCAGTCAATGGATCCGCAAATCACAACAAGTAATTCAAGGAAATGGAAAAGTAAAAAAAAAAATTCTAGTAACATTGCATAGCGTACCGGTGATTGCGCTATTTAACTTGCCATCAGTGATTGACGGCATATAAATGGTTAAACAGCAGTGATTGACGCTCCGCTCTGGCCGCTGCTGTTACAGCAAGATGTCAGCTGTGTAGGATGGGGGCTCTGCTCCTGAGCCCACCCGAAACAGCAATCCAATGGACGGTTTCACACACCACATTATCCAGTGGTGTTTAATTTGCTTTTCTATTTAGGAAACAAAACCGTTTTAATAACGTTTTCCTTCTCTGGTATCTAGGAGCCATTTCAGCTATTTGTAAAGGGAATCTGTCAGCAGGTTTTTCTTGGCTATTCTGAGAGCAGCATGATGGGGTGAGCGCCACACTAGGAGTAGGACCACCGAGCCCAGAGCTATTGCAAGACGTGCAGACAATATATACCAGGTATGAATGAATCCAATACAACATTATTGTTACTTGGGAATGAACCTACTTGGATATAATACATCCCTTGATATGTATATACCAAAAGGTCATTATCTTGGGAATGCCTATATTGGCTTTTATTATTTGGGATTATATCCTTTTACTATGTGACCTAGGATATACTATCAGTATGCATTAGCACAATTGGAGCTACTACTATTTAGCCCTGGTGTCTCTGCAATTCAAATATTTACATTATACCTCCTCACTATTATATGGTATTACTATATATATGTGTGTGTGCTCTTTTCTTTCCCGCCATGTACCCAAATTGTTATAATAAAGGTCTTTTTTAACACATTGACCCCTTGTCGGATGTACTATATATTGGTTGTTGTTGAGAGCAGCATGATGTAGAGACAAAGACCCTGATTCTAGGGACGTCTCACTTACAGGGCTGCTTGTTGTAGTTTTGATAAAAATCACACTTTTATTAGCAGAAGATTATTACTAGAGGACTAGTAAACCTGCTGCCAGGTAGTCCAACCACGCCCCCCACCACTGATTGGCAGTTTATATACAGTGTACACAGAAAGCGGCCAATCAGTGGTGTGGGTGGGGTTATTATACAGAGCTCAGCATTCAGAGATCTGCATGAGAAAAAAAAACCTGCAATTTTATCAAAATAACACCAAGCAGCCCAGTAAGTGATACATCGTTGGAATCAGGGCCTCGGATTATGCTGCTCTCAAATGGGATAGCAAAAACCTGCTGACATATTCCATTTAAAGGGGCAGCTGCTACTAAATCCAGACATGGTGCAAAATGTAAATTCTGCTGCAGATTTACTGCTGTAGATTTTTAATTCCTAAAAATCCCTGTAGATTCAGAGGATCTCAACCTTTTCAATGCAAATTATTTTCAAGACTTATTCACAGATATTATGAAATATTACAGTAGAAATAAAAAAAAAAAAGCACAATACCTAAACCCCCTCCTTGGGAAAAATATACGGCAAGTATAAGAAAGACAAAAATTTATTCTGGAGTCATATTGAAGTGTAAATAGAATTGTAACCATACAATGTAAACAGCAGCAAATGTAAGTAGGATCCACTGGATCTATATAAGAGGAACGCTTTCCAAAGCCGATCTGCTGAGCCCACCGCTATGCTGGCTGGACCGGCATTGTGATCGTCAGCACCTGGAATATACGTCACGTTTTACTGCAGCTCATAGAACCAAATGATAAGACGCAGAGCAGTGCGAGGCTTGTGACTCGCTATACACAAAATATACGACATGTTTGATGAATGGCATAAAGGAAAGCGGATGCATTCAGATGTCTCTGGGCAACTATATGTTGTGATAGATAAGTTCCTGTCAGGGTGAGGGGCAGCATCTTATCTGCTCACTCATCATGACAGGTTTACAACATGTTGAGTCATGGACGTGATCAGTCAGTCAATCAATGACATAGATGCACGTTCTTGATTCCGACAGGTAGGTCAGAGAAGTCCGTCTCAAACAGTTTACCTTCACCCATCTAGGATGGATGGCTGCTGACATCGTTGGCCATTATGTCCATACACAATTATTATCCCCTAATTGTGATGTACAATACAAATTTATATTGTGGTACCGTGTTAGCCAGAAAATTTGATGGAAATAATTTTATGCCCAAAAATGGCAAAAGTATTCTCGGAGTGATCCCTTTATTGGCTAATCAGAAAAAAATATATATATATGCAAACTTACAGAGCACAGAGGCTCCTTCTTCAGGCAGGATTACAAATGTTAAGAATTCATTTGTAATATTGCCTGAAGAAGGAGCCTCTGTGCTCTGAAAGCTTGCATATATATATTTTTTTTCTGGTTAGCCAATAAAGGTATCACTCCGAGAATACTTTTGCCATTTTTGGGCATAAAAGTATTCACATAGAATTATTCACTAATTAAAACAATTTATTTTTGCTAAATAAATGTATACATTTTTTAAAATTTTATTTTATACATTTTCTCAGAGAACCTCTTTAAGAAGGAGATTTCAGAATGGGCTATAAGACATGTCCAGCTTTGCTTAATTGTCTCACCTTACTGTCCTTGTTGAACTGAGCTCCACTTTGTTCTTGGATGATATTGTAAGGAATGAAGACGTCTAGATGATACAAATCGGGACGTCTGACTATTCTGTCTTCACCCAAGTCCAACACAAGAGATCTAGCAGAAGACTGTAAAGAGAAGACCAGCGTGGTAACAACGCTTATGTCGCTGAATGCTTCTGTACGGGAAAGAAAGTTGTAACCAACAAGTGCACAAAAATCTAAACTTTTATCTTGATACGTGGCCAACTAGAAGTTACTATGTAGCTCCACACGTCTCATACATTAAATCTGACACGTGGAGGAACTGCTCACAGAAAATGCTGAAAAATATTTTTTAGGATTCACACTGCATTAAAAGGGGTTGTCCACCACTTTAATACTAATGGAATATCCTTAGGATAGGTCATCAATATTAAAGTGCCAGGCAACCCCTTTAAGTGAGGCATAATGAATGGTACCAGAATTTCACATAATGTAGCCTTCATTAGGCAGAAGGCCCACTCGGTTATATGAAGAAATCTGGGGTCCCCAAAAGCAAACCCCGTAATCACCAGATTCCCGTGTGGTGACTACTTAATCTGCTTTTTGGGAAGACCAGAACTGACCCCTATATTTAACCAAGTGGGTCCCCTCAAGCTACATTATCCTGTCTGATGAAGGCTACATTAGCTGAAACATTCTTAATCTTCATTATGCCTCATTTAACGCAATGTGAATCATGGACATGAGAAAAATCAAATTAAAAAATAAATACATTTAAAGCATTTTCTGTGCGATTCCTCCAAATGTCGCATTAATATAGAAAAAATAAAGAGCGGCGTGTTCTACACTATTGCAACAAGCCTCTTTCATCATTTATATCATCATTATAACATCATTTATATGCACCAGCACCATGGAATCAATGGCACTATATAATTAAATAATAATAATAATATATACATCTTCCCACCAGCTTGTTTTCCCTCTATCTCCTCTCTGGATCTATGAAGCCAGAACTGTCAAAGAAGAGGTGATGGTGGAGATGGAGGGGAAACAAGCAGGGCGGAAGGCTTATATAAATGACTGGTCCCGCCGTGAAGCACTGGGCGTCTGTGCTTGGTTTGAACAGTCGTTCTCTGCTGACATAGTCGTTTACAGAGATCTTCTTTCCAATTCCAACAGCTTGCAAACAACCCACCATTGTGTGAAAAAAAAATTAGATCATCATCATCCAGCAAATGTGTCACAGCTGCCAGCAATTGGCTACTGTGGACACATCAAAGCTGTGATGATAAAAGTTGGCAGAGGAGGACCGGTAGCACGAGGTTGGTACAGACTTTTAATAAGGGAAGACTATTGGAAATCACATGAAATACAAAAAGGTCACAATCCTAAACCACATCTGAGGGTCTCACCACTTTAGGTAAAGAGATTTCAGCCACCAGAAAACTTGGGTGTCCTACAGGAGGTTCCGCCACAATCATGTAATCTGGTTTCACGGGTGAACTGATAAAAAAAAGGAAGGCAGCAGTATATTGCAAGGGTACACCATCAATTTATGATCTGTTGGGGTCGATCTCTAATATAATAAAGGGGCACTGATGCTGGTAATGAGGAACAGCCCCTTTCACAGTCATTCCCTGCACATTGGCATCATGGCCTCCACTGTGCAGCGGAACGACAGCATAGATCCAGCAAAGTGAATGGGCTTAGCTGCAGTTCTCCTGCATAGTGAATATCCGGGTAGCTGCCCCACACCAGCATATTCTTTAAAAAGGGCAGCGGGGTTACTTCCAGGCTGCAGCCCCCTTATTCTTGGAGTCCAAGAAGTTGGATATCCTATATCTTTTGTAAGATGGGATTCTAAAAAAAGTAAATGCATGCATTAAACCTCAAAGAAACCCAAACCTTTCAACTTCTGAGATGAGGGACTTGCTTGGAGTTAGCTGGGAGGGTCTGTAGGAAAAAAATAAAGAACATAAAGGCATAATAGTTAAAACAAAAACAAAAAAAAACAATGTCCACATTGTTCTTGCACCATAACAAGCCATTCTGCAACTTCCCCCATCTGTTGGGTTTAACCCATCACCACGAGGAGTGGGGCTCCCCCATCTGTTGGGTATAACCCATCACCACGAGGAGTGGCACTCCCCCATCTGTTGGGTATAACCCATCACCACGAGGAGTGGCGCTCCCCCATCTGTTGGGTATAACCCATCACCTCAAGGAGTGAAGCTCCCCCATCTGTTGGGTGTAACCCATCACCATAAGGAGTGGAGCTCCCCCATCTGTTGGGTGCAGCCCATCACCACGAGAAGTGGCGCTCCCCCATCTGTTGGGTATAACCCATCACCACGAGGAGTGGCGCTCCCCCATCTGTTGGGTATAACCTATCACCTCAAGGAGTGGCGCTCCCCCATCTGTTGGGTATAACCCATCACCAAGAGGAGTGGAGCTCCCCCATCTGTTGGGTGTAACCCATCACCACGAGGAGTGGCGCTCCCCCATCTGTTGGGTGTAACCCATCACCACGAGGAGTGGCGCTGCCCCATCTGTTGGGTATAACCTATCACCAGGAGGAGTGGCGCTCGTCATACTTTGTGTCCCTAGGGGAAATGTGGTATTATAAGATATCCAATCAATTGAATGACCGACTATGTACTGCATGGATGAGCGAGGAACATCAGAGAAGAAGCCGTCGATGCTCAACAGCACCCTACTCTGTCGTCTTTTACAGACTGTATGCCATAGACTTGTACCTTAGAGTTGGGACTTACCCTATTATTATTTGATTTGGTTCTGATATTCTGTTCAAAAATGGATCCCAGGAACTTCCGATTTTTCAGCATTTTCCACTCTGAAGGGAAACCATAGATGATTAACAGGGTCGGACTGGAACTGAAACTCAGCCCTGGCATGTGAGAGGACGCAGGCTCAGCAGACAGTATCACACAGGAGAGGATTAGATACACAGCTCAGCAGAGAGTATCACACAGGATAGGATTAGATGCACAGCTCAGCAGACAGTATCACACAGGAGAGGATTAGATACACAGCTCAGCAGAGAATATCGCACAGGAGAGGATTAGATACATAGCTCAGCGGACTGTATCACACAGGACAGGATTAGATACACAGCTCAGCAGACAGTATCACACAGGAGAGGATTAGATACACGGCTCAGCAGACATTATCACACAGGAGAGGATTAGATACACAGCTCAGCACACAGTATCACACAGGAGAGGATTAGATACATCTCAGCAGATGGTATCACACAGGAAAGGATTAGATACACAGCTCAGCAGACAGTATCACAAAGGATAGGATTAGATACACAGCTCAGCAGCTGGTATCACACAGGATAGGTTTAGATACACTGCTCAGCAGATGGTATCACACAGGATATGATTAGATACAGGGCTCAGCAGACAGTATCACACAGGAGAGGATTAGTTACACGGCTCAGCAGATGGTATCACACAGGATAGGATTAGATACACAGCTCAGCAGACAGTATCACACAGGGCAGGATTAGATACACGGTTCAGCAGACAGTATCACACAGGGTAGGATTAGATACACGGCTCAGCAGACAGTATCACACAGGAGAGGATTTGATACACAGCTCAGCAGACAGTATCACACAGGAGAGGATTAGATACACAGCTCAGCAGATGGTATCACACAGGATAGGATTAGATACACTGCTCAGCAGACAGTATCACACAGGGCAGGATTAGATACACGGTTCAGCAGACAGTATCACACAGGGTAGGATTAGATACACGGCTCAGCAGACAGTATCACACAGGAGAGGATTTGATACACAGCTCAGCAGACAGTATCACACAGGAGAGGATTAGATACACAGCTCAGCAGATGGTATCACACAGGATAGAATTAGATACACTGCTCAGCAGACAGTATCACACAGGGCAGGATTAGATACACGGTTCAGCAGACAGTATCACACAGGGTAGGATTAGATACACGGCTCAGCAGACAGTATCACACAGGAGAGGATTAGATACACAGCTCAGCAGACAGTATCACACAGGAGAGGATTAGATACACGGCTCAGCAGACAGTATCACACAGGAGAGGATTAGATACACTGCTCAGCAGATAGTATCACACAGGACAGGATTAGATGCACAGCTCAGCAGACAGTATCACACAGGAGAGGATTAGATACACAGCTCAGCAGATAGTATCACACAGGATAGGATTAGATGCACAGCTCAGCAGACAGTATCACACAGGAGAGGATTAGATACACAGCACAGCAGACAGTATCGCACAGGGCGGGATTAGATACACGGCTCAGCAGACAGTATCACACAGGATAGGATTAGATACACTGCTCATCAGATAGTATCACACAGGATAGGATTAGATGCACAGCTCAGCAGACAGTATCACACAGGAGAGGATTAGATACACAGCTCAGCAGACAATATCGCACAGGAGAGGATTAGATACATAGCTCAGCGGACTGTATCACACAGGACAGGATTAGATACACAGCTCAGCAGACAGTATCACACAGGAGAGGATTAGATACACGGCTCAGCAGACATTATCACACAGGAGAGGATTACATACACTGCTCAGCAGATGGTATCACACAAGATAGGATTAGATACACTGCTCAGCAGATAGTATCACACAGTAGAGGATTAGATACACGGCTCAGCAGACAGTATCACACAGGAGAGGATTAGATACACTGCTCAGCAGATAGTATCACACAGGAGAGGATTAGATACACAGCTCAGCAGACAGTATCACAAAGGATAGGATTAGATACACAGCTCAGTAGCTGGTATCACACAGGATAGGTTTAGATACACTGCTCAGCAGATGGTATCACACAGGATATGATTAGATACAGGGCTCAGCAGACAGTATCACACAGGAGAGGATTAGTTACACGGCTCAGCAGATGGTATCACACAGGATAGGATTAGATACACAGCTCAGCAGACAGTATCACACAGGGCAGGATTAGATACACGGTTCAGCAGACAGTATCACACAGGGTAGGATTAGATACACGGCTCAGCAGACAGTATCACACAGGAGAGGATTTGATACACAGCTCAGCAGACAGTATCACACAGGAGAGGATTAGATACACGGCTCAGCAGACAGTATCACACAGGAGAGGATTAGATACACTGCTCAGCAGATAGTATCACACAGGAGAGGATTAGATGCACATCTCAGCAGACAGTATCACACAGGAGACGATTAGATACACGGCTCATCACACAGTATCGCACAGGAGAGGATTAGATACATAGCTCATCAGACAGTATCACACAGGACAGGATTAGATACACAGCTCAGCAGACAGTATCACACAGGAGAGGATTAGATACATAGCTCATCAGACAGTATCACACAGGACAGGATTAGATACACGGCTCAGCAGACAGTATCACACAGGAGAGGATTAGATACACAGCTCAGCTGACAGTATCACACAGGAGAGGATTAGATACACAGCTCAGCAGACAGTATCACACAGGAGAGGATTAGATACACAGCTAAGCTGACAGTATCACACAGGAGAGGATTAGATACACAGCTCAGCAGACAGTATCGCACAGGAGAGGATTAGATACACAGCTCAGCAGCCGGTATCACACAGGAGAGGATTAGATACACTGCTCAGCAGACGGTATCACACAGGAGAGGATTAGATACACGGTTGAGCAGACAGTATCACACAGGGTAGGATTAGAGATACAGCTCAGCAGACAGTATCACACAGCATAGGATTAGATACACAGCTCAGCAGACAGTATCACACAGCATACGATTAGATACACAGCACAGCAGTCAGTATCACACAGGAGAGGATTTGATACACAGCTCAGCAGACAGTATCACACAGGAGAGGATTAGATATACAGATCAGCAGACAGAATCACACAGGAGAGGATTAGATACACAGCTCACCTGACAGTATCACACAGTAGAGGATTATATACATGGCTCAGCAGACAGTATCACACAGGATAGGCTTAGATACACAGCTCACCTGACAGTATCACACAGTAGAGGATTATATACATGGCTCATCAGACAGTATCACACAGGACAGGATTAGATACACAGCTCAGCAGACAGTATCACACAGTAGAGGATTATATACATGGCTCAGCAGACAGTATCACACAGGATAGGCTTAGATACACAGCTCAGCAGGCAGTATCACACAGTAAAGGATTAGATACACAGCTCAGCAAACAGTATCACACAGGAGAGGATTAGATACATAGCTCAGCAGACAGTATCACACAGGAGAGGATTAGATACACAGCTCAGCAGACAGTATCACACAGGAAAGGATTAGATACACAGCTCAGCTGATAGTATCACACAGGAGTGGATTAGATACACGGCTCAGCAGACAGTATCGCACAGGGCGGGATTAGATACACGGCTCAGCAGACAGTATCACACAGGATAGGATTAGATACACAGTTCATCAGACAGTATCACACAGGAGTGGATTAGATACACGGCTCAGCAGACAGTATCGCACAGGGCGGGATTAGATACACAGCTCAGCAGACAGTATCATACAGGAGTGGATTAGATCCACGGCTCAGCAGACAGTATCGCACAGGGCGGGATTAGATACACGGCTCAGCAGACAGTATCACACAGGATAGGATTAGATACACAGCTCAGCAGATGGTATCACACAGGATAGGATTAGATACACAGCTCAGCAGAGAGTATCACACAGGATAGGATTAGATGCACAGCTCAGCAGACAGTATCACACAGGAGAGGATTAGATACACAGCTCAGCAGAGAATATCGCACAGGAGAGGATTAGATACAAAGCTCAGCGGACTGTATCACACAGGACAGGATTAGATACACAGCTCAGCAGACAGTATCACACAGGAGAGGATTAGATACACGGCTCAGCAGACATTATCACACAGGAGAGGATTAGATACACAGCTCAGCAGATGGTATCACACAGGAAAGGATTAGATACACAGCTCAGCAGACAGTATCACAAAGGATAGGATTAGATACACTGCTCAGCAGATGGTATCACACAGGATATGATTAGATACAGGGCTCAGCAGACAGTATCACACAGGAGAGGATTAGTTACACGGCTCAGCAGATGGTATCACACAGGATAGGATTAGATACACAGCTCAGCAGACAGTATCACACAGGGCAGGATTAGATACACGGTTCAGCAGACAGTATCACACAGGGTAGGATTAGATACACGGCTCAGCAGACAGTATCACACAGGAGAGGATTTGATACACAGCTCAGCAGACAGTATCACACAGGAGAGGATTAGATACACAGCTCAGCAGATGGTATCACACAGGATAGGATTAGATACACTGCTCAGCAGACAGTATCACACAGGGCAGGATTAGATACACGGTTCAGCAGACAGTATCACACAGGGTAGGATTAGATACACGGCTCAGCAGACAGTATCACACAGGAGAGGATTTGATACACAGCTCAGCAGACAGTATCACACAGGAGAGGATTAGATACACAGCTCAGCAGATGGTATCACACAGGATAGAATTAGATACACTGCTCAGCAGACAGTATCACACAGGGCAGGATTAGATACACGGTTCAGCAGACAGTATCACACAGGGTAGGATTAGATACACGGCTCAGCAGACAGTATCACACAGGAGAGGATTAGATACACAGCTCAGCAGACAGTATCACACAGGAGAGGATTAGATACACGGTTCAGCAGACAGTATCACACAGGATAGAATTAGATACACGGCTCATCAGACAGTATCGCACAGGAGAGGATTAGATACATAGCTCATCAGACAGTATCACACAGGACAGGATTAG
The DNA here is from genome assembly GCF_046119375.1 of Phyllobates terribilis. Lineage (NCBI taxonomy): Eukaryota > Metazoa > Chordata > Amphibia > Anura > Dendrobatidae > Phyllobates > Phyllobates terribilis. The sequence goes on from NW_027363327.1 coordinate 47,955, forward strand.
ATACACAGCTCAGCAGACAGTATCACACAGGAGAGGATTAGATACATAGCTCATCAGACAGTATCACACAGGACAGGATTAGATACACGGCTCAGCAGACAGTATCACACAGGAGAGCATTAGATACACAGCTCAGCAGACAGTATCACACAGGAGAGGATTAGATACACAGCTCAGCAGATAGTATCACACAGGATAGGATTAGATATACAGCTCAGCAGACAGTATCACACAGGAGTGGATTAGATACACAGCTCAGCAGACAGTATCACACAGGAGAGGATTAGATACACGGCTCAGCAGACAGTATCACACAGGAGAGGATCAGATACACAGCTCAGCTGACAGTATCACACAGGAGTGGATTAGATACACGGCTCAGCAGACAGTATCGCACAGGGCGGGATTAAATACACGACTCAGCAGACAGTATCACACAGGATAGGATTAGATACACAGCTCAGTAGGCAGTATGACACAGGAGAGGATTAGATACACAGCTCATCAGACAGTATGACACAGGAGAGGATTAGATACACAGCTCAGCTGACAGTATCACACAGGAGTGGATTAGATACACGGCTCAGCAGACATTATCACACAGGAGAGGATTAGATACACAGCTCAGCAGACAGTATCACACAGGATAGGATTAGACACAAAGCTCAGCAGACAGTATCACACAGGAGAGGATTAGATACATGGCTCAGCAGACAGCATCACACAGCATAGGATTAGATACACGGTTCATCAGACAGTATCACACAGGAGGGGATTAGATACACAGCTCAGCAGACAGTATCACACAGGAGTGGATTAGATACACAGCTCAGCAGACGGTATCACACAGGATAGGATTAGATACACAGCTCATCAGACAGTATCACACAGAGGATTACATACACAGCTCAGCACACAGTATCACACAGGAAAGGATTAGATACACAGCTCAGCAGAGAGTATCGCACAGGAGAGGATTAGATACACAGCTCAGCAGCCGGTATCACACAGGAGAGGATTAGATACACTGCTCAGCAGACGGTATCACACAGGAGAGGATTAGATACACGGTTGAGCAGACAGTATCACACAGGGTAGGATTAGAGATACAGCTCAGCAGACAGTATCACACAGCATAGGATTAGATACACAGCTCAGCAGACAGTATCACACAGCATAGGATTAGATACACAGCACAGCAGTCAGTATCACACAGGAGAGGATTTGATACACAGCTCAGCAGACAGTATCACACAGGAGAGGATTAGATACACGGATCAGCAGATGGTATCAAACAGGATGGAATTAGATACACTGCTCAGCAGACAGTATCACACAGGACAGGATTAGATACACAGCTCAGCTGACAATATCACACAGGAGAGGATTAGATACACAGCTCACCTGACAGTATCACACAGTAGAGGATTATATACATGGCTCAGCAGACAGTATCACACAGGATAGGCTTAGATACACAGCTCAGCAGGCAGTATCACACAGGAAAGGATTAGATACACAGCTCAGCAAACAGTATCACACAGGAGAGGATTAGATACATAGCTCAGCAGACAGTATCACACAGTAGAGGATTAGATACACGGCTCAGCAGACGGTATCACACAGGAGAGGATTAGATACACAGCTCAGCAGACAGTATCACACAGGAAAGGATTAGATACACAGCTCAGCAGATGGTATCACACAGGATAGGATTAGATACACAACTCAGCTGACAGTATCACACAGCACAGGATTAGATACAAAGCTCAGCAGACAGTATCACACAGGATAGGATTAGATACACAGTTCATCAGACAGTATCACACAGGAGTGGATTAGATACACGGCTCAGCAGACAGTATCGCACAGGGCGGGATTAGATACACAGCTCAGCAGACAGTATCACACAGGAGTGGATTAGATCCACGGCTCAGCAGACAGTATCGCACAGGGCGGGATTAGATACACGGCTCAGCAGACAGTATCACACAGGATAGGATTAGATACACTGCTCATCAGATAGTATCACACAGGATAGGATTAGATGCACAGCTCAGCAGACAGTATCACACAGGAGAGGATTAGATACACAGCTCAGCAGACAATATCGCACAGGAGAGTATTAGATACATAGCTCAGCGGACTGTATCACACAGGACAGGATTAGATACACAGCTCAGCAGACAGTATCACACAGGAGAGGATTAGATACACGGCTCAGCAGACATTATCACACAGGAGAGGATTAGATACACAGCTCAGCAGATGGTATCACACAAGATAGGATTAGATACACTGCTCAGCAGATAGTATCACACAGTAGAGGATTAGATACACGGCTCAGCAGACAGTATCACACAGGAGAGGATTAGATACACAGCTCAGCAGACAGTATCACAAAGGATAGGATTAGATACACAGCTCAGTAGCTGGTATCACACAGGATAGGTTTAGATACACTGCTCAGCAGATGGTATCACACAGGATATGATTAGATACAGGGCTCAGCAGACAGTATCACACAGGAGAGGATTAGTTACACGGCTCAGCAGATGGTATCACATAGGAGAGGATTAGATACACAGCTCAGCAGACAGTATCACACAGGATAGGATTAGATACACAGCTCAGCAGACAGTATCACACCGGATAGGATTAGATACACAGCTCAGCAGACAGTATCACACAGGGCAGGATTAGATACACGGTTCAGCAGACAGTATCACACAGGGTAGGATTAGATACACGGCTCAGCAGACAGTATCACACAGGAGAGGATTTGATACACAGCTCAGCAGACAGTATCACACAGGAGAGGATTAGATACACAGCTCAGCAGATGGTATCACACAGGATAGGATTAGATACACTGCTCAGCAGACAGTATCACACAGGGTAGGATTAGATACACGGCTCAGCAGACAGTATCACACAGGAGAGGATTTGATACACAGCTCAGCAGACAGTATCACACAGGAGAGGATTAGATACACAGCTCAGCAGATGGTATCACACAGGATAGAATTAGATACATGGCTCAGCAGACGGTATCACACAGGGCAGGATTAGATGCACGGTTCAGCAGACAGTATCACACAGGGTAGGATTAGATACACGGCTCAGCAGACAGTATCACACAGGAGAGGATTAGATACACAGCTCAGCAGACAGTATCACACAGGAGAGGATTAGATACACGGCTCAGCAGACAGTATCACACAGGAGAGGATTAGATACACTGCTCAGCAGATAGTATCACACAGGAGAGGATTAGATGCACATCTCAGCAGACAGTATCACACAGGAGAGGATTAGATACACAGCTCAGCAGACAGTATCACACAGGAGAGGATTAGATACATAGCTCATCAGACAGTATCACACAGGACAGGATTAGATACACGGCTCAGCAGACAGTATCACACAGGAGAGGATTAGATACACAGCTCAGCTGACAGTATCACACAGGAGAGGATTAGATACACAGCTCAGCTGACAGTATCACACAGGAGAGGATTAGATACATAGCTCATCAGACAGTATCACACAGGACAGGATTAGATACACGGCTCAGCAGACAGTATCACACAGGAGAGGATTAGATACACAGCTCAGCAGACAGTATCGCACAGGAGAGGATTAGATACATAGCTCATCAGACAGTATCACAGAGGACAGGATTAGATACACAGCTCAGCAGACAGTATCACACAGGAGAAGATTAGATACACAGCTCAGCTGACAGTATCACACAGGAGAGGATTAGATACACAGCTCAGCAGACAGTATCGCACAGGAGAGGATTAGATACACAGCTCAGCAGCCGGTATCACACAGGAGAGGATTAGATACACTGCTCAGCAGACGGTATCACACAGGAGAGGATTAGATACACGGTTGAGCAGACAGTATCACACAGGGTAGGATTAGAGATACAGCTCAGCAGACAGTATCACACAGCATAGGATTAGATACACAGCTCAGCAGACAGTATCACACAGCATAGGATTAGATACACAGCACAGCAGTCAGTATCACACAGAAGAGGATTTGATACACAGCTCAGCAGACAGTATCACACAGGAGAGGATTAGATACACAGCTCAGCTGACAATATCACACAGGATAGGATTAGATATACAGATCAGCAGACAGTATCACACAGGAGAGGATTAGATACACAGCTCACCTGACAGTATCACACGGTAGAGGATTATATACATGGCTCAGCAGACAGTATCACACAGGATAGGCTTAGATACACAGCTCAGCAGGCAGTATCACACAGGAAAGGATTAGATACACAGCTCAGCAAACAGTATCACACAGGAGAGGATTAGATACATAGCTCAGCAGACAGTATCACACAGGAGAGGATTAGATACACAGCTCAGCAGACAGTATCACACAGGAAAGGATTAGATACACAGCTCAGCAGATAGTATCACACAGGAGTGGATTAGATACACGGCTCAGCAGACAGTATCGCACAGGGCGGGATTAGATACACAGCTCAGCAGACAGTATCACACAGGAGTGGATTAGATCCACGGCTCAGCAGACAGTATCGCACAGGGCGGGATTAGATACACGGCTCAGCAGACAGTATCACACAGGATAGGATTAGATACACAGCTCAGCAGATGGTATCACACAGGATAGGATTAGATACACAGCTCAGCAGACAGTATCACACAGGATAGGATTAGATGCACAGCTCAGCAGACAGTATCACACAGGAGAGGATTAGATACACAGCTCAGCAGAGAATATCGCACAGGAGAGGATTAGATACATAGCTCAGCGGACTGTATCACACAGGACAGGATTAGATACACAGCTCAGCAGACAGTATCACACAGGAGAGGATTAGATACACGGCTCAGCAGACATTATCACACAGGAGAGGATTAGATACACAGCTCAGCAGATGGTATCACACAGGAAAGGATTAGATACACAGCTCAGCAGACAGTATCACAAAGGATAGGATTAGATACACAGCTCAGCAGCTGGTATCACACAGGGTAGGATTAGATACAGGGCTCAGCAGACAGTATCACACAGGAGAGGATTAGTTACACGGCTCAGCAGATGGTATCACACAGGATAGGATTAGATACACAGCTCAGCAGACAGTATCACACAGGGCAGGATTAGATACACGGTTCAGCAGACAGTATCACACAGGGTAGGATTAGATACACGGCTCAGCAGACAGTATCACACAGGAGAGGATTTGATACACAGCTCAGCAGACAGTATCACACAGGAGAGGATTAGATACACAGCTCAGCAGATGGTATCACACAGGATATGATTAGATACACTGCTCAGCAGACAGTATCACACAGGGCAGGATTAGATACACGGTTCAGCAGACAGTATCACACAGGGTAGGATTAGATACACGGCTAAGCAGACAGTATCACACAGGAGAGGATTTGATACACAGCTCAGCAGACAGTATCACACAGGAGAGGATTAGATACACAGCTCAGCAGATGGTATCACACAGGATAGAATTAGATACACTGCTCAGCAGACAGTATCACACAGGGCAGGATTAGATACACGGTTCAGCAGACAGTATCACACAGGGTAGGATTAGATACACGGCTCAGCAGACATTATCACACAGGAGAGGATTAGATACACAGCTCAGCAGACAGTATCACACAGGAGAGGATTAGATACACTGCTCAGCAGACAGTATCACATAGGATAGGATTAGATACACAGCTCAGCACACAGTATCACACAGGAGAGGATTAGATACACAGCTCAGCAGACAGTATCACACAGGATAGGATTAGATACACTGCTCAGCAGATGGTATTACACAGGATAGGATTAGATACACAGCTCAGCAGACAGTATCACACAGGATAGGATTAGATACACGGCTCAGCAGACATTATCACACAGGAGATGATTAGATACACAGCATAGGATTAGATACACAGCTCAGCAGACAGTATCACACAGCATAGGATTAGATACACGGCTCAGCAGACAGAATCACACAGGAGGGGATTAGATACACAGCTCAGCAGACAGTATCACAGGATAAGATTAGATACTCTGCTCAGCAGACGGTATCACACAGGACAGGATTAGATGCATAGCTCAGCAGACGGTATCACACAGGACAAGATTAGATACACAGCTCAGCAGACAGTATCACAAAGGAGAGGATTAGATAAACAGCTCAGCAGACAGTATCACACAGGAGAGGATTAGATACACAGTTCATCAGACAGTATCACACAGGAGTGGATTAGATACACGGCTCAGTAGACAGTATCGCACAGGGCGGGATTAGATACACGACTCAGCAGACGGTATCACACAAGATAGGATTAGATACACAGTTCATCAGACAGTATCACACAGGATAGGATAAGATACACATCTCAGCACACAGTATCACACAGGAGAGGATTAGATACACGGCTCAGCACACAGTATCACACAGGAGAGGATTAGATACACGGCTCAGCAGACAGAGTCACACAGGAGAGGATTAGATACCCAGCTCATCAGACAGTATCACACAGGAGAGGATTAGATACACAGCTCAACTGACAGTATCACACAGGAGAGGATTAGATACACAGCTCAGCTGACAGTATCACACATGAGAGGATTAGATACACAGCTCAGCAGACAGTATCACACAGGAGAGGATTAGATACACAGCTCAGCTGACAGTATCACACAAGAGAGGATTAGATACACGGCTCAGCAGACAGTATCACACAGCATAGGATTAGATACACAGCTCAGCAGACAGTATCACACAGGAGAGGATTAGAAACACAGTTCATCAGACAGTATCACACAGGAGAGGATTAGATACACAGCTCAGCTGACAGTATCACACAGCATAGGATTAGATACACAGCTCAGCAGACAGTATCACACGGGTGGATTAGATACACGGCTCAGCAGACAGTATCGCACAGGGCGGGATTAGATACACGGCTCAGCAGACAGTATCACACAGGATAGGATTAGATACACAGTTCATCAGACAGTATCACACAGGAGAGGATTAGATACACAGCTCAGCAGACAGTATCGCACAGGAAAGGATTAGACACACTGCTCAGCAGACGGTATCACACAGGAGAGGATTAGATACACGGCTCCACAGACAGTATGACACAGGGTAGGATTAGAGATACAGCTCAGCAGACAGTATCACACAGGAAAGGATTAGATACATAGCTCAGCAGACGGTATCACACAGGACAGGATTAGATGCACAGCTCAGCAGACAGTATCACACAGGAGGGGATTAGATACACGGCTCAGCAGACAGTATCACACAGGAGAGGATTAGATACACAGCTCAGCTGACAGTATCACATAGGACAGGATTAGATACACAGTTCATCAGACAGTATCACACAGGAGAGGATTAGATACACAGCTCAGCAGACAGTATCACACAGGGTAGGATTAGAGATACACGGCTCAGCAGACAGTATCACACAGGAGAGGATTAGATACACAGCTCAGCAGACGGTATCACACAGGAGAGTATTAGATACACTGCTCAGCAGACAGTATCACATAGGATAGGATTAGATACACAGCTCAGCACACAGTATCACACAGGAGAGGATTAGATACACAGCTCAGCAGACAGTATCACACAGGATAGGATTAGATACACTGCTCAGCAGATGGTATTACACAGGATAGGATTAGATACACAGCTCAGCAGACAGTATCACACAGGATAGGATTAGATACACGGCTCAGCAGACATTATCACACAGGAGATGATTAGATACACAGCATAGGATTAGATACACAGCTCAGCAGACAGTATCACACAGCATAGGATTAGATACACGGCTCAGCAGACAGAATCACACAGGAGGGGATTAGATACACAGCTCAGCAGACAGTATCACAGGATAAGATTAGATACACTGCTCAGCAGACGGTATCACACAGGACAGGATTAGATACACAGCTCAGCAGACAGTATCACACAGGAGAGGATTAGATACACAGCTCAGCAGACAGTATCACACAGGAGAGGATTAGATACACAGCTCAGCAGACAGTATCACACAGGAGAGGATTAGATACACAGTTCATCAGACAGTATCACACAGGAGTGGATTAGATACACGGCTCAGCAGACAGTATCGCACAGGGCGGGATTAGATACACGACTCAGCAGACGGTATCACACAAGATAGGATTAGATACACAGTTCATCAGACAGTATCACACAGGATAGGATAAGATACACATCTCAGCACACAGTATCACACAGGAGAGGATTAGATACACGGCTCAGCACACATTATCACACAGGAGAGGATTAGATACACGGCTCAGCAGACAGAGTCACACAGGAGAGGATTAGATACACAGCTCATCAGACAGTATCACACGAGAGGATTAGATACACAGCTCAGCTGACAGTATCACAAAGGAGAGGATTAGATACACAGCTCAGCTGACAGTATCACACAGGAGAGGATCAGATACACAGCTCAGCAGACAGTATCACACAGGAGAGGATTAGATACACAGCTCAGCTGACAGTATCACACAGGAGAGGATTAGATACACGGCTCAGCAGACAGTATCACACAGCATAGGATTAGATACACAGCTCAGCAGACAGTATCACACAGGAGAGGATTAGAAACACAGTTCATCAGACAGTATCACACAGGAGAGGATTAGATACACAGCTCAGCAGACAGTATCACACAGCATAGGATTAGATACACAGCTCAGCAGACAGTATCACACGGGTGGATTAGATACACGGCTCAGCAGACAGTATCACACAGGATAGGATTAGATACACAGTTCATCAGACAGTATCACACAGGAGAGGATTAGATACACAGCTCAGCAGACAGTATCACACAGGACAGGATTAGATACACAGCTCATCAGACAGTATCACACAGAGGATTACATACACAGCTCAGCACACAGTATCACACAGGAAAGGATTAGATACACAGCTCAGCAGAGAGTATCGCACAGGAGAGGATTAGATACACAGCTCAGCAGCCGGTATCACACAGGAGAGGATTAGATACACTGCTCAGCAGACGGTATCACACAGGAGAGGATTAGATACACGGTTGAGCAGACAGTATCACACAGCATAGGATTAGATACACAGCTCAGCAGACAGTATCACACAGCATAGGATTAGATACACGGCTCAGCAGACAGTATCACACAGGATAGGCTTAGATACACAGCTCAGCAGGCAGTATCACACAGGAGAGGATTAGATACACAGCTCAGCAAACAGTATCACACAGGAGAGGATTAGATACATAGCTCAGCAGACAGTATCACACAGGAGAGGATTAGATACACAGCTCAGCAGATGGTATCACACAGGATAGGATTAGATACACAACTCAGCTGACAGTATCACACAGCACAGGATTAGATACAAAGCTCAGCAGATAGTATCACACAGGAGTGGATTAGATACACGGCTCAGCAGACAGTATCACACAGGAGTGGATTAGATACACGGCTCAGCAGACAGTATCGCACAGGGCGGGATTAGATACACGACTCAGCAGACAGTATCACACAGGATAGGATTAGATACACAGCTCAGTAGACAGTATCACACAGGATAGGATTAGATGCACAGCTCAGTAGGCAGTATCACACAGGAAAGGATTAGATACACAGCTCATCAGACAGTATCACACAGGAGAGGATTAGATACACAGCTCAGCTGACAGTATCACACAGGAGTGGATTAGATACACGGCTCAGCAGACAGTATCGCACAGGGCGGGATTAGATACACGACTCAGCAGACAGTATCACACAGGATAGGATTAGATACACAGCTCAGTAGACAGTATCACACAGGATAGGATTAGATACACAGCTCAGCAGACAGTATCACACAGGAGAGGATTAAATACACGGCTCAGCAGACATTATCACACAGGAGAGGATTAGATACACGGCTCAGCAGACAGTATCACACAGGATAGGATTAGATACACTGCTCTGCGGATAGTATCACACAGGATAGGATTAGATGCACAGCTCAGCAGACAGTATCACACAGGAGAGGATTAGATACACTGCTCTGCGGATAGTATCACACAGGATAGGATTAGATGCACAGCTCAGCAGACAGTATCACACAGGATTAGATACATAGCTCAGCAGACAGTATCACACAGGAGAGGATTAGATACACAGCTCAGCAGACAGTATCACACAGGAGAGGATGAGATACACGGCTCAACAGACAGTATCACACAGGAGGGGATTAGATACACAGCTCAGCAGACAGTATCACACAGGATTAGATACATAGCTCAGCAGACAGTATCACACAGGAGAGGATTAGATACACAGCTCAGCAGACAGTATCACACAGGAGAGGATGAGATACACAGCATAGGTTTAGATACACAGCTCAGCAGACAGTATCACACAGCATAGGATTAGATACACGGCTCAACAGACAGTATCACACAGGAGAGGATTAGATGCACAGCTCAGCAAACAGTATCACACAGGACAGGATTAGATACACAGCTCAGCAGACAGTATCACACAGGACAGGATTAGATACACAGCTCAGCAGACAGTATCACACAGGAGAGGATTAGATACATGGCTCAGCAGACAGTATCACACAGCATAGGATTAGATACACGGCTCAGCAGACAGTATCACACAGGAGGGGATTAGATACACAGCTGAGGAGACAGTATCACACAGGAGAGGATTAGATACACTGCTCAGCATACAGTATCACACAGCATAGGATTAGATACACAGCTCAGCAGGCAGTATCACACAGTATAAGATTAGATACACGGCTCAGCAGACAGTATCACACAGGACAGGATTAGATACACAGCTCAGCAGACAGTATCACACAAGAGAGGATTAGATACACAGATCAGCAGACAGTATCACACAGGAGAGGATTAGATACACGGCTCAGCAGACAGTATCACACAGCGTAGGATTAGATACACAGCTCAGCAGACAGTATCACATAGGAGAGGATTAGATACACAGATCAGCAGACAGTACCACACAGCATAGGATTAGATACACAGCTCAGCAGACAGTATCACACAGGAGTGGATTAGATACACGGCTCAGCAGACAGTATCGCACAGGGCGGGATTAGATACACGGTTCATCAGACAGTATCACACAGGAGAGTATTAGATACACTGCTCAGCAGACAGTATCACACAGGAGAGTATTAGATACACAGCTCAGCAGACGGTATCACACAGGAGAGAATTAGATACACAGCTCAGCAGACGGTATCACACAGGAGAGGATTAGATACACGGCTCAGCAGACAGTGGCACACAGGGTAGGATTAGATACACAGCTCAGCAGACAGTATCACACAGCATAGGATTAGATACACGGCTCAGCAGACAGTATCACACAGGATAGGATTAGATACACGGCTCAGCAGACAGTATCACACAGGAGAGGATTAGATACACAGTTCAGCAGACAGTATCACACAGGGGATGATTAGATACACTGTTTAGCAGATAGTATCAAACAGGACAGGATTAGATACACAGCTCAGCAGACAGTATCACACAGGACAGGATTAGATACACAGCTCAGCAGACAGTATCACACATGATAGGATTAGATACACTGCTCAGCAGACAGTATCACTGTACAGGATTAGATACACAGCTCACCAGACAGTATCACACAGGATAGGATTAGATACACTGCTCAGCAGATGGTATCACACAGGATAGGATTAGATACACAGCTCAGCAGACAGTATCACACAGGAGAGGATTAGATACACAGCTCAGCAGACAGTATCACACAGCATAGGATTAGATACACAGCTCAGCAGACAGTATCACACGGGTGGATTAGATACACGGCTCAGCAGACAGTATCGCACAGGGCGGGATTAGATACACGGCTCAGCAGACAGTATCACACAGGATAGGATTAGATACACAGTTCATCAGACAGTATCACACAGGAGAGGATTAGATACACAGCTCAGCAGACAGTATCACACAGGACAGGATTAGATACACAGCTCATCAGACAGTATCACACAGAGGATTACATACACAGCTCAGCACACAGTATCACACAGGAAAGGATTAGATACACAGCTCAGCAGAGAGTATCGCACAGGAGAGGATTAGATACACAGCTCAGCAGCCGGTATCACACAGGAGAGGATTAGATACACTGCTCAGCAGACGGTATCACACAGGAGAGGATTAGATACACGGTTGAGCAGACAGTATCACACAGGGTAGGATTACAGATACAGCTCAGCAGACATTATCACACAGCATAGGATTAGATACACAGCTCAGCAGACAGTATCACACAGCATAGGATTAGATACACGGCTCAGCAGACAGTATCACACAGGATAGGCTTAGATACACAGCTCAGCAGGCAGTATCACACAGGAGAGGATTAGATACACAGCTCAGCAAACAGTATCACACAGGAGAGGATTAGATACATAGCTCAGCAGACAGTATCACACAGGAGAGGATTAGATACACAGCTCAGCAGATGGTATCACACAGGATAGGATTAGATACACAACTCAGCTGACAGTATCACACAGCATAGGATTAGATACAAAGCTCAGCAGATAGTATCACACAGGAGTGGATTAGATACACGGCTCAGCAGACAGTATCACACAGGAGTGGATTAGATACACGGCTCAGCAGACAGTATCGCACAGGGCGGGATTAGATACACGACTCAGCAGACAGTATCACACAGGATAGGATTAGATACACAGCTCAGTAGACAGTATCACACAGGATAGGATTAGATGCACAGCTCAGCTGACAGTATCACACAGGATAGGATTAGATACACAGCTCAGTAGACAGTATCACACAGGATAGGATTAGATGCACAGCTCAGCAGACAGTATCACACAGGAAAGGATTAGATACACAGCTCATCAGACAGTATCACACAGGAGAGGATTAGATACACAGCTCAGCTGACAGTATCACACAGGAGTGGATTAGATACACGGCTCAGCAGACAGTATCGCACAGGGCGGGATTAGATACACGACTCAGTAGACAGTATCACACAGGATAGGATTAGATACACAGCTCAGTAGACAGTATCACACAGGAGAGGATTAAATACACGGCTCAGCAGACATTATCACACAGGAGAGGATTAGATACACGGCTCAGCAGACAGTATCACACAGGATAGGATTAGATACACTGCTCTGCGGATAGTATCACACAGGATAGGATTAGATGCACAGCTCAGCAGACAGTATCACACAGGAGAGGATTAGATACACTCCTCTGCGGATAGTATCACACAGGATAGGATTAGATGCACAGCTCAGCAGACAGTATCACACAGGATTAGATACATAGCTCAGCAGACAGTATCACACAGGAGAGGATTAGATACACAGCTCAGCAGACAGTATCACACAGGAGAGGATGAGATACACAGCATAGGTTTAGATACACAGCTCAGCAGACAGTATCACACAGCATAGGATTAGATACAAGGCTCAACAGACAGTATCACACAGGAGGGGATTAGATACACAGCTCAGCAGACAGTATCACACAGGAGGGGATTAGATACACAGCTCAGCAGACAGTATCACACAGGATAAGATTAGATACACAGCTCAGCAGACAGTATTACACAGGAGAGGATTAGATGCACAGCTCAGCAGACAGTATCACACAGGAGAGGATGAGATACACAGCATAGGTTTAGATACACAGCTCAGCAGACAGTATCACACAGCATAGGATTAGATACACGGCTCAACAGACAGTATCACACAGGAGGGGATTAGATACACAGCTCAGCAGACAGTATCACACAGGATTAGATACATAGCTCAGCAGACAGTATCACACAGGAGAGGATTAGATACATAGCTCAGCAGACAGTATCACACAGGAGAGGATTAGATACATGGCTCAGCAGACAGTATCACACAGCATAGGATTAGATACACGGCTCAGCAGACAGTATCACACAGGAGGGGATTAGATACACAGCTGAGGAGACAGTATCACACAGGAGAGGATTAGATACACTGCTCAGCATACAGTATCACACAGCATAGGATTAGATACACAGCTCAGCAGGCAGTATCACACAGTATAAGATTAGATACACGGCTCAGCAGACAGTATCACACAGGACAGGATTAGATACACAGCTCAGCAGACAGTATCACACAAGAGAGGATTAGATACACAGATCAGCAGACAGTATCACACAGGAGAGGATTAGATACACGGCTCAGCAGACAGTATCACACAGCGTAGGATTAGATACACAGCTCAGCAGACAGTATCACATAGGAGAGGATTAGATACACAGATCAGCAGACAGTACCACACAGCATAGGATTAGATACACAGCTCAGCAGACAGTATCACACAGGAGTGGATTAGATACACGGCTCAGCAGACAGTATCGCACAGGGCGGGATTAGATACACGGTTCATCAGACAGTATCACACAGGAGAGTATTAGATACACTGCTCAGCAGACAGTATCACACAGGAGAGTATTAGATACACAGCTCAGCAGACGGTATCACACAGGAGAGAATTAGATACACAGCTCAGCAGACGGTATCACACAGGAGAGGATTAGATACACGGCTCAGCAGACAGTGGCACACAGGGTAGGATTAGATACACAGCTCAGCAGACAGTATCACACAGCATAGGATTAGATACACGGCTCAGCAGACAGTATCACACAGGATAGGATTAGATACACGGCTCAGCAGACAGTATCACACAGGAGAGGATTAGATACACAGTTCAGCAGACAGTATCACACAGGGGATGATTAGATACACTGTTTAGCAGATAGTATCAAACAGGACAGGATTAGATACACAGCTCAGCAGACAGTATCACACAGGACAGGATTAGATACACAGCTCAGCAGACAGTATCACACATGATAGGATTAGATACACTGCTCAGCAGACAGTATCACTGTACAGGATTAGATACACAGCTCACCAGACAGTATCACACAGGATAGGATTAGATACACTGCTCAGCAGATGGTATCACACAGGATAGGATTAGATACACAGCTCAGCAGACAGTATCACACAGGAGAGGATTAGATACACAGCTCAGCAGACAGTATCACACAGCATAGGATTAGATACACAGCTCAGCAGACAGTATCACACGGGTGGATTAGATACACGGCTCAGCAGACAGTATCGCACAGGGCGGGATTAGATACACGGCTCAGCAGACAGTATCACACAGGATAGGATTAGATACACAGTTCATCAGACAGTATCACACAGGAGAGGATTAGATACACAGCTCAGCAGACAGTATCACACAGGACAGGATTAGATACACAGCTCATCAGACAGTATCACACAGAGGATTACATACACAGCTCAGCACACAGTATCACACAGGAAAGGATTAGATACACAGCTCAGCAGAGAGTATCGCACAGGAGAGGATTAGATACACAGCTCAGCAGCCGGTATCACACAGGAGAGGATTAGATACACTGCTCAGCAGACGGTATCACACAGGAGAGGATTAGATACACGGTTGAGCAGACAGTATCACACAGGGTAGGATTACAGATACAGCTCAGCAGACATTATCACACAGCATAGGATTAGATACACAGCTCAGCAGACAGTATCACACAGCATAGGATTAGATACACGGCTCAGCAGACAGTATCACACAGGATAGGCTTAGATACACAGCTCAGCAGGCAGTATCACACAGGAGAGGATTAGATACACAGCTCAGCAAACAGTATCACACAGGAGAGGATTAGATACATAGCTCAGCAGACAGTATCACACAGGAGAGGATTAGATACACAGCTCAGCAGATGGTATCACACAGGATAGGATTAGATACACAACTCAGCTGACAGTATCACACAGCATAGGATTAGATACAAAGCTCAGCAGATAGTATCACACAGGAGTGGATTAGATACACGGCTCAGCAGACAGTATCACACAGGAGTGGATTAGATACACGGCTCAGCAGACAGTATCGCACAGGGCGGGATTAGATACACGACTCAGCAGACAGTATCACACAGGATAGGATTAGATACACAGCTCAGTAGACAGTATCACACAGGATAGGATTAGATGCACAGCTCAGCTGACAGTATCACACAGGATAGGATTAGATACACAGCTCAGTAGACAGTATCACACAGGATAGGATTAGATGCACAGCTCAGCAGACAGTATCACACAGGAAAGGATTAGATACACAGCTCATCAGACAGTATCACACAGGAGAGGATTAGATACACAGCTCAGCTGACAGTATCACACAGGAGTGGATTAGATACACGGCTCAGCAGACAGTATCGCACAGGGCGGGATTAGATACACGACTCAGTAGACAGTATCACACAGGATAGGATTAGATACACAGCTCAGTAGACAGTATCACACAGGAGAGGATTAAATACACGGCTCAGCAGACATTATCACACAGGAGAGGATTAGATACACGGCTCAGCAGACAGTATCACACAGGATAGGATTAGATACACTGCTCTGCGGATAGTATCACACAGGATAGGATTAGATGCACAGCTCAGCAGACAGTATCACACAGGAGAGGATTAGATACACTCCTCTGCGGATAGTATCACACAGGATAGGATTAGATGCACAGCTCAGCAGACAGTATCACACAGGATTAGATACATAGCTCAGCAGACAGTATCACACAGGAGAGGATTAGATACACAGCTCAGCAGACAGTATCACACAGGAGAGGATGAGATACACAGCATAGGTTTAGATACACAGCTCAGCAGACAGTATCACACAGCATAGGATTAGATACAAGGCTCAACAGACAGTATCACACAGGAGGGGATTAGATACACAGCTCAGCAGACAGTATCACACAGGAGGGGATTAGATACACAGCTCAGCAGACAGTATCACACAGGATAAGATTAGATACACAGCTCAGCAGACAGTATTACACAGGAGAGGATTAGATGCACAGCTCAGCAGACAGTATCACACAGGAGAGGATGAGATACACAGCATAGGTTTAGATACACAGCTCAGCAGACAGTATCACACAGCATAGGATTAGATACACGGCTCAACAGACAGTATCACACAGGAGGGGATTAGATACACAGCTCAGCAGACAGTATCACACAGGATTAGATACATAGCTCAGCAGACAGTATCACACAGGAGAGGATTAGATACATAGCTCAGCAGACAGTATCACACAGGAGAGGATTAGATACACAGCTCAGCAGACAGTATCACACAGGAGAGGATGAGATACACAGCATAGGTTTAGATACACAGCTCAGCAGACAGTATCACACAGCATAGGATTAGATACACGGCTCAACAGACAGTATCACACAGGAGAGGATTAGATGCACAGCTCAGCAAACAGTATCACACAGGACAGGATTAGATACACAGCTCAGCAGACAGTATCACACAGGACAGGATTAGATACACAGCTCAGCAGACAGTATCACACAGGAGAGGATTAGATACATGGCTCAGCAGACAGTATCACACAGCATAGGATTAGATACACGGCTCAGCAGACAGTATCACACAGGAGGGGATTAGATACACAGCTGAGGAGACAGTATCACACAGGAGAGGATTAGATACACTGCTCAGCATACAGTATCACACAGCATAGGATTAGATACACAGCTCAGCAGGCAGTATCACACAGTATAAGATTAGATACACGGCTCAGCAGACAGTATCACACAGGACAGGATTAGATACACAGCTCAGCAGACAGAATCACACAGGAGAGGATTAGATACACAGCTCAGCAGACAGTATCACACAGCGTAGGATTAGATACACAGCTCAGCAGACAGTATCACATAGGAGAGGATTAGATACACAGATCAGCAGACAGTACCACACAGCATAGGATTAGATACACAGCTCAGCAGACAGTATCACACAGGAGTGGATTAGATACACGGCTCAGCAGACAGTATCGCACAGGGCGGAATTAGATACACGGTTCATCAGACAGTATCACACAGGAGAGTATTAGATACACTGCTCAGCAGACAGTATCACACAGGAGAGTATTAGATACACAGCTCAGCAGACGGTATCACACAGGAGAGAATTAGATACACAGCTCAGCAGACGGTATCACACAGGAGAGGATTAGATACACGGCTCAGCAGACAGTGTCACACAGGGTAGGATTAGATACACAGCTCAGCAGACAGTATCACACAGCATAGGATTAGATACACGGCTCAGCAGACAGTATCACACAGGATAGGATTAGATACACGGCTCAGCAGACAGTATCACACAGGAGAGGATTAGATACACAGTTCAGCAGACAGTATCACACAGGGGATGATTAGATACACTGTTTAGCAGATAGTATCAAACAGGACAGGATTAGATACACAGCTCAGCAGACAGTATCACACAGGACAGGATTAGATACACAGCTCAACAGACAGTATCACACATGATAGGATTAGATACACTGCTCAGCAGACAGTATCACTGTACAGGATTAGATACACAGCTCACCAGACAGTATCACACAGGATAGGATTAGATACACTGCTCAGCAGATGGTATCACACAGGATAGGATTAGATACACAGCTCAGCAGACAGTATCACACAGGATAGGATTAGATACACGGCTCAGCAGACAGTATCACAGGAGAGGATTAGATACACGGCTCAGTAGACAGTATCACACAGGAGAGGATTAGATACACAGCTCAGCAGACAGTATCACACAGGAGGGGATTAGATACACAGCTCAGCAGACAGTATCACACAGGATAAGATTAGATACACTGCTCAGCAGACAGTATCACACAGGAGAGGATTAGATACACGGCTCAACACACAGTATTACACAGGATTAGATACACGGCTCAGCAGACAGTATCACACAGGAGAGGATTAGATATACAGTTCAGGAGACAGTATCACACAGGATAGGATTAGATACACAGCTCAGCAGACAGTATCACACAGGATAGGATTAGATACACAGCTCAGCAGACAGTATCACACAGGAGTGGATTAGATACACGGCTCAGCAGACAGTATCACACAGGATAGGATTAGATACACAGTTCATCAGACAGTATCACACAGGAGACGATTAGATACACAGCTCAGCAGACAGTATCACACATTAGAGGATTAGATACACAGCTCAGCAGACAGTATCACACAGGAGAGGATTAGCTACACAGCTCAGCAGACAGTATCACACAGGATGGCATTAGATACACGGCTTAGCAGACAGTATCACACAGGAGAGGATTAGATACACAGCTCAGCAGACAGTATCACACAGCATAGGATTAGAAACACAGCTCAGCAGACAGTATCACACAGGAGTGGATTAGATACACGGCTCAGCAGACAGTATCACACAGGATAGGATTAGATACACAGTTCACCATCACTGCGTCATAATAGCACTGCAGTATGTGGTGAGGGACTACAACTCCCAGCAAGTGACAGTGCAGGCACCGATCATGTAACTAAACCATCACTGCGTCATAATAGCACTGCAGTATGTGGTGAGGGACTACAGCTCCCAGCAAGTTTATTTCTTTTTATTTTACACGCTGCTGTTTTCCACAGTGAATTACCAGAAAGATCTGCACCAAAATCATGAAGTGCAAATTTGCTGTTGTGGATTTTCTTGCGGATTTTTGCTAATTTGCTCTGATTTTCTATGGAAATCCTCCAGGAACAATCTGCCACATTTGAACAGATCTTCAGGCCTCATTCAGACATCTGTAGTTTTCTGGTACATTAAAAAAAAAAGCCAAAAAAAAACAAACTGATTTTCATCAAAGGGATCGATCCGAATTGTATCAATGTTTGTTACTATATGCAAATAAAAAAATATATATATATGGATATGTGAGCTGCCCCATAGATGATAAAGGTGCGTATTATGTCTGTCAATAACATGGATGTAAAAAAACAGACGTGTGAATGAGACGTTCACCCACAAGATCATCTAGCAATAGTGCAGCTCTGACCTGACACATAGCATTCACAGAAAGACTCCTGATCAGCACATATGATGTCTGTGATCTATAAAGAGTCCTCCACATTGTACCCACTACATATACATTCACAATAAAGCTGCCCCCGTAACATCAACTGCCCCACACCTACCACATATAGCCAGGTCCCAGCTCCCCCACACACAGTATATAGCCAGGTCCCCGCTCCCCCACACACAGTATATAGCCAGGTCCCCGCTCCCCCACACAAAGTATATAGCCAGGTCCCCGCTCCCCCACACAAAGTATATAGCCAGGTCCCCGCTCCCCCACACAAAGTATATAGCCAGGTCCCCGCTCCCCCACACACAGTATATAGCCAGGTCCCCGCTCCCCCACACACAGTATATAGCCAAGATCCCCGCTCCCCCACACACAGTATATAGCCAGGTCCCCGCTCCCCCACACACAGTATATAGCCAGGTCCCCGCTCCCCAACACACAGTATATAGCCAAGGTCCCCTCCTCCATGTATAGCATATTTATCCAGGTCCCCGCTCCCCCACACAAAGTATATAGCCAAGATCCCCTCCTCCATGTATAGCATATTTATCCAGGTCTCCCTCCCCCACACAAAGTATATAGCCAAGATCCCCTCCTCCATGTATAGCATATTTATCCAGGTCTCCCTCCCCCACACAAAGTATATAGCCAAGCTCCCCGCTCCCCCACACAAAGTATATAGCCAAGCTCCCCTCCTCCATGTATAGCATATTTATCCAGGTCTCCCTCCCCCACACAAAGTATATAGCCAAGATCCCCTCCTCCATGTATAGCATATTTATCCAGGTCTCCCTCCCCCACACAAAGTATATAGCCAAGGTCCCGTCCACCATGTATAGCATATTTATCTAGGTCCCCGCTCCCCCACATATAGCAAAGAGAACCAAGTCCAGCACCCCCTCCCCCACCACACAGCATACGGTATATAGACAAGACCCCCACACACAGCATACGGTATATAGACAAGTCCCCCACACACAGCATACGGTATATAGACAAGTCCCCCACACACAGCATACAGTATATAGACAAGTCCCCCACACACACAGCATACAGTATATAGACAAGTCCCCCACACACAGCATACGATATATAGACAAGTCCCCCACACACAGCATACGGTATATAGACAAGTCCCCCAAACACAGCATACGGTATATAGACAAGTCCCCCACACACAGCATACGGTATATAGACAAGTCCCCCACACACAGCATACGGTATATAGACAAGTCCCCCACACACACAGCATACAGTATATAGACAAGTCCCCCACACACAGCATACGGTATATAGACAAGTCCCACACACAGCATACGGTATATAGACAAGTCCCCCACACACACAGCATACGGTATATAGACAAGTCCCACACACAGCATACAGTATATAGACAAGTCCCCCACACACAGCATACGGTATATAGACAAGTCCCCCACACACAGCATACAGTATATAGACAAGTCCCCCACACACAGCATACGGTATATAGACAAGTCCCCCCACACAGCATACAGTATATAGACAATTCCCCCCACACAGCATACGGTATATAGACAAGTCCCCCCCACACAGCATACGGTATATAGACAAGTCCCCCCCCTACACACACAGCATACAGTATATAGACAAGTCCCCCCCACACAGCATACGGTATATAGACAAGTCCCCCACACACAGCATACGGTATATAGACAAGTCCCCCCCACACAGCATACGGTATATAGACAAGTCCCCCCACACAGCATACAGTATATAGACAATTCCCCCCACACAGCATACGGTATATAGACAAGTCCCCCCCACACACAGCATACAGTATATAGACAAGTCCCCCCCACACAGCATACGGTATATAGACAAGTCCCCCCACACAGCATACAGTATATAGACAAGTCCCCCACACACAGCATACGGTATATAGACAAATCCCCACACACAGCATACGGTATATAGACAAGTCCCCCACACACAGCATACAGTATATAGACAAGTCCCCCCCACACAGCATACGGTATATAGACAAGTCCCCCACACACAGCATACAGTATATAGACAAGTCCCCCACACACAGCATACAATATATACACAAGTCCCCCCCACACACAGCATACAGTATATAGACAAGTCCCCCATACAGCATACAGTATATAGACAAGTCCCCCACACACAGCATACGGTATATAGACAAGTCCCCCACACACAGCATACGGTATATAGACAAGTCCCCCATACACAGCATACGGTATATAGACAAGTCCCCCACACACAGCATACGGTATATAGACAAGTCCCCCCACACAGCATACGGTATATAGACAAGTCCCCCACACACAGCATACAGTATATAGACAAGTCCCCCACACACAGCATACGGTATATAGACAAGTCCCCCACACACAGCATACAGTATATAGACAAGTCCCCCAGACACAGCATACGGTATATAGACAAGTACCCCACACAGCATACGGTATATAGACAAGTCCCCCACACACACAGCATACAGTATACAGACAAGTCCCCCACACACAGCATACGATATATAGACAAGTCCCCCACACACAGCATACGATATATAGACAAGTCCCCCACACACAGCATAGGGTATATAGACAAGTCCCACACACAGCATACGGTATATAGACAAGTCCCCCACACACAGCATACGGTATATAGACAAGTCCCCCACACACAGCATACAGTATATAGACAAGTCCCCCACACACAGCATACAGTATATAGACAAGTCCCCCACACACAGCATACAGTATATAGACAAGTCCCCCACACACAGCATACAGTATATACACAAGTCCCCCCCACACAGCATACGGTATATAGACAAGTCCCCCCCACACAGCATACAGTATATAGACAAGTCCCCCCCACACAGCATACGGTATATAGACAAGTCCCCCACACACAGCATACAGTATATAGACAAGTCCCCCACACACAGCATACAGTATATACACAAGTCCCCCCCACACAGCATACGGTATATAGACAAGTCCCCCCCACACAGCATACGTTATATAGACAAGTCCCCCACACACAGCATACGGTATATAGACAAGTCCCCCACACACACAGCATACAGTATATAGACAAGTCCCCCACACACAGCATACGATATATAGACAAGTCCCCCACACACAGCATACGGTATATAGACAAGTCCCACACACAGCATACGGTATATAGACAAGTCCCCCACACACACAGCATACGGTATATAGACAAGTCCCACACACAGCATACAGTATATAGACAAGTCCCCCACACACAGCATACGGTATATAGACAAGTCCCCCACACACAGCATACAGTATATAGACAAGTCCCCCACACACAGCATACGGTATATAGACAAGTCCCCCACACAGCATACGGTATATAGACAAGTCCCCCACACACAGCATACGGTATATAGACAAGTCCCCCACACACAGCATACAGTATATAGACAAGTCCCCCACACACAGCATACGGTATATAGACAAGTCCCCCACACACAGCATACAGTATATAGACAAGTCCCCCACACACAGCATACGGTATATAGACAAGTACCCCACACAGCATACGGTATATAGACAAGTCCCCCCACACACAACATACAGTATATAGACAAGTCCCCCACACACAGCATACAGTATATAGACAAGTCCCCCACACACAGCATACGGTATATAGACAAGCCCCCCACACAGCATACGGTATATAGACAAGTCCCCCACACACAGCATACGCTATATAGACAAGTCCCCCATACACAGCATACGGTATATAGACAAGTCCCCCATACACAGCATACGGTATATAGACAAGTCCCCCACACACAGCATACGGTATATAGACAAGTCCCCCCACACACAGCATACGGTATATAGACAAGTCCCCCCCCCCCACACACAGCATACATTATATAGACAAGTCCCCCCACACACAGCATACGGTATATAGACAAGTCCCCCACCCCCCACACACAGCATACGGTATATAGACAAGTCCCCCCCCCTACACACACAGCATACAGTATATAGACAAGTCCCCCCCACACAGCATACGGTATATAGACAAGTCCCCCACACACAGCATACGGTATATAGACAAGTCCCCCCCACACAGCATACGGTATATAGACAAGTCCCCCCACACAGCATACAGTATATAGACAATTCCCCCCACACAGCATACGGTATATAGACAAGTCCCCCCCACACACAGCATACAGTATATAGACAAGTCCCCCCCACACAGCATACGGTATATAGACAAGTCCCCCCACACAGCATACAGTATATAGACAAGTCCCGCCCACACAGCATACGGTATATAGACAAGTCCCCCCCACACAGCATACGGTATATAGACAAGTCCCCCCCACACAGCATACAGTATATAGACAAGTCCCCCACACACAGCATACGGTATATAGACAAATCCCCACACACAGCATACGGTATATAGACAAGTCCCCCACACACAGCATACAGTATATAGACAAGTCCCCCCCACACAGCATACGGTATATAGACAAGTCCCCCACACACAGCATACAGTATATAGACAAGTCCCCCACACACAGCATACAATATATACACAAGTCCCCCCCACACACAGCATACAGTATATAGACAAGTCCCCCATACAGCATACAGTATATAGACAAGTCCCCCACACACAGCATACGGTATATAGACAAGTCCCCCACACACAGCATACGGTATATAGACAAGTCCCCCATACACAGCATACGGTATATAGACAAGTCCCCCACACACAGCATACGGTATATAGACAAGTCCCCCCCACACAGCATACGGTATATAGACAAGTCCCCCACACACAGCATACAGTATATAGACAAGTCCCCCACACACAGCATACGGTATATAGACAAGTCCCCCACACACAGCATACAGTATATAGACAAGTCCCCCAGACACAGCATACGGTATATAGACAAGTACCCCACACAGCATACGGTATATAGACAAGTCCCCCACACACACAGCATACAGTATACAGACAAGTCCCCCACACACAGCATACGATATATAGACAAGTCCCCCACACACAGCATACGATATATAGACAAGTCCCCCACACACAGCATAGGGTATATAGACAAGTCCCACACACAGCATACGGTATATAGACAAGTCCCCCACACACAGCATACAGTATATAGACAAGTCCCCCACACACAGCATACAGTATATAGACAAGTCCCCCACACACAGCATACAGTATATAGACAAGTCCCCCACACACAGCATACAGTATATACACAAGTCCCCCCCACACAGCATACGGTATATAGACAAGTCCCCCCCACACAGCATACAGTATATAGACAAGTCCCCCCCACACAGCATACGGTATATAGACAAGTCCCCCACACACAGCATACAGTATATAGACAAGTCCCCCACACACAGCATACAGTATATACACAAGTCCCCCCCACACAGCATACGGTATATAGACAAGTCCCCCCCACACAGCATACGGTATATAGACAAGTCCCCCACACACAGCATACGGTATATAGACAAGTCCCCCACACACACAGCATACAGTATATAGACAAGTCCCCCACACACAGCATACGATATATAGACAAGTCCCCCACACACAGCATACGGTATATAGACAAGTCCCACACACAGCATACGGTATATAGACAAGTCCCCCACACACACAGCATACGGTATATAGACAAGTCCCACACACAGCATACAGTATATAGACAAGTCCCCCACACACAGCATACGGTATATAGACAAGTCCCCCACACACAGCATACAGTATATAGACAAGTCCCCCACACACAGCATACGGTATATAGACAAGTCCCCCACACACAGCATACGGTATATAGACAAGTCCCCCACACACAGCATACAGTATATAGACAAGTCCCCCCCACACAGCATACAGTATATAGACATGTCCCCCATACACAGCATACAGTATATAGACAAGTCCCCCCCACACAGCATACGGTATATAGACAAGTCCCCCACACACAGCATACGGTATATAGACAAGTCCCCCCACACAGCATACGGTATATAGACAAGTCCCCCACACACAGCATACGGTATATAGACAAGTCCCCCACACACAGCATACGGTATATAGACAAGTCCCCCACACACAGCATACGGTATATAGACAAGTCCCCCACACACAGCATACGGTATATACACAAGTCCCCCCCACACAGCATACGGTATATAGACAAGTCCCCCACACACAGCATACGGTATATAGACAAGTCCCCCACACACAGCATACGGTATATAGACAAGTCCCCCACACACAGCATACGGTATATAGACAAGTCCCCCACACACAGCATACAGTATATACACAAGTCCCCCCCACACAGCATACGGTATATAGACAAGTCCCCCCCACACAGCATACGGTATATAGACAAGTCCCCCACACACAGCATACGGTATATAGACAAGTCCCCCACACAGAGCATACAGTATATAGACAAGTCCCCCACACACAGCATACGGTATATAGACAAGTCCCCACACACAGCATACGGTATATAGACAAGTCCCCCCCACACAGCATACAGTATATAGACATGTCCCCCATACACAGCATACAGTATATAGACAAGTCCCCCCCACACAGCATACGGTATATAGACAAGTCCCCCACACACAGCATACGGTATATAGACAAGTCCCCCACACACAGCATACAGTATATAGACAAGTCCCCCCCACACAGCATATGGTATATAGACAAGTCCCCCCCACACAGCATACGGTATATAGACAAGTCCCCCACACACAGCATACGGTATATAGACAAGTCCCCCACACACAGCATATAGTATATAGACAAGTCCCCACACACAGCATACGGTATATAGACAAGTCCCCCACACACAGCATACGGTATATAGACAAGTCCCCCACACACAGCATACGGTATATAGACAAGTCCCCCACACACAGCATACAGTATATAGACAAGTCCCCCACACACAGCATACGGTATATAGACAAGTCCCCCACACACAGCATACAGTATATAGACAAGTCCCCCAGACACAGCATACGGTATATAGACAAGTACCCCACACAGCATACGGTATATAGACAAGTCCCCCACACACACAGCATACAGTATACAGACAAGTCCCCCACACACAGCATACGATATATAGACAAGTCCCCCACACACAGCATACGATATATAGACAAGTCCCCCACACACAGCATAGGGTATATAGACAAGTCCCACACACAGCATACGGTATATAGACAAGTCCCCCACACACAGCATACAGTATATAGACAAGTCCCCCACACACAGCATACAGTATATAGACAAGTCCCCCACACACAGCATACAGTATATAGACAAGTCCCCCACACACAGCATACAGTATATAGACAAGTCCCCCACACACAGCATACAGTATATACACAAGTCCCCCCCACACAGCATACGGTATATAGACAAGTCCCCCCCACACAGCATACAGTATATAGACAAGTCCCCCCCACACAGCATACGGTATATAGACAAGTCCCCCACACACAGCATACAGTATATAGACAAGTCCCCCACACACAGCATACAGTATATACACAAGTCCCCCCCACACAGCATACGGTATATAGACAAGTCCCCCCCACACAGCATACGGTATATAGACAAGTCCCCCACACACAGCATACGGTATATAGACAAGTCCCCCACACACACAGCATACAGTATATAGACAAGTCCCCCACACACAGCATACGATATATAGACAAGTCCCCCACACACAGCATACGGTATATAGACAAGTCCCACACACAGCATACGGTATATAGACAAGTCCCCCACACACACAGCATACGGTATATAGACAAGTCCCACACACAGCATACAGTATATAGACAAGTCCCCCACACACAGCATACGGTATATAGACAAGTCCCCCACACACAGCATACAGTATATAGACAAGTCCCCCACACACAGCATACGGTAAATAGACAAGTCCCCCACACACAGCATACGATATATAGACAAGTCCCCCCCACACAGCATACAGTATATAGACAAGTCCCCCCCACATAGCATACGGTATATAGACAAGTCCCCCACACACAGCATACGGTATATAGACAAGTCCTCCCCACACACAGCATACAATATATAGACAAGTCCCCCACACACAGCATACGGTATATAGACAAGTCCCCCACACACAGCATACAGTATATAGACAAGTCCACCCCACACAGCATACAGTATATAGACATGTCCCCCATACACAGCATACAGTATATAGACAAGTACCCCACACAGCATACGGTATATAGACAAGTCCCCCCACACACAACATACAGTATATAGACAAGTCCCCCACACACAGCATACAGTATATAGACAAGTCCCCCACACACAGCATACGGTATATAGACAAGCCCCCCACACAGCATACGGTATATAGACAAGTCCCCCACACACAGCATACGCTATATAGACAAGTCCCCCATACACAGCATACGGTATATAGACAAGTCCCCCACACACAGCATACGGTATATAGACAAGTCCCCCCACACACAGCATATGGTATATAGACAAGTCCCCCCCCCCCACACACAGCATACAGTATATAGACAAGTCCCCCCACACACAGCATACGGTATATAGACAAGTCCCCCACCCCCCACACACAGCATACGGTATATAGACAAGTCCCCCCCCCTACACACACAGCATACAGTATATAGACAAGTCCCCCCCACACAGCATACGGTATATAGACAAGTCCCCCACACACAGCATACGGTATATAGACAAGT
This sequence comes from Phyllobates terribilis, assembly GCF_046119375.1. Taxonomy (NCBI): domain Eukaryota; kingdom Metazoa; phylum Chordata; class Amphibia; order Anura; family Dendrobatidae; genus Phyllobates; species Phyllobates terribilis. The sequence goes on from NW_027363327.1 coordinate 76,963, forward strand.
CCCCCCCACACAGCATACGGTATATAGACAAGTCCCCCCACACAGCATACAGTATATAGACAATTCCCCCCACACAGCATACGGTATATAGACAAGTCCCCCCCACACACAGCATACAGTATATAGACAAGTCCCCCCCACACAGCATACGGTATATAGACAAGTCCCCCCACACAGCATACATTATATAGACAAGTCCCGCCCACACAGCATACGGTATATAGACAAGTCCCCCCCACACAGCATACGGTATATAGACAAGTCCCCCCCACACAGCATACAGTATATAGACAAGTCCCCCACACACAGCATACGGTATATAGACAAATCCCCACACACAGCATACGGTATATAGACAAGTCCCCCACACACAGCATACAGTATATAGACAAGTCCCCCCCACACAGCATACGGTATATAGACAAGTCCCCCACACACAGCATACAGTATATAGACAAGTCCCCCACACACAGCATACAGTATATACACAAGTCCCCCCCAACACACAGCATACAGTATATAGACAAGTCCCCCATACAGCATACAGTATATAGACAAGTCCCCCACACACAGCATACGGTATATAGACAAGTCCCCCACACACAGCATACGGTATATAGACAAGTCCCCCATACACAGCATACGGTATATAGACAAGTCCCCCACACACAGCATACGGTATATAGACAAGTCCCCCCCACACAGCATACGGTATATAGACAAGTCCCCCCCACACAGCATACGGTATATAGACAAGTCCCCCACACACAACATACGGTATATAGACAAGTCCCCCACACACAGCATACGGTATATAGACAAGTCCCCCCCCACACAGCATACGGTATATAGACAAGTCCCCCCCACACAGCATACGGTATATAGACAAGTCCCCCACACACAGCATACGGTATATAGACAAGTCCCCCACACACAGCATACGGTATATAGACAAGTCCCCCATACACAGCATACGGTATATAGACAAGTCCCCCATACACAGCATACAGTATATAGACAAGTCCCCCACACACAGCTTACGGTATATAGACAAGTCCCCCACACACAGCATACAGTATATACACAAGTCCCCCCCACACAGCATACGGTATATAGAAAAGTCCCCCCCACACAGCATACGGTATATAGACAAGTCCCCCACTCACAGCATACGGTATATAGACAAGTCCCCCACACACACAGCATACAGTATATAGACACGTCCCCCACACACAGCATACGATATATAGACAAGTCCCACACACAGCATACGGTATATAGACAAGTCCCCCACACACAGCATACAGTATATACACAAGTCCCCCCCACACAGCATACGGTATATAGAAAAGTCCCCCCCACACAGCATACGGTATATAGACAAGTCCCCCACACACAGCATACGGTATATAGACAAGTCCCCCACACACACAGCATACAGTATATAGACACGTCCCCCACACACAGCATATGATATATAGACAAGTCCCACACACAGCATACGGTATATAGACAAGTCCCCCACACACACAGCATACAGTATATAGACAAGTCCCCCACACACAGCATACGGTATATAGACAAGTCCCCCACACACAGCATACAGTATATAGACAAGTCCACCCCACACAGCATACAGTATATAGACATGTCCCCCATACACAGCATACAGTATATAGACAAGTCCCCCCCACACAGCATACGGTATATAGACAAGTCCCCCACACACAGCATACGGTATATAGACAAGTCCCCCCACACAGCATACGGTATATAGACAAGTCCCCCACACACAGCATACGGTATATAGACAAGTCCCCCACACACAGCATACGGTATATAGACAAGTCCCCCACACACAGCATACGGTATATAGACAAGTCCCCCACACACAGCATACGGTATATACACAAGTCCCCCCCACACAGCATACGGTATATAGACAAGTCCCCCACACACAGCATACGGTATATAGACAAGTCCCCCACACACAGCATACGGTATATAGACAAGTCCCCCACACACAGCATACGGTATATAGACAAGTCCCCCACACACAGCATACAGTATATACACAAGTCCCCCCCACACAGCATACGGTATATAGACAAGTCCCCCCCACACAGCATACGGTTTATAGACAAGTCCCCCACACACAGCATACGGTATATAGACAAGTCCCCCACACACAGCTATATAGACAAGTCCCCACACACAGCATACGGTATATAGACAAGTCCCCCACACACAGCATACGGTATATAGACAAGTCCCCCACACACAGCATACGGTATATAGACAAGTCCCCCACACACAGCATACAGTATATAGACAAGTCCCCCACACACAGCATACGGTATATAGACAAGTCCCCCACACACAGCATACAGTATATAGACAAGTCCCCCACACACAGCATACGGTATATAGACAAGTACCCCACACAGCATACGGTATATAGACAAGTCCCCCCACACACAACAAACAGTATATAGACAAGTCCCCCACACACAGCATACAGTATATAGACAAGTCCCCCACACACAGCATACGGTATATAGACAAGCCCCCCACACAGCATACGGTATATAGACAAGTCCCCCACACACAGCATACGCTATATAGACAAGTCCCCCATACACAGCATACGGTTTATAGACAAGTCCCCCACACACAGCATACGGTATATAGACAAGTCCCCCACACACAGCTATATAGACAAGTCCCCACACACAGCATACGGTATATAGACAAGTCCCCCACACACAGCATACGGTATATAGACAAGTCCCCCACACACAGCATACGGTATATAGACAAGTCCCCCACACACAGCATACAGTATATAGACAAGTCCCCCACACACAGCATACGGTATATAGACAAGTCCCCCACACACAGCATACAGTATATAGACAAGTCCCCCACACACAGCATACGGTATATAGACAAGTACCCCACACAGCATACGGTATATAGACAAGTCCCCCCACACACAACAAACAGTATATAGACAAGTCCCCCACACACAGCATACAGTATATAGACAAGTCCCCCACACACAGCATACGGTATATAGACAAGCCCCCCACACAGCATACGGTATATAGACAAGTCCCCCACACACAGCATACGCTATATAGACAAGTCCCCCATACACAGCATACGGTATATAGACAAGTCCCCCATACACAGCATACGGTATATAGACAAGTCCCCCACACACAGCATACGGTATATAGACAAGTCCCCCCACACACAGCATACGGTATATAGACAAGTCCCCCCCCCCCACACACAGCATACATTATATAGACAAGTCCCCCCCCCTACACACACAGCATACAGTATATAGACAAGTCCCCCCCACACAGCATACGGTATATAGACAAGTCCCCCACACACAGCATACGGTATATAGACAAGTCCCCCCCACACAGCATACGGTATATAGACAAGTCCCCCCACACAGCATACAGTATATAGACAATTCCCCCCACACAGCATACGGTATATAGACAAGTCCCCCACACACAGCATACGCTATATAGACAAGTCCCCCATACACAGCATACGGTATATAGACAAGTCCCCCATACACAGCATACGGTATATAGACAAGTCCCCCACACACAGCATACGGTATATAGACAAGTCCCCCCACACACAGCATACGGTATATAGACAAGTCCCCCACCCCCCACACACAGCATACATTATATAGACAAGTCCCCCCCCCTACACACACAGCATACAGTATATAGACAAGTCCCCCCCACACAGCATACGGTATATAGACAAGTCCCCCACACACAGCATACGGTATATAGACAAGTCCCCCCCACACAGCATACGGTATATAGACAAGTCCCCCCACACAGCATACAGTATATAGACAATTCCCCCCACACAGCATACGGTATATAGACAAGTCCCCCCCACACACAGCATACAGTATATAGACAAGTCCCCCCCACACAGCATACGGTATATAGACAAGTCCCCCCACACAGCATACAGTATATAGACAAGTCCCGCCCACACAGCATACGGTATATAGACAAGTCCCCCCCACACAGCATACGGTATATAGACAAGTCCCCCCCACACAGCATACAGTATATAGACAAGTCCCCCACACACAGCATACGGTATATAGACAAATCCCCACACACAGCATACGGTATATAGACAAGTACCCCACACACAGCATACAGTATATAGACAAGTCCCCCCCACACAGCATACGGTATATAGACAAGTCCCCCACACACAGCATACAGTATATAGACAAGTCCCCCACACACAGCATACAATATATACACAAGTCCCCCCCACACACAGCATACAGTATATAGACAAGTCCCCCATACAGCATACAGTATATAGACAAGTCCCCCACACACAGCATACGGTATATAGACAAGTCCCCCACACACAGCATACGGTATATAGACAAGTCCCCCATACACAGCATACGGTATATAGACAAGTCCCCCACACACAGCATACGGTATATAGACAAGTCCCCCCCACACAGCATACGGTATATAGACAAGTCCCCCCCACACAGCATACGGTATATAGACAAGTCCCCTACACACAACATACGGTATATAGACAAGTCCCCCACACACAGCATACGGTATATAGACAAGTCCCCCCCCACACAGCATACGGTATATAGACAAGTCCCCCCCACACAGCATACGGTATATAGACAAGTCCCCCACACACAGCATACGGTATATAGACAAGTCCCCCACACACAGCATACGGTATATAGACAAGTCCCCCATACACAGCATACGGTATATAGACAAGTCCCCCATACACAGCATACAGTATATAGACAAGTCCCCCACACACAGCTTACGGTATATAGACAAGTCCCCCACACACAGCATACAGTATATACACAAGTCCCCCCCACACAGCATACGGTATATAGAAAAGTCCCCCCCACACAGCATACGGTATATAGACAAGTCCCCCACACACAGCATACGGTATATAGACAAGTCCCCCACACACACAGCATACAGTATATAGACACGTCCCCCACACACAGCATACGATATATAGACAAGTCCCACACACAGCATACGGTATATAGACAAGTCCCCCACACACAGCATACAGTATATACACAAGTCCCCCCCACACAGCATACGGTATATAGAAAAGTCCCCCCCACACAGCATACGGTATATAGACAAGTCCCCCACACACAGCATACGGTATATAGACAAGTCCCCCACACACACAGCATACAGTATATAGACACGTCCCCCACACACAGCATATGATATATAGACAAGTCCCACACACAGCATACGGTATATAGACAAGTCCCCCACACACACAGCATACAGTATATAGACAAGTCCCCCACACACAGCATACGGTATATAGACAAGTCCCCCACACACAGCATACAGTATATAGACAAGTCCCCCACACACAGCATACGGTATATAGACAAGTCCCCCACACACAGCATACGGTATATAGACAAGTCCCCCACACACAGCATACGGTATATAGACAAGTCCCCCATACACAGCATACGGTATATAGACAAGTCCCCCACACACAGCTTACGGTATATAGACAAGTCCCCCCCATACGGTATATAGACAAGTCCCCCACACACACAGCATACGGTATATAGAGAAGTCCCCCCACACAGCATACGGTATATAGACAAGTCCCCCCCACACACAGCATACAGGATATAGACAAGTCCCCCCCACACAGCATACGGTATATAGACAAGTCCCCCCACACAGCATACAGTATATAGACAAGTCCCCCACACACAGCATACGGTATATAGACAAGTCCCCCACACACAGCATACGGTATATAGACAAGTCCCCCACACACAGCATACGGTATATAGACAAGTCCCCCCACACACAGCATACGGTATATAGACAAGTCCCCCATACACAGCATACGGTATATAGACAAGTCCCCCATACACAGCATACAGTATATAGACAAGTCCCCCACACACAGCATACGGTATATAGACAAGTCCCCCACACACAGCATACAGTATATAGACAAGTCCCCCACACACAGCATACAGTATATAGACAAGTCCCCCACACACAGCATACGGTATATAGACAAGTCCCCCCACACACAGCATAAGGTATATAGACAAGTCCCCCATACACAGCATAAGGTATATAGACAAGTCCCCCACACACACAGCATACGGTATATAGACAAGTCCCCCACACACAGCATACAGTATATAGACAAGTCCCCCACACACAGCATACAGTATATAGACAAGTCCCCCCCACACAGCATTCGGTATATAGACAAGTCCCCCACACACAGCATACGGTATATAGACAAGTCCCCCACACACAGCATACGGTATATAGACAAGTCCCCCACACACAGCATACAGTATATAGACAAGTCCCCCACACACAGCTTACGGTATATAGACAAGTCCCCCCCCACACAGCATACGGTATATAGACAAGACCCCCACACAGCATACAGTATATAGACAAGTCCCCACACACAGCATACGGTATATAGACAAGTCCCCCACACACAGCATACAGTATATAGACAAGTCCCCCCCACACAGCATTCGGTATATAGACAAGTCCCCCACACACAGCATACAGTATATAGACAAGTCCCCCACACACAGCATACGGTATATAGACAAGTCCCCCACACACAGCATACAGTATATAGACAAGTCCCCCAGACACAGCATACGGTATATAGACAAGTACCCCACACAGCATACGGTATATAGACAAGTCCCCCACACACACAGCATACAGTATATAGACAAGTCCCCCACACACAGCATACGATATATAGACAAGTCCCCCACACACAGCATACGGTATATAGACAAGTCCCCCACACACAGCATACGGTATATAGACAAGTCCCCCACACACAGCATACGGTATATAGACAAGTCCCCCACACACAGCATACAGTATATAGACAAGTCCCCCACACACAGCATACAGTATATAGACAAGTCCCCCACACACAGCATACAGTATATACACAAGTCCCCCCCACACAGCATACGGTATATAGACAAGTCCCCCCCACACAGCATACGGTATATAGACAAGTCCCCCACACACAGCATACGGTATATAGACAAGTCCCCCACACACAGCATACGGTATATAGACAAGTCCCCCACACACAGCATACAGTATATACACAAGTCCCCCCCACACAGCAAACGGTATATAGAAAAGTCCCCCCCACACAGCATACGGTATATAGACAAGTCCCCCACACACAGCATACGGTATATAGACAAGTCCCCCACACACACAGCATACAGTATATAGACACGTCCCCCATACACAGCATACGGTATATAGACAAGTCCCCCCCACACAGCATACGGTATATAGACAAGTCCCACACACAGCATACGGTATATAGACAAGTCCCCCACACACACAGCATACAGTATATAGACAAGTCCCCCACACACAGCATACGGTATATAGACAAGTCCCCCACACACAGCATACAGTATATAGACAAGTCCCCCACACACAACATACGGTATATAGACAAGTCCCCCACACACAGCATACGGTATATAGACAAGTACCCCCCACACAGCATACGGTATATAGACAAGTCCCCCCCACACAGCATACAGTATATAGACAAGTCCCCCCCACATAGCATACGGTATATAGACAAGTCCCCCACACACAGCATACGGTATATAGACAAGTCCTCCCCACACACAGCATACAGTATATAGACAAGTCCCCCACACAGCATACGGTATATAGACAAGTCCCCCACACACAGCATACGGTATATAGACAAGTCCTCCCCACACACAGCATACGGTATATAGACAAGTCCCCCCCACACAGCATACAGTATATAGACAAGTCCCCCACACACAGCATACAGTATATAGACAAGTCCCCCACACACAGCATACAATATATAGACAAGTCCCCCACACACAGCATACAGTATATAGACAAGTCCCCCACACACAGCATACGGTATATAGACAAGTCCCCCACACACAGCATACGGTATATAGACAAGTCCCCCCCACACAGCATACAGTATATAGACAAGTCCCCCCCACACAGCATACAGTATATAGACATGTCCCCCATACACAGCATACAGTATATAGACAAGTCCCCCCCACACAGCATACGGTATATAGACAAGTCCCCCACACACAGCATACGGTATATAGACAAGTCCCCCACACACAGCATACGGTATATAGACAAGTCCCCCCCACACAGCATACGGTATATAGACAAGTCCCCCCCACACAGCATACGGTATATAGACAAGTCCCCCCCACACAGCATACGGTATATAGACAAGTCCCCCACACACAGCATACGGTATATAGACAAGTCCCCCACACACAGCTATATAGACAAGTCCCCACACACAGCATACGGTATATAGACAAGTCCCCCACACACAGCATACGGTATATAGACAAGTCCCCCACACACAGCATACAGTATATAGACAAGTCCCCCACACACAGCATACGGTATATAGACAAGTCCCCCACACACAGCATACAGTATATAGACAAGTCCCCCACACACAGCATACGGTATATAGACAAGTCCCCACACACAGCATACGGTATATAGACAAGTCCTCCCCACACACAGCATACAGTATATAGACAAGTCCCCCACACAGCATACGGTATATAGACAAGTCCCCCACACACAGCATACGGTATATAGACAAGTCCTCCCCACACACAGCATACGGTATATAGACAAGTCCCCCACACACAGCATACAGTATATAGACAAGTCCCCCACACACAGCATACAGTATATAGACAAGTCCCCCACACACAGCATACAATATATAGACAAGTCCCCCACACACAGCATACAGTATATAGACAAGTCCCCCACACACAGCATACGGTATATAGACAAGTCCCCCACACACAGCATACGGTATATAGACAAGTCCCCCACACACAGCATACAGTATATAGACAAGTCCCCCCCACACAGCATACAGTATATAGACATGTCCCCCATACACAGCATACAGTATATAGACAAGTCCCCCCCACACAGCATACGGTATATAGACAAGTCCCCCACACACAGCATACGGTATATAGACAAGTCCCCCACACACAGCATACGGTATATAGACAAGTCCCCCCCACACAGCATACGGTATATAGACAAGTCCCCCCCACACAGCATACGGTATATAGACAAGTCCCCCCCACACAGCATACGGTATATAGACAAGTCCCCCACACACAGCATACGGTATATAGACAAGTCCCCCACACACAGCTATATAGACAAGTCCCCACACACAGCATACGGTATATAGACAAGTCCCCCACACACAGCATACGGTATATAGACAAGTCCCCCACACACAGCATACGGTATATAGACAAGTCCCCCACACACAGCATACAGTATATAGACAAGTCCCCCACACACAGCATACGGTATATAGACAAGTCCCCCACACACAGCATACAGTATATAGACAAGTCCCCCACACACAGCATACGGTATATAGACAAGTCCCCACACACAGCATACGGTATATAGACAAGTCCCCCACACACAGCATACAGGATATAGACAAGTCCCCCCACACACAGCATACAGTATATAGACAAGTCCCCCCCACACAGCATACGGTATACAGACAAGTCCCCCCACACACAACATACAGTATATAGACAAGTCCCCCACACACAGCATACAGTATATAGACAAGTCCCCCACACACAGCATACGGTATATAGACAAGCCCCCCACACAGCATACGGTATATAGACAAGTCCCCCACACACAGCATACGGTATATAGACAAGTCCCCCATACACAGCATACGGTATATAGACAAGTCCCCCCCCCCCCCCCACACACAGCATACAGTATATAGACAAGTCCCCCCCACACAGCATACGGTATATAGACAAGTCCCCCACACACAGCATACGGTATATAGACAAGTCCCCCCCACACAGCATACGGTATATAGACAAGTCCCCCCACACAGCATACAGTATATAGACAATTCCCCCCACACAGCATACGGTATATAGACAAGTCCCCCCCCACACAGCATACGGTATATAGACAAGTCCCCCACACACAGCATACGGTATATAGACAAGTCCCCCCCACACAGCATACGGTATATAGACAAGTCCCCTCACACAGCATACAGTATATAGACAATTCCCCCCACACAGCATACGGTATATAGACAAGTCCCCCCCACACAGCATACGGTATATAGACAAGTCCCCCCACACAGCATACAGTATATAGACAAGTCCCCCACACACAGCATACAGTATATAGACAAGTCCCCCCCACACAGCATACGGTATATAGACAAGTCCCCCCCACACAGCATACGGTATATAGACAAGTCCCCCCCACACAGCATACGGTATATAGACAAGTCCCCCACACACAGCATACAGTATATAGACAAGTCCCCCCCACACAGCATACGGTATATAGACAAGTCCCCACACACAGCATACGGTATATAGACAAGTCCCCCACACACAGCATACAGTATATAGACAAGTCCCCCACACACAGCATACGGTATATAGACAAGTCCCCCACACACAGCATACGGTATATAGACAAGTTCCCCACACACAGCATACGGTATATAGACAAGTCCCCCACACTCAGCATACAGTATATAGACAAGTCCCCCATACACAGCATACGGTATATAGACAAGTCCCCCACACACAGCATACGGTATATAGACAAGTCCCCCACACACAGCATACGGTATATAGACAAGTCCCCCACACACAGCATACGGTATATAGACAAGTCCCCCATACACAGCATACGGTATATAGACAAGTCCCCCATACACAGCATACGGTATATAGACAAGTCCCCCATACACAGCATATGGTATATAGACAAGTCCCCCACACACAGCATACAGTATATAGACAAGTCCCCCACACACAGCTTACGGTATATAGACAAGTCCCCCCCATACGGTATATAGACAAGTCCCCCACACACAGCATACGGTATATAGAGAAGTCCCCCCACACAGCATACGGTATATAGACAAGTCCCCCCCACACACAGCATACAGGATATAGACAAGTCCCCCCCACACAGCATACGGTATATAGACAAGTCCCCCCACACACAGCATAAGGTATATAGACAAGTCCCCCATACACAGCATAAGGTATATAGACAAGTCCCTCACACACAGCATACAGTATATAGACAAGTCCCCCACACACAGCTTACGGTATATAGACAAGTCCCCCCCATACGGTATATAGACAAGTCCCCCACACACAGCATACGGTATATAGAGAAGTCCCCCCACACAGCATACGGTATATAGACAAGTCCCCCCCACACACAGCATACAGGATACAGACAAGTCCCCCCCACACAGCATACGGTATATAGACAAGTCCCCCCACACACAGCATACAGTATATAGACAAGTCCCCCCCACACAGCATACAGTATATAGAAAAGTCCCCCCCACACAGCATACGGTATATAGACAAGTCCCCCACACACAGCATACAGTATATAGACAAGTCCCCCAGACACAGCATACGGTATATAGACAAGTACCCCACACAGCATACGGTATATAGACAAGTCCCCCACACACACAGCATACAGTATATAGACAAGTCCCCCACACACAGCATACGGTATATAGACAAGTCCCCCACACACAGCATACGGTATATAGACAAGTCCCCCTCACACAGCATACGGTATATAGACAAGTCCCCCACACACACAGCATAAGGTATATAGACAAGTCCCCCATACACAGCATACGGTATATAGACAAGTGCCTCACACACAGCATACAGTATATAGACAAGTCCCCCACACACAGCATACGGTATATAGACAAGTCCCCCCACACACAGCATAAGGTATATAGACAAGTCCCCCATACACAGCATAAGGTATATAGACAAGTCCCCCATACACAGCATACAGTATATAGACAAGTCCCCCATACACAGCATACGGTATATAGACAAGTCCCCACACACAGCATACGGTATATAGACAAGTCCCCCACACACAGCATACAGTATATAGACAAGTCCCCCCCACACAGCATTCGGTATATAGACAAGTCCCCCACACACAGCATACAGTATATAGACAAGTTCCCCACACACAGCATACGGCATATAGACAAGTCCCCCACACACAGCATACGGTATATAGACAAGTCCCCCACACACAGCATACGGTATATAGACAAGTCCCCCACACACAGCATACGGTATATAGACAAGTCCCCCACACACAGCATACGGTATATAGACAAGTCCCCCCCACACAGCATACAGTATATAGACAAGTCCCCCACACACAGCATACAGTATATAGACAAGTCCCCCACACACAGCATACGGTATATAGACAAGTCCCCCCCACACAGCATACGGTATATAGACAAGTCCCCCACACACAGCATACGGTATATAGACAAGTCCCCCACACACAGCATACGGTATATAGACAAGTCCCCCACACACAGCATACGGTATATAGACAAGTCCCCCATACACAGCATACGGTATATAGACAAGTCCCCCATACACAGCATACAGTATATAGACAAGTCCCCCACACACAGCATACGGTATATAGACAAGTCCCCCCCATACGGTATATAGACAAGTCCCCCACACACAGCATACGGTATATAGACAAGTCCCCCACACACAGCATACGGTATATAGACAAGTCCCCCACACACAGCATACAGTATATAGACAAGTCCCCCACACACAGCATACGGTATATAGACAAGTCCCCCCACACACAGCATACAATATATAGACAAGTCCCCCACACACAGCATACGGTATATAGACAAGTCCCCCACACACAGCATACAATATATAGACAAGTCCCCCACACAGCATACGGTATATAGACAAGTCCCCCCCACACAGCATACAGTATATAGACAAGTCCCCCACACACAGCATACAGTATATAGACAAGTCCCCCACACACAGCATACAGTATATACACAAGTCCCCCCCACACAGCATACGGTATATAGACAAGTCCCCCACACACAGCATACGGTATATAGACAAGTCCCCCACACACAGCATACAGTATATACACAAGTCCCCCCCACACAGCATACGGTATATAGACAAGTCCCCCACACACAGCATACAGTATATACACAAGTCCCCCCACACAGCATACGGTATATAGACAAGTCCCGCCCACACAGCATACGGTATATAGACAAGTCCCCCACACACAGCATACAGTATATAGACAAGTCCCCCACACACAGCTTACGGTAGATAGACAAGTCCCCCCATACGGTATATAGACAAGTCCCCCCCACACAGCATACGGTATATAGACAAGTCCCCCCCCCACACAGCATACGGTATATAGACAAGTCCCCCCCACACAGCATACGGTATATAGACAAGTCCCCCTCACACAGCATACGGTATATAGACAAGTCCCCCACACACAGTATACAGTATATAGACAAGTCCCCCACACACAGCATACGGTATATAGACAAGTCCCCCCCACACAGCATACGGTATATAGACAAGTCCCCCCCACACAGCATACGGTATATAGACAAGTCCCCCCCACACAGCATACGGTATATAGACAAGTCCCCCTCACACAGCATACGGTATATAGACAAGTCCCCCCCACACAGCATACGGTATATAGACAAGTCCCCCACACACAGCATACGGTATATAGACAAGTCCCCCCCACACAGCATACGGTATATAGACAAGTCCACCACACACAGCATACGGTATATAGACAAGTCCCCCACACACAGCATACGGTATATAGACAAGTCCCCCACACACAGCATACGGTATATAGACAAGTCCCCCCCACACAGCATACGGTATATAGACAAGTCCCCCACACACAGCATACAGTATATAGACAAGTCCCCCACACACAGCATACAGTATATAGACAAGTCCCCCACACACAGCATACAGTATATAGACTAGTCCCCCACACACACAGCATACAGTATATACACAAGTCCCCCCCCACACAGCATACGGTATATAGACAAGTCCCCCACACACAGCATACAGTATATACACAAGTCCCCCCACACAGCATACGGTATATAGACAAGTCCCGCCCACACAGCATACGGTATATAGACAAGTCCCCCACACACAGCATACAGTATATAGACAAGTCCCCCACACACAGCTTACGGTAGATAGACAAGTCCCCCCATACGGTATATAGACAAGTCCCCCCCACACAGCATACGGTATATAGACAAGTCCGCCCCCCACACAGCATACGGTATATAGACAAGTCCCCCCCACACAGCATACGGTATATAGACAAGTCCCCCTCACACAGCATACGGTATATAGACAAGTCCCCCACACACAGTATACAGTATATAGACAAGTCCCCCACACACAGCATACGGTATATAGACAAGTCCCCCCCACACAGCATACGGTATATAGACAAGTCCCCCCCACACAGCATACGGTATATAGACAAGTCCCCCCCACACAGCATACGGTATATAGACAAGTCCCCCTCACACAGCATACGGTATATAGACAAGTCCCCCCCACACAGCATACGGTATATAGACAAGTCCCCCACACACAGCATACGGTATATAGACAAGTCCCCCCCACACAGCATACGGTATATAGACAAGTCCACCACACACAGCATACGGTATATAGACAAGTCCCCCGCACACAGCATACGGTATATAGACAAGTCCCCCACACACAGCATACGGTATATAGACAAGTCCCCCACACACAGGATACGGTATATAGACAAGTCCCCCCCACACAGCATACGGTATATAGACAAGTCCCCCCCACACAGCATACGGTATATAGACAAGTCCCCCCCACACAGCATACGGTATATAGACAAGTCCCCCACACACAGCATACAGTATATAGACAAGTCCCCCACACACAGCATACGGTATATAGACAAGTCCCCCACACACAGCATACGGTATATAGACAAGTCCCCCACACACAGCATACGGTATATAGACAAGTCCCCCACACAGCATACAGTATATAGACAAGTCCCCCACACACAGCATACAGTATATAGACAAGTCCCCCACACAGCATACAGTATATAGACAAGTCCCCCACACAGCATACAGTATATAGACAAGTCTCCCACACACAGCATACGGTATATAGACAAGTCCCCCACACACAGCATACGGTATATAGACAAGTCCCCCACACACAGCATACGGTATATAGACAAGTCCCCCACACACACCATACGGTATATAAATAAGTCCCCCACACACAGCATACGGTATATAGACAAGTCCCCCCCACACAGCATACGGTATATAGACAAGTCCCCCCCACGCAGCATACGGTATATAGACAAGTCCCCCCCACACAGCATACGGTATATAGACAAGTCCCCCACATAGCATACGGTATATAGACAAGTCCCCCACATAGCATACGGTATATAGACAAGTCCCCCACACACAGCATACAGTATATAGACAAGTCCCCCACACACAGCATACGGTATATAGACAAATCCCCCACACACAGCATACGGTATATAGACAAGTCCCCCACACACAGCATACGGTATATAGACAAGTCCCCCACACACAGCATACGGTATATAGACAAGTCCCCCACACACAACATACAGTATATAGACAAGTCCCTCACACACAGCATACGGTATATAGACAAGCCCCCCACACACAGCTTACGGTATATAGACAAGTCCCCCCCGTACGGTATATAGACAAGTCCCCCACACACAGCATACGGTATATAGAGAAGTCCCCCCACACAGCATACGGTATATAGACAAGTCCCCCCCACACACAGCATACAGGATATAGACAAGTCCCCCCCACACAGCATACGGTATATAGACAAGTCCCCCCACACAGCATACAGTATATAGACAAGTCCCCCACACACAGCATACGGTATATAGACAAGTCCCCCACACACAGCATACGGTATATAGACAAGTCCCCCCACACACAGCATACGGTATATAGACAAGTCCCCCATACACAGCATACGGTATATAGACAAGTCCCCCATACACAGCATACAGTATATAGACAAGTCCCCCACACACAGTATACAGTATATAGACAAGTCCCCCACACACAGCATACGGTATATAGACAAGTCCCCCACACACAGCATACTGTATATAGACAAGCCCCCCACACACAGCATACGGTATATAGACAAGTCCCCCCATACACAGCATACAATATATAGACAAGTCCCCCACACACAGCATACGGTATATAGACAAGTCCCCCACACACAGCATACAATATATATACAAGTCCCCCACACAGCATACGGTATATAGACAAGTCCCCCCCACACAGCATACGGTATATAGACAAGTCCCCCACACACAGCATACGGTATATAGACAAGTCCCCCACACACAGCATACAGTATATAGACAAGTCCCCCACACACAGCATACGGTATATAGACAAGTCCCCCACGCACAGCATACGGTATATAGACAAGTCCCCGCCACACAGCATACGGTATATAGACAAGTCCCCCACACACAGCATACAGTATATAGACAAGTCCCCCACACACAGCATACAGTATATAGACAAGTCCCCCCACACACAGCATACGGTATATAGACAAGTCCCCCACACACAGCATACAGTATATAGACAAGTCCCCCACTCACAGCATACAGTATATACACAATTCCCCCCCACACAGCATACGGTATATAGACAAGTCCCCCACACACAGCATACAGTATATAGACAAGTCCCCCACACACAGCATACGGTATATAGACAAGTCCCCCACACACAGCATACAGTATATAGACTAGTCCCCCACACACAGCATACAGTATATACACAAGTCCCCCGCACACAGCATACGGTATATAGACAAGTCCCCCACACACAGCATACAGTATATAGACAAGTCCCCCATACACAGCATACAGTATATAGACAAGTCCCCCACACACAGCATACAGTATATACACAAGTCCCCCGCACACAGCATACGGTATATAGACAAGTCCCCCACACACAGCATACAGTATATACACAAGTCCCCCCCACACAACATACGGTATATAGACAAGTCCCCCACACACAGCATACGGTATATAGACAAGTCCCCCACACACAGCATACGGTATATACACAAGTCCCCCCCACACAGCATACGGTATATAGACAAGTCCCCCACACACAGCATACAGTATATAGACAAGTCCCCCACACACAGCATACAGTATATAGACTAGTCCCCCACACTCACAGCATACAGTATATACACAATTCCCCCCCACACAGCATACGGTATATAGACAAGTCCCCCACACACAGCATACGGTATATAGACAAGTCCCCCACACACAGCATACAGTATATAGACTAGTCCCCCACACACACAGCATACAGTATATACACAAGTCCCCCACACACAGCATACGGTATATAGACAAGTCTCCCACACACAGCATACGGTATATAGACAAGTCCCCCACACACAGCATACGGTATATAGACAAGTCCCCCACACACAGCATATAGTATATAGACAAGTCCCCCACACAGCATACAGTCTATAGACAAGTCCCCCACACACAGCATACAGTATATAGACAAGTCCCCCACACAGCATACAGTATATAGACAAGTCCCCCACACAGCATACAGTATATAGACAAGTCTCCCACACACAGCATACGGTATATAGACAAGTCCCCCATACACAGCATACGGTATATAGACAAGTCCCCCACACACAGCATACGGTATATAGACAAGTCCCCCACACACAGCATACGGTATATAGACAAGTCCCCCACACACAGCATACTGTATATAGATAAGTCCCCCACACACAGCATACGGTATATAGACAAGTCCCCCCCACACAGCATACGGTATATAGACAAGTCCCCCCCACACAGCATACGGTATATAGACAAGTCCCCCCCACACAGCATACGGTATATAGACAAGTCCCCCCCACACAGCATACGGTATATAGACAAGTTCCCCACATAGCATACGGTATATAGACAAGTCCCCCACATAGCATACGGTATATAGACAAGTCCCCCCCACACATCATACAGTATATAGACAAGTCCCCCACACACAGCATACGGTATATAGACAAGTCCCCCACACACAGCATACAGTATATAGACAAGTCCCCCACACACAGCATACGGTATATAGACAAGTCCCCCACACACAGCATACGGTATATAGACAAGTCCCCCACACACAGCATACGGTATATAGACAAGTCCCCCACACACAGCATAAGGTATATAGACAAGTCCCCACACACAGCATACAGTATATAGACAAGTCCCCCACACACAGCATACAGTATATAGACAAGTCCCCCACACACAGCATACGGTATATAGACAAGTCCCCCACACACAGCATAAGGTATATAGACAAGTCCCCCACACACAGCATAAGGTATATAGACAAGTCCCCACACACAGCATACGGTATATAGACAAGTCCCCCACACACAGCATACGGTATATACACAAGTCCCCCCCACACAGCATACGGTATATAGACAAGTCCCCCCCACACAGCATACGGTATATAGACAAGTCCCCCACACACAGCATACGGTATATAGACAAGTCCCCCACACACAGCATACAGTATATAGACAAGTCCCCCACACACAGCATACGGTATATAGACAAGTCCCCCCCCACACACACAGCATACAGTATATAGACAAGTCCCCCACACACAGCATACAGTATATAGACAAGTCCCCCACACACAGCATACGGTATATAGACAAGTCCCCCCCCACACACACAGCATACGGTATATAGACAAGTCCCCCACACACAGCATACGGTATATAGACAAGTCCCCCACACACAGCATACGGTATATACACAAGTCCCCCCCACACAGCATACGGTATATAGACAAGTCCCCCCCACACAGCATACGGTATATAGACAAGTCCCCCACACACAGCATACGGTATATAGACAAGTCCCCCACACACAGCATACGGTATATAGACAAGTCCCCCCCCACACACACAGCATACGGTATATAGACAAGTCAAACCACACACCCCCACACACACAGCATACGGTATATAGACAAGTGCATAGCTGTGCTAGGGTAGGAGTGGGAGGAGCCTTCCTTCTCTTGTCAGTGCTGGACCTGCAGTGGAGCTCACCTGGGAATTCCCCAGCAGGCCAGTCCGAGCCTGGTCACATGCTGGCTAGAGTCTCAGACACCTCTCTGAGTAGCCCACTGATAGAAGTGGATGAGAATCTAGTCGGCATTTGACCTCAACTATTACATCATAACACCGGCTTTATCTTTTTAAAGCTTTGTAACCTTTACTCACTTTATGAATCAGCCACAGATAAAACTCAATAAGGATGGGTTGCTACTGTGTGCAATTTGCCAGCCAGCCCAGAACAGCGGTGACCTGAGCCGACAGCAGCGACTTGAGTAGACTGTGGCCACCTGAGCCAACAGCGGCATTTATATTGAGCTATCGCCAGGAAATGGATGACAATGGCAGTCAGGGGAATGGTGAAGGCCTGCATGGCTGCCATCTTGATACTCCTGTGAAGTTCATCCACAGTCTGGACTTAATCTTATAAACTGTATACTGCATTACTAGAGGATTACTGTATATAGAATAAGCAGTCAAGAGATTGCAGGTTCAAGTGCCCTAAGGGGACATAAAAAAATAAAGTAAAAAGGGAAAAAAAAGAAAAAAGTTTTATAAAGGAAAAAAAATAAACAAAAATGTTAAATCACCCCTATTTTCCGAGGTAAAAAAAAAGAAATTAAAAAAGAAACATTTTATATTGTCGTGTCTGTAAAAGTCCGACCTATCAAAGCCCAAATTATTTAAACCGCACGTTAAATAGCGGAAAAATAAATTAAGAAGCCAGAATTGCCGTATTATGGTGTCACCAAACAGTAATAAATAACCCGGTATTGTGTCACCATTTTGTGAGACCCTGCATCTGTTCCATGTTTCTGCTGATGAATCTGGGCGAGGTTCGCTTTCTGCTCGCCGACCTGCGGGGGTTATTGATGCCATTCTCTGCCGTCTACAAACTTTTCATCTCTTTTTGATGCATTTTTTGGGAGGTAAAATTACCCAAAAAGAAAAAAAAATTGGGTGTTTAGATTATCTTTGCTGTTGGGCATTTGCTGTAGGGGTTAATATATTTATGATTTGATAGATCGGACTTTTTGTCAGTGTGTCAATACTAAATAAATATATATATATAATCTTTTAGTCTTGCTTTGTATTGACAAATGGAGGGAGGAAATTTCAAAGGATTTTTTTATATATATAAATTTCAATTTTAATACTTTTCTATCACATTATTTTTTGGTCCCGTTGGGCAACTTGAATCAAAAATCCACAACTCATTGGAATTGCGACACTTAAATTCTGCGGATGTCGGGAAGGGGATAAAGAGAATAAAGTAACTTTGCAGAATGCTTCCGTTTTGTGTACACAGCTCCTGTGCTGACTTAGTGTTCTCTTTGGTTACACCACACACCCATTCTGTGTCCGGCCCCCACAGATCGCCATCTCCGTATATATGGGGGGATTTCCTCATGTGACGGCCCCTTTGCCGATGTATACAGATCACATGTGGCTTCACCTTCAGCTTTGATCTTCCAGTCTTCAGTTCCGGATCCTCCAGGATGAGGATAAATCTTTCTTGCTCTTCATTCCCCTCCGTGGCTGATACAGCAGCTCCACCGCGCCGACGTTCCCCTCATAGGGAGGAATCGCTCCGCAAAGACTGTTCTCAGCCACAGGACGATCCGCCGGATACAGGAGGAAAGTTCTCCTCTCTGCAATGAAGGATTATTCCACTTTTCTGCCATTTGTAAGATCTCTGCTTGTTGTCTGAGAATAAAAACATTCTTGTTAATATCTAGAACCTGAAAAAAATCTAATCCTGACAACAGCGGAGCATTTATTACAATGGTATTCAGTCTAGACGATCCCCCTCCTGTCCTGACCGTTTGCTACAATGTATCAGTGCAGGGAAAATCTATCAGTTCGGACTTGGTTTCCCTTACAGAGGATTGTCCAGGCCAGACACCATTGTACCCAGTGGCGTCCCGCCAATGGCGGCAGGCCACGCGACTGCTATGGGGCCCGTGAGCTGGGGGGGCCCCACAGCAGTCGCCTGCACTGTGTACCCCCGCATCGGGTCCCCCTCCTGCACCCAGGCAAGCGGCGGGGCCCTGAGCAGGCGGGGGGCTTACTCGCCGTTGGGCATCCCGGCGCCCTATGGGCCACCCCCGCCTGCTCAGGGCCCCGGCCGGCACAATACTTACCTCTTCCCGTGCCCTAGACGCTAGAATGTATGGGATCCTTCCAGGTATGATGTCATTTCCGGGGGCGTGTTCTAGTTCAGCACCAGACGCCAGAGTCTCATGCAGAGACAGAGCTGCCGGTGAAGCTGCAGGAGGAGGTCAGTATCCTAAGCTGAGAAACAGGAGATTGTTCTATTAATTGCTGGTCTGATGTCTTTTCTTCTTGTTGTTTTTGGGGTGAGGGGGCTTGATACTTGCGAGTGAGGGATTTGGGGGGGTTAATGCTGGAGGGCAGTCTGGTGGGGTTAATTAATGCTTGTGGAGATCTTAGGGGGCTCTGGGGAATAATGCAGGGATAATGTGTGCTTGTGGGGGCCCTAAGGGGATGTTGTGGGCTTGTGAGGGCTCTGGGGGGGATGCTGCGGGCTTGTGGGGCCCTAAGGGGGATTTTGCGGTCTTGTGGGGGCTCTGGGGGGGATGCTGCGAGCTTGTGGGGCCCTGGGGGAGATGCTGCGGGCTTGTGGGGCCCTGGGGGGGATGCTGTGGGCTTGTGGGTGCTCTGGGGGGGATGCTGCGGGCTTGTGGGGCCCTGAAGGGGTGCTGTGGGCTTGTGGGGGCCCTGGGGGGGATGCTGTGGGCTTCTGGGGCCCTGGGGGGGATGCTGTGGGTTTGTGGGGGCCCTTGGGTGGATACTGTGGGCTTGTGGGTGCTCTGGGGGGATGCTGCTTGCTTGTGTGGGCCTGGGGGGGGATGCTGTGGGCTTGTGGGTGCTCTCGGGGGGATGCTGCAGGCTTGTGGGTGCTCTGGGGGGGATGCTGTGGGCTTGTGGGGGCTCTGGGGGGGATGCTGCAGGCTTCTGGGTCCTCTGCGGGGGGGGTGCTGCAGGCTTGTGGGGGCCCCGGGGGGAAGCAGAAGGCTTGTGGGGGCCCCGGGTGGGATGCAGCGGGCTTGTGGGGCCTCTGTATGGGGTCCAGCCTGCATATGGCATTACATGGGGACCAGGCAGTATTCTCTACGGTGAATTATATGGGATCCAGTATTTTGTATGGAGCATTATATGGGGCTCATAATACTGTATGGAGGACTATGTGGTGCCCATAATATTGTATGGAGGACATAGTGGTGCCATAACACTGTATGGAGGACTATACTGTCCGGTCTGCACTGTGCGCTGTGAGGATTCACCGGTTTCTGAGCTATTGTAGAACTTACAAAAGATATCACTCATGAAATGTAAGAAGTCAGTGACATTTTTGGCATTGTACTATATCTATATCTATAATTTCTCTGCTGTATCTGTGCATCATGAATGGTTGGATGTGTTAAAGGGGCCACTGAGACTCTTTCGCCCGGGGCCCACGAAAACCTGGAGGAGGGAGCATCATGTGACACTCCCTCTCCCATCATTCCTCCTCTGCGTCTGACGCAGCAGCATGATGACGCGCCACGCTGTGTCAGACAGTGGAGCTGGCAGCTGCTGAGGTGATCAGCTGCAGAGACTGAAGCAGCAGGGAACGAGGAGCGGTAAGTATGTATTTATTTTTAAATCAGTGTGTACTGATAATACTGGAGGACTGGGGCTGCATTTTACCCTATGGGGGGCTGCATTATACTGAGTGGAGATCCATGGTGAGTGTCTTATACTGTGTGGAGGACCATGGGGGAGTGCATTGTACTGTGTGGAGCACCATGGGGGAGTGCATTGTACTGTGTGGAGGACCACGAGGGAGTGCATTATACTGCGTGGAGGACCACGGGAAGTGCATTGTACTGTGTGGAGGACCACGAGGGAGTGCATTGTACTGTGTGGAGGACCACGAGGGAGTGCATTATACTGCGTGGAGGACCATGGGGACTGTATTATACTGCGTGGAGGACCACGGCGAGTGCCTTATACTGTGTGGACGACCATGGCGAGAGTCTTATACTGTGTGGAGGACCATGGCGAGTGCATTGTACTCTATGGAGTATGGAGAGGTGTGGTGCAGTTGGGGGATCATACTGTGTTGGTGTCATCATACTTTACCCTGGGAGTTGAGGTGGGGTACAGTAGGGTCATTATACTGCGCATATGGAGGAATTCACCATGGGGGTATCATACCGTGTTTGGGGGGCACTTTTGTTGGCACCACACTTTATGGGCAATGAAAAAGGGATCTAGGACTTCAGCAGGAGGAAAATTACTATGTATAGGCTGGAAGGTTGTGAGATCTGCTCTTCTGTGACCCCGACAATTATTTACATTTTTACAATTTTTTGTTGGGGGGGGGGGGCCCAATTAGAACTTCTGCTATGGTGCCCAATGATTCCTATGTACGCCCCTGATTGTACCAAATCCTCAGCTGTGCTGGTACTAAGGATTTGGACACTCAGACATTTTGGGCTAAATATATACATACAAATATTTTTTCAATAACGTTTCATAAACAATTTGGCTTTTTTATTTCCTTTGCATTGCTAGTTGCAGAATGAGCTCACTGAGAATTTATCAGTAAGCTCATTCTGACCTTCTCTGTGCTGATTATGTTCACAGACCAGCATGAAAATTGGGCTGATCTCTGATTCAGTCATAAATCATCGCAGAAATAAAAGAGCTGGAAACTCCACATCATAAGGAGCTCACTGACTGAATCTCAAGTTAACTCATTCTGCAGCCATCAATGTGCTGCTGGGAAACAAAAAGCGGGTAAAGGCCGAACAGAGCAAATGTTACAAGAAGCAAAATAGTAAAAAGTATTTTTAGACCAATATACATGTATTTAAAGGGATTGTCCGGTGTGAAGCTGAAGGCCTGCAGTCATCTGTGTGACTCTCTGTGACTGCAGACTTGTAATCCTCACATCATGTAGACTGCGCGCTGCCAGCATTATTCTCAGCCCAGAGATGGCAGAAGCCCCTGTATCATGTGTACAGGAATTGTGCCCCCTCTCCCCGAGGAGCAGCAGCGCCTCGTCCTCCAGATACATGAGGGTCCCATCGGGGAGATCCGCATGTACCGGCCATGATGTCATCTCCATGGATACGGCATCAATGTGCAGAGCAGAAGACCCCTGTAAGGGAGAGCTCAGACGTGGGGGGATTGATGTGGAGGTGAGGAGCAGATCCCCCCATATTCACAGATTATCGCACAATACATGTGGCCTTGCACAGGAAAAACTGTGAGGAAAGAAGAAATCAGATTTCTTACAATATAGAATAATGTCCTCCTGCCCTCGCTCATGTCCAGTATTATTTATCCCCTGACCTTTTGGGTGGGGAACCCCTCCTGAGCCCCCTCCATTATATAGGAGCCATATATCTGCTCCATTACTGGCAGAAGGTAAGGAGCCAATCACACTGCACGACTTCTACTTCCTGCTCTAAGCCCCGCCCACCTGCCTTCCCTTGAGATCTCCATGACAACCCTTGTGTGACTACAGTGACAGGCCACGCCCCCGAGGATTCTGACCAGTGCGGATGTCTCCATATTGCTGAGGACTGTGAGCGGCTGATGGGCGGAGCCAGCAGCGATGTGAGGGGCAGAGCCAGCAGCGATATGAGGGGCGGAGCCAACAGCGACATGAGGGGCGGAGCCAGCAGCAATATGAGGGGCGGAGCCAGCAGCGATATGAGGGGCGCTCACAGCACTGACAGGAGCAGGTGTGTGTGCAGCCAGTTCCTCTGCTGTGGGTGTTGTGGTGTGTGAGCTTCGCCGTGTATATAATATACACATATATATATATATATACACAGGTGAAATCAGAAGTTTCCATACACTGTATAAATAGACACATCTGCAGGTTTTTCTCAATATCTGACATGAAATCAGAATAAACCTTTCCCTTTTTAGGTCAATTAGGATTACCATCATTTTTAATATTTGCCAAATGCCAGAATAATGAGAGAGAGAGAATGTTTTAGGACATTTTTATTACTTACTGCTAAGTCAATAGTTTACCTCTTTCCCTCTCCTCATTCATTGGGAGTGGGGCGCGGAGGATGCTGGGTGGGACGCGCGGGGTAACCCCCGCCCACAGCCCAGCATCCACCGCGGGGTCCGCGACTCTAATGTCACCCCTCATTTGACGTGACATCAGCGGAAGAAAGAGCCGGCTGCAGCCGGGGGGTCACGTGATGCCTGTGAGGGGCGCTATCGCCAGTCCCTCCTACAGGAAATCAACCCCACATGATGCTGCCTCCCCCGTGTTTCACAGTTGGGATGGTGTTCTTAGGCTTCCAAGCTTCTCCTTTTTTCTTCCAAAAGTAACGATGGTCACTATGCCCAAAAAGTTCAATTTTAGTTTCATCAGACCACGGGACATGTCTCCAAAAGTTAAGGTCTTTGTTCCTGTGTGCATTTGCAAACATTAATCTGGCTTTTTTATCTTTCTTTTGGAGTAATGGCTTCTTCCTGGCACAGTGGCCTTTCTGCCTATATTGATACAGTACTCATTTCACTGTGGATATTGACACAATCTTATCAGCTTTCCCTATCATCTTCACAAGATCTTTTGCTTTTGTCCTTGATATGCACATATCGGACCAAAGCACGTTCATGTCTGGGACACAGAACCCGTCTCCTTCCTGAGCGGTATGATGGCTGGACATTCCCATCTTGTTTGTACTTGCATATAATTGTTTGTACAGATTAACGAGACACCTTCAGGTATCTTGAAATTGTACCCAAGGATGAGCCAGACTTGTGCAAGTCCACAATTCTCTTCCTGATATCTTGGTTGATTTCTTTAGACTTTCCCATGATGCTACACAAAGAAGCAGTGTGTTTCAGGTGTGCATTAAAATACATCCACAGGTGTGTGTCTAATTAACTTAGATGTTGCCAAAAAAGCTATCAGAAGTTTCCAAACACATGACATCATCATATGGGCAGTCCAAAATTTTTTAAAGGTATAGCAATATTAGTGTATGTAAACTTATGACTTTGCAGTAAGTAATAAAAATGCTTTAAAACATTCTCTCTCTCTCTTATTATTCTGGCATTTGGCAAATCTTAAAAATGATGGTAATCCTAATTGACCTAAAACGGGAAGGTTTATTCTGATTTCATGTCAGATATTGAGAAAAACAGGCAGATGTGTCTTTTTATTGTTATGATCTGCAACAAGTACTAAGGAAAGAAAGGAGAAAGCTATCCCTACAGTAAGACTAAGCTGAATCCCTACGATGTAGCAGGCTGCCTGTTCCTAGCGAACAGACCCGCCTTAGTCCTCGGCTAGTCTGAACGAAGACCTATAGCATAAAGGAGAGGGGTCCCTAAAAGAACTAAGGACTGGAACAAAAATGGGACATCTCCTAAACAGAGAAGTTGTTACAGAACACTAAAAAATAAACTGACAAAAAGGTACTAGAGGTCCCAGAAGGACCAAGCGAACTGACAGAGAAAGGCACAGAAGCACCTGGCTAGCAAAGCAGTCAAACAACACTGAAGTCCAACACAGCCAAAAGGGCGGAGCTGGAATATAAAGGCAGATGGTCACATGACCGCAAAGCACAAGATGGAAAAAACAAACAGGAGGGTTCTAACATTTATATAGTGTATGTAAATTTCTGGTTTCAACTGTGTATACAGGTGACAGGAGCAGGTGTGTGTGCAGCCAGGTCCGCTCTTTTTGTGGAGTCGCAGCGGAGCGTATTGTGGTGTGTGAGCTCTGCCGTGTATATAGTACAGAGGAGTATATATATATGTGTATGTATATATATATATATATATATACACACACACACACGGGGCATGCAGGAGTTTTTAGTTTACCAGTTTGGGTCCATGCGGAGCAGCTATAGGATTCACTGGTAACATTTTGGGGAACAGACAAAGTTTTTATAATTTTTATTCCATTTTTCTTTTGCGTGAGATTAATAAAAAAACAATTCTGCTGATGTTTTTTTATTTTTTTCCAGCATTCAATGGCAAAACCCCAGGAATGGTTCTTATATTTTTTCTTTCCAGCGTTTATCGTGCAGTATAGAGACAAAATGAACAAAAGCTACAATTTTGCCATTAATTATTACTATTTTATTCTTGATGCTGTTTTTCGTGCCGGATAAATCATGTGATCGTTGTACAGTTTGGTTTGTTGTTCTTTGCGATGTTAATCAGGTTTAGTTTTTTTGTTCTTGTTTTTTGGGGGTTTATTTTAATAAAATCTAGTTTTAATGTAAGAAAAAAAATTATATTTGAGTTTTTACTTTGTATATTTCCAAATATTTTATTGAAACGGAGTAAAGGAAAGAAGGATGAACTAGTGGGAGAGCAACTGTAAAGGACCCCTGCCAGTCCCTAAAGCTAAAGGGGCCTGTGACGACACAGCATTTAATCGTAATTATCCAGATGTAAATTCCATAGACCCAGAATGATAGACTATTGCCTGAATTATTAACTATTGAATTTATGTGTTTCTTTCTTCGGTTGGTCAACGCACATGATCTTTTGTCATTAGTCCGAATGTTGACTCATCTTGTAGGTTGAAGTGATATTTGTTAATTGATAAATGGTTATTTACCTCTTATATCAACTCTTCTGGTTTATTGTACTGTTATCTTTGCAATACAGGGACGCAGGCTCTTTGAACAATGGATGTTTGCTAAATATGTTGATTACCATTTTAGAAGTCCATGCAATTTGTTGACTTGCATTGTTTCGGAATTTATAGTTTATCCTTCAATGTTTGTAATGTTTGCAAGTCAACATTTGGGGGATGAACTGTGGATGCTCCAGTAATGGGAATTAGTAACACCACCCCTTTCTCTTGACCTGTGAATGAAGTCTTGAAGAGGGACAGTTGTGAACTACATAAAGGAGTCTTTTTACAAAACCACTGCCAGGAACACTCTATGGGACAGCTCTACAGAACACCATGAATCCATTAAGAGGGACACAGATTTGGTTTCTACAGGATGCCAGCTTAAGGGACCACAGCCCTGGCTGGAGGAATACAGATCTGCTCCATTGACTACTATAGAACCCATGGATACATCTGGGAAAACCAGGTTGGGACCCACCAGTCACTTGGTCCCATGGAGATGTTTGGAGTAGCCAGGTTGGGACACTCTGGCCACCTGGAACTCGTGAATATGCTCGGAAAAAGCCAAGTCGGGACCTTCCGGTCACCTAGTTCCATGGATATGTTCGGAGAAGCCAGGTCGGAACTTTCTGGTCTCCTGGCCACGTACCTCAATGGACTGTCAGCTTTCTAAGCTTGTTGTTACCTCCTCTTTGTGGGTGCTCTTTGGTGGGGGTGCCATTGGTGGGGGTAGTCAGCCCCAGAAGCCCCTCGGATTGGCAGCTGCTTTAATCCCAGCGAGTCAGCGGAAGGGTGAGACTCTGTAATTTGCACCATATTAGGTATTTGCTGGGACTGTTCGATATGTTTATTGTGTGTTTGGTGGCTCAATAAAATATTACCTCACTGTTTTACAATCATCCTGTGTTGTTGTTTATGTATCTTCTATCAGTGATGGATTATAATGAGTGTGATCTGCTCCACCATGAGGGGCCCGATCCTCCCGGGGGCCCACGTTCAAAGATCCCAGCACAGCTCAGGACGGATTCTTGTAGTGCTGATGTTTGATAAATAGGATAATAGAGCGCTCATAGAAAATAAATGTCTGACCTCTTCTTTCTGATGGGCATTTTAGAGCGAGGAGCTGCGCTCTGGACTCACCGCTGCACTCCCCATGCCATTGCGGTGGCCATCTTAATATCGATCTGTGCGGAGGAGACTGTGGGAGTCAGACGGAGGTGTCAAATGTACGGACCCTTTTAATCACAGGATGGAGGGTCACTGTGAATATTAATTCATGAACCACTGTGCATAGTGACTCGCCCCCAGGGCCGTGGGGCACTCGGCAGCCGGGCCTCTGGTTGCCGGGGGATATCACGGTGGCTGGCCCAGTCCGTGGCCCAGGGCGGTCACTCAAAGGGGGGGGGGGATGCTTATAGGGGAAATTGTCGTGACGCCACCTGTGGATTCTGGTAAGAGGTTACCAGCGCTGCGACAGTCCACTGAGGCTGATGTTAGGGGCAGCTATGATGGGACGGCTCCCCACAGGTAGAGCAGGCCTCAGGGCAGTGTAGAGGTGTAGAAAGATGGTGGAAGCAGGAGGGAGATGGCAGGACGGTCCCAGAGGAAGTACAGGCACACACACAAGGGTAAACTTCAATACCTTTACTGGTGGTGATGCAGGTACGGTCCAGGGCTTGTGGGGGCCCCGGGGGGATGCTGCGGGCTTGTGGGGGCCCTAAGGGGATGCTGCGGGCTTGTGGGGCCCTGGGGGGGATTCTGCGGGCTTGTGGGGCCCTGGAGGGGATGCTGTGGGCTTGTGGGTGCTCTGGGGGGGATGCTGCAGGCTTGTGGGGTCTATGGGGGGGATGCTGCAGGCATATGGGGGCTCTGGGGGGAGTGATGCAGGCTTGAGGGGGGCCCTGGGGGGATGCAGCCGGCTTGTGGGGGCCCCGGGGAGGATGCAGCGGGCTTGTGGGGCCTCTGTATGGGGTCCAGCCTGCATATGGCATTACATGGGGACCAGGCAGTATTCTCTATGGTGAATTATATGGGATCCAGTATTTTGTATGGAGCATTATATAGGGCTCATAATACTGTATGGAGGACTATGTGGTGCAATAACACTGTATGGAGGACTATACTGTCCGGTCTGCACTGTGCGCTGTGAGGATTCACCGGTTTCTGAGCTATTGTAGAATTTACAGTAGATATCACTCATGAAATGTAAGAAGTCAGTGAAATGTTTGGTATTGTACTATATCTATAATTTCTCTGCTGTATCTGTGCATCATGAATGGTTGGATGTGTTAAAGGGGCCACTGAGACTCTTTCGCCCGGGGCCCACGAAAACCTGGAGGAGGGAGCATCATGTGACACTCCCTCTCCCATCATTCCTCCTCTGCGTCTGACGCAGCGGCATGATGACGCGCCACGCTGTGTCAGACAGTGGAGCTGGCAGCTGCTGAGGTGATCAGCTGCAGAGACTGAAGCAGCGGGGAACGAGGAGCGGTAAGTATGTATTTATTTATAAATCAGTGTGTACTGATAATACTGGAGGACTGGGGCTGCATTTTACCCTACGGGTGGGGGTGCTGCATTTTACCCTATGGAGGGCTGCATTATACTGCGTACAGGACCATGGGGGAATGCATTATACTGAGTGGAGAACCATGGCGAGTGTCTTAAGGCCCCGTCACACTAAGCGATGCAGCAGCGATCCCGACAACGATACGACCTGTCAGGGATCGTTGCTGCATCGCTAATACATCGCTGGCGAGCTGTCAAACAGGCAGGCTCACCAGCGATCAGGGGAGCAGCGATATCGTGGAAAGAATCGTTCCACGATGTCCTGCTCCTGTTACCAGCCTGCTGCTTAAGCAGGAGCAGGCTGGTAACTATGGTAAACATCGGGTTACTAAGTGCGCGTGTGCCCCTAGTAACCCGCTGTTTATCATGGATACCACTCTGCTAAGGTGAACGGTAGCCTCCGCGCACCGTAGCAGAGTGGTATCCATGGTAAACAGCGGGTTACTAAGTGCGCGCGTGCCCCTAGTAACCCGATGTTTACCATGGTTACCAGCCAGATCGTTGGTCCTGCTGGTCACACACAGCGATGTGTGCTGGCCAGCGGGAGGCCAACGACCAAAAAATGGTCCAGGACACTTTGCAGCGATCAGCAACCTCACAGCAGGGGCCTGATCGTTGCAAAGTGTCACACATAGCGACATCGCTGGTGAGGTCGCTGGTGAGTCACCAAAACCGTGACACAGCAGCGATCTCGCTAGCGATATCGCTATGTGAGACGGGGGCTTTATACTGTGTGGAGGACCATGGGGGAGTACATTGTACAGTGTGGAGGACCATGGGGGAGTGCATTGTACTGTGTGGAGGACCATGGGGGAGTGCATGGTACTGTGTGGAGGACCATGGGGGAGTGCACTATACTGTGTGGAGGACCACGGGGAGTGCATTGTACTGTGTGGAGGACCACGTGGGAGTGCATTATACTGCGTGGAGGACCACGAGGGAGTGCATTATACTGCGTGGAGGACCATGGCGAGTGCCTTATACTGTGTGGAGAACCATGGCGAGAGTCTTATACTGAGTGCATTATACTCTATGGAGTGTGGAGAGGTGTGGGGCAGTTGGGGGATCATACTTTACCCTGGGAGTTGAGGTCGGGTACAGTAGGGTCATTATACTGCGCATATGGAGGAATTCACCATGGGGGTATCATACCGTGTTTGGGGGGCACTTTTGTTGGCACCACACTTTATGGGCAATGAAAAAGGGATCTAGGACTTCAGCAGGAGGAAAATTACTATGTAAAGGCTGGAAGGTTGTGAGATCTGATCTTCTGCGACCCCGACAATTATTTACATTTTTATTGCTGGGGGGGGGCCCAATTAGAATTTCTGCGTCCTATGTACGCCCCTGATTATACCAAATCCTCAGCTGTGCTGGTACTAAGGATATGGACACTCAGACATTTTGGGCTAAATATATACATACAAATATTTTTTCAATAACGTTTCATAAACAATTTGGCTTTTTTATTTCCTTTGCATTGCTAGTTGCAGAATGAGCTCACTGAGAATTTATCAGTGAGCTCATTCTGACCTTCTCTGTGCTGATTATGTTCACAGACCAGCATGAAAGTTGGGCTGATCTCTGATGCAGTCATAAATCATCGCAGAAATAAAAGCGCTGGAAACTCCACATCATAAGAAGCTCACTGACTGAATCTCAAGTTAACTCATTCTGCAGCCATCAATGTGCTGCTGGGAAACAAAAAGCTGGTAAAGGCCGAACAGAGCAAATGTTACATGAAGCAAAATAGTAAAAAGTATTTTTAGACCAATATACATGTATTTAAAGGGATTGTCCGGTGTGAAGCTGAAGGCCTGCAGTCATCTGTGTGACTCTCTGTGACTGCAGACTTGTAATCCTCACATCATGTAGACTGCGCGCTGCCAGCATTATTCTCAGCCCAGAGATGGCAGAAGCCCCTGTATCATGTGTACAGGAATTGTGCCCCCTCTCCCCGAGGAGCAGCAGTGCCTCGTCCTCCAGATACATGAGGGTCCCATCGGGGAGATCCGCATGTACCGGCCATGATGTCATCTCCATGGATACGGCATCAGTGTGCAGAGCAGAAGACCCCTGTAAGGGAGAGCTCAGACGTGGGGGGATTGATGTGGATGTGAGGAGCAGATCCCCCCATATTCACAGATTATCGCACAATACATGTGGCCTTGCACAGGAAAAACTGTGAGGAAAGAAGAAATCAGATTTCTTACAATATAGAATAATGTCCTCCTGTCCTCGCTCATGTCCAGTATTATTTATCCCCTGACCTTTAGGGTGGGGAACCCCTCCTGAGCCCCCTCCATTATATAGGAGCCATATATCTGCTCCATTACTGGCAGAAGGTAAGGAGCCAATCACACTGCACGGCTTCTGCTTCCTGCTCTAAGCCCCGCCCACCTGCCTTCCCTTGAGATCTCCATGACAACCCTTGTGTGACTACAGTGACAGGCCACGCCCCCGAGGATTCTGATCAGTGCGGATGTCTCTATATTGCTGAGGACTGTGAGCGGCTGATGGGCGGAGCCAGCAGCGATATGAGGGGCGGAGCCAGCAGCGACATGAGGGGCGGAGCCAGCAGCGATATGAGGGGCGGAGCCAGCAGCGATATGAGGGGCGGAGCCAGCAGCGATATGAGGGGCGGAGCCAGTAGCGATGTGAGAGGCGGAGCCAGCAGCGATATGAGGGGCGGAGCCTGCAGCGACATGAGGGGCGGAGCCAGCAGTGATATGAGATGCGGAGCCAGCAGCGATGTGAGGGGCGGAGCCTGCAGCGACATGAGGGGCGGAGCCAGCAGTGATATGAGATGCGGAGCCAGCAGCGATGTGAGGGGCAGAGCCAGCAGCGATATGAGGAGCTGAGCCAACAGCGACACGAGGGGCGGAGCCAGCAGCGATGTGAGGGGCGGAGCCAGCAGCGATATGAGGGTCGCTCACAGCACTGACAGGAGCAGGTGTGTGTGCAGCCAGTTCCTCTGCTGTGAGTGTTGTGTTGTGTGAGCTTCGCCGTGTATATATTATACACATATATATATATATATATATATATATATATATATACAGAGTTGAAATCAGAAGTTTCCATACACTGTATAAATAGACACATCTGCAGGTTTTTCTCAATATCTGACATGAAATCAGAATAAACCTTTCCCATTTTAGGTCAATTAGGATTACCATCATTTTTAATATTTGCCAAATGCCAGAATAATGAGCGTCTCTTGTAAGGGGCATTAAAAGAGTCTTGTTATACCACTCTGACCTCCACGTGTCTTGTAAGGGGCATTAAAACCGTCTTGTTATACCACTCTGACCTCCACGTGTCTTGTAAGGGGCATTAAAACCGTCTTGTTATACCACTCTGACCCCCACGTCTCTTCAGAGGGGCATTAAAACCGTCTTGTTATACCACTCTGACCTCCACGTCTCTTCTGAGGGGCATTAAAACCATCTTGTTATACCACTCTGACCTCCACGTCTCTTGTAAGGGGCATTAAAACCGTCTTGTTATACCACTCTGACCTCCACGTCTCTTCTGAGGGGCATTAAAAGCGTCTTGTTATACCACTCTGACCTCCACGTGTCTTGTAAGGGGCATTAAAACCGTCTTGTTATGCCACTCTGACCTCCACGTCTCTTCTGAGGGGCATTAAAAGCGTCTTGTTAAGCTACTGGGACCTCCACGACTCTTCGAACGGGCATTGCATTTCCTCATAATTTTTGGAAGCTTTTGCTTGGAAGGCATAAGCAAATACTATGGGAGACCCACTCCTCAATAATGGGAATAATGTTTTTAAGATGCTGTACTGTATGGCTCTTGTAAGGGGCATTAAGACCCTCTTGTTAAGCTACTGTGACCTCCACGTCTCTTCAAAGGGGCATTAAAAGCGTCTTCTTAAGCCACTCTGAACTCCACAGCTCTTCCAAGGGGCATTGAAATGTTGTTTTTAATTACCTTACCTCTAATCTCCATGACTCTTCCAACGGGCATTGCATTTCCTCTTAATTTTAGTCAGCTTTTGCTTTTCAATGCAAAGGTGAAAACTAAGGGAGACACACTCCCCAATAATGGGTAGAAGGTTTTTAGTACGCTGTAATCCACATCTGTTTCCAGGGGCATTGCAGTTCCTTATAATTTTTGGAAAGCCTTCCATTCACTGCTTAGGCCAACAGTGCACAGGAGACCCAGTTGCCATAAATGGAAAAAAAGGTTTAGTTAAGGCCCTCTGACCTCCATGTCATTTCCAAGGGGCATTGGAGTGCCTCAAAAGTTTTGGTAGGCATTGCACTCACTGTATGCCCTATAACTGTGTAGCCAAACCGCTCCTTTTGTTACAGAAACATATCCTACAAGACATATGTGGTTGACTGGCCTGATATTGATGTGAATGGTCCCTGTTCCTCCTGCTCTTTCTCCTTTGCCACTACCTCATCCATCATTTATCACTTGAAGCTTTGTTTTAACGAGAGTCATAGAACTTGGATAGTAGCAGGAAAACATCCAGCAATCCTCGGAGGAGGTAGGATATGCGCCAAAACGCTGACCACCTCAGGCCTAGCCGCTACTACATACATGCGCTTGCATTCCTTGAAAACAAAGCAGATGCTAACTTCTATCATCCTCATCATGCTCCTCACCTTGGCACTCTCAACTCCCCTGATAAAGAAGCCAGGGCCCACCGGAGAAGTCGGGTTCTTTGGTGGGCTCGTCCAATGCTGCCCTAAAGCAGGCCAGTCTAAGAAAAGTGTGTGGGGATGTTCCGCGGAGAAATCGGGGCGGCTTGGAACCGTTTATGGACACCTGGCCGCGGGGCGGCTGGGGACCGAGTGTGGACACCCGGCCGCCCCCTGGCGGCTGGGGACCGAGCATGGATACCCGGCCGCCGGGCGGCTGGGGACTGAGTATCGATACCTCGCTGCCGAAGCACCCATGAGGTAGTGGCCAGCTCTGGCCTCCACATGCCTAAAAGGCCCAATTTCAAGTGCACGCATGCTAGCAGTATGGTATTGCAGCCTCGGGGTGGGTTGGTGGCAGGTTGCACACTTATGCTTGCATTCCAACAAAACAAAGCAGATGCTAACTTCTATCATCATCATGCTCCTCACCTTGGCATTCTCACCTCCCCTGATGGAGTCGGTTTCTCTAGTGGGCTTGTCCAATGCTGCCCTAAAGCAGGCCAGTCTAAGAAAACTGTGTGGGGATGTTCCGCGGAGAAATCGGGGTGGCTGGGGACCGTCTATGGACACCCCGCCGCCCCCAGGCGGCTGGGGACCAGGTGTGGACACCCGGCCGCCGGGCGGCTGGGGACTGAGTATGGATACCTCGCTGCCGAAGCAGCCATGAGGTAGTGGCCAGCTTCGGCCTCCTCAAAACTAAAAGGCCCAATTTCAAGTGCAAGCTAGCAGTATGGTATTGCAGCCTGAGGGTGGGTGGGTGGTTGGCTGCATATTTGCGCTTGCATTGCAAGGAATGGGGGAGGTATAATTGAACACTGCCCTGGGACAAGAACTTGCACGGGGATAGTTGCAAGTCTGCATCTTCTGATGCGGCAAGGATCACTTCTGATGGGCACACTTTTAGGCAGTGACCTGGGAGTCAGAGATCCTTCCAGGGGTCTTCCCCATGCTGTTCCCATGTCTTTTCAGCACTATATGCATGTGTCACACAGCACATGGCCAGATAAGGTTGTAAAATGTTAAAATGACATTTCCCGGTGAATGCATTTGTCACAGTTGAAAGCAATACAAAAGTGCAAAAACGCATAAAAAATGCTACTTGTGAACATAGCCCAAGGTGTGGAGGAGTATTTTTGTTTTTGGTTATTTATTTTACCTTATACACAAGTCTTTACCCTGGAAAAGAAATTCCTTAACATATTTCACAGGAAAAAAGTTTCACTTTCGTTTTTGAACATTTTCTTATGAGCCTGTAAAAGTGGCTTAATACCTCTGACCACGTTGTTGACAACAGTGACCTGGGGGGTCAGAAATGCTTCCTGGGGCGATCCCCATGCTGTCCCCATGTCATCTGAGCACTGTCACTATCATTTTGGGCACTTTTTAGGCTTTCTACAGACTGCCGGGGGTGCCTCCGCAAAAATGCTCGGGTCTCCCATAGACTAACATGGGCTCGTTGCTCGGGTCGAGCACCCGAGTATCACGGCGAGCTCGGGCCGAGCTTCGAGCACCCGAGCATTTTAGTGCTCGCTCAACACTATTTATAACGGGGGCACAAGCTAGTGACTGATTTATATTCTCAGTGGAGCAGACTTCATTGTGGTGAATGATATACTCATGGGCACAGTGTGGCACATATTTGCATTTGGTGGCACAGTGGGCGGCATTATTTATTTAAGTCGCTTATATTTGTAACATTTTTGTTTTTCAGGAGTGCGGTGATCTGCTGAAAAGTGCGGAGCAGCCGAAACCTGGACAGCAAACTGCAAAGACGAATCATGGCGGGAAGTCGTCACGAAAGACTGGACTAGGTAAAGAAGAGAAGAAAGAGAGCGACTGCAGTGTATAAACTGGAGGGTTAGGTGGGGCCCATTATATTATAATAAATCTATGTGGGGCCCATTATATTATAATAAATCTATGTGCGGTCCATAATATTAAAGGGACGGATATGTGGGGCCCATTATATTATAATAAATCTATGTGGTGCCCATTATATTAAAGGGAAAGCTATGTGGGCCAATTATATTAAAGGGAAAGCTATGTGGGGCCAATTATATTAAGGGGAAAGCTATGTGGGGCCCATTATATTAAAGGGAAAGCTATGTGGGGCCAATTATATTAAAGGGAAAGCTATGTGGGGCCCGTTATATTAAAGGGAAAGCTATGTGGGGCCCATTATATTAAAGAGAAAGCTATGTGGGACCCATTATATTAAAGAGAAAGCTATGTGGGGCCCATTATATTAAAGAAAAAGCTATGTGGGGCCCATTATATTAAAGAGAAAGCTATGTGGGGCCCATTATATTAAAGGGAAAGCTATGTGGGGCCCATTATATTAAAGGGAAAGCTATGTGGGGCCAATTATATTAAAGGGAAAGCTATGTGGGGCCCGTTATATTAAAGGGAAAGCTATGTGGGGCCCATTATATTAAAGAGAAAGCTATGTGGGACCCATTATATTAAAGAGAAAGCTATGTGGGGCCCATTATATTAAAGAAAAAGCTATGTGGGGCCCATTATATTAAAGAGAAAGCTATGTGGGGCCCATTATATTAAAGGGAAAGCTATGTGGGGCCCATTATATTAAAGGGAAAGCTTTGTGGGGCCCATTATGTTAAAGAGAAAGCTATGTGGGGCCCATTATATTAAAGAGAAAGCTATGTGGGGCCCATTATATTAAAGAGAAAGCTATGTGGGGCCCATTATATTAAAGAAAAAGCTATGTGGGGCCCATTATATTAAAGAAAAAGCTATGTGGGGCCCATTATATTAAAGGGAAAGCTATGTGGGGCCCATTATATTAAGGGGAAAGCTATGTGGGGCCCGTTATATTAAAGGGAAAATCTATGTGGGGCCCATTATATTAAAGGGAAAGCTTTGTGGGGCCCATTATGTTAAAGAGAAAGCTATGTGGGGCCCATTATATTAAAGAGAAAGCTATGTGGGGCCCATTATATTAAAGAGAAAGCTATGTGGGGCCCATTATATTAAAGAAAAAGCTATGTGGGGCCCATTATATTAAAGAAAAAGCTATGTGGGGCCCATTATATTAAAGGGAAAGCTATGTGGGGCCCATTATATTAAAGGGAAAGCTATGTGCGGCCCATTATATTAAAGAAAAAGCTATGTGGGGCCCATTATATTAAAGGGAAAGCCCCATTATATTAAAGGGAAAGCTATGTGGGGCCCATTATATTAAAGGGAAAGCTATGTGGGGCCCATTATATTAAAGGGAAAGCTATGTGCGGCCCATTATATTAAAGAGAAAGCTATGTGGGGCCCATTTTATTAAAGAGAAAGCTATGTGGGGCCCATTATATTAAAGGGAAAGCTATGTGCGGCCCATTTTATTAAAGAGAAAGCTATGTGGGGCCCATTATATTAAAGGGAAAGCTATGTGGGGCCCATTATATTAAAGAAAAAGCTATGTGGGGCCCATTATATTAAAGAAAAAGCTATGTGGGGCCCATTATATTAAAGGGAAAGCTATGTGGGGCCCATTATATTAAAGGGAAAGCTATGTGGGGTCCATTATATTAAAGGGAAAGCTATGTGGGGCCCATTATATTAAAGAGAAAGCTATGTGGGGCCCATTATATTAAATGGAAAGCTATGTGGGGCCCATTATATTAAAGGGAAAGCTATGTGGGGCCCGTTATCTTAAAGGGACATCTACGTAGGGCCCATTATATTAAATGGATGGCTATGTGGGGCCCATTATATTAAAGAGAAAGCTATGTGGGGCCCATTATATTAAAGAGAACGCTATGTGGGGCCCATTATATTAAAGAGAAAGCTATGTGGGGCCCATTATATTAAAGGGAAAGCTATGTGGGGCCCATTATATTAAAGAGAAAGCTATGTGGGGCCCATTATATTAAAGGGAAAGCTATGTGGGGCCCATTATATAATAATAAAATCTATGTGGGGCCCATTATATTAAAGGGAAAGCTATGTGGGGCCCGTTATCTTAAAGGGACATCTACGTATATGATAAATTCTATATGGGGCCCATGATATTTAATGGAAGGCTATGTGAGGCCCATTATATAAAAATAGAGAGCTATGTGGGGACCAATACATTAAAAAGAAAGCTATATTGGGGCCCACTATGTTATCTGGAAGGTTTTGTGGGGCCCTCTGTATTAAATTGAGGGCTATGTGAGGCCTATTAAATTAAATGGAAAGCGTTGCGGGGCCCATAATATTATATGGAGGGCTATGTGAGGCGCATTTATCAAATAAAGGGCTATGTAGCGCCAATTATATTAAATGGAAGCCTGTGTTTTGTCCATTATATTAAATAGAGATGTATCTTGGCTCCATTATAATAAATGGAAGGCAATGTGGGGACCATTATATTAAATGGAGGGTTATGTGGGGCCCATTATATTAAATGGAAGCCTATATGGAGCCCAGTAAATTAAATGTAAAGCTATGTGGGGCCCAATATTTTAAATGGAAGGTTAAGTGGGGCCAATTGTATTAAATAGAGGGCTATGTGGTGCCCAATATAAAACATGGAAGGCTTTTTGGTGCCCATTATATTAAATAGAGGGATATTTTGGCCCCATTTTATTAAATGGAAGGCTATGTCAGGTCCAATATATTAAATGGAGTCCAGTGCGGCCTATTATATTAAATTGACGGTTATGTGGGGTTCAATAAATTAAATGAAAAGCTATGTGGAGCCCAATAAATTAAATTATAGTACATGGAAGGCAATGTGCGGCTCATTATACTATATAGAGGGCTATGTGGGGGCCATTATACTTTATAGAATTCTATGTGGGGGTCCATTATACTTTTGCCAATGGCAAATTGTGTGTTTCGGTGGCACTCCAAAGGTAAAGGGTGTGCTCCGGTGGCACTCCAACGTCATAGGGTGTGCTCTGGTGGCACACCAATGGCAAAAAGGCCAAAGAGTAGACTCTGGTGGCAGACTGAGCAGCCCTAGAGTGCGCCCCAGTGATAAGCAATAAGGCCAAAGAATGTACCCTGGTGGTAGGCTAAAAAGCCCTAGAGTGCGCCCCAGTGGTAAGCAATAAGGCCAAAAAGTGCACCCCGGTGGCAGGCTAAAAAAGCCTAAAATGAGTGCCCCGGTGGTAAGCAAAATGGTCAGAGTGTACCCCGGTCGCAGTTAAAAAGCCCAAGTTGGGTGCCCCGGTGGTAAGCTAAAAGGCCAAAGAGTGCACCCCGGTGGAAGCTAAAAAGCCCAAGATGGGTGCCCCGGTGGTAAGCAAAAAAGGTCACATATTGGGCCCCTCTGGTAGGGCTACGGGAAATAGAGTTCTCCGATGGCACACCAACGGTAAAGGGTGTGCCCGATGGTACTCCAATGGTAAAGGGTGTGCTTCAGTGGCATGCCAGTGGCAAAAAGTGTACTCCGGTGGCATGCTAATGGTGAAAGGTGTGCTCTGTTAGCACCCCAACTGTAAAGAGTGTGTTCCAGTGGCACCCCAGCAGCCAATGGTGTACTTCGGTGGCAGATCATCGGGAAATGGTGTGATATGTAAGGCTCATCATAACAAAAGGGAGGGCTATGTGGGACCCATTATTTTATATGGAAAGCAAGGTGGGGCCCATTATATTAATTAGGGGCTTATGTGGGGCTCTTTATATTAAATAAAAACATATGTGGGTCCCATTAAATAAAATGGAAGGCTATGTGGACCCCATTAAATTAAATGGAAGGCTATGTGGACCCCTTTAAATTAAATGGAAGACTATGTGGGGCCCATTATATTAAATGGAAGCCTATATGGGGCCCAATAAATTAAATGAAAAGCTACAGTATGTACAGCAATAATAAAAATGGTAATAATACAGGGTGGGCTATTTATATGGATACACCTAAATTAAATGGGAATGGTTGGTGATGTCAACTTCCTGTTTATGGCACATTAGTATATGGGAGGGGGAAACTTTTCCAGATGGGTGGTGACTATGGCGGCCATTTTGAAGTCGGCCATTTTGGATCTAACTTTATTTTTTTCAATGGGAAGAGGGTGATGTGACACATCAAACTCATTGAGAATTTCATAAGAAAATACAATGGTGTGCTTGGTTTTAACATAACTTTATTCTTTCATGAATTTTTTACAAGTTTATGACCACTTATAAAATGTGTTTAAAGTGCTGCCCATTGTGTTGGATTGTCAATGCAACCCTCTTCTCCCACTCTTGACACACTGATACCAACACCGCAGAAGAAATGCTAGCACAGGCTTTCAGTATCCGTTGTTTCAGATGCTGAAAGGTTATATGGGGCCTATTAAAATAAATGGAAGACTATGCAGGACCTCTTGTAATAACTAGAAGGCAATTTGTGGCCCATTATATTAAACTAGATGTTGGCCCGATTCTAACTCATCGGGTATTCTAGAATATGTATGCGGCCGGCCGCGACCAATCAGCGAACCGTGTTAGTGAGGACCGGAGAGCATGTTTAAATTTGGCGCCAAAATCGGTGATTGGTCACGGCTGGCGGCCGCGACCAATCAGCGAATCGTATTAGTGAGAACCGGGGAGCGGGTACTTCCACTGTGAGCAGCCGGGAGATGACCGGCTGCTCGCAGCAGAAGTATCCCAACCGGCGGCGCCGCTCCCCGGTCCTCCCTTCACACTTTCCGTCGGAAGATCAGCGGCCCTAACCGCTGATCTCCCGACGGTAGCCGCATGGAGGTCAGCGGCGCCGTGGGTCGGGGTACTTCTGCTGCGAGCAACCGGGAGTTGACCGGCTAGCGCCGGTCATCTCCCGGCTACATCGCCGCTGACCTCCGTGCGGCAGATGAGCTGCTAATGGCCGCCATCTTTTTCTGAAATCCCACGTCGCTGATTGACCACGGTCGGACCAATCAGCGACGCAGGACTTCCTGGACAGAAGGACAGACAGACAGACATGATAAGACGATTATATATATTAAATGTAAGGTTATGTAGGGCCCAATATATTCAATGAAAAACTATATGGGCCCATTATATAAAAGAAAAAGCTAAGTGTGGCCCATTTTATTAAATGGATGATGGCGTGCTCCCTTGGCAAGCCAGCGGGAAAGTGGCGTGCTTCCGGTGGCAAGCCAGCGGGACAGTGGCGTGCTCCGGTGGCAAGCCAGCGGGAAAGTGGCGTGCTCCGGTGGCAAGCCAGCGGGAAAGTGGCGTGCTCCGGTGGCAAGCCAGCGGGAAAGTGGCGTGCTGCGGTGGCAAGCCAGCGGGAAAGTGGCGTGCTCCGGTGGCAAGCCAGCGGGAAAGTGGCGTGCTCCGGTGGCAAGCCAGCGGCAAAGTGGCGTGCTCCGGTGGCAAGCCAGCGGGAAAGTGGCGTGCTCCGGTGGCAAGCCAGCGGGACAGTGGCGTGCTCCGGTGGCAAGCCAGCGGGACAGTGGCGTGCTCCGGTGGCAAGCCAGCGGGAAAGTGGCGTGCTCCGGTGGCAAGCCAACGGGAAAGTGGCGTGCTCCGGTGGCAAGCCAACGGGAAAGTGGCGTGCTCCGGTGGCAAGCCAACGGGAAAGTGGCGTGCTCCGGTGGCAAGCCAACGGGAAAGTGGCGTGCTCCGGTGGCAAGCCAACGGGAAAGTGGCGTGCTCCGGTGGCAAGCCAACGGGAAAGTGGCGTGCTCCGGTGGCAAGCCAACGGGACTGTGGCGTGCTCCGGTGGCAAGCCAACGGGAAAGTGGCGTGCTCCGGTGGCAAGCCAACGGGAAAGTGACGTGCTCCGGTGGCAAGCCAACGGGAAAGTGGCGTGCTCCGGTGGCAAGCCAACGGGAAAGTGGCGTGCTCCGGTGGCAAGCCAACGGGAAAGTGGCGTGCTCCGGTGGCAAGCCAACGGGAAAGTGGCGTGCTCCGGTGGCAAGCCAACGGGAAAGTGGCGTGCTCCGGTGGCAAGCC
This sequence comes from Phyllobates terribilis, assembly GCF_046119375.1. Taxonomy (NCBI): domain Eukaryota; kingdom Metazoa; phylum Chordata; class Amphibia; order Anura; family Dendrobatidae; genus Phyllobates; species Phyllobates terribilis. The sequence goes on from NW_027363327.1 coordinate 120,098, forward strand.
AACGGGACAGTGGCGTGCTCCGGTGGCAAGCCAACGGGACAGTGGCGTGCTCCGGTGGCAAGCCAACGGGACAGTGGCGTGCTCCGGTGGCAAGCCAACGGGAAAGTGGCGTGCTCCGGTGGCAAGCCAACGGGAAAGTGGCGTGCTCCGGTGGCAAGCCAACGGGAAAGTGGCGTGCTCCGGTGGCAAGCCAACGGGAAAGTGGCGTGCTCCGGTGGCAAGCCAACGGGACAGTGGCGTGCTCCGGTGGCAAGCCAACGGGACAGTGGCGTGCTCCGGTGGCAAGCCAACGGGAAAGTGGCGTGCTCCGGTGGCAAGCCAACGGGAAAGTGGCGTGCTCCGGTGGCAAGCCAACGGGAAAGAGGCGTGCTCCGGTGGCAAGCCAACGGGAAAGTGGCGTGCTCCGGTGGCAAGCCAACGGGAAAGTGGCGTGCTCCGGTGGCAAGCCAACGGGAAAGTGGCGTGCTCCGGTGGCAAGCCAACGGAAAAGTGGCGTGCTCCGGTGGCAAGCCAACGGGAAAGTGGCGTGCTCCGGTGGCAAGCCAACGGGAAAGTGGCGTGCTCCGGTGGCAAGCCAACGGGAAAGTGGCGTGCTCCGGTGGCAAGCCAACGGGAAAGTGGCGTGCTCCGGTGGCAAGCCAACGGGAAAGTGGCGTGCTCCGGTGGCAAGCCAACGGGAAAGTGGCGTGCTTCGGTGGCAAGCCAACGGGAAAGTGGCGTGCTCCGGTGGCAAGCCAACGGGAAAGTGGCGTGCTCCGGTGGCAAGCCAACGGGACTGTGGCGTGCTCCGGTGGCAAGCCAGCGGGACTGTGGCGTGCTTCGGTGGCAAGCCAGCGGGAAAGTGGCGTGCTCCGGTGGCAAGCCAACGGGAAAGTGGCGTGCTCCGGTGGCAAGCCAACGAGAAAGTGGCGTGCTCCGGTGGCAAGCCAACGGGACTGTGGCGTGCTCCGGTGGCAAGCCAACGGGACTGTGGCGTGCTCCGGTGGCAAGCCAGCGGGAAAGTGGCGTTCTCCGGTGGAAAGCCAACGGGAAAGTGGCGTGCTCCGGTGGCAAGCCAACGGGAAAGTGGCGTGCTCCGGTGGCAAGCCAACGGGAAAGTGGCGTGCTCCGGTGGCAAGCCAACGGGAAAATGGCGTGCTCCGGTGGCAAGCCAACGGGAAAGTGGCGTGCTCCGGTGGCAAGCCAACGGGAAAGTGGCGTGCTCCGGTGGCAAGCCAACGGGAAAGTGGCGTGCTCCGGTGGCAAGCCAACGGGAAAGTGGCGTGCTTCGGTGGCAAGCCAACGGGAAAGTGGCGTGCTCCGGTGGCAAGCCAACGGGAAAGTGGCGTGCTCCGGTGGCAAGCCAACGGGAAAGTGGCGTGCTCCGGTGGCAAGCCAACGGGAAAGTGGCGTGCTCCGGTGGCAAGCCAACGGGACTGTGGCGTGCTCCGGTGGCAAGCCAACGGGACTGTGTCGTGCTTCGGTGGCATGCCACCGGGAAAGTGGCGTGCTCCGGTGGCAAGCCATCGGGAAAGTGGCGTGCTCCGGTGGCAAGCCAACGGGAAAGTGGCGTGCTCCGGTGGCAAGCCAAAGGGAAAGTGGCGTGCTCCGATGGCAAGCCAACGGGAAAGTGGCGTGCTCCGGTGGCAAGCCAACGGGAAAGTGGCGTGCTCCGGTGGAAAGCCAACGGGAAAGTGGCGTGCTCCGGTGGCAAGCCAACGGGAAAAGGTGTGCTCCGGTGGCATGCTAATGGTAAAGGTGTGCTCCAGTGGCATTCTAACGGTAAAGGTGTGCTGCGGTCACATGCTAATGGTGAAGGTGTGCTCCGGTGGCATGCTAACGGGAATAGGTGTGCTCCGATGGCATGCTAACGGGAATAGGTGTGCCCGGTGGCATACTAACGGGAAAAGGTGTGCTACGGTGGCATGCTAGCGGGAAATGGTGTGCTTCGGTGGCATGATAACGAGAAATGGGGTACTCCATTGGCACCACAATGGTCAAGGGACTTGGAAATGTCACATGTGAAGTCATACTCGCATAGTGTCTGTTGTTGCAGGGATCAAAAGAGCGACCCGGTGGAACAAGATGTGGACACTGTGCGACAGATGGTGGTTTAAGGACAGCAAACAGCAAAATAAGACCAAGCAACAGCAAGAAAACAATCCAAGAATTACCGCAGCAGACAAGTAAGTGATTGTGATTCTTTTAAACGGTGATGTATGATCAGATGAAGTGGAATGCAGTAAGTTTGGAAATATGATTAACATGTTAATAAAGTGTCTGAAATGTATGAGCGAGAAAGAGAAAAAGGTGGATTGTTACAGGGGGACAGCTGAGAGTAGGGAGTTGCAGAGAAAGTCCTTGTGACAGGTTTAGGATGTATACGGCGGTTTATTGCCTCCTCCACATACAAAGGCAGGAGATGAGACTATCAAACTATTGAACTTGGAGTTGTCAGTAATGTTGGAGGTGAAATTAATAAAGCAAGTAAAATGGGAAAGAAAAAAAGGGGTTGTATGTTTGCCTGGTCAGAGGGATGTTTGCCTGGTCATGGGGATGTTTGTCTGGTCAGGGGGATGTTTGCCTGGTCAGGGGGATGTTTGCCTGGTCAGGGGGATGTTTGCCTGGTCAGGGGGATGGTTGCCTGGTCAGGAGGATGTTTGCCTGGTCATGGGGATGTTTGTCTGGTCAGGGGGATGTTTGCCTGGTCAGAGGGATGTTTGCCTGGTCAGGGGGATGTTTGCCTGGTCAGGGGGATGTTTGCCTGGTCAGAGGGATGTTTGCCTGGTCAGGGGGATGTTTGCCTGGTCAGGGGGATGTTTGCCTGGTCAGGGGGATGTTTGTCTGGTCAGGGGGATGTTTGTCTGGTCAGGGGGATGTTTGTCTGGTCAGAGGGATGTTTGCTTCACGTTGGGGAAGAGGGAAAGGACTGAATGATCCGGCACCTGTCCTATCCACAGGATGGTCAGCTAGTGCCGCCATTGGGAAAGAGCTGACCTAGTGTCACTATCAATCATCAGAGTCTGCAGTACAACTGATTAGGGGTCCAGCAGGGGGGCGCTGATGACACAGGTGGACCTTGGGGCGGTTTTCCGGTTGCGGACGCTGCACCTAGAGGGTTTTCTTCATGTAATTATCCTCCTCACATTGCAGACTTGTGAACTTTATAAATATTCTTCATTTGCTTATTTTCTTCCTTCTCTCCCAAACACGTTGCTGAAGTGCTGTCTCACCCCCACTGCCCCCATCCAGAAGCTTCTTGTAGCTGCTGTTCAGTGAGATTTGTCCTCTATATACCAGCAGTCTGTGTATGGGCCTGTCCCTGTCTGATCCTCTCTGCTCTCCACCCCTGCACTCAGACATGGGAAACCCTGTACTCGGATTACTTCACATCTTGGTGAACAACAGCTGAAAGGACCCTATAAAGGAGCCTGTACCAGGCAGGTGACAGCGGTGCAGCATTGTGCTTGTGGGGGCAATCGGGCGGTGGAGTCAGAAATTGGGGAATACTTGGGTGCTCTCTGGACGGACAATATTAGTGCTGCAGTAATTTCCCACAAGTTTTTGCACAGAGCGGCCACTAATATAGAATAAAGTAAAACAATTGTGCTCTGTAAATAATGGCTGTGCTTTGCTACAAATGCTTCATGTTTGCAGGTGGTTTTTTTTTCTTTAATAAATTTTATTTAGTTTATAATTGATTTTTTCTCTTTCTGCTAGATATCAGGACATGATAGAGGCCGTACGGGACTGGTATAAGAAGTTCTTGGCTGAGAAGGAAAGAAGCTTCATTCCTCCATGAGCTGCAGTTCTTTGTGTCCAGTCGGGAACTCTATTAGTAAGTAGATTTTATCACCGGTGCAGACATTTCCGGGAAGGTTCCAATTGGCCGAATACAAGACGTTCATTAAACTCTTCATTTGAAATAAACGTCTGGTTATCATCCACAATACTTAATACCGGTCACTTGTCACAAATTTGTATATTTTTTACCTGTTATAAAATGCTGCTGATCCCTTGAATCTTTTCTTTTTTTTTGTCATTTTAGACAAAACATTACATATTTCTGACAAGTTCCAGGTCTTTTCACACCACTCGTTTTGCAGGTTCTTTAATGCTACAGCACTTATGTTATTGGGGTCATTTTTGTGCAGTTTGCAGTTACATGATTTTTTATACATGTTTTTTTTTAGCTTTGTCTTGTTATTACATCACATTCATCTTTTTCCTCTCTTGCTTTCCTGGACTGAAGGAAACATATCTCCAAGTCACTCTGAGCTGCCGGCAGGAGAGATGGACCCTCAGGAGCCTCCTAGTCTTCAGAATCCACATGAAGGAGAAGTCCAAGAACAAGAAAGGCCTCCGACAGCAGAGCAACCTGTCCGCCAAAAAGTCCCAGAAGAAGAAGCGATGGTCCCGCAGCTCATCTGTGTCTTTCCTAAATGTGGTTTATACTTTTACTGATTGTAATTTTCTTGGTCGATACCAGATAAAGTTTTGGATGACAACTGTCTGGACTTGTGTCTTATTTTACATTTCTCCTTTTTTCTTCTTGCTTCCCCTCCAGTGAGATCTGGCTTAGGTGATAAAAGCCTTTCTCTATCCAGCATTTTTGCAGCAGGCTGGAGAATTACTTTCTGGATGATAACTTGCCTTAGTCTCAGGTGCCCATACACTAGTTAGCTTTACACCGGACGCTTGTCCACACAACACATCCCGACTCCCCCATATACATGAATGTGGTTATATGTGTGGGGGAGATGGCCCCATACACAGCACATGGTCGGCTGCTCCAGCAAAAATCCTTGGGTTTGACCTACCTTCCTGTAATATATATGGGGGGCCATTAGTTGGATGTTTGCAGGACCCCTCTTTGTCCGACAGCTTCCCTCCCCCACACATAGCAAGCAGTGTACATACAAGCTCCCTTCCCGCACATACAGTATATATAGCATATAAAGAAAAAACCTAGAAGTCTGAACTGAAACATAAATTGATGTGCATGCAAAATGTAAATGCATGTTCACACAAGGCCACTAGACAAAGAAAAACCAAAGACAAGCAAAATACCCAAGTAACCGGAAGTGAATGGGTAAATCGCAAAGTGCAAAAATAATAAATAATGAAGGGTATTTAGTTAACATAATTTTGATAAAAATAATGCAAAAGCTATCCCGCCACATCACGGCAACCCTTATGGGACAGTCCTAACTCTAATATTAAAACCTTACCATTTGTCAAGTGACGTATATATGGATAAGGGCAGAGAAACTGACCCCCTAGTAGAAGCATAGACCTGAGGCAGAATAAACATTTCAGCTCAGACAAAGGGTGGCCACACCCTAATATGCACTAAAGCACACTGAACTACAAAGAAAAAACCTAGAAGTCTGAACTGAAACATAAATTGCAGGCAAAATGTAAATGCATGTTCACATAAGGCCACTAGACAAAGAAAAACCAAAGGCAAGCAAAATACCCAAGTAACCGGAAGTAAATGGGTAAATCGCAAAGTGCAAAAATAATAAATAATGAAGGGTATTTAGTAGTGAAGAGCGAGCACTAAAATGCTCGGGTGCTCGAAGTTCGGGCCAAGCTCGCCATGATACTCGGGTGCTCGACCTGAGCCACGAGCCCAATGTTAGTCTATGGGAGACCCCAGCATTCTCCGGCGGCACCCCCGGATGTCTTTTAAAAGCCTAACAAGTGCCCAAAACGATAGTGACAGTGCTCAAATGACATGGGGACAGCATGGGGATCGCCCCAGGAAGCATTTCTGACCCCCAGGTCACTGCTGTCAACAATGTGGTCAGAGGTATTAAGCCACTTTTAAGGGCTCACAATAAAACGTTCAAAAACTAAACTGAAACTGCTTTCCTGTGAAATATGTTAAGGAAGTTCCTTTCTTGGGTAAAGACTTGTGTATAAGGTAAAATAAATAACCAAAAAAAAAAATACTCCTCCACACCTTGGGCTATGTTCACAAGTAGCATTTTTAATGCGTTTTTGCACTTTTGTATTGCTTCAATCGTGACAAATGCATTCACTGGGAAATGTAATTTTAACATTTTACAACCTTATCTGGCCATGTGCTGTATGACACATGCATACAGTGCTGAAAAGACATGGGGACAGCATGGGAAAGACCCCTGGAAGCATCTCTGACTCCCCAGTCACTGCCTAAAAGTGTGCCCATCAGAAGTCATCCTTGACGCATCAGAAGATGCAGACTTGCAACTATCCCCGTGCAAGTTCTTGTCCCAGGGCAGGGTTCAATTGTACCTCCCCCATTCCTTGCAATGCAAGCGCAAATATGCAGCCAACCACCCACCCACCCCCAGGCTGCAATACCATACTGCTTGCTTGCACTTGAACTTGGGCCTTTTAGGCATGTGGAGGCGGAATCTGGCCACCATGTCATGGCAGCGTTGGCGGCCTGGTATCCATACTCAGTCCCCAGCCGCCCGCCGGCGGGGTGTCCACACTCGGTCCCCAACCGCCAGGTGGCGGCCGGGTGTCCATACTCAGTCCCCAGCCGCCTGGGGGCAGCCGGGTGTCCATAAACGGTCCCCAGCCGCCCCTATTTCTCCTTGGAACATCCCCTCACACACTTTTCTTAGCCCGGCCTGCTTTAGGGCAGCATTGGACGAGCCCACCAGAGAACCAGACTCCTCCGGTGGGCCCTGGCTTCTCCATCAGGGGAGTTGAGAGTGACAAGGTGAGGACCATGATGATGATGATACAAGTTAGCATCTGCTTTGTTTTCTTGGAATGCAAGCGTAAGTGTGCAGCCTGCCACCCACCCACCGCCAGGCAGCATTACCATACTGCTTGCTTGCTTGCACTTGAAATTGGGCCTTTTTAGGCACGTGGAGGCGGAATCTGACCACCGAGTCATGGCAGCATTGGCGGCCTGGAATCCATACTCAGTCCCCAGCCGACCGGCTGCCAGGTGTTCACACTCGGTCCCCAGCCGCCAGGGGGCGGCCGGGTGTCCATACTCGGTCCCCAGCCGCCCCGCGGCCGGGTGTTCACACACGGTCCCCAGCCCCCTGGGGGCAGCCGGGTGTCCATAAACGGTCCCCAGGGGCCCCTATTTCTCCTTGGAACATCCCCCCACACACTTTTCTTAGCCTGGCCTGCTTTAGGGCAGCATTGGACGAGCCCACCAGAGAACCAGACTCCTCCGGTGGGCCCTGGCTTCTCCATCAGGGGAGTTGAGAGTGCCAAGGTGAGGACCATGATGATGATGATACAAGTTAGCATCTGCTTTGTTTTCTTGGAATGCAAGCGCATGTATGTAGTAGCGACTAGGCCTGAGGTGGTCAGCGTTTTGGCGCATATCCTACCTCCTCCGAGGATTGCTGGATGTTTTCCTGCTACTATCCCAGTTCTATGACTCCCATTAAAACAAAGCTTCAGGTGATGAATGATGGATGAGGTGGTGGCAAAGGAGAAAGAGCAGGAGGAACAGGGACCATTCACATCAATATCAGGCCAGTCAACCACATATGTCTTGTAGGATATGTTTCTGTAACAAAAGGAGCGGTTTGGCTACACAGTTATAGGGCATACAGTGAGTGCAATGCCTACCAAAAATTTTGAGGCACTCCAATGTACCTTGGAAATGACATGGAGGTCAGAGGGCCTTAACTAAACCGTTTTTTCCATTTCTATCAACTGGGTCTCCTGTACACTGTTGGCCTAAACAGTGAATGGAAGGCTTTCCAAAAATTATGAGGAACTGCAATGCCCCTTGAAACAGACGTGGATTACAGCGTACTAAAAACCTTCTACCCACTATTGGGGAGTGGGTCTCCCTTAGTTTTCGCCTTTGCATTGAAAAGCAAAAGCTGACTAAAATTAGGAGGAAATGCAATGTCCGTTGGAAGAGTCGTGGAGGTTAGAGGTAATTAAAAACAACATTTCAATGCCCCTAGGAAGAGCTGTGGAGTTCAGAGTGGCTTAAGAAGACTTTTGATGTCCCTTTGAACAGACGTGGAGGTCACAGTAGCTTAACAAGATGGTTTTAATGCCCCTCGGAAAAGACGTGGAGGTCCCAGTAGCTTAACCAGACGTTTTGAATGCCCCTCGGAAAAGGGGCTTTTAATGCCCCTTCCAAGAGCCATACAGTACAGCATAGTACAAACATTATTCCCATTATTGGGGAGTGTGTATCCCATAGTCATAGCTTATGCCTTCCAAGCAAAAGCTGCCAAAAATTAGGATGGAGAAACTTGCAATGCCCCTTACAAGAGCCATGCAGTACAGCATATTCCAAACATTATTCCCATTATTGGGGAGTGGGTCTCCCATAGTTTTTGCTTATGCCTTCCAAGCAAAAGCTGCCAAAAATTAGGACGAAGGAGCTTGCAATGCCCCTTACAAGAGCCATGCAGTACAGCATATTACAAACATTATTCCCATTATTGGGGAGTTGGTCTCCCATAGTCTTTGCTTATGCCTTCCAAGCAAAAGCTGCCAAAAATTAGGACGGAGGAACTTGCAGTGCCCCTTACAAGAGCCATGCAGTACAGCATATTACAAACATTATTCCCATTACTGGGGAGTGGGTCTCCCATAGTATTTGCTTATGCCTTCCAAGAAAAAGCAGCCAAAAATTAAGAGGAAATGAAATGCCCGTTCGAAGAGTCGTGGAGGTTAGAGTTAATTAAAAACAACATATCAATGCCCCTTGGAAGAGTTGTGGAGTTCAGAGTGGTTTAACAAGACACTTTTAATGCCCCTCAAAAGAGATGTGGAGGTCCCAGTAGCTTAACAAGACGGTTTTAATGCCCCTCAGAAAAGTGGTGGAGGTCACAGTAGCTTAAGAAGACGCTTTTAATGCCCCTCAGAAGAAACGTGGAGATCCTAATAGCTTAACAAGATGGTTTTAATGACCCTTGGAAAAGTGGTGGAGGTCGCAGTAGCTTAACAAGACGGTTTGAATGATCCTTGGAAGAGACGTGGAGGTCACAGTACCTTAACAAGACGGTTTGAATGCCCCTTGGAAGAGACGTGGAGGTCGCAGTAGCTTAACAAGACGCTATTAATGCCCCTCAGAAGAGACGTGGAGGTCCCAGCAGCTTAACAAGACGGTTTTAATGCTCCTCAGAAAAGTGGTGGAGGTCCCAGTAGCTTAACAAGATGATTTTAATGCCCCTCAGAAACGTGGTAGAGGTCCCAGTAGCTTAACAAGACTGTTTGAATGCTCCTTGGAAGAGACGTGGAGGTCCCAGTAGCTTAACTAGCCGGTTTAAATGCCCCTCGGAAAAGTGGTGGAGGTCACAGTAGCTTAACAAGACACTATTAATGCCCCTCAGAAGAGAAGTGGAGGTCCCAGTAGCTTAACAAGACAGTTTGAATGCCCCTTGGAAGAGACGAGGAGGTCCCAGTAGCTTAACAAGACGGTTTTAATGCTCCTCGGAAAAGTGGTGGAGGTCACAGTAGCTTAACAAGACGCTTTTAATGCCCCTCGGAAGAGACGTGGAGGTCCAAGTAGCTTAACAAGACGGTTTGAATGCCCCTTGGAAGAGACGTGGAGGTCCCAGTAGCTTAACAAGACGGTTTGAATGCCCCTCGGAAGAGACGTGGAGGTCCCAGTATCTTAGCAAGGTGGTTTTAATGCCCCTCGAAAAAGTGGTGGAGGTCACAGTAGCTTAACAAGACGCTTTTAATGTCCCTCAGAAGAGACGTGGAGGTCCCAGTAGCTTAACAAGACGGTTTGAATGCCCCTTGGAAGAGACGTGGAGGTCCCAGTAGCTTAACAAGACGGTTTTCATGCTCCTCAGAAAAGTGGTGGAGGTCCCAGTAGCTTAACAAGATGCTTTTAATGCCCATCGGAAAAGTGGTGGAGGTCCCAGAAGCTTAACAAGACGGTTTTAATGCCCCTTGGAAAAGTGGTGGAGGTCGCAGTAGCTTAACAAGACGGTTTGAATGCCCCTTGGAAGAGACGTGGAGGTCCCAGTAGCTTAACAAGACGGTTTGAATGCCCCTCGGAAGAGACGTGGAGGTCCCAGTAGCTTAACAAGACGGTTTTATTGCCCCTTGAAAAAGTGGTGGAGGTCACAGCAGCTTAACAAGACACTTTTAGTGCCCCTCAGATAAGTGGTGGAGGTCCCAGTAGCTTAACAAGACGGTTTGAATGCCCCTTGTAAGAGACGTGGAGGTCCCAATAGCTTAACAAGATGGTTTTAATGCCCCTCGGAAAAGTTGTGGAGGTCACAGTAGCTTAACAAGATGCTTTTAATGCCTATCAGAAGAGACGTGGAGGTCCCAGTAGCTTAACAACATGGTTTGAATGCCCCTTGGAAGAGACGTGGAGGTCCCAGTAGCTTAACAAGACGGTTTGAATGCCCCTTGGAAGAGACGTGGAGGTCCCAGTAGCTTAACAAGACGGTTTTAATGCTTCTCGGAAAAGTGGTGGAGGTCCCAGTAGCTTAATAAGACGCTTTTACTGCCCCTCGAAAAAGTGGTGGTCGCAGTAGCTTAACAAGACGGTTTGAATGCCCCTTGGTGGAGACGTGGAGGTCCCAGTAGCTTAACAAGACGGTTTGAATGCCCCTTGGAAGAGACGTGGAGGTCCCAGTAGCTTAACAAGACGGTTTTCATGCCCCTCGGAAAAGTGGTGGAGGTCACAGTAGCTTAACAAGTCGCTTTTAATGCCCCTGAGAAGAGAAGTGGAGGTCACAGTAGCTTAACAAGACGGTTTGAATGCCCCTTGGAAGAGACGTGGAGGTCCCAGTAGCTTAACAAGACGGTTTTAATGCTTCTCAGAAAAGTGGTGGAGGTCCCAGTAGCTTAATAAGACGCTTTTACTGCCCCTCGAAAAAGTGGCGGAGGTCGCAGTAGCTTAACAAGACGGTTTGAATGCCCCTTGGTAGAGACGTGGAGGTCGCAGTAGCTTAACAAAACCGTTTGAATGCCCCTTGGAAGAGACGTGGAGGTCCCAGTAGCTTAACAAGACAGTTTGAATGCCCCTCGGAAGAGACGTGGAGGTCCCAGTAGCTTAACAAGACGGTTTTATTGCCCCTCGAAAAAGTGGTGGAGGTCACAGCAGCTTAACAAGAAGCTTTTAATGCCCCTCAGATAAGTGGTGGAGGTCCCAGTAGCTTAACAAGACGGTTTGAATGCCCCTTGGAAGAGATGTGGAGACGTGACATGCTAATGGTAAAGGTGTGCTCCGGTGGCATGCTAACGGGAATAGGTGTGCTGCGATGTCATGCTAACGGGAATAGGTGTGCCCGGTGGCATACTAACGGGAAAAGGTGTGCTACGGTGGCATGCTAGCGGGAAATGGTGTGCTTCGGGGGCATGATAATGAGAAAAGGGGTACTCCATTGGCACCACAATGGTAAAGGGACTTGGAAATGTCACATGTGAAGTCATACTCGCATAGTGTCTGTTGTTGCAGGGATCAAAAGAGCGACCCGGTGGAACAAGATGTGGACACTGTGCGGCAGATGGTGGTTTAAGGACAGCAAACAGCAAAATAAGACCAAGTAACAGCAAGAAAACAATCCAAGAATTACAGCAGCAGACAAGTAAGTGAGTGTGATTCTTTTAAACGGTGATGTATGATCAGATGAAGTGGAATGCAGTAAGTTTAGAAATATGATTAACATGTTAATAAAGTGTCTGAAATGTATGAGCGAGAAAGAGAAAAAGGTGGATTGTTACAGGGGGACAGCTGAGAGTAGGGAGTTGCAGAGAAAGTCCTTGTGACAGGTTTAGGATGTATACGGCTGTTTATTGTCTCCTCCACATACAAAGGCAGGAGATGAGACTATCAAACTATCGAACTTGGAGTTGTCAGTAATGTTGGAGGAGAAATTAATAAAGGAAGTAAAATGGGAAAGAAAATAAGGGGTTGTATGTTTGCCTGGTCAGAGGGATGTTTGCCTGGTCAGAGGGATGTTTGCCTGGTCAGGGGGATGTTTGCCTGGTCAGGGGGATGTTTGTCTGGTCAGGAGGATGTTTGTCTGGTCAGGGGGATGTTTGCCTGGTCAGGGGGATGTTTGCCTGGTCAGGGGGATGTTTGTCTGGTCAGGGGGATGTTTGTCTGGTCAGAGGGATGTTTGCTTCATGTTGGGGAAGAGGGATAGGACTGAATGATCCGGCACCTGTCCTATCCACAGGATGGTCAGCTTGTGCCGCCATAGGGAAAGAGCTGACCTAGTGTCACTATCAATCATCAGAGTCTGCAGTACAACTGATTAGGGGTCCAGCAGGGGGGCACTGATGACACAGGTGGACCTTGGGCGGTTTTCTGGTTGCCGACGCTGCACCTAGAGGGTTTTCTTCATGTAATTATCCTCCTCACATTGCAGACTTGTGAACTTTATAAATATTCTTCATTTGCTTATTTTCTTCCTTCTCTCCCAAACACGTTGCTGAAGTGCTGTCTCACCCCCACTGCCCCCATCCAGAAGCTTCTTGTAGCTGCTGTTCAGTGAGATTTGTCCTCTATATACCAGCAGTCTGTGTATGGGCCTGTCCCTGTCTGATCCTCTCTGCTCTCCACCCCTGCACTCAGACATGGGAAACCCTGTACTCGGATTACTTCACATCTTGGTGAACAACAGCGGAAAGGACCCTATAAAGGAGCCTGTACCAGGCAGGTGACAGCGGTGCAGCATTGTGCTTGTGAGGGCAATCGGGCGGTGGAGTCAGAAATTGGGGAATACTTGGGTGCTCTCTGGACGGACAATATTAGTGCTGCAGTAATTTCTCACAAGTTTTTGCACAGAGCGGCCACTAATATAGAATAAAGTAAAACAATTGTGCTGTGTAAATAATGGCTGTGCTTTGCTACAAATGCTTCATGTTCGCAGGAGGTTTTTTTTTCTTTAATAAATTTTATTTAGTTTATAATTGATTTTTTCTCTTTCTGCTAGATATCAGGACATGATAGAGGCCGTACGGGACTGGTATAAGAAGTTCTTGGCTGAGAAGGAAAGAAGCTTCATTCCTCCATGAGCTGCAGTTCTTTGTGTCCAGTCGGGAACTCTATTAGTAAGTAGATTTTATCACCGGCGCAGACATTTCCGGGAAGGTTCCAATTGGCCGAATACAAGACGTTCATTAAACTCTTCATTTGAAATAAACGTCTGGTTATCATCCACAATACTTAATACCGATCACTTGTCACAAATTTGTATATTTTTACCTGTTATAAAATGCTGCTCATCCCTTGAATCTTTTCTTTTTTTTTGTCATTTTAGACAAAACATTACATATTCCTGACAAGTCCCAGGTCTTTTCACACCACTCGTTTTGCAGGTTCTTTAATACTACAGCACTTACGTTATTGGGGTCATTTTTGTGCAGTTTGCAGTTACATGATTTTTTATACATGTTTTTTTTTAGCTTTGTCTTGTTATTACATCACATTCATCTTTTTCCTCTCTTGCTTTCCTGGACTGAAGGAAACATATCTCCAAGTCACTCTGAGCTGCCGGCAGGAGAGATGGACCCTCAGGAGCCTCCTACTCTTCAGAATCCACATGAAGGAGAAGTCCAAGAACAAGAAAGGCCTCCGACAGCAGAGCAACCTGTCCGCCAAAAAGTCCCAGAAGAAGAAGCGATGGTCCCGCAGCTCATCTGTGTTTTTCCTAAATGTGGTTTATACTTTTACTGATTGTAATTTTCTTGGTCGATACCAGATAAAGTTTTGGATGACAACTGTCTGGACTTGTGTCTTATTTTACATTTCTCCTTTTTTCTTCTTGCTTCCCCTCCTGTGAGATCTGGCTTAGGTGATAAAAGCCTTTCTCTATCCGGCATTTTTTCAGCAGGCTGGAGAAAGACTTTCTGGATGATAACTTGCCTTAGTCTCAGGTGCCCATACACTAGTTAGCTTTACACCGGACGCTTGTCCACACAACACATCCCGACTCCCCCATATACATGAATGTGGTTATATGTGTGGGGGAGATGGCCCCATACACAGCACATGGTCGGCTGCTCCAGCAAAAATCCTTGGGTTTGACCTACCTTCCTGTAATATATATGGGGGGCCATTAGTTGGATGTTTGCAGGACCCCTCTTTGTCCGACAGCTTCCCTCCTCCATACATAGCAAGCAGTGTACATACAAGCTCCCTTCCCGCACATACAGCATATATAGCATATAAAGAAAAAACCTAGAAGTCTGAACTGAAACATAAATTGATGTGCATGCAAAATGTAAATGCATGTTAACACAAGGCCACTAGACAAAGAAAAACCAAAGACAAGCAAAATACCCAAGTAACCGGAAGTGAATGGGTAAATCGCAAAGTGCAAAAATAATAAATAATGAAGGGTATTTAGTTAACATAATTTTGATAAAAATAATGCAAAAGCTATACCGCCACATCACGGCAACCCTTATGGAACAGTCCTAACTCTAATATTAAAACCTTACCATTTGTCAAGTGACGTACATATGGATAAGGGCAGAGAGACTGACCCCCTAGTAGAAGCATAGACCTGAGGCAGAATAAACATTTCAGCTCAGACAAAGGGCGGCCACACCCTTATATGTACTAAAGCACACTGAACTACAAAGAAAAAACCTAGAAGTCTGAACTGAAACATAAATTGATGTGCATGCAAAATGTAAATGTATGTTCACACAAGGCCACTAGACAAAGAAAAACCAAAGACAAGCAAAATACCCAAGTAACCGGAAGTGAATGGGTAAATCGCAAAGTGCAAAAATAATAAATAATGAAGGGTATTTAGTAGTGAAGAGCGAGCACTAAAATGCTCGGGGGCTCGAAGCTCGGGCCCAGCTCGCCATGATACTCGGTTGCTCGACCTGAGCCACGAGCCCAATGTTAGTCAATGGGAGACCCGAGAATTTTCGCGGCGGCATCCCCGGCTGTCTGTTAAAAGCCTAACAAGTGCCCAAAACGATAGTGACAGTGCTAAAATGACATGGGGACAGCATGGGGATCGCCCCAGGAAGCATTTCTGACCCCCAGGTCACTGCTGTCAACAACGTGGTCAGAGGTATTAAGCCACTTTTAAGGGCTCACAATAAAACGTTCAAAAACTAAACTGAAACTGCTTTCAGTTAAGGAAGTTCCTTTCCAGGGTAAAGACTTGTGTATAAGGTAAAATAAATAACAAAAAAAAAATACTCCTCCACACCTTGGGCTATGTTCACAAGTTGCATTTTTTATGCGTTTTTGCACTTTTGTATTGCTTCAACCGTGACAAATGCATTCACCGGGAAATGTCATTTTAACATTTTACAACCTTATCTGGCCATGTGCTGTGTGACACATGCATACAGTGCTGAAAAGACATGGGGACAGCATGGGGAAGACCCCTGGAAGCATCTCTGACTCCCCGGTCACTGCCTAAAAGTGTGCCCATCAGAAGTCATCCTTGAAGCATCAGAAGATGCAGACTTGCAATTATCCCCGTGCAAGTTCTTGTCCCAGGGCAGGGTTCAATTGTACCTCTCCCATTCCTTGCAATGCAAGCTCAAATATGCAGCCAACCACCCACCCACCCCCAGGCTGCAATACCATACTGCTTGCTTGCACTTGAAATTGGGCCTTTTAGGCATGTGGAGGCGGAATCTGGCCACCATGTCATGGCAGCGTTGGCGGCCTGGTATCCATACTCAGTCCTCAGCCGCCCGGCGGCGGGGTGTCCACACTCGGTCCCCAACCGCCAGGGGGCGGCGGGGTGTCCATACTCGGTCCCCAGCCGCCTGGGGGCAGCCGGGTGTCCATAAACGGCCCCCAGCCGCCCCTATTTCTCCTTGAAACATCCCCCCACACACTTTTCTTAGCCCGGCCTGCTTTAGGGCAGCATTGGACGAGACCACCAGAGAACCAGACTCCTCCGGTGGGCCCTGGCTTCTCCATCAGAGGAGTTGAGAGTGACAAGGTGAGGACCATGATGATGATGATACAAGTTAGCATCTGCTTTGTTTTCTTGGAATGCAAGCAAAGTGTGCAGCCTGCCATCCACCCACCCACCGCCAGGCTGCAATACCATACTGCTTGCTTGCTTGCACTTGAAATTGGACCTTTTTAGGCACGTGGAGGCGGAATCTGACAACCGCGTCAAGGCAGCATTGGCGGCCTGTAATCCATACTCAGTCCCCAGCCGCCCGGCTGCCAGGTGTCCACACTCGGTCCCCAGCCGCCTGGGGGCAGCCGGGTGTCCATAAACGGTCCCCAGTCGCCCCTATTTCTCCTTGGAACATCCCCCCACACACTTTTCTTAGCCTGGCCTGCTTTAGGGCAGCATTGGACGAGCCCACCAGAGAACCAGACTCCTCCGGTGGGCCCTGGCTTCTCCATCAGGGGAGTTGAGAGTGACAAGGTGAGGACCATGATGATAATGATACAAGTTAGCATCTGCTTTGTTTTGTTGGAATGCAAGCGCATGTATGTAGTAGCGGCTAGGCCTGAGGTGGTCAGCGTTTTCGCGCATATCCTACCTCCTCCGAGGATTGCTGGATGTTTTCCTGCTACTATGCCAGTTCTATGACTCCCGTTAAAACAAAGCTTCAGGTGATGAATGATGGATGAGGTGGTGGCAAAGGAGAAAGAGCAGGAGGAACAGGGACCATTCACATCAATATCAGGCCAGTCAACCACATATGTCTTGTAGGATATGTTTCTGTAACAAAAGGAGCAGTTTGGCTACACAGTTATAGGGCATACAGTGAGTGCAATGCCTACCAAAAATTTTGAGGCACTCCAATGTACCTTGGAAATGACATGGAGGTCAGAGGGCCTTAACTAAACCGTTTTTTTCCATTTATAGCAACTGGGTCTCCTGTACACTGTTGGCCTAAGCAGTGAATGGAAGGCTTTCCAAAAATTATGAGGAACTGCAATGCCCCTTGAAACAGACATGGATTACAGCGTACTAAAAACCTTCTACCCACTATTGGGGAGTGGGTCTCCCTTAGTTTTCGCCTTTGCATTGAAAAGCAAAAGCTGACTAAAATTAGGAGGAAATGCAATGTCCGTTGGAAGAGTCGTGGAGGTAAGAGGTAATTAAAAACAACATTTCAATGCCCCTAGGAAGAGCTGTGGAGTTCAGAGTGGCTTAAGAAGACTTTTGATGTCCCTTTGAACAGACGTGGAGGTCACAGTAGCTTAACAAGATGGTTTTAATGCCCCTCGGAAAAGACGTGGAGGTCCCAATAGCTTAACCAGACGATTTGAATGCCCCTTCCAAGAGCCATACAGTACAGCATAGTACAAACATTATTCCCATTATTGGGGAGTGGGTCTCCCATAGTATTTGCTTATGCCTTCCAAGCAAAAGCTGCCAAAAATTAGGACGGAGGAACTAGCAATGCCCATTACACGAGCCATGCAGTACAGCATATTACAAACATTATTCCCATTATTGGGAATGTGTCTCCCATAGTCTTTCCTTATGCCTTCCAAGCAAAAGCTGCCAAAAATTAGGACGGAGGAACTTGCAATGCCCCTTACAAGAGCCATGCAGTACAGCATATTACAAACATTATTCCCATTATTGGGGAGTGGGTCTCCCATAGTCTTTGCTTATGCCTTCCAAGCAAAAGATGCCAAAAATTAGGACGGAGGAACTTGCAGTGCCCCTTACAAGAGCCATGCAGTACAGCATATTACAAACATTATATTAAGAGGAAATGCAATGCCCGTTCGAAGAGTCGTGGAGGTTAGAGTTAATTAAAAACAACATATCAATGCCCCTTGGAAGAGCTGTGGAGTTCAGAGTGGTTTAACAAGACACTTTTAATGCCCCTCAAAAGAGATGTGGAGGTCCCAGTAGCTTAACAAGACGGTGTTAATACCCCTTGGTAAAGTGGTGGAGGTCCCAGTAGCTTAACAAGACGGTTTTAATGCCCCTCGGGAAAGTGGTGGAGGTCACAGTAGCTTAAGAAAAAGCTTTTAATGCCCCTCAGAAGAAAAGTGGAGATCCCAGTAGCTTAACAAGACGGTTTTAATGCCCCTTGGAAAAGTGGTGGCGGTCACAGTAGCTCAACAAGACGCTATTAATGCCCCTCAGAAGAGACGTGGAGGTCCCAGTAGCTTAACAAGACGGTTTGAATGCCCCTTGGAAGAGACGTGGAGGTCCCAGTAGCTTAACAAGACGGTTTTAATGCTCCTCAGAAAAGTGGTGGAGGTCCCAGTAGCTTAACAAGACGGTTTTAATGCCCCTCGGAAAAGTGGTGGAGGTCACAGTAGCTTAACAAGACGCTTTTAATGCCCCTCGGAAGAGACGTGGAGGTCCAAGTAGCTTAACAAGACGGTTTGAATGCCCCTCGGAAGAGATGTGGAGGTCCCAGTATCTTAACAAGAAGGTTTTAATGCCCCTCGGAAAAGTGGTGGAGGTCACAGTAGCTTAACAAGACGCTTTTAATGCCCCTCAGAAGAGACGTGGAGGTCCCAGTAGCTTAACAAGACGGTTTGAATGCCCCTTGGAAGAGACGTGGAGGTCCCAGTAGCTTAACAAGATGGTTTAAATGCTCCTCAGAAAAGTGGTGGAGGTCCCAGTAGCTTAACAAGATGCTTTCAATGCCCCTCGGAAAAGTGGTGGAGGTCCCAGTAGCTTAACAAGACGGTTTTAATGCCCCTTGGAAAAGTGGTGGAGGTTGCAGTAGCTTAACAAGATGGTTTGAATGCCCCTTGGAAGAGACGTGGAGGTCCCAGTAGCTTAACAAGACGGTTTGAATGCCCCTCGGAAGAGACGTGGAGGTCCCAGTAGCTTAACAAGACGGTTTTAATGCCCCTCGAAAAAGTGGTGGAGGTCACAGTAGCTTAACAAGACGCTTTTAATGCCCCACAGATAAGTGGTGGAGGTCCCATTAGCTTAACAAGACGGTTTGAATGCCCCTTGGAAGAGACATGGAGGTCCCAGTAGCTTAACAAGACGGTTTTAATGCCCCTCGGAAAAGTGGTAGAGGTCACAGTAGCTTAAAAAGACGCTTTTAATGCCTCTCAGAAGAGACGTGGAGGTCCCAGTAGCTTAACAAGATGGTTTGAATGCCCCTTGGAAGAGACGTGGAGGTCCCAGGAGCTTAACAAGACGGCTTGAATGCCCCTTGGAAGAGACGTGGAGGTCCCAGTAGCTTAACAAGACGGTTTTAATGCTTCTCGGAAAAGTGGTGGAGGACCCAGCAGCTTAATAAGATGCTTTTACTGCCCCTTGAAAAAGTGGTGGAGGTCGCAGTAGCTTAACAAGACGGTTTGAATGCCCCTTGGTAGAGACGTGGAGGTCCCAGTAGCTTAACAAGACGGTTTGAATGCCCCTTGGAAGAGACGTTGAGGTCCCAGTAGCTTAAAAAGACGGTTTTAATGCCCCTCGCAAAAGTGGTGGAGGTCACAGTAGCTTAACACATCGCTTTTAATGCCCCTCAGAAGAGAAGTGGAGGTCCCAGTAGCTTAACAAGACGGTTTGAATGCCCCTTGGAAGAGACGTGGAGGTCCCAGTAGCTTAACAAGACTGTTTTAATGCCCCTCGGAAAAGTGGTGGAGGTCCCAGTAGCTTAACAAGACGGTTTTAATGCCCCTTTGAAAAGTGGTGGAGGTCGCAGTAGCTTAACAAGACGGTTTGAATGCCCCTTGGAAGAGACGTTTAGGTCCCAGTAGCTTAACAAGACGGTTTGAATGCCCCTTTGAAGAGACGTGGAGGTCCCAGTAGCTTAACAAGTCGGTTTTAATGCCCCTCGCCAAAGTGGTGGAGGTCGCAGTAGCTTAGCAAGACGGTCAGAATGCCCCTTGGAAGAGACGTGGAGGTCACAGTAGCTTAACAAGATGGTTTTAATGCTCCTCGGAAAAGTGGTGGAGGTCCCAGTAGCTTAACAAGATGGTTTTAATGCTCCTCGGAAAAGTGGTGGAGGTCCCAGTAGCTTAACAAGATGCTTTTAATGCCCCTCGGAAAAGTGGTGGAGGTCCCAGTAGCTTAACATGACGCTTTGAATGCCCCTTGGAAGAGACGTGGAGGTCCCAGTAGCTTAACAAGACTGTTTGAATGCCCCTTGGAAGAGACGTGGAGGTCCCAGTAGCTTAACAAGACGGTTTGAATGCCCCTCGGAAAAGTGGTGGAGGTCACAGTAGCTTAACAAGACGCTATTAATGTCCTCAGAAGAGACGTGGAGGTCTAAGTAGCTTAACAAGACTGTTTGAATGCCCCTTGGAAGAGACGTGGAGGTCCCAGGAGCTTAACAAGACGGTTTGAATGCCCCTTGAAAGAGACGTGGAGGTCCCAGTAGCTTAATAAGACGGTTTTAATGCTTCTCGGAAAAGTGGTGGAGGACCCAGTAGCTTAATAAGACGCTTTTACTGCCCCTCGAAAAAGTGGTGGAGGTCGCAGTAGCTTAACAAGACGGTTTGAATGCCCCTTGGTAGAGACATGGAGGTCCCAGTAGCTTAACAAGATGGTTTGAATGCCCCTTGGAAGAGACGTTGAGGTCCCAGTAGATTAACAAGACTGTTTTAATGCCCCTCGGAAAAGTGGTGGAGGTCACAGTTGCTTAACACGTCGCTTTTAATGCCCCTCAGAAGAGAAGTGGAGGTCCCAGTAGCTTAACAAGATGGTTTGAATGCCCCTTGGAAGAGACGTGGAGGTCCCAGTAGCTTAACAAGACTGTTTTAATGTCCCTCGGAAAAGTGGTGGGGGTCCCAGTAGCTTAACAAGACGGTTTTAATGCCCCTTTGAATAGTGGTGGAGGTCGCAGTAGCTTAACAAGACGGTTTGAATGCCCCTTGGAAGAGACGTTTAGGTCCCAGTAGCTTAACAAGACGGTTTGAATGCCCCTTTGAAGAGACGTGGAGGTCCCAGTAGCTTAACAAGTCGGTTTTAATGCCCCTCGCCAAAGTGGTGGAGGTCGCAGTAGCTTAGCAAGACGGTCAGAATGCTCCTTGGAAGAGACGTGGAGGTCACAGTAGCTTAACAAGATGGTTTTAATGCTCCTCGGAAAAGTGGTGGAGGTCCCAGTAGCTTAACAAGATGGTTTTAATGCTCCTCGGAAAAGTGGTGGAGGTCCCAGTAGCTTAACAAGATGCTTTTAATGCCCCTCGGAAAAGTGGTGGAGGTCCCAGTAGCTTAACATGACGCTTTGAATGCCCCTTGGAAGAGACGTGGAGGTCCCAGTAGCTTAACAAGACTGTTTGAATGCCCCTTGGAAGAGACGTGGAGGTCCCAGTAGCTTAACAAGACAGTTTGAATGCCCCTCGGAAAAGTGGTGGAGGTCACAGTAGCTTAACAAGACGCTATTAATGTCCTCAGAAGAGACGTGGAGGTCTAAGTAGCTTAACAAGACTGTTTGAATGCCCCTTGGAAGAGACGTGGAGGTCCCAGTAGCCTAACAAGACGGTTTTAATGCTCCTCAGAAAAGTGGTGGAGGTCCCAATAGCTTAACAAGATGCTTTTAATGCCCCTTGGAAAAGTGGTGGAGTTCGCAGTAGCTTAACAAGACTGTTTGAATGCCCCTTGGAAAAGTGGTGAAGGTCCCAGTAACTTAACAAGACGGTTTGAATGCCCCTTGGAAGAGACGTGGAGGTACCAGTACCTTAAAAAGACGGTTTTAATGCCCCTCGGAAAAGTGGTGGAGGTCCCAGTAGCTTAACAAGACGCTTTTAATGCCCCTTGGAAGAGACGTGGAGGTCCCAGTAGCTTAGAAAGACGGTTTTAATGCTTCTCGGAAAAGTGGTGGAGGTCCCAGTAGCTTAATAAGACGCTTTTAATGCCCCTCGAAAAAGAGGTGGAGGTCGCAGTAGCTTACCAAGACGGTTTGAATGCCCCTTGGAAGAGACGTGGATGTCCCAGTAGCTTAACAAGACAGTTTGAATTCCCCTTGGAAGAGACGTGGAGGTCCAACTAGCTTAACAAGACGTTTTTAATGCCCCTCGGAAAAGTGGTGGAGATCGCAGTAGCTTAACAAGACGGTTTGAATGCCCCTTGGAAGAGACGTGGAAGTCCCAGTAGATTAACAAGACGGTTTTAATGCTCCTCGGAAAAGTGGTGGACGTCCCAGTAGCTTAACAAGACGCTTTTAATGGCCCTCGGAAAAGTGGTGGAGGTCACAGTAGCTTAACAAGACGCTTTTCATGCTCCTCGGAATAGTGGTGGAGGTCGCAGTAGCTTAACAAGACGCTTTTAATGCCCCTTACAAGAGCCATACAGTACAGCATTTTAAATATATTATTCCCATTATTGGGGAGTGGGTCTCCCACAGTCTTTGCTTATGCCTTCCAAGCAAAAGCTGACAAAAATAAGGACTGAGGAACTTTCAATAATGGCAACACGGACCACGGTCACCCTGGTGGTATAGTGGTGGTGGAGGCTGAGGATAAGGAGAAGAACATAAAACAGCCGAAATGAGGAAGCGTATACCCATGTGTGGGTGTGAAGTGGTGCATTTGAATACACCTCCCGAAATAACACAGTGGATTTGACTTTATGTTACTCTGCTGTCATTTGGTGGTGATGAGAAGTCTGGCCCAATCCAGCTCTTGTTCATTTTGATAAGGGTCAGCTTGTCAGCATTGTCAGTTGACAGGCGAGTGCGCTTATCAGTTATAATTACCCCAGCAGCACTAAAAACACGCTCCGATAACACGCTAGCGGCAGGGCAGGCCAGGACCTCCAAGGTGTACAGAGCGATTTCATTCCAAGTGTCCAGCTTGGATACCCAATAATTAAAAGGCACAGAGGAATCACGGAGGACGCTGGTACGGTCGGCAAGGTACTCCCTCACCATCTTTTGAAACTTTCCACTCCTTGTGAGAGTACCCCGCGCCTCAGGGCCTGTAAGCTGGGCAGGTCTCAGAAAACTGTCCCAGAATGTTGACAGTGTTCCCCTGCCTCTGCTGGATTGGAGTTGCCTCTCTCTCGCTTGTACGCCTTGGTTGGTCAACGAACTGTGACCTCTGCCGCTAGTGTCTTCAGATGGAATTTTTTTTTAACAGTTCTGCAGCAAGGGCCTTCTGGTACTGCCCCATTTTTGTAGACCTCTCCACCTCAGGAATAAGAGAGTGAACGTTCTCCTTGTAGCGGGGGTCTAAAAGTGTCACCAACCAGTAATGACTGTCACCCAACATTTTGACAACGCGAGGGTCACGGTTAAGGCAGAGTAACAAAGTCAGCCATGCGCGCCAGACTGGTAACGGGCAAGACTTCCGTGTCCACACCAAGATGACGAATGACCATGCTCTCCTCCTCCTCCTCCCCCCTGTCCTCAGGCCACCCACGCAGAACCGACGGTATGACAGTTGTACAGGTACTACCGCCTACAGCGCATGATACAAGCTCCTGTTCTTCCTCCTCCTCCTCTCCCTCATTGTCCCCCAATGCACGTTGGGATGAGATGAGGCTGGGCTGTGTGTAATAGACCGCTACGGCTTCTTGATCCATCTCATCATACTCTGGCTGCAATGCCTCCTCTTTAATTCTCTGCAGAGAGCATTGCAAAAGACAGACAAGTGGAATGCTGACGCTAATGATGGAGTCATCGCCACTCACCATCTTGGTGGACTCCTCAAAGTTGGTCAAGATGGTACATACAGTACAGACCAAAAGTTTGGACACACCTTCTCATTTAAAGATTTTTCTGTATTTTCATGACTATGAAAATTGTACATTCACACTGAAGGCATCAAAACTATGAATTAACACATGTGGAATTATATACTTAACAAAAAAGTGTGAAACAACTGAAAATATGTCTTATATTCTAGATTCTTCAAAGTAGCCACCTTTTGCTTTGATGACTGCTTTGCACACACTTGAGAGACTGCCATAAAGACTGAGAGGAGGGGGCATCTTTGCATGCAGTATGGACAGGGGATTGCCATGCACACACAACAGGTGACACCTGCTGACACTGGTCGTGGACCCTGGGGTTCGCCCCACAAAGTCGGGTGCTTTACTGCCATGTGCCTGATCATGCTGGTGGTGGTCAGGCTGGTAGTTTTGTCACCCCTGCTGATGCTGGCATGGCAGGTGGTACAAATGGCCTTTTTGGGGTTATCAGCAGAGTCTTTAAAAAAATTCCAGACTCTGGAAGACCCACAGGTTGTACTGGCAACGTCCCTCGTGTTGGTGTTACGGGGAACTGTTGCCGGCCTTCTGTGTCCGGCCACCACACTGCTTCTTCCTGCCTGTTGGGGTACTCTGTCTCCCTCACCCGGTCTGCTGCTGGCCTTGCTCTGCATGTCCTCCTGCCACGTTGGGTCAGTTACTAGATCATCCACCACCTCCTCCTCTTCCACTTGCGCACCACGATCCTCCTCCTCACTTCTTGGCAATTGTGTTTCGTCATCGTCAACCTCTTGTGACAAATTGCCAGCGTTGACTTCCTGTGGCCGTGGCTGTTCAAATATTTGGGCATCTCTACATGGGATCTCCTCTTCCACCACTTCAAGCGGAGCAGGCGAGGGGCACAAATCTGGAAATGGACCAGTGAACAGCTCTTCAGAGTGTCCAAGTGTGGGATCAGTTGCTGTCTGACGATACTCGGCATGGTGGGAGGAAGGAGCATCAGGGTGAGGAGGAGTATGCGGTCGAGACTCACGGCTACTAAGAGTTGACCGTGTGGAAGACAGACCGGAAGTGGTGGTCTGCTATCCAATTAATAACCTGTTCACACTGATCAGTTCGCAATACTGGTGTTGTTCTGTGCTTCCCTAGTAATTCGGTCAAGAAGTGGGAGCGAGAAGATATGGCTGTTGGTTGTGGCACATTTTCACCTTGGCCACGGCCCCGTCCTCTGCATGTACCATCACCAGAACGTCCACTTCCATGTCCCTTGCCACGCGCCTTGCCCATTGTAAAGTAAGTAAAATAGCTTACACTCGCACTATCAATGGAAAAAGGGTAATAAAGTAGATTAGAACCGTGGAAGAGGAAAATCACAGTTCTATTTCTCTGGCCTACACCCGACTCTTTTAAACAATCTGAACAATCAGGGAGAAACTATTACTGTTTTTCTTTACGGAAAAAATACCAAAAGGTGAATAATAGAGATTTTTACCGTGGAATGGCAAAACCACAGTTATTGTTTACTGGGGTATACCAGAAAATTTTGAATAGATATATTTGCGGCTGAACAATGAGCGACACACTCAAACTGTTTATTTTTAGGTAAAAATGGCCCAAAAGTGGATAATACAAAGATTTGACCCGTGGAACTGCAAAACCACACTTGTATTTCTCGGGCCCACACCAGACTATTTTCAACAGATATATTTGTGTCTGAAAAATCAGGGAGACACTATTAGTTTTTTTTTACGGCAAAAAATGCCAAGATCAGGATAATAGAGATTTTTACCGTGGAACAGCAAAACCACAGTTATAATTTAGTGGTGTATACCAGACTATTTTCAACAGATATATTTGTGTCTGAACAATCAGGAGACACTACTACTGTTTTTCTTTGCAGCAAAAAATGCCAAAAGCAGGATAATAGAGATTTTTTACCGTGGAACAGCAAAACCACAGTTATAATTTACTGGTGAATACCAGACTATTTTCAACAGATATATTTGTGTCTGAACAATCAGGAGACACTATTAGTTTTTTTTTTAAGGTGACACATATTACTATAACTTGCACCCATAGTGCAAAAAAAAAAACAAACCCTAAAAAAACACAATGGGTTCAACCGTACTCAAATTGTTAACTAGGAGCAATGATTATTGTGAATAATATAATATTTTGATTGGAGATGATCCACCCTCTGGTTCCACCACTGATCCTGAGAATGAAGGAATGGGGAACCTATCAGCTTTTTTTTTCCTGCACAGCTGTGCTCCCAACCGCCCACAGTGCAAAAAAAACCCCTAAAAAAACAATAGGTATAACCGTACTCAAATTGATAATTGGGAGCAACGATTAGTGTGAAGGATATAATATTGTGATTGGCGATGTTCCATCCACTGATTCTGAGAATGAAGAAATGGGGAACCTATCAGCTTTTTTTCCTGCACAGTTGTGCTCCCACCCATTGAGCAAAAATACCCTAAAAAAAATACCCTAAAAAAATGCACGTACTCAAATTGTTAATTGTGAGCAATGATGAGTGTGAAGGGATATAATATCTTGATTGGCGATGGTCCGACCTGTGGTTCCGCCACCGATCCCAAGAATGAAGGAATTGAGAACCTATAAGCTTTTTTTTTCCTGCACAGCTGTGCTCCCAACCACCCACCCATAGTGCAAAAACTAAAAAAAAACAATAGATCCAACTGTACTCAAATTGTTAAATTGGGAGCGTGAAAAAAATAATGCATCCACTTCTTTCTAAATTAGGCTGTCAGACCCCCAAGAATGACATCCTAGTAATATGCCATGACTTATACCTCTTTAAATGTATGCAAAGGATAAACCTGGATATCCAGGTATACGTTCTATTGATTGATTTCTATAAGGGCCTATTTACACATGTAAATGTGTATCTGCTACGGACATGAATGATCGGCTGCAGCCCTTCCACTTGGCCAGTCAATGGATCCGCAAATCACAACAAGTAATTCAAGGAAATGGAAAAGTAAAAAAAAAAATTTCTAGTAACATTGCATAGCGTACCGGTGATTGCGCTATTTAACTTGCCATCAGTGATTGACGGCATATAAATGGTTAAACAGCAGTGATTGACGCTCCGCTCTGGCCGCTGCTGTTACAGCAAGATGTCAGCTGTGTAGGATGGGGGCTCTGCTCCTGAGCCCACCCGAAACAGCAATCCAATGGACGGTTTCACACACCACATTATCCAGTGGTGTTTAATTTGCTTTTCTATTTAGGAAACAAAACCGTTTTAATAACGTTTTCCTTCTCTGGTATCTAGGAGCCATTTCAGCTATTTGTAAAGGGAATCTGTCAGCAGGTTTTTCTTGGCTATTCTGAGAGCAGCATGATGGGGTGAGCGCCACACTAGGAGTAGGACCACCGAGCCCAGAGCTATTGCAAGACGTGCAGACAATATATACCAGGTATGAATGAATCCAATACAACATTATTGTTACTTGGGAATGAACCTACTTGGATATAATACATCCCTTGATATGTATATACCAAAAGGTCATTATCTTGGGAATGCCTATATTGGCTTTTATTATTTGGGATTATATCCTTTTACTATGTGACCTAGGATATACTATCAGTATGCATTAGCACAATTGGAGCTACTACTATTTAGCCCTGGTGTCTCTGCAATTCAAATATTTACATTATACCTCCTCACTATTATATGGTATTACTATATATATGTGTGTGTGCTCTTTTCTTTCCCGCCATGTACCCAAATTGTTATAATAAAGGTCTTTTTTAACACATTGACCCCTTGTCGGATGTACTATATATTGGTTGTTGTTGAGAGCAGCATGATGTAGAGACAAAGACCCTGATTCTAGGGACGTCTCACTTACAGGGCTGCTTGTTGTAGTTTTGATAAAAATCACACTTTTATTAGCAGAAGATTATCACTAGAGGACTAGTAAACCTGCAGCCAGGTAGTCCAACCACGCCCCCCACCACTGATTGGCAGTTTAAATACAGTGTACACAGAAAGCTGCCAATCAGAGGTGTGGGTGGGGTTATTATACAGAGCTCAGCATTCAGAGATCTGCATGAGAAAAAAAAACCTGCAATTTTATCAAAATAACACCGAGCAGCCCAGTAAGTGATACATCGTTGGAATCAGGGCCTCGGATTATGCTGCTCTCAAATGGGATAGCAAAAACCTGCTGACATATTCCATTTAAAGGGGCAGCTGCTACTAAATGCAGACATGGTGCAAAATGTAAATTCTGCTGCAGATTCACTGCTGTAGATTTTTAATTCCTAAAAATCCCTGTAGATTCAGAGGATCTCAACCTTTTCAATGCAAATTATTTTCAAGACTTATTCACAGATATTATGAAATATTACAGTAGAAATAAAAAAAAAAAAGCACAATACCTAAACCCCCTCCTTGGGAAAAATATACGGCAAGTATAAGAAAGACAAAAATTTATTCTGGAGTCATATTGAAGTCTAAATAGAATTGTAACCATACAATGTAAACAGCAGCGAATGTAAGTAGGATCCACTGGATCTATATAAGAGGAACGTTTTCCAAAGCTGATCTTCTGAGCCCACCGCTATGCTGGCTGCACCGGCATTGTGATCGTCAGCACCTGGAATATACGTCACGTTTTACTGCATCTCATAGAACCAAATGATAAGACGCAGAGCAGTGCGAGGCTTGTGACTCGCTATACACAAAATATACGACATGTTTGATGAATGGCATAAAGGAAAGCCGATGCATTCAGATGTCTCTGGGCAACTATATGTTGTGATAGATAAGTTCCTGTCAGGGTGAGGGGCAGCATCCTATCTGCTCACTCATCATGACAGGTTTACAACATGTTGACTCATGGACGTGATCAGTCAGTCAATCGATGACATAGATGCACGTTCTTGATTCCGACAGGTAGGTCAGAGAAGTCCGTCTCAAACAGTTTACTTTCACCCATCTAGGATGGATGGCTGCTGACATCGTTGGCCATTATGTCCATACACAATTATTATCCCCTAATTGTGATGTACAATACAAATTTATATTGTGGTACCGTGTTAGCCAGAAAATTTGATGGAAATAATTTTATGCCCAAAAATGGCAAAAGTATTCTCGGAGTGATACCTTTATTGGCTAACCAGAAAAAAAAAAATATATATGCAAACTTACAGAGCACACAGGCTCCTTCTTCAGGCAGGATTACAAATGTTATGAATTCATTTGTAATATTGCCTGAAGAAGGAGCCTCTGTGCTCTGAAAGCTTGCATATATATTTTTTTTTTTCTGGTTAGCCAATAAAGGTATCACTCCGAGAATACTTTTGCCATTTTTGGGCATAAAAGTATTCACATAGAATTATTCACTAATTAAAACAATTTATTTTTGCTAAATAAATGTATACATTTTTTAAAATTTTATTTTATACATTTTCTCAGAGAACCTCTTTAAGAAGGAGATTTCAGAATGGGCTATAAGACATGTCCAGCTTTGCTTAATTGTCTCACCTTACTGTCCTTGTTGAACTGAGCTCCACTTTGTTCTTGGATGATATTGTAAGGAATGAAGACGTCTAGATGATACAAATCGGGAAGTCCGACTATTCTGTCTTCACCCAAGTCCAACACAAGAGATCTAGCAGAAGACTGTAAAGAGAAGACCAGCGTGGTAACAACGCTTATGTCGCTGAATGCTTCTGTACGGGAAAGAAAGTTGTAACCAACAAGTGCACAAAAATCTAAACTTTTATCTTCTACATTAAATCTGACACGTGGAGGAACTGCTCACAGAAAATGCTGAAAAATATTTTTTAGGATTCACACTGC
The DNA here is from genome assembly GCF_046119375.1 of Phyllobates terribilis. Taxonomy (NCBI): domain Eukaryota; kingdom Metazoa; phylum Chordata; class Amphibia; order Anura; family Dendrobatidae; genus Phyllobates; species Phyllobates terribilis. The sequence goes on from NW_027363327.1 coordinate 149,411, forward strand.
ATTAAAAGGGGTTGTCCACCACTTTAATACTAATGGAATATCCTTAGGATAGGTCATCAATATTAAAGTGCCAGGCAACCCCTTTAAGTGAGGCATAATGAATGGTACCAGAATTTCAGATAATGTAGCCTTCATTAGGCAGAAGGCCCACTCGGTTATATGAAGAAATCTGGGGTCCCCAAAAGCAAACCCAGTAATCACCAGATTCCCGTGTGGTGACTACTTAATCTGCTTTCTGGGAAGACCAGAACTGACCCCTATATTTAACCAAGTGGGTCCCCTTAAGCTACATTATCCTGTCTGATGAAGGCTACATTAGCTGAAACATTCTTAATCTTCATTATGCCTCATTTAACGCAATGTGAATCATGGACATGAGAAAAATCAAATTAAAAAATAAATACATTTAAAGCATTTTCTGTGCGATTCCTCCAAATGTCGCATTAATATAGAAAAAATAAAGAGCGGCGTGTTCTACACTATTGCAACAAGCCTCTTTCATCATTTATATCATCATTATAACATCATTTATATGCACCAGCACCATGGAATCAATGGCACTATATAATTAAATAATAATAATAATATATACATCTTCCCACCAGCTTGTTTTCCCTCTATCTCCTCTCTGGATCTATGAAGCCAGAACTGTCAAAGAAGAGGTGATGGTGGAGATGGAGGGGAAACAAGCAGGGGGGGAGGCTTATATAAATGACTGGTCCCGCCGTGAAGCACTGGGCGTCTGTGCTTGGTTTGAACAGTCGTTCTCTGCTGACAGAGTCGTTTACAGAGATCTTCTTTCCCATTCCAACAGCTTGCAAACAACCCACCATGGTATGAAAAAAAAAATGATATCATCATCATCCAGTAAATGTGTCACAGCTGCCAGCAATTGGCTACTGTGGACACATCAAAGCTGTGATGATAAAAGTTGGCAGAGGAGGACCGGTAGCACGAGGTTGGCACAGACTTTTAATAAGGGAAGACTATTGGAAATCACATGAAATGCAAAAAGGTCACAATCCTAAACCACATCTGAGGGTCTCACCACTTTAGGTAAAGAGATTTTAGCCACCAGAAAACTTGGGTGTCCTACAGGAGGTTCCGCCACAATCATGTAATCTGGTTTCACGGGTGAACTGATAAAAAAAGGAAGGCAGCAGTATAGTGCAAGGGTACACCATCAATTTATGATCTGTTGGGGTCAATCTCTAATATAATAAAGGGGCACTGATGCTGGTAATGAGGAACAGCCCCTTTCACAGTCATTCCCTGCACATTGGCATCATGGCCTCCACTGTGCAGCGGAACGACAGCATAGATCCAGCAAAGTGAATGGGCTTAGCTGCAGTTCTCCTGCACAGTGAATATCCGGGTAGCTGCCCCACACCAGCATATTCTTTAAAAAGGGCAGCGGCGTTACTTCCAGGCTGCAGCCCCCTTATTCTTGGAGTCCAAGAAGTTGGATATCCTATATCTTTTGTAAGATGAGATTCTAAAAAAATTAAATGCATGCATTAAACCTCAAAGTAACTCAAACCTTTCAACTTCTGAGATGAGGGACTTGCTTGGAGTTAGCTGGGAGGGTCTGTAGGAAAAAAATAAAGACCATAAAGGCATAATAGTTAAAACAAAAAAAAAAAACAATGTCCACATTGTTCTTGCACCATAACAAGCCATTCTGCAACTTCCCCCATCTGTTGGGTATAACCCATCACCACGAGGAGTAGCGCTCCCCCATCTGTTGGGTATAACCCATCACCTCAAGGAGTGGCGCTCCCCCATCTGTTGGGTGTAACCCATCACCACGAGTGGCGCTCCCCCATCTGTTGGGTGTAACCCATCACCACGAGGAGTGGCGCTCCCCCATCTGTTGGGTATAACCCATCACCTCAAGGAGTGGCGCTCCCCCATCTGTTGGGTGTAACCCATCACCACAAGGAGTGGCGCTCCCCCATCTGTTGGGTGTAACCCATCACCACAAGGAGTGGAGCTCGCCCATCTGTTGGGTGTAACCCATCACCACGAGGAGTGGCGCTCCCCCATCTGTTGGGTATAACCCATCACCACGAGGAGTGGAACTCCCCCATCTGTTGGGTATAACCTATCACCTCAAGGAGTGGCGCTCCCCCATCTGTTGGGTATAACCCATCACCACGAGGAGTGGCGCTCCCCCATCTGTTGGGTGTAACCCATCACCACGAGGAGTGGCGCTCCCCCATCTGTTGGGTGTAACCCATCACCACGAGGAGTGGCGCTCCCCCATCTGTTGGGTGTAACCCATCACCACGAGTAGTGGTGCTGCCCCATCTGTTGGGTATAACCTATCACCAGGAGGAGTGGCGCTCGTCATACTTTGTGTCCCTAGGGGAAATGTGGTATTATAAGACATTCAATCAATTGAATGGCCGACCATGTACTGCATGGATGAGCGAGGAACATCAGAGAAGAAGCCGCCGATGCTCAACAGCAGCCTACTCTGTCGTCTTTTACAGACTGTATGCCATAGACTTGTACCTTAGAGTTGGGACTTACCCCATTATGTCCATTTCCTGAATCATCGGTTTTGATTTGGTTCTGATATTCTGTTCAAAAATGGATCCCAGGAACTTCCGATTTTTCAGCATTTTCCACTCTGAAGGGAAACCATAGATGATTAACAGGGTCGGACTGGAACTGAAACTCAGCCCTGGCATGTGAGAGGACGCAGGCCCGCCCGACGCGCGTTGAATGTGAAATATTTTCGTGAATGATTTGGGTATATGTCACAATAAAAATTGCTGCAAACTGCACTTTATCATCGATAGACAAAAACTGACATAATGTAAAATATAAACTTCCCTTCAGGAAAATGTTAATTTCTTTCAACTGGGGGGACGGACATATTTGTAATATAGAGCTCCAAGTTCCCAAAAACGCTATGTTTGATAGTACCAGGAAAAGTGAATCCTTGCAGATTTGAAGCAGTTTCATGTCTATTCTTTCAGTATTTTTGCAGCGTTTCTAAAGAACGGGAAAAAAAAATCTCAAAAAACGCAATATCAAGGGGATTTTCCTGCCGAGCGACATGTTTTTTGTGCAGAAATGTTCTTCCCTTTCTTTTTTGTTTATATTTTGTGTTATACACTAGTGGCCAAAATTGAGGCAACACCTTCAGTTTTTCACCATCACCAATATTTAATGGAAGTTTTCACTGACCTACTTACTTGTACACACGCCCTCTTCTGCCATATGTATTCTATGTTGGTTTATAGTGACCTGGGTGTGGGTTGTAAGACAGATATTGTGCGATTAAAATGCGGTTTTTATATTTTAAAGCCAGTTTGTCATCAGAAGGTAAGCAATTACATGTTTTCGTTCTCAAAGTGTGTAAGCGGTTTCAAGAGACTGGTTCGATAAAGAATAAACCAGGTAGAGAAAGGAAGAAGGCTACAACTCCTCAGACTGATAGAAGAATTGTTAGAATCGCCCTAAATAACAGGAAATAAACGGCTGTTAACATCAAGGAGCTTGTCAACACCGGAGTGACAGTGTCTGATCGGACGGTTCGACGACGATTGGTAAATGCAGGGTTAAGAGCCAGAATACCAGGTAAAAAGCCATTTCTGAATGCCTCACAGCGTCAGAAACGTCTGCAGGGGCCAAAGAACATTGTAAATGGACCATTGAACAATGGAGAAATGTTATATGGAGCGATGAGACACACATATCCATCTTTGGCAGCGACGGTGTCCGCTACGTTCGACAACGACCTGGGGAGGACTGGTTGCCAGAGGGTACTATACCCACCATGAAGCCTCCTCTGAGTGTTATGGTAGGGGGCTGCGTGTCCAGAGATGCAGGTGGTCGGCTGCAGGTAATTGAAGAAACAGTTAATGCTGAAAAGTACATCAAGGAAGTCCTTCAGCCTAAACTCATTCCTTCGGCACGTGATGTATTTGGTGAAGGGACACCGTTTATTTTAAGATGGAGCCCCATGCCATACAGCTAAAAAATGTCTCTCTTGGTTCAAGGACAAAAATGTCCAGCTATTGAATTGGCCAGGAAACAGCCCAGATCTCAATCCTATTGAGAATCTCTGGGCTCGGCTCAAAAGAGCGGTGTCAAAACAGCGGGCTTCACACAAGCAGGAACTCATTGCAGCCATCATCACATCATGGCTTCATATCATCACACCATCTGATTTACACAAACTGGTAGATAGCATGCCAAGTAGATGCCAGGCAGTCATCAAGGCCGAGGGCTGTCCAACTGAGTATTAACATTTAGTGTTAGATATGAAAATAGGACAAATCAATGGCTTTTCTCCCACAGTCATCTGAGTGACAATAGTCTCCAATTTGTTGACAAATGAACAAATTTCCTGCTAATATTGTGTTTCTATATGAGATTTTATTTCTACTTAAAAACTTTACTGTGAAATCAAAAACATTCATGAAATTTGTATTTGTATTGGCAAAATGCTAAAAATTCATAAATCTTGGGGTGTTGCCTCAATTTTGGCCACTAGTGTATAGAGTTCCTCAGTATATTTATATGTTGTCCCCCGTCACCTTTTTCATCTCTCCTTACAAGTATGCCTTGTATCTTAGCTAAAACATGGTAGTAAGTAGCATATTAAACCCTTTTATAATGGGTAGTGTAGAATCGCTGCATATTTCAGGGTTATGCGCTCCTGAGGACTCATTAGTGCTGCCCTCCTCAGGCGAAACCTGGTTGTGACCTTGTATAATATGGGGCTAGCCGGTCTCACCTACCAGTTTGGGTCACAAACCCTTTTTCGTTTGCTTTGATGTTTTACTCATTGTTTATTACGTTTACACCCCAAATCTCTCCTAATCCTGGAGATCAAACCTATGAAAGCAATTTATGAATGATCATAACACCTCTATGAAGGGTAATTATCATCTCCTTCATAAATATACATTTATATGTATAAATACATATGTGGTCAATGCATAGTACTGGCACATGACTTATCACTTTCCAGGACCTTACAAAGCACCAGGAACATTCATAACAAGCGGAGGAGAAGCGATTCTGGCAACTTAATAGGAAAGGATTCTTTACAGTTAGAGCAGTCAGACTGTGGAATGCCAACCACAAGATATAGTAATGGCAGATAGTATAACAGCATTTATAGAAGGGCTGGATACTTTTTTAACAAAACATGACATTGTGGGTTATAAATAATCTAGTAATAGAAAATGTATAACTTTGGAGATAGACCAAGGACATTAAAGTTAAAACTTTTTCAACCTATGTAACTATGCAAGTATGCAGAATGCACATTAGGAAAATGCTTGAAATGCAATTCCCTATAATATTATTTTACAAGTAATTTCCTCTTAATTTTCCGCTTTGTAAAGTGCTAGTTATAAGCCCAATCTATGGATCTAAAAAGTGCAAAACACTCCTGAAACACTTGTACGTATGTTCTATAATCTTTATTTCTTATGGTGCCTAAGGGAAGCCGTAATGATAAGACTCCTGCTTGGTAACAAGTGCAGTTATTTGCCTCCATAATGAAAGTGAATTACCAATGATGAAAGGGTTAATACTTGGACCCTGCATCAGTAATAGCCCTTGTAGTAACCATGACAACTATTGTGAGGGCATAAACAAGTGTCATAAAGAAGATTCCATAAAAGAATGCCGCGCTGCCATGATCAGCGCCATTACTGATGATGCGCCTGAGGACCTTGAGCTTGACCACCCCACGTAATGTGCCAATGTTGGTGTAATTTGGAGGTTCTAGCAGGGAAAGGGGTTGTCTTCTTAGACACCCCGGGGGGAAGGGAAGGTAACAGAGGGGGGGTCCCCAAAACAGGATCCCCTTCTGTTACTATGTACAAAGAGCTGCTCTTCTTTGGGAGTTCATAGATGGATCCTTGACTTTAATGGGTGATAAATTGGGAGGGGGAGGGGATACTCATCCTATTAGGGGTTATCCATAATGAGCAACCCCTGTAACCAAGTACCCAACATCTTGAGAGACGGAGCTGGATCTGTAAGGGAGAAGTGGTAGATCCACCTGGGAAATCAGATCAACTAAATTCGTTCCAGCAATAAATGTGGTGACAGATATCGCAGCCAGATCTCTCCCACATCCAGTTTATCACATTAATAGTCTATATTTGTTATGTCGTTCTCTGTAAATATGTAGAAATTCTAAAACTCCGTCATATATCGGCACTAACTCTCTAAGCCCAAGGGAAGGGCAGCCCTCCAGCCATGGTTCCCTAGAGGTTTCCTCCACAGGGGGTTTTCCTCTCCTGAGAGCTGGAGGGTGACTCTTCGTGAGTCGAGGGTTGTGCCATTTTCGGTGTCATGTAAATTTAAATAAAGTTGAGAACGTTTGACACCTAATTGCAATGATTTGTGTATTTATTTTGTATGTGTCTGATTCATTTTGTTTGGGAGTCGGGGTCCATCACACATCACTGAGTCATACGTCTGGACATCTGCCGCCAGAAGTTTTGCTCCAGGGGTTGCCCCTGCTCTGGGGAGTTTGATGGAGCAGAGAAGACAAGAATTACAGAACTCATCCTCAGAATAAGGACTTCTATTACAGTACTACAAGCAGCTTCCTCGTCTCATTCACACAGTGAGTATTTTGGGCACTAATTTACATCAGTATTTGTAAGCTGAAAACCAGAGGGGAACAAACACAGTGAAAAATAGTAACTGAAACACTTTCACCTCTTCTGTTTTGGATCCACTCCTGGCGTCTGCTAACAAATACTGATGCAAAATATCGCCATGGAAGTTCCCTAAATTCTTACTGACTGATTTGACTGTTTGAGTAGCAGTCAAGCAACAGAGGTTGCAAGCGTTAAAGGAGTTTTCTGGTATCAAAAACCCCTGTCCCCCTTGCCATTTTTCTCTATCCTGAACCTGTGCTTCCTGCCCTGATCTCGGACTGTCTGACCTAGTCCTTGTCTTCGCTCTCCTGAGTCTGGTACCCTGGTACCTCCGGAATGCTGCTGCAGTCCCGGGAACTGCACTGAAGTGGTACCTGGTGTCTACCGGAGGCCCAGTCTATCCTCACCACCAGAGGTTCTAGTGGAGACCCAGTAGACACCTAGTCACAACCCTCCCGTGGGGCAGTGGGTCCATATCCACCAGGGTTACACCCACATAGCAAATGTGGTACCAATATTCAAGAAGGGGATAACATCTGAGCCTGGAATTTATAGGTCGGTAAGTTTAACTTGTACTGTGGGCAACAACTTTGAGGGTTTTCTAAGAGATACTAACCTGGAGCACCTCAATAAGAATAACCTAAACATATGATTATGAGGGATCTGTCCTGCAAACTAATCTGAAAAGATTCTATGGGGAGGTAAGTTCAGGTTGGACCAGGGAAACTTAGTGGATGTTGTCTATCTGGACTTTTCAAAGGCATTTGATACGGTGCCATACAACAGGTTGGTACATAAAAATGTTCAATATATTATATGGTAAACTTGCTCCACGAAAGAACAAGTCCTTGTGTGGTCGATGGAAAAATCAAGGAAAAGATCAGTGATGCGGTCGTTACCTCTTGACAGCTCCATTTCGTACTTGTTCTCTAGTCCCTCCATGGCCACGGTGATAAAAAATTTCCTGAAAAGCTCATTATTCTAATAAAAAAAATACAAAGTAAGGAGCTGACACAAAGGAGAGCAGACAGCTCGTATGTCGGAATAAGCAATTGCAGTTACCGTAATTTTCTCAAAGAAGGTGCCATTAATCACTATGTCGTACGCCGAGCAGCCGCCTCTACCTGTAGGACAAAGTGCACCAGGACTTAGATACTTTGCGGTGCCGACTCAATCCATTGACCTTAGTAGGGCTGCTATGAATAAGTGGTATAAGTTCTTAAAGGGGAATCCAAGTAGTGGACAATCCCTCTAAGTCCCAAATCTAAACCAAAAAAGTTCAAAAGTCAACAACAAGATGTCAAACTTTATTCCGCAGACTGGAAGTGGACCTACCAGAACCTGTGGAGATGGCACCTTTGACCATTGAGGATTAATAAGTTGTAATACTTGCTATTTTAACCCCTTTAAGGATATCTCTGGACTATCCCTTTAAAAAGAGAAGCGCTGTATTAAAAAAAAAACGTACTATTATCAACTTCAACGTGGGGCTCTCCAAGGCTCATGGGGACTCGATAGCCGGAGGGATCATCAGATTCCAGGATGCTAACTAACGCCTGCTCCGTCAGGTCCAGGGCCGCTGGGATCTGGTTCGACTTGCAGATGTTAATAAAGATTTTGGTATTTTTGGATGTGCGAGTTTTAATGCAGAAACCTAACACAGAAATAAAAACAAAAAGTGAACAAAAACACAATAAAATCGGCAAAAGCCAAGCAGCATTTACATGTAATCAACTGCATAAGAAATTATGTGACCCCCCACGTTGGTTGCATCATGTGACCGTTGCAGTCAATAAGACCCCACTGCCCCACTGTGGTATCTGTCACATAATATGCACAAAGTAATCTGGATAATAATCAGAGGACGCCCATCTCACCCAGCTGGGGTCTGATCTCTCTGCTTTCTGGTAAGTTCGGTATTCTGCTCTCCATCTCCTGTTTGGCCTGAAATGAGGCAACAAGTGAGAATCAGTGAGTAACATGAACAGGATGGTTCTGCAAACTGATTTTTCCTGCACCAAAATAGTACAACTGTGAGGGGTCTAAAGCCAACAATACACATTAGGTAAATGTTGGAGACTGCCGCGCCCCCGGCGGCTGACGGAGGAGACATTCACCCGGTGATTGCTGGCCTCTCCAATTCATCTTCGTACCTTCATCAGCATCTGTTCATACAGCGCTTCCTCCATGTTTGTGTTCATTTCTGCAGACAGCAGCGACTTGTCAGAGGCCATTTTTTCGGTCAAAGACAGAAGCTCAGAGATCTTGTTTTATAAGAGAAAACCTGAAAAATGAAAATATGTATTAATCTTCTCCACAGACAACGACAAGGGGAGAGTGCGGGAGCCTGACAGCCGACGACATGAGGGGGTGCGGGAGCCTGACAGCCCTCGACACGAGGGGGTGCGGGAGCCTGGCAGCCCACGACAAGAGGGGGTGCGGGAGCCTGGCAGCCCACGACAAGAGGGGGTGCGGGAGCCTGACAGCCCACGACACGAGGGGGTGCGGGAGCCTGACAGCCCACGACACGAGGGGGTGCGGGAGCCTGACAGCCCATGACACGACGGGGGGCGGGAGCCTGACAGCCCTCGACGCGAGGGGGTGCGGGAGCCTGGCAGCCCACGACACGAGGGGGTGCGGGAGCCTGGCAGCCCACGACACGAGGGGGTGCGGGAGCCTGACAGCCCATGACACGAGGGGGTGCGGGAGCCTGACAGCCCACGACACGAGGGGGTGCGGGAGCCTGGCAGCCCATGACACGAGGGAGTGCGGGAGCCCCGACAGCCCACGACACGAGGGGGTGCGGGAGCCTGACAGCCCACGACACGAGGGGGTGCGGGAGCCTGACAGCCCACGACACGAGGGGGCGCGGGAGCCTGACAGCCCACGACACGAGGGTGTGCGGGAGCCTGACAGCCCACGACACGAGGGGGTGCGGGAGCCTGACAGCCCACGACACGAGGGGGTGCGGGAGCCTGGCAGCCCATGACACGAGGGGGTGCGGGAGCCTGGCAGCCCACGACACGAGGGGGTGCGGGAGCCTGGCAGCCCACGACACGAGGGGGTGCGGAAGCCTGACAGCCCACAGCACGAGGGGATGCGGGAGCCTGGCAGCCCACGACACGAGGGGGTGCGGGAGCCTGACAGCCCACGACACGAGGGGGTGCGGGAGCCTGACAGCCCACGACACGAGGGGGTGCGAGACCCTGACAATATTGGGAGTGGGATTCTGCACACCTACAGCTAGCTACTTATTGTCCTGAATGTAGAAATCACCTTGGCACATTCCCATCTTCTTACCTGTAGTGCAGACGCCAAACACCACTACTCTGCCTGCAATCACCCAGCTACAGCGTCACCACGCCTCAGCAACAGGGGAGTGTCTAGATTGGAGTTGATTTCTTGAGGGGGAGGAGTGATTTCATGGAATCATGATGTCACCAGAAGGGGCGGGGCCTTCTCAGTCCAGTGGACACTATTCCACCTGCTGCTGCAGCAGTGCGCACATTGTGCCGGGACAGGAGGACTGGTGATGAGGAGCTCGTGTTCTGCGTTGTGCTGTGAGGACTGAGGCGGGGAGAACACAATATTAATTATAATAATTTTTTTCAGGCTGTGTGCCCACTATGCGTTTTTTAAGCGTTTCCGCGGTGGCAATTCCGCTGCAGAAACGCTTAAAAACGCTTGATAGAAGGTCGGCCATGTTCCCCAATGATAATCCGCATGTGCTGTGCACATGCTGTGTAAATTTCCGCTGCGAATTATCATTGCGGAAAAATCCGCTGCACTACCAATTATTTTGCGGAAGCACGGCGCTTTCGCCACCATTGACTTGCATTAGAACACAAGGAATCCGCATCACTGCATCTGTACATGCAGAATCCATGCGCTTCAATGTGCGGATGGTACCCGGGTTTGGAGAAGAGGAGACTCTACTCTGGACCCGGGTACCATAGAACCTGTAAAAAAAGAATAAAATAAAAAATAAATATTATACTTACCTTCTGATGGCCCCCGGTGTCTTTATCCGATGCGTCCTGGCTTGCCAGCAGCTCGCGATGGTCTGAAAAGGACCTGCCGTGACGTCATTTAGTCATGTGACGGGTCACGCGACCGCTGACGTCGGCAGGCCATCAGAAGGTAATTATATATTTATTTTTTACCATTCTTTTATGGTCACACTATATAAATCCATGCCGGTTGCATGTATTTATATAGTGTGACCAAGTTGTCAAGCACTTTCCAAGTGATGCTAAAATCGCTTGGAAAGCGCTTGTCAACCCGCATGCGGAAATGCAAGTGAAGAACGCTTCACATCAGCAAGTCCCAGGCAGGAAAAAAGCATGTACAATCCGCATGTACAATCCACATGCGTTTTTCTGCCAGGGAGATGCGGAAACGCTCAAAAAAAATCCGGAGCATTTCTGCATCGTGGGCACATAGCCTTACATTAATTGTATGACTCAATATTGAGCACACGTAACCATCTATACACAGCTGGAGGCCGCACGTAGCCATCTATACACAGCAGGAGGCCGCACGTAGCCATCTATACACAGCGGGAGGCCGCACGTAGCCATCTATACACAGCGGGAGGCCGCACGTAGCCATCTATACACAGCGGGAGACCGCACTAAGCCATCTATACACAGCGAGAGGCCGCACGTAGCCATCTATACACAGCGGGAGGCCGCACGTAGCCATCTATACACAGCGGGAGGCCGCACGTAGCCATCTATACACAGCGGGAGGCCGCACGGCGCCATCTATACACAGCGGGAGGTCACACGGCACCACCTATACACAGTGGGAGGCCCACAGCGCCCCCCCCAGAGAGAGCAGGAGGCCGCACGGCGCAATCTATACACAGCGGGAGGCCGCACAGCGCCCCCCTCACAGAGACAGCAGGAGGCCGCACGGCGCCATCTATACTCAGCAGGAGGCCGCACGGCGCACCCGACCCCAAAGACAGCAGGAGGCCGCACGGCGCCATCTATACTCAGCAGGAGGCCGCACGGCGTCACCTATACACAGCGGGAGGCCGCACGGCGCCACCTATACACAGCGGGAGGCCGCACGGCGCCACCTATACACAGCGGGAGGCCGCACGGCGCCACCTATACACAGCGGGAGGCAGCACGGCGCCACCTATACACAGCGGGAGGCCGCACGGCGCCACCTATACACAGCGGGAGGCGCCACCTATACACAGCGGGAGGCCGCACGGCGCCACCTATGCACAGCGGGCGGCGCCACCTATACACAGCGGGAGGCCGCACGGCGCCACCTATACACAGCGGGAGGCCCCACGGCGCCACCTATAAACAGCGGAAGGCCGCACGATGCCATCTATACACAGGGGGCCGCACAATGCCATCTATACACAGCGGGAGGCCGCACGGCGCAATCTATACACAGCGGGAGGCTGCACGGCGCCATATATACACAGCGGGAGGCTACACGGCGCCCCCCCCCAAGAGACAGCAGTAGGCCGCACGGCGCCATCTATACACAGCGGGAGGCCGCACGGCGCCCCCCCCCAGAGACAGCAGGAGGCCGCACAGCGCCATCTATACACAGCGGGAGGCCGCACGGCGCCCCCCCAGAGACAGCAGGAGGCCGCACGGCGCCATCTATACTCAGCAGGAGGCCGCACGCAGTCACGCACACACAAACATATACAGACATATACATACACGCATAAACACATTTGAAACATAAAAATACATATAAACAGACATCACACAATGACATCTGCCTGCACACACACACACATATACATACACACACACACACTCACCATCCCCCGACTCTGCTCCAGCTGTTTTCCGGTGCAGCACTGCAGGCCGGGTGCGCACTGCGTGACGTCACAGCTAGGAGACACGGCCGCGCACAGGGCCGTGTCTCCTAGCAGTGACGCGGCCGGGCCAGCACAGGGAAGTTAACTGCTGCAGTGCTGGCCCGGCCGAAGAAGAAGCAGCGGCTGTGTGCCGCTGCTGGGGGAGCGATCCTGGGCCACCCCCCACTGTCTGCCGGTATGTGCCGTGGCGCCGCACATATAATGAGGACAATCTGGCCATAGACACCCCGGAGCCCCCTGGAGGTTCGGGGCCCCGGGCGGTAGCCCAGATCGTCCTCATTATAATCCGCCTATGCTTATATACATGTAACACTCACTACCCCCTATTCCTGTGTATTGCTGTAATATGTAACCTATACTCGTTATCCATCATTATAAATTAAGAAGATTTTCCACTTTATCCGATATATCCACACTCAATCAGTAGATTAGATGTCTGCTGAAGAGGCAATACACATGAACGTCTCCACATCATCCTCCCCGACTGTATCTATATGTGCCCCGTGACCCCCGATCAAGTGTCTCCATCACGTGCTCGCAGCATCACAGGTCACATAGTTTCCTCGTAGCGTTGGTGCGCGTTGTGTATCGCGCCATGCCTCCTCAGCACCCATTGGTTGGTGGAGACATACCTCCATCCTGATTGGCTATAGTTGGCCGTTTAACTCTTAGCTCTTTCCGAATGATGCCACCCCCTGACGAAGACAAGAAGCCGAAACATACGTCGGGTGGACGCCATTCAGGAGTGGGATCTGCATCTGCTATAGCGTGAGTACAATGCACATGTGGTCACCTTTTTTAAAAATGCTTAAAGTGGATACAAATACATATCTGTCAACAGCACATATGCCCAAGTCAGTGCACTACTCTCTACAGGATTCACACCGACATCCAAATAATAAGGGACCAGCCCTTGTATATATACATATACAGATGCATCTCACTAAATTAGAATATCATCAAAAAGTTACTTTATTTCAGTTCTTCAATACAAAAAAGTGAAACTCGTATAGCCATAATCATCAACATTAACAGAAATAAACAATAACTGTTTGATTATATTCTAATTTAGTGAGAAACAGCTGTATTTGTTCACATAGGAGATATATAATTTATGTAGATTTATTCTTTGGAGGCACTTGCACTTTATGTAAAGTTTATGATAATTAAACAATCATATGTACAGATATATCTAACTAATGATATGTATATATATTTTTATATACTGGATTAATTTGTGGCTTGATTCTCTGTATTATCCCTTTGCTGTTCTAATCATGATCCATTCCCACTGGTGTTAATTGTAATTCCTGTCTCGACGTCCCCTTTGCGTATAGTTAATTCCCCCCTTTTTTTGCATTTCCTCCTCTTCCACCTGGTTATCAATATAATAATTATGTGCATCACCCACATGCCTGGACTCTTCTGGTCGATGTCTCCTTTCTGCTATACACTAGAGTGGTATACTATGTGCACAGATACATGGAGTGCCATATACTTCTCAGGAGGTGCGCAGCGTCCACCTCCTCACCGCACAGGCCCACAAGCTCCTCTCCGGCAGGAAGAAGATGCATTCAGGCGGCTCCTACCACTGCAGCAGACGGCAGTGCACAAGTATACAGGGTGCAGTGTGGATGTGTCTGCACCACTGGGATGTGCCCGACCTGCATGTATACATATGCCCCTCTGCAGGGGGGACTGGCCCACCGGAGGATCGGGAAAACCCCCGGGTCCCGATGGCCCCGCCCCCTGTACAGAGAACAGAGCCCCCCCCGGTTCGCAGCACTGCCGATATGATTAGTGATGGGCCCTCTGCCTCCTCTGCGCAGCGACACTGCCGGCGCGTGCGCAGGAGGTCAGTCTCAGGGTGATGACGTCATTGCCCTGGGACTGCTTCCTGTGCGCGCTGTGGAGTACGGACCCTGCGTCGCTCCAGGCAGCGGCTGCAGCTCATCTCGACGCGTCAGTATGAAAAGCAGGAAGCAGGGGGGGGGGGGGGGGGTGACTGGGAGGACCCCTGGCCGAGGCTGGCAGTAAATACTACTGGACAATGGGCATGGTTCTCATCATGCCCATTGCCCAGCATGTCCTGCTGCCAGCCTCTGGTTACTGGTACTATGCCCAGCAGCATGTACTATCACCAGGGGCTGGCAGGACATAGTGGGTGGGCATGATAGTACCAAGGAGGCTGGCAGGACATACTAGGCATGAATCATGCCCAGCATGTCCTGCCAGCCACTGCTGGTACCATCATGCATGCCCATTGCCCAGCCACTGGTGGTGTGGTACTATCATGCTAGTACTAACACCAGTGGCTGGCTGGCAGGACATGCCATGTGAGCTTGAATGCTAATACCACAGAGGCTGGCAGTACATACTGGGCAATGGGCATGATAGTACCACCAGTAGACTGACTAGGCGGTCTCCAGGGCTCCGTCTCCCCTTCTCGCTGCTGTTAGGCTGGGTTAACATTGCGTTTATGCTGTGCGTTACAACGCATCCGTTGTAAATCAGTGCAGACGCAATGTACCGTAGACTTGCATTGCAAAAATAGGCATGTGTTTGAAAGTATGCATTATTTGCAACGCACAGGAAAACATGGTCGGCGGCTGGAGGCCAGCTGAGCACTTCTCTGACAACTGTGCTCCAGTGTCATTCTGTGCCTGCTCATCTCTGATATTTGTCTAATGGCAAAGATGTAGCAAAGCTGGAGACAGAAGATCCGTGGATTACGTCAGAGCGAGGATTTTGTTTTTAATTAAAGATGGAGTCCCTACATGTGTTTTGTGTTTTATTTTTATTAAAAAATTGTGCTGTGTTTTTTTCTGTTTACTGGAAATTCATGGTGGCCATGTGTAGTTTGGCGTGACTCCATGAATTTCAGGCTTAGTGCCAGCTGATAATACAAAGCTGGTATTAACTCCATTATTACCCAGCGTGCCACCCCCCACCAGGGCCTTTGGAAGAGCCGGATAAAGTGCCTGGAAATGGCGCTACGATGAATGCGCCAATTCCAGGGGTGGCTGCAGGCTGCCATTTTCAGCGTGGGGGGCCCAGAATGCTTGGGCCTTACCATGCTGAGAATCCCATCCCCCAGCCCCCCCGATCAAAATATGGCGGGAGCCCACGCATTTTTTTTTTTTATTATTTTTTTAAATAATTAAAAAAAAACATTGGGCTTTCCTGACTTTTGATCGCCAGTCAAGGTAAAACCAGGCAGATAAAGCAGACAGCTACGGGCTGCCACCTCTATCTGCGCTGAGAATCAAAATTTCTGCAGAGCGCTATGTCATTTTTGTTTTATTATTTATTTATTTTCACACTTCTATATGTGTGACAGTCCCAACAGCTAATCACAGACGCTGACACAGAGAATGGGCGTCTGTGACTGGCTGCTTGAGTAACCTGAAAGCAGCCCATACATAGTACCATACTAGAATGTATGGGCTGATTGTACATTACTCAAACAGCCAATCACAGAAGCCCATCCTCTTTGACAGCATCTGCGATTGACTGTTGGGTCTGTCACATATAGAAGTGTGAAAAGAAAATTTTAAAAATGAATTTTTGATTCTCACCGCAGATAAAGCAGACAGCTACGTACTGTCACCCCCAGCTGCCTGGTTTTACCTTGGCTGGCGATCAAAAGACAGAGAAGCCGAATATTTGTTTTAAACTTAACTTTTTTTTTTCCCGCCATATGTTGATCGCCAGCCAGATAAAACCAGGCTGCTGGGGGCTGGGATTCGCAGCATGGTAAGGCCCAAGCGTTCTTGGCCCTCCACGCTGAAAATCGCAGCCCGCAGCCACCCCTGAAAATGGCGCATTCATCATGGCACCATTTCTAGGTGCTTTACCCGGCTCTTCCAGCGGCCCTGGTGGTGAGTGGCACACTGGGTAATAATAGGGTTAGTACCAGGCCATCTTTGCCTTATCAGCTGGTACTAAGCCCGAAATTCATGGTTTCACGCCAAATTAGACATAGCCACCATCAATTTCTAGTAAACAGAAAAAAAAAAGACAGAATTTTTTTTTTTATTATTAAAAATAAAACACATTTAGGGACTCCATCTTTAATAAAGAAAAATCCTCACTCCCAACGGAATCCATAGGTCTTCTGTCTTCATCTCTCTTAGATCTTTGCCATCAGACAAATATGTCTGCTGACAGATGAGCAGGCACAGAATGACACTGGAGCACTGTTACTGTGTAGTGCAGTGCTATGTTTCTTTTTTTGTCATTTCATGCAGTGTAGAAATCTTGGGAAAAGTGTGGATTGTGCTCTGGAAGTGATCAGTTATAGCTAACTATGTTATTTTCTGCAGAGATAAGTCCTGTATAAAAGATGTGATATATCGGTCTGCAGTTAAAGAACTTCACCTAGAGACATCACTGGTGAGTATGTGTATTACCTATACACACACACACACACACACTGACACTATATACAGAGCTTCTGTGCATAATGTCACTGGTGATCCCTGTATTACCTATACACACACACACACACTGACACTATATACTGAGCTCCTGTGCATAATGTCACTGGTGATCACTGTATTACCTGTACACTGACACTATATACAGAGCTCCTGTGTATAATGTCACTGGTGATCCCTGTATTTCCTATACACACACACACTGACACTATATACAGAGCTGTGCATAATGTCACTGGTGATCCCTGTATTACCTGTACACTGACACCAT
The DNA here is from genome assembly GCF_046119375.1 of Phyllobates terribilis. Classification (NCBI taxonomy): domain Eukaryota; kingdom Metazoa; phylum Chordata; class Amphibia; order Anura; family Dendrobatidae; genus Phyllobates; species Phyllobates terribilis. Next base: position 166,625 of record NW_027363327.1, read on the forward strand.
ACACAGAGCTCCTGTGTATAATGTCACTGGTGATCACTATATTACCTGTACACTGACACTATATACAGAGCTCCTGTGTATAATGTCACTGGTGATCACTATATTACCTGTACACTTACACTATATACAAAGCTCCTGTGCATAATGTCACTGGTGATCACTATATTACCTGTACACTGACACTATATACAGAGCTCCTGTGTATAATGTCACTGGTGATCACTATATTACCTGTACACTGACACTATATACAGAGCTACTATGCATAATGTCACTGGCGATCACTATATTACCTGTACACTGACACTATATACAGAGCTCCTGTGTATAATGTCACTGGTGAACACTGTATTACCTGTACACTGACACCAAACACAGAGCTCCTGTGTATAATGTCACTGGTGATCCCTGTATTTCCTGTACACTGACACTATATACAGAGCTCCTATGCATAATGTCACTGGTGATCACTGTATTACCTGTACACTGACACTATATACAGAGCTCCTGTGTATAATGTCACTGGTGAACACTGTATTACCTGTACACTGACACCAAACACAGAGCTCCTGTGTATAATGTCACTGATGATCCCTGTATTACCTGTACACTGACACTATATACAGAGCTCCTATGCATAATGTCACTGGTGATCACTATATTACCTGTACACTGACAATATATACAGAGCTCCTGTGTATAATGTCACTGGTGATCACTGTATTACCTCTACACTGACACTATACACAGAGCTCCTGTGTATAATGTCACTGATAATCTCTACATTATCTGTACACTGACTCTACATATATACAGAGCTCCTGTGTATAATGTCACTGGTGATCACTATATTACCTGTACACTGACACTATATACAGAGCTCCTGTGTATAATGTCACTGGTAATCACTATATTACCTGTACACTGACACTATACACAGAGCTCCTGTGTATAATGTCACTGATAATCTCTACATTATCTGTACACTGACTCTATATACAGAGCTTTTTTACATTTTCATTATCAGTCACTATCTGGTGCCATTATGTGCCATGGTCATGGCGTGGCGGTTTTTGTCCCTTGTATGTGGTATTATTCAGACAGTCACTATGTGGTGGTAATATGTGGTCTTCTCATGGTGTGGCAGTATATATACCTTGTACTTGATAGTATTTGATCACTATGTGGTGGTATGTGTTCTGGTCATGGTGTGGCGGTATTTCTCTCTTCTATATGGTATTATTAGTCTAGGTATAGTGGATTGTTGTCAGTCATTTGTTTTTTCGGATATTAAGAATGGGAACATTCTTTATTTGCAATACATATTAAATACTTGGATGTTTAACCTCTCCCTGTGTTGTGACTACTACACAGCAGCAGAGATTTATTGGTTAATAAAGTTGATTCATTTTGAAAGAGTTTGTGGACTTATGCTATTCCTATATACGGTAACTGCATGGTGCTGGTGGGCCCCAAGATTGATTTTTTCCTGGTGGGCCCCAGGTACTCCAGTCCGGCGCTGGTCCCAGTTACCTCCTCATCTGTCCTGCTGCCGGCTGGGAGTCCTGTACAGCGCAGCATGTAGTGTGATGTGAATGCCGCACTATGGAGATGCTGCTCCTACTACTGCCAAGTGAGGATCTCACCTCCCCAGTATGGTGCCCTCAGGAGCTCCCACAGGGCATCACAGGCCTTAGTATGAAGCAATACCACAAGTCTTCTAGTATTGCTTCATACTAAGGACTGTGATGCCCTGTGAGAGCTCCCTGAGGAGGTGAGAGCCTCACCTCATAGGGCCCCATGATCTCTATGTACGATCCCTGACTGGGCCCCATGATCTCTATGTACACCGCTGACTGGGCCCCATGATCTCTATGTACGCCGCTGACTGGGCCCCATGATCTCTATGTACGCCGCTGACTGGGCCCCATGATCTCTATGTACGCCGCTGACTGGGCCCCATGATCTCTATGTACGCCGCTGACTGGGCCCCATGATCTCTATGTACGCCGCTGACTGGGCCCCATGATCTTTATGTACGCCGCTGACTGGGCCCCATAATCTCTGATCTCTCATGATTTATTTTGATTGGCCCCATGATCTCTATGTACGCCGCTGACTGGGCCCCATGATCTCTATGTACGCCGCTGACTGGGCCCCATGATCTCTATGTACGCCGCTGACTGGGCCCCATGATCTCTATGTACACCCCTAACCTGATTGGCCCCATGATTTCTATATACGCCCCTGACTGGGCCACATGATTTCTATGTACGATCCCTGACTGGGCCCCATAATCTCTGATCTCTCATGATTTATTTTTTTTTATTAAAGATGGTGTCCCTAAATGTATTTTGTGTTTTATTTTTACTGTGTAGTGCGGCACTGTGTTGCATTTTGTCATTTCATGCAGTGTAGAAATCTTGGGAAAAGTGTGGATTGTGCTCTGGAAGTGATCAGTTATAGCTAACTATGTTATTTTCTGCAGAGATAAGTCCTGTATAGAAGATGTGATATATCGGTCTGCAGATAAAGAACTTCACCTAGAGACATCACTGGTGAGTATGTGTATTACCTATACACACACACACTGACACTATATACAGAGCTCCTGTGCATAATGTCACTGGTGATCACTGTATTACCTGTACATTATATACAGAGCTCCTGCGTATAATATCAATGGTGATCATTGCATTACCTGTACACTGACACTATATAGAGCTTCTGTGTATAATGTCACTGGTGATGACTGTATAACCTGTACACTATATACAGAGCTCCTGTGCATAATGTCACTGGTGATCACTGTATAACCTGTACACTGACCCAATATACTGAGCTTTTTTACATTTTTATTATTTTAGCATTATTTGTCACTATGTGGTGGCATTATGTGCTTTGGTCATGACATGACGATATTTGTCCCTTGTATGTGGTATTATTCAGTCACTATGTGGTGGTAATATGTGGTCTCATGGTGTCAGTATTTATACCTTGTATCTGGTAGCATTTGATCACTATGTGGTGGTATTATGTGCTTTGGTCTTGGTGTGGCGGTATTTGTGCCTTGTATGTGGCATTATTTGGGCACTATGTGGTGGTAATATGTGATCTGGTCACTGTGTGGTGGTATTTCTGCCTTCTATCTGGTAATATTGGTCTTGGTAGAGTGGATTGTGGTTGGTCATTTGTTTTATCTGATATCAATAAGGGGAAACCTCTTTATTTCCAATAGATATTAAATACTTGGATGTTTAACCCCTCCCTGTCCTGTAACTATTACACAGCAGCAGAGATGCAGTTACAGAGGTTCACCAGAGAAAGCAAGTTGGCATTTGGTGAGATTTTCACCTCTGTATTTATAAGACAAAACCAGAAGTGGGTGAGAAATGCATAAAACATGACCTCGGATTGCTCCACTCCTGGTTTTGTCTTATAAATACAGAGGTAAAAATCTCACCAAATAGTCAAAGTGCCACAATCTTCTGACAGTGCGGATTCCACCAATAAATAAGTGATCACCTTCCCAACCTGTGCATCGCTGATAACTTGTTTTCACCAATAAAAACCCTTTAATGCAAGCTACAGTAATTGTACATCGCAGCTCTGGTTAGCGCACAGTGATGTGCAGGAGACGCCAATATAATGGGTATAACGGCTAACAGGTATTTGCAAATAGCTGAAGGGTGGGTGGGCCCCTGGAGTCAATGTCCCTGGTGGGCCCCAGTCCGGCTCTGCCCCAGACACCCCAGCCCCTGATTTGTCACGCACAGACCCGAAGCGACTGTGCCCTGCGATACACACATCCTGTTGAAATTTCTGCTGGCGTTTACAAGCCCCAACCCCCCCTGGCCCGGTCGCAGTGACTGCCACTGCGACCGCGGACATTACGCCCCTGGCTACATGAATCATATGTCCCATTTTGGTGCTCCTCACCATTTGCATGGCACAGTCATGCATGCTTCTCCATCACCATAGCATGCTGCAAACAATCAGGATGGCTTCTGCTACATCTCTATATAAAAAGATAGTACATCTGTATTTCTATGATACGTAGAGTGGATGGAAATCATACATCTTGCTAATATTTATTATATTACATTCATCTGATGCTCTGTAGTAACAATGTAAATTAAATTGGCGACTTAGTGCAGTACTATTACTATTAGTAAATGTGGCACCTTGTGTTCCACAGAATATCTGAATATTACCTGAATATTTAATCTCAGCTAATGTTCATTTATCTCTTAAATATCATTGGTCAGATGCTGATCACATGACCAGTGGTGGTGCATGCATGATGATTCCATATGAAATGCACTGAGTGACAGTTGGAAGTGACAGTTGGAATTGACCAACAACAGTGGAGGAGATGTCGGCTAACTCTAAGCAAAGCAATAATATGGATATAAAAGAGGAGGAGATTGTGGTGAGCAGAGAAAGAGTGAAGACACGAAGACCTTCCCATGACACATCTGATGATGAGAGGAAGTCTTCAGTCAACAGGACAAAACCACCAGTCCAGAAGAAAGAAGAAGTAGAGGAGAACGTGGTGAGGAGAGAAGGAGCGAAGAGACTAAGACCTTCCCATGACACATCTGATGATGAGAGGAAGTCTTCAGTCAACAGGACAAAACAACCAGTCCAGAAGAAAGAAGAAGTGGAAGAAAAGGAGAAGGTAGAAAGTCAGAAGATAGGAGCCAAGAAGAGAGGAGCCATCTTCATCTCATCAGGGGACAAAAAGGAGAAGAAAAGAAGAAGGATTACATTAGGACAGAAACCCATGGATCTAAAGCAGAAGGCTGAAGAAGCTGAAGGAAGCAGCGGTGTTCGGCCAACCGGCTCCAAAAGCACAGTCTCTGATACCATCAAGAGGAGATTATTATTCCATCAAGTGCTTGGCCGGGGATGCTATGGAACGGTCCTGCTGGCGGAAGATTCATCTACCCGCAAACATTTTGCTGTTAAGATCATCTGCAAAAGAGCCCTGCTTGCTGACGGTGATGAGCGTGTGATGGTGGAGCGACGGGTTTTACAGCTGGCATCTGGGAGCCCCTTCCTTGTCCACGCAGACTTTGCATTCCAGACCAAGGTACAGTATTGATTGCTGGATATTAGGAAATGTCACACGTACCACACACTGCTCTGCCTCATGGACCCCACTGATATCATCTTACATTTCAATATAGCATGTCCCAAGGTAACCGCAGACAATAGGATGAATGTGATGACTATACACATGGGATATTGTGGCCCCTACTGTAATCAATAACATTTATGGCGGGGCTTGGTACATTGGGAATCATTTATTAAAACAGCCTTTTTACTTATCCCAGCCAATCACAGAACAGCTTTTACTTTTCCAGGTCAGTTAAAACAACCTTAGCTGAGCTCTAATTGGTTAGTATGGGCAACTAGTTTTCTAGTGAGCAGATTTATTAATGAGGCCCAATGTACCCCGCTCTATAAATGATTGAAAATATTAGATGTCATCATAGAGGTCAATGAACTGTAGAAAATCACTTGCCCGGACCTCATGTGTCTAATTGGGTGACTGGTAATATTTGTATCATTTACAGCATTAGCTGGGCATTATCTTGTGTGTAGGCATCATCGCCATGTAGTAGTCTCTAGCTCATTTCTTTGACACTATAGAATTTTACATATTATTATCTTGTATAGACATGGGATTTCAGAATAGATTAAATGTATTTGTTATTTTTTGTTATTTCCTGGATGACATTGTATTTTGTGTATACCATGTGGGGGGACGGGACCCTGTGTACACTATATGTCAGGGCTATTGACTTTTGTGCACTTTATATACAATTTGAAAATGTGTTAATATTTTTGTATACAAGTATTATCTGTATCTTAAAGGTTTTTTTTAATTAATGTTGGGACATTTTTATGCACGTGCATCTACTTGTTTTTCATTGCCATGTTTTCTATGTATAAATATACTGGAATAAAGTACAAAATCCACTGTCTTGGAGTGAAATTTCTTCTAACCTCACCAACTAATGAAAAAGATGGTATCATATTGACCAGGGGCGAGGTGGGCCAGAGGGGCACATGCCCTCCAAGCCGGTGGCCAAGCAGCTGCTTCTTTACAGACTGCAGGGCGGCCCTGTATCTTTCATTGTGTACATGTGCCAGCTGGGCATCTGCAGCCCAGAACAGCCGGCACAGGCCACGTTCTTATGCCTGCCGGAGAGAAGCTTCAGCCGCTGAGCAGTACGAGAGGGCAGACATCTTTGATTCTTGTAAGGCCACGACCCCACTATCAGTATTTGGTCAGTATTCGGTCAGTATTTTTTCACAGGAGTTGGTGATAAATGCAGAATTGGTGACTTGTTTCTATTATACCTTTTCTCTGATTGTTACTGACCTGGTTTTGGCTCCCACTCCTGAGAAAATATACTGACCAAATACTGATAGTGGGGCCGTGGCCTTAGCCTGAGCTCCGGATAGTGGTCAGGACAGGAGATTTATACTCTTTGTAGAGTGTGGAAGTGGCAGGACGCTGCTCACCTCCTGACAAGTCCAGGGCCAGATCCTGAATGTTATCTATGGTCGCTCTGCTGAGGATCAGAAAGATTTATTGTAGCAGATGGACCCTTCAAGCAGGTTGGGGTCGTGCTGTCAGTGTGAGATCATCGGCTCTCGATCTGTATGAATGTTCAAATCACATCAGACCTGAGATCGAGACACTTCAGACCTTACTATACAGACCCCTGCCCCAGACTGATCCTGCACCAGCTACAGGGCCAGAGCCGGCATAACCACCCATTGCACCAGGGCAAGTGCCAGGGCCCTGGGCAAGAGGGGGGGGGGGCCCACTCACAGTTGGGGACACTGGAACGCTATTGGGCCTGTGAGTTGGGGGGGCCCGGTGTAACCCCCCCCCGTGCTTTACGGTGTTTGAAATACTCACCTCTCGTCATACCCTGCTGGCCGCAGGTCCAGTCTCCTCTGCGTCTTCTGACTCTGTGACGTCTCAGTGTTGAAGAGACAGGACTTGTAGCCAGCAGGGTATGAGGAGAGGTGAGTATTTTATTTATTTTTTATGTATGGAGCCCATTCTCTATGGAGCATTATATGGGGCCCATTCTCTATGGAGCATTATATGGGGCCCATTATTCTGCATGGAGTAATATATGGGGTCAATTATGGTGTAATGAGCATTCTATGGGGTTCATTATTGTGTATAGAGCATTATATGGGGCCTATTATTCTTTATGGAACATGATATGGGGTCCATTATTCAGTATGGAGCCCATTCTGTATAGAGGACTATGTGGTGCCCATAATACTGTATGGAGTACTATGTAGTGCCCATAATACTGTATGGAGGACTATGTGGTGTCCATAATACTGTATGGAGGACTATGTGGTGCCCATAATACTGTATGGAATACTATGTAGTGCCCATAATACTGTATGGAGGACTATGTGGTGTCCATAATACTGTATGGAGGACTATGTGGTGCCCATAATACTGTATGGAGGACTATAATGTACAGTCTAAAATGAAAACTTTTGAATCCCCCCTTGACACGCCCCATGCACTGTGAGGATTCGCCGGTTTCTGAGCTATTATAGAATTTACAATAGATATCACTCATGTAATGTAAGAAGTACCGTATTTTTCGGACTATAAGATGCACCAGACCATAAGACGCACCTAGGTTTTAGAGGAGGAAAATAAAAAAATAAAAATTTAAGCCAAAAATGTGTTCATGATGCACTTTTAAGGGGGAGGGGGTCTTCTGCTGACACTGGTATAGGGGTAATGTCCCCCAATTCTGACAATATCCCCCATCCTGGTATATATGCCCCCCCCCTTCCTTTTATACGTGGTCCCCATCCTGGTATGCATGGAACCCCTCATCTCTATCCCGGTATGCATGGCACCCCTCATCCCTATCCCGGTATGCATGGCACCCCTCATCCCTGTCCCGATATGCATGGCACCCCTCATCCCTGTCCCGGTATGCATGGCTCCCCTCATCCCTGTCCCGGTATGCATGGCACCCCTCATCCCTGTCCCAGTATGCATGGCACCCCTCATCCCTGTCCCTGTATGCATGGCACCCCTCATCCCTGTCCCGGTATACATGGCACCCCTCATGCTTATCCTGGTATAGTGGTATGCATGGCACCCCTCATCGCTGTCCTGGTATGTATGGCACCCCTCATCCCTGTCCCGGTATGCATGGCACCCCTAATCCCCATCATGCTGCATATGGCCCCCTCAGCGTTACCCTGGTATGCATGGCACCCCTCATCCCTGTCCCGGTATGCATGGCACCCCTCATCCCTGTCCCGGTATGCATGGCACCCCTCATCCCTGTCCCAGTATGCATGGCACCCCTCATCCCTGTCCCAGTATGCATGGCACCCCTCATCCCTGTCCCGGTATGCATGGCACCCCTCATCCCTGTCCCGGTATGCATGGCACCCCTCATCCTTATCCTGGTATAGTGGTATGCATGGCACCCCTCATCGCTGTCCTGGTATGTATGGCACCTCTAATCCCCATCATGCTGCACATGGCCCCCTCAGCGTTACCCTGGTATGTATGGCCCCCTCAGCGTTACCCTGGTATGTATGGCCCCCTCAGCATTACCCTGGTATGTATGGCCCCCTCAGCGTTACCCTGGTATGTATGGCCCCCTCAGCGTTACCCTGGTATGTATTGCCCCCTCTTCCTTATCCTGGTATGCATGGTCCCCCTAATCCCCATCTTCTGCACATAAAAGAAAATAAACACTGATACTCACCTTTCTTCTCTCCTCCAGCGCCGCGTCCTGTCTGCCCGTACTGATCTCTCCATGTGAGCCGCGCATGACATCACTGCCATGCGTGGCTCACAAGGAGAGATCAGCTGCCAGAAGTCACTGCTCCCCATGCCGGGACTGTGTGCGCTGGGAGCAGTGACTTCACTCTCCTTCATAGCCGGCACACACCGTAGCCGCGCTGCGGCTCCTGCTACTGCCGGGCTATCGCGTGTGCCCGCTTATTAAAGGGCATAAATATTCACCCCCTCACCATGCCCATGGGCGTGGAGAGAGGTTGAATATTCATGCCCTTTAACAGCGGGCACAGGCGATTCTGGCAGGAGCCACAGCGCGGCTAAACTGTGTGCTGCTAATAAGGAGCATGAATATTCATTTTCTTTAGCAGCGGGGACAGTGTAGGCTGTAGCGGGCGGCTGCTGCCTCCTGTGCCCCGCTCCTCTACCGCTCCCCCCACACACCACATATATATACCCCCCCCCCCAACATTTGGACTATAAAACGCACCCCCCATTTTCCTCCAAAATTTTGGAGGGAAAAAAGTGCGTCTTATAGTCCGAAAAATACTGTAAGTGAAATTTTTGGCATTGTACTATATCTATATTTCTCTGCCTTATCTGTGCATCATGAATTGTGGTATGTGTTAAAGGGACCCACTGAGACTCTTTTGAGCCTACGAAAACCTGGAGCCGGCCCTGTACAGGACGTCACAGATTATATCTATACTGCCATCTATACAATGTGATGTCTGGTAGTCGGTGCAGGATCAGTCCAGGGCATATATGATCTAATGTCAGTGCACAATAAAGTACATACTGTACATTGCTGACATACTGTGACTACAGACATCAGATCTTATACAGTATATATATTGCTGTATGTATATACATGTATATGACTGTAGATACCACCAAAATAAAACAATAGGTGCTTATTGACGCTAAAATAAATATTGCAAAAATTAAAAGACAATTCTACAGAGTATAACATTGGAGGACCCCAAGTCACCAACACATGAGTATCACATATATAGAGACAGTAGTGAATATATATATACTAGATGGTGGCCCGATTCAAACGCATCGGGTATTCTAGAATATGTATGCGGTACACCGGGCGCAATCAGCACAGCGGTGTTTAAATTTGGCGCCAATATCGCTTATTGGTCCCGGCCGCGACCAATCAGCGAATTGTATTAGTGAGGACCGGGGAGCGGCGCTGCGGGAGATGACCGGCTGCTCGCAGCAGAAGTATCCCGACCGGCGGCGCCGCTCCCCGGTCCTCCCTTCACACTTGCCGTCGGGAGATCAGCGGCCCTAGCCGCTGATCTCCTGACGGTAGCCGCATGGAGGTCAGCGGCGCTGCCAGTCGGGGTACTTCGGCTACATCGCCGCTGACCTCTGTGAAGAGCGGTGTTTAAATTTGGCGCCAATATCGCTGATTGGTCGCTGCCGACGGCCGCGAACAATCAGCGATATTGTCGCCAAGTTTAAACACCGTTGTGCTGATTGGTCTCGGCCGCCGGCCCCAACCAATCAGCGATATTGGCGCCAATTTAAACACCGCTGTGCTGATTGGCGCAGAGCAGTGTTTAGACTTGGCGCCAATATAGCTGATTGGTCGCGGCCGTCGGCAGCGACCAATCAGCGTCGTATTAGTGTGGGCCTGGGAGCGGCGCTGCTTATGCGGGTACTTCCGCTGCTAGCAGCTGGGAGATGACCGGCTGCTCGCAGCAGAAGCATCCCGACCGGCGGCGCCACCGCTCCCCGGTCCTCCCTTCACACTTACCGTCGGGAGATCAGCGGTCCTAGCCGCTGATCTCCCGACGGTAGCCGCATGGAGGTCAGCGGCGCCGCCGGTCAGGGTAGTTGTTCTGCGATCAGCCGGGAGATGACTGGCTAGCGCCGGTCATCTCCCGGCTGCATCGCCGCTGACCTTCGTGCGGCAGATGAGCCGCTAACTTCTGCCATCTTTTTTCTGAAATCCCGCGTCGCTGATTGGCCGCGGCCGAACCAATCAGCGACGCGGGATTTTCTAGACAGACAGACAGATGGGATAAGACAATTATATATATTAGATATATGCCTATAACATGGTTGCCAAAAAAAATCCTAATGATTGCACGCATATGTAGCACAATGTGAATGTTAATCTATATATATAATCGTCTTATCCCGTCTGTCTGTCTGTCTGTGTGTCTGTCTGTCCAGGAAATCCCGCGTCGCTCATTGGTCCGCCAGCGGCCAATCAGCGCCGCGGGATTTCTGAAAAAAGATGGCGGCCGTTAGCGGCTCATTTGCGGGACGGAGCTCAGCGGCGATGCAGCCGGGAGATGACCGGCGCGTGGCGCTCATCTCCCGGCCGGTACCAGCAGAAGGAACCCGACCGCCGGACCCATCTGCGGGACTGAGATGCATCCGGGAGATGAGCGGCGCGAGGCGCTCATTTCCCGGCCGGTATCAGCGGAAGGACCGCCGGCGCCGCTGACCTCCATGCGGAAGGGAGGACCGGGGAGCGGCCCTGCGGGTCGGGATACTTCTCCTGCGAGCGCCCGCTATGTCCCGGGTTCTTGCAGCGTAAGTAGCCGCACAGGCAGCGCCGCTCCCCGGTCCTCACCAAGACGATTCGATGATTGGTCGCGGTCTTCGGACCCGACCAATCACTGATCTTAGCGCAAAACTTAAACACCGCTGTGCTGATTGGTCGCCGACGCTGCCCGCGACCAATCACCGATTTGGGCACCAAATTTAAATATCGGCCGCGACCAATCAGCACAGCGGTGTTTAAATGTGGAGCCAAGATCGGTGATTGGTCGCGGCCGATATTTAAATTTGGCGCCCAAATCGGTGATTGGTCGCGAGCCAAGACAGCGACCAATCACCGATTTGTGCGCCAGATTTAAATAGCGGCCGCGACCAATTGGATGTCAGCGGCGCTGCCTGTGCCGGTACTTCCGCTCCGAGAACCCGGGACATGAGCGGGCGCTCGGAGCAGAAGTATCCGGACCCGCAGCGCCGCTCCCCGGTCCTCCCTTCACACCCTAGCCGCTGATGTCCCCACAGTATCTGCATGGTGTTACAAAGGTCCGGACATTTGTGTTAAAAATCGCTGATTGGTCGCCGGCGCTGCCCGCGACCAATCACCGATTTGGGCGCCAAATTTAAATATCGGCCGCGACCAATCAGCACAGCGGTCTTTAAATGTGGAGCCAAGATCGGTGATTGGTCGCGGCCGATATTTAAATTTGGCGCCCAAATCGGTGATTGGTCGCGGGCAGCGCCCGCGACCAATCAGCGATTTTTAACACAAATGTCCAGACCTTTGTAACACCATGCAGATACTGTGGTGACATCAGCGGCTAGGGTGTGAAGGGAGGACCGGGGAGCGGCGCTGCGGGTCGGGATACTTCTGCTCCGAGCGCCCGCTCATGTCCCGGGTTCTCGCAGCGGAAGTACCCGCACAGGCTGCGGCACTCCCCGATCCTCACTAATACAATTCCGCTCCCCGCTCCTCACCAATACGATTAGCTGATTGGGCGCGTGCGGAGAGCGTGACCAATCAGTGATCTTGGCGCTAAAGTTAAACACTGCTCTGCTGATTGGTCGCGGCCGCTGCCCGTGACCAATCACCGATTTGGGCGCCACATTTAAATAGCGGCCGCGACCAATCACTGATCTTGCCGCCACATTTAAACACTGCTGTGCTAATTGGTCGCGAACGCCAGCCGCAACCAATCAGCGATTTTGGCGCCAAATTTAAACAACGCTCTGCTGATTGGTCGCGGTCAGCGGTCGCGACCAATCAGCAGTATCGGCGCCAAATTTAAAAACCGCTCTGCTGATTGGTCGCGACTAATCAGCGATTTTGGTGCCAAATTTAAACACGCTCTCCAGTTCTCACTAACACGGTTCGCTGATTGGTCGCGGTCGCCGCCCGTGACCAATCTCCGATATTGCCGCCAAATTTAAACACCGCTTTGCTGATTGGTCGCGGTTGCCAAACGCGACCAATCAGCGATTTTGGCGCCAAATTTAAACACCGCTCTGCTAATTGCGCCCGTTCGGCCGCATACATATTCTAGAATACCCGATGCCTTAGAATCGGGCCACCATCTAGTCGATATATAGTTGACAATAACCAAGGGGAAATGTAAGTGTTTTTAGAACTACTAAGAAGATAACTTCTTACACTCACAAGCCCAAGTGAGTACACATATATAGTATATAATATTAAACTCTGTAAAGAATCTCCTATAAAATAATACATTCAAAATGGAGGAGCAGTAGTTACAAGGCAACTTAAATGTCCAAGTGAGTAAATGTGGGATGTGGTCCTATGTGCACCAATGTACCTTTCGTCCTTGCTTCATCAGGGGCCCCCAAAACATCCATTTTGGATGTTTTATTTTATAGGAGATTCCTTATAGAGCTTAATATTATATGCTATATATGTGTACCCACTTGGGCTTGTGAGTCTATTGTGGTATAGCGACAAGCTCGGCTGTATGCGTAGGTAAAACACAAGATACTGTCTCTTTAAATTCTCATGTTAGTTTATTTAGCAGTCATAAACTACCCTTGAGTCCATAAATAGAAACACAGCCCATTCAGCTAAAGAGACAAAACAAAATGCAAAACTTTCAGAACTTTCAGCAGAGTCCTTATCTCGGCCAAGGTCTGGCCACTCACAATTAGCTACACACAGGTTGATCACAGCATGTGCTAGCTCCTTCCTGGAACAAAGTTTCCCCAGGTACTGAACACACCTGAGTGTCAGGGCTGACTATTTAAAGCCCAGACACTCCCCTGATTGGAATGAAGGTAGATAACGTTCCTCCCTACACTTTCGTTATCCACTGAAAACATTCCCTTGTAAATGTGGTTCTATTAACTCTCTCTGCACCTACTTGTGCATGAGAACTTGTATGTTTTCACATCACTGAGTCTAAGAGTCTCAGCGACACATACCTCCCTTCTGACACACTACCAGAGACTTTGTCACACTATGAAGATATCCTTTTAGTAGTTCTACAGACGCTTACATTTCCCCTTAGTTAATGTCAATTATATAGATTAACATTCACATTGTGCTACGTATCTGTGCAATCATTAGGATTTTTTATTTTTTGCAACCATATTATAAATATATATATAATATATATATACAGTACAGACCAAAAGTTTGGACACACCTTCTCATTTAAAGATTTTCTGTATTTTCATGACTATGAAAATTGTGCATTCACATTGCAGGCTTCAAAACTATGAATTAACACGTGTGGAATTATATACTTAACAAAAAAGTGTGAAACAACTGAAAATATGTCTTATATTCTAGGTTCTTCAAAGTAGCCACCTTTTGCTTTGATGACTGCTTTGCACACTCTTGGCATTCTCTTGATGAGCTTCAAGAGGTATTCACCGGAAATGGTCTTCCAACAATCTTGAAGGAGTTGCCAGAGATGCTTAGCACTTGTTGGCCCTTTTGCCTTCACTCTGCGGTCCAGCTCACCCCAAACCATCTCGATTGGGTTCAGGTCTGGTGACTGTGGAGGCCAGGTCATCTAGCGTATCACCCCATCACTCTCCATCTTGGTCAAATAGCCCTTACACAGCCTGGAGGTGTGTTTGGGGTCATTGTCCTGTTGAAAAATAAATGATGGTCCAACTGAACGCAAACCAGATGGAATAGCATGCCGCTGCAAGATGCTGTGGTAGCCATGCTGGTTCAGTATGCCTTCAATTTTGAATAAATCCCGAACAGTGTCACCAGCAAAGCACCCCCCCACCATCACACCTCCTCCTCCATGCTTCACGGTGGGAACCAGGCATGTAGAGTCTATCCGTTCACCTTTTCTGTGTCACACAAAGACACGGTGGTTGGAACCAAAGATCTCAAATTTGAACTCATCAGACCAAGGCACAGATTTCCACTGGTCTAATGTCCATTGCTTGTGTTCTTTAGCCCAAACAAGTCTCTTCTACTTGTTGCCTGTCCTTAGCAGTGGTTTCCTAGCAGCTATTTTACCATGAGGGCCTGCTGCACAAAGTCTCCTCTTAACAGTTGTAAAGATGTGTCTGCTGCTAGAACTCTGTGTGGCGTTGACCTGGTCTCTAATCTGAGCTGCTGTTACCTGCGATTTCTGAGGCTGGTGACTCGGATAAACTTATCCTCAGAAGCAGAGGTGACTCTTGATATTCCTTTCCTGGGGCGGTCCTCATGTGAGCCAGTTTCTTTGTAGCGCTTGATGGTTTTTGCAACTGCACTTGGGGACACATTCAAAGTTTGCCCAATTTTTCGGACTGACTGACCTTCATTTCTTAAAATAATGATGGCCACTCGTTTTTCTTTACTTAGCTGCTTCTTTCTTGCCATAATACAAATTCTAACAGTCTATTCAGTAGGACTATCAGCTGTGTATCCACCTGACTTCTGCACAACACAACTGATGGTCCCAACCCCATTTATAAGGCAAGAAATCCCACTTATTAAACCTGACAGGGCACACCTGTGAAGTGAAAACCATTTCTGGTGACTACCTCTTGAAGCTCATCAAGAGAATGCCAAGAGTGTGCAAAGCAGTCATCAAAGCAAAAGGTGGCTACTTTGAAGAACCTAGAATATAAGACATATTTTCAGTTGTTTCACACTTTTTTGTTAAGTATATGATTCCACATGTGTTAATTCATAGTTTTGATGCCTTCAGTGTGAATGTACAATTTTCAAAGTCATGAAAATACAGAACAATCTTTAAATGAGAAGGTGTGTCCAAACTTTTGGTCTGTACTGTATGTGCTCATTTCTACAGTGGGGAAAATAAGTATTTGATACTTTGCCGATTTTGCAAATTTTCCCACCTACAAAGAATGGAGAGGTCTGTAATTTTTATCGTAGGTCACTTCACTTGTGAGAGACAGAATCTAAAAGTAATCCAGAAAATTACTTTGTTTGATTTTTACATAATTCATTTGTATATTATTGCATGAAATAAGAATTTTTATGCAATAGAAAAACAGAACTTAATATTTGGTACAGAAACTTTTGTTTGCAATTACAGAGGTCAGACGATTCCTGTAGTTCTTGACCAGGTTTGCACGCACTGCAGCAGGGATTTTGGCCCCCTCCTTCATACAGATCTTCTCCAGATCTTTCAGGTTTCGGGGCTGTCACTGGGCAGCATTGAGTTTCAACTCCCTCCAAAGATTTTCTATTGGGTTCAGGTCTGGAGACTGGCTAGGCCACTCCAGGACCTTGAAATGCTTCTTACGGAGCCACACCTTAGTTGCCTGGCTGTATATTTCGGGTCATTGTCCTGCTGAAAGACCCATTCTTGACCTTTCTCAGAATTATCTCATGAGGCGAGATCTTGCATGGAGCCCCAGACTAAGGAAGATTAACAGTCATCAATCTATATAGCTATAATATATGACGCGCCCCCTGGACCGTGGGGTACTCGGTGCAGGGCCGGTCGGTGCAGGGGAGATGTCACAGTGGCGGTGACCCGATCCGTGACCCAGGGCAGTCAATAAAAGGAGATATTTACAGGGGATGTATAGTTTTTATATACAGTTCGTGACGCCATCTGTGGTATGCGGTTATATGTAGCCGCCGCTGCGGAGCAGGTCCTCTGGAGCTGGTGTAAATGCAGCACAGTTGGTTTACCCCTCCACAGGTAGAGCTTAGCTCCAGGGCTGTGCTGAGATGTTATGGATGTTGCTGTTGCAGTTGTAGTGCAGGGGGTGATGGCGCGGCCAGAATAATTCACAGAGACAGTGGGGTGCAGTCTTCAGGGCTTACTCACAGTTGTTTACTTCCTCAGGTTACACTTTCTGGACTACGACCTCCCACATCACGCTGCTTTCACCAGGCAGGGGTGCAGCAAACTCCCAGGTGTTTCAAAAGTGCCTGACAGGACCCCGTTCTATATGACCTCCTCAGCCGTCTTTCTGCGCTGGCCCTCACCCTTCTTGCCCTGTGCCTCGCCAAACAATGTCCCTAGTCGGTATCCTCGGATCTTTCTGGGCAACCTGGAGTTCCCTGGATCCTATGTGGTTACCTTTTTGGCGACTTGAGTGCGGATGTGGCAACTGCACCCTGAAAGTACAGAAGCCTCCGGTTCCTAGTTGAACTTTGTAATACTCACTAGTTAGGGGCCGGTCCCCTCTGCGGCTTGATCCCTCCACCGCCTGGCAGATTCGGGCATACAGGTGGCCTCCAGCACTGCCCGTACCCCTGGGATCCCTTCCACGCTCCTGGAGCCTTTCTCCTGCTCCTCTCTCTCTCTTTTCAGTCTTGGGCCTCTCTGGCTAGGCCCTCCTCCTGAGCAGAGCTCCTACAGAGCTCCTGCTCCCAACTCTTCCTCTCACTGAAGAACCCTTCTAGATTGTTCCACCTTCTTTTTATATCACTTCTTACTGAGCTCCCCTGATTTACTTCCTCCACCCACACCAACTACATGGTTCCCCCTATTTTGGTTCCCCCCACTCCAGCCAGGGACAGGGCTCAGAAGGGAAGCGACGCATCTTGCCCCTCCTGCTGGTCTGGAGTAGTGTAGTGTTGGATGCAGGTGTTAGGGTCCCGGGCAGCGCTCTATCCTTACCTGAGAGTGAGATACCACACCTCTGGGTGAGATGCAGTACCTCTGTGGCGACTTAACCCACAGGGGCGCAACATATACACACATATATAATTCTAGACAATCGTGTTAAAAATGATGGTCGGCTTCCAGAAAAAAAGAGATCTCCCAGACAAGTAAGCAAATGTCCCGGGCACAGCCAAAGTCTACTGAAACCTCTTGAAAGGCTGCTTTTCTAATACTTCTTGTATGAGAACCTGAGATGCTACGTTAACCACTTCGCGCTAGAGCCTGTTTTTGCCTTCGTGACCGAGCCAATTTTTTCAATTCTGACCACTGTCACTTTATGAAGTAATTACTCTGGAACGCTTCAACTGATTCCCCTGATTCTGAGATTGTTTTTTCGTGACATATTGTACTTCATGATAGTGGTAAAATTTCTTCGACATCACTTGCGTTTATTTGTGAAAAAATCGGAAAATTTTGGAAATTTTGCAATTTTCAAACTTTGAATTTTCATGCCCTTAAATCAGAGAGATATGTCACACAAAATAGTTAATAAATAACATTTCCCACATGTCTACTTCACATCAGCACAATTTTGCAACCAAATTTTTTTTTTTGTTAGGAAGCTATAAGGGTTAAAAGTTGACCAGCGATTTCTCATTTTTACAACAAAATTTGCAAAAACATTTTTTTAGGGACCACATCTTATTTGAAGTCACTTTGAGGGGCCTTTATGACAGAAAATACCCAAAAGTGACACCATTCTAAAAACTGCACCCCTCAAGGTGCTCAAAACCACATTCAATAAGTTTATTAACCCTTCAGGTGGTTCACGGGAATTTTTGGAATGTGGAAGAAAACAATGAACATTTAACTTTTTTTCACAAAAATTTACCTTAGAGCCAATATTTTTTAATTTTCGCAAGGGTAACAGGAAAAAATGGACTCCAAAATGTGTTGTGGAATTTCTCCTGAGCACGCTGATACCCCATATGTGGTGCAAAACCACTGTTTGGGCGCACGGCATGGCTCGGAAGGTAAGGAACGCCATTTGACTTTTGGAATGGAAATTTGGCTGGAATCGATAGCGGACGCCATGTTGCATTTGGAGAGCCCCTGAGGTGCCTAAACAGAGGAAACCCCCAACAAGTGACCGAATTTTACAATCTACTCCTCTGTATAAATTAATCTAGTGGTGGGAAAATAAGTAGATAGGTAAATGGTCACTAATCCCATAGATGAATTCCCAGAGAGGTGTCATTTCCAAAATGGGGTCACTTCATGGGGGATTCTGCTGTTCTGGCACTTTTCAGAGGCGCTAAGTACCATAACTAAAGAATCCCCCCTGAAGTGACCCCATTTTGGAAATGACACCCGTCTGGGAATTCATCTATGGGTTTAGTGACCATTTTAACTCAATGGATGATTACCAGAAACAAGCACACAATGGAAGGTTTAGATTCTGGAGAACCCCCCCCACCCCTGGAAATGAAGTGAGCTCTACTCGAATGTGTCATTCACTAAATGAACCAAATGTTTGAATGACAAAATGGGATACATTTTTACAGTTTAAAAACGTGGTTCTGTGTGGAAGATTTTAAAGCAGTCAGTGATGCATAAGGCTGGCAATGATGGTCATTGTGGGCAATAGTAGCGGGTATCACGCCTCATTCCTCTCTTAGTACATACACGACATCTTTTCTGGGGATTCCTTCTCGTTTGTTGCTGGAATAAGTGCAATAAAATGTCACTCAGTGAGTCTTTTCACATCCTCAGATTCTAATGGATGAGCGGGGCTAACACTTTCAAAAACAAGATTTTCAATTACCTTTTCTTGATGATCAAGAAAAGGATTGGAATTTCCTGCTTTTTTGTACAACACAAAAGAATTGTATGTGGCCACCTGAAACAAATAAATAACCAACTTTTTATACCAGGTATATGACTTTCTTGATACCTGGTATGGCTGTAGAACCTGGTCTGCAAGGTCCACACCCCCCATGTGTTTGTTGTAGTCAATGACTGACACAGGTTTTTGCTTCGGAGTGGTGGATCCTAGTTCTACAGTGGCCCTTGTGGCATCTGTGTGGATCGAGCTGAGGACAAAAATATCCCTCTTATCCCTATACTTCAGGGCAAGCAGCTCTCCGTTGCGTACAGCCCCTGGCTGCCCCTTTTGGAACTTTTGGGTGACCAATGGTTGTGGAAACCCCTGACGGTTTTTACGAATGGTCCCACAAGCTCCGATGTTGTGTTCAACCAGACTTTTAAATAGGGGTATGCTGGTGTAATAATTGTCCACATATAGATTGTAGCCTTTTTGAAAAAATGGACTTATCAGCTCCCAAACAATTTTTCCAGATGTCCCCAGATAAGTAGGGCATCCTGGTGGGTTTAGTTGGCTATCTTTCCCCTCATATATGCGAAAAGCAGATGTGTATCCGGTTGAACTTTCGCACATTTTATAGAGCTTTATTCCAAACCTTGCCCTTTTAGATGGGATAAATTGCTTGAGGAGCAGTGTTCCTTTGAATTTTTACAAGGGACTCATCTATAGAAATATTTTGTGTTGGGGTGTAGAGCCTTCAGATTTTTTCTGACAAATTTTCAATGATGGGTCTAATTTTATATAACCTGTCATGCTCTGGGGCATTTCTGGGCATGCATTGACTATTGTCGTTAAAATGCCAAAACCGCATGAGCATTTCATAACGGGTCCTAGGAAGAACGACTGAAAACATAGGGGTGGCTTGAACAGGGTGGTTGGACCAGTAGGATCGAATGCTCGGTTTTTTAACAAGCCCCATGGCAAATGTAAGTCCTAAATTTTTTTTGATTTCCGGGACATTAGTTGGTGTCCATAAATTTGCCCTAGCATAGTAACATCGGGGATTCTGGCTTATGAATTGGGATGCGTATAAATTTGTTTGCACGACAATAAGCTCTAGCAAGCTGTCTGTAAAAAACAAATTAAAAAAATGAATTGGTCCAAAATCTTCCACCTTCACATTTATACCAGGAATTGCGTTGAAATCAGGGCTGAATGGAGCAGCCGAATCCGAAGCCTCCCATCTGGGAAATGCTATATCACGTGGCAAAGCCCCTTGTACACTGGCATGCGCCAATTCACTAGTAGCAGGGACAGCGCTTGTACTGGGCAGTGTTCCCTGATTTGGAGACGTTTCTCCAGTAGCGCTATTTGCCCCTATTGTTGTACTGGTCCTTGGGCTTGAGGATGGACCAGAATCACTGCTCATTTCTGAGCTCTCAGTGTCGCCGCTACTAAAGCCCTCAAAATCCACATCTCCATCTGAGATTGCACTGTCATCAGTGTCAGAACATAGCAGGGCATACACCTCTTCTGCGGTATAAGTCTGACAGGCCATTATATTTGGTTTTATATTATTTGACAGGACTGGACTGGTCGGACTGGACTGACCGGACTGGACTGACCGGACTGACTGGACTTACCGGACTGGACTGGACTGACCGGACTGGACTGACCGGACTGGACTGACTGGACTGGACTGACCGGACTGACTGGACTGGACTGACCGGACGGGACTGGACTGACCGGACCGGACTGACTGGACTGGACTGACTGGACTGGACTGACCTGACAGGACTAACTGACCTGACCTGACAGGACTGACTGACCTGACCTGACAGGACTGACTGACCTGACAGGACTGACTGACTGACAGGACTGACTAACCCTAACCTAACTCTTACTTTCTTTTTTTTTTTTTTACTTTCACAGTGGCAAGGCTGACACAGCTCTTGTCACACTGTTTCTCCTCTGCTCTCTCACTGAGATCGGAGGGGAAACAGTGTATTTATCAGGCAGATCGCCCGGGAGAGTTTGTTGCTAAAACAAACTTCCCTAGTGATCTCTCTGATTGGCTGGTGTGACGCTGACATCATCGAGACCTGAGCCAATCAGGTCTCGATGAGGTCAGAGGTCACAGCATCAGGATCCCCTCGCTGCTGAGGTATGTGGGGGTCCCGATCACCGACCACCGGCTGTCACTATCTTTTAAATGCCGCGATCGCTATGGATAGCTTCATCTAGAAGATAAGAACAGGTTAACATCAAGGGGACCTGATCCAATCAGGTCCCCATGATCTCACATGTCAGAGCTATCGCTCTGCACCGGAACCGCAGCGCTTGCAGGACCCTGGGGGGTCTTAACATTGCAGGACCACCCACCTTTTTTAAACGTCGGCGTTGCACAGAGCCCAGGCAGCACCGACGTTTATGTACAGTGGGCGGTCCTGAACCAGTTAACAGATGGAGCATCATGTCCTTCAGACCACCACTTTTATGGCCTGGTATTATTGTAGCTTGGATTAGGGTATACAACAACCATGCTTTGTGCACTGCAGTCTACACTCGTCCAGTCCAGTCGGGCCTCCCTGACTGTTGGTCAGTAAGATATGTGTAAGTATTTTCTGTATGATATATTATTCTGCTGATACAACTAGTGAGACCTCCGGGCACAAAGATTTCATTCTTTTGTCTGAGTTAAATGCTTTGAAAAACATGATTCAATCCGAGCACCATATCTAAGGAGTCTCGCCACGTGAAGCTAGTTTCATGAAAACGTGCCTCCATTTTTTACTTATTAAAGTGTTGTACAAGGTCTGACCTCGTGTTTTTACCATAAACCATAATCATTTTATAATAAATCTGCCAGATGCTGCGGGGGAAGAGATACTGGCACCATGCCTGCCCTGTGCATCAGTAATCACAGGACACCCCTATAAATATCTGACATAAAAGGACATTGAACATTAACTGAACAAAATGTACAGCAATTCTTTCTATCTCTGTATGCCCCTGAAGAAAATCATTCTACATATCCGCATATTTAAGTGACCCTCCACAGGAGCATCATTATGAACCCTAAGGTGTCATTACAGGGGTCTCATGGTCATCAGCTAGAACATTGAAACAAATGATGGGACATGTGAAATGTAATCCTTCTTACATGGGACATGTAGACCACCTTCCATTTATCCTGCGGCCTATAGTTATACGGAGCTATTCTGTAGTAGGTGTGTAGATATTGTGATCTTTTGGCCACTTTACCTGCATACAAATCTACTTCTGTATTTCTGTGCTCCAGCTCTGTGTGCTGCTTGGTCTGGAATACGTGAGCTGCGGGGACTTTAACACCTTCCTTCTGGAGAAGGGGCGGCTTGACATCCCCAGCGCAAGGTACATTTTATGTTACCTACAAACCTGATCATAACTGTATACAAATGTCTAGCATTGATCCGTTCACTTCGGTGCTGTATTATCTGCCTTTGGGTTCTGGTGTTTTTAATATAAAAAATATTGTAGATTGCAGCGAAATTAGCCCGAACATTGACAGAAATCTGAGTGGCCTCATTATTCTTCAGTGGGATCTGGCAGGATTTGTTGTATGTTCTGCATATGGTCATCTTGTTCTAATCGTCTAGTCCAGTGGTCCCCAACCTTTTTTGCACCAGGGACCGGCTTGAAGCAAGATCATTTTTCCATGGCCCAGCAAGGAGGGGGTGGGGTGGGTGGGGCTTTGGTCATATGGGGGCGGGGTAATGGAGGGATTTGGAGTTTAGTGCATACTTATCATATAGTGTAGACCAGGTCCCCGCCAGGAGCTATGCCAGGAGCCCCACATAATGTGCTGTGCCAGGAGCCGCATCACTGAGGCCCCATCACGCCCTGCAGCAGGACAGGGCAGCTGTCCTGACAGCTGCTGTTCAGCTGCATTTACTTCATCCCAGGGGCGGACACAGACTGTAGTGGGCCCCTGTGCAAGAAATTTTTGGGGGCCCCCCCCGCCCTTCATAAGGCAACAAAGTTATGTAAACATAACCCCCCCATGTGCATCTCTCATCCCCCCATGTGCAGCTCACCCCCGTGCATCTCTCATCCCCCTCCGTGCATCTCTCATCCCCCTCCGTGCATCTCTCATCCCCCTCCGTGCATCTCTCATCCACCCCCCGTGCATCTCTCATCCCCTCCGTGCATCTCTCATCCCCTCCGTGCATCTCTCATCCACCCCCCGTGCATCTCTCACCCCCCCGTGCATCTCTCACTCCCCCGTGCATCTCTCATCCACCCCCCGTGCATCTCTCATCCCCCCGTGCATCTCTCACCCCCCCCGTGCATCTCTCATCCACCCCCCGAGCATCTCTCATCCCCCCCGTGCATCTCTCACCCCCCCGTGCATCTCTCACCCCCCCGTGCATCTCTCATCTCTCCCCTCCCTCCCATGTGCATCTCTCATCTCTCCCCTCCCCCCATGTGCATCTCTCATCTCTCCCCTCCCCCCATGTGCATCTCTCATCTCTCCCCTCCCCCCCATGTGGATCTCTCATCTCTCCCCTCCCCCATTTGCATCTCTCATCTCTCCCCTCCCCCCCATGTGGATCTCTCATCTCTCCCCTCCCCCATGTGCATCTCTCATCTCTCCCCTCCCCCCCATGTGGATCTCTCATCTCTCCCCTCCCCCATGTGCATCTCTCATCTCTCCCCTCCCCCCATGTGCATCTCCCATTCCCCCCACTCCTAGTTAATTGTATTTAAAAAAAAATAAAACTTGTTATACTTACCCCCATGCGATCCCTGCAGAATCCTGGCGCTCGTCCAAATCGCTGACACCAGGTTCTCCTGACTTCCGGCCATGTGACGGCGCCGTCACATGACCGGAAGTCAGGGGAATCATGAAGGTGCTGCCGCAGCAGCGCAGCGCTAAGATGTCCCGGACCCGGCGCTTAGCATGCGGCCGGGGGCCCCATGAGGAGAGAGACGCACAAGAGGGGGGCTCCGAGGGGGCTCCTACCGGCCGGGCCCCATACTGGAGTCAGGGCAGTCATGCCCTGATGGCGGCCCTGCTGGAGGCTGGAGGGGCCCCCTCTCCCCGCGGACCGGCTGAAAAACCCCAACGGCCCGGTCCTGGTCCGCGGACTGGCGGTTGGGGACCTCTGGTCTAGTCAATGTAGATAATATTGTCTGGAAGCAATATCTTTGTGTTTCTTGTCTTCTCCTCGGAAAGTTACACTCATTCATGTCTTTCTGTCAGATTCTATGCCGCTGAACTGGTCTGTGGAATCCAGTACCTCCACTCCAAGGGCGTCATCCACAGAGACCTCAAGCCCGAGAACATCTTGGTGGCTGAAACGGGCCATATTAAGATCACAGATTTCGGTCTCGCAATTGACAACATGCATGGAGACCGAACAGCCACCGAATACGCTGGGACTGCAGGTTACATGGCTCCTGAGGTGGGATGATAGTGCTTTCCTATTTAGTTTTCACTAAAATTACAGTCCATGGGAATGTTAACATTTTGACCTTTTTGTTCTTACTTCCATGATAGATTTTTGCTGGCGAGGAGTATAACGCCGGAGTAGACTGGTATTCTCTTGGTGTCATCTTAAAAGATATGGTTACCAGTGAGTGTACGTTCCATCTGACACTCGATGAGGCATCCTCCGGCATTGATGACATCATTAAACAGGTCAGTATAATTCCAGGTTATTAGTACTATGGGTTGTACAATATTCATTTAAATGGTGAAGTTGTGAGAATGTTTTATTGCCTCTACCGCTTACCTTCATGGGTTTTACTTTATTGTTTTTAGCTCCTACAGAAAGATCCTGCCAGACGCTTAGGAGTCCATGGTAACATCCGAGAGCACGTGTTTTTCCAGTGTATTGATTGGGTCTCTGTGGAAGCCCTGAAAGTGCCTCCACCACACATCCCTGTAGTAAGTATATGACCAGATCACATTGCACCTCTGTTAAGTATCAGTTAGCGCTGACACCAACATTAGAAAATCAACATCATCCAGAGCTGCTGGTCCTGGTCTGATGGTCCAGATCATTTCATATCATCCTTCTCCAGAACGTTTGAGATTTTGGTAATAATTATTTTTTTGTTTGTTTTGTAGCCATCTAAAGCTCATCACAGTTCTCGACCACACCATCTGGAGAAATTAGAAGCAGCAGAGGCCAAAAAGTCACCTCTTAAAGCAAAGGACCAGGCCATGTTCAAGGGATTTTCTTTTGTCAACTTGGAAACCCTTGACAAGACACCAGCTCCATAGTCATCAGAGCCAGCTGTCTTCCTCAGCCTCCAGTAGACCTTGAAGAACTGAAGATTGGACATCACTTTGATGATCATCTGAAAGCACTGCTGGAATGAAGATGACCATGGATACGACACTGAGGGACCCAAAACACAGACCCCAAAGATGAAGAAGCCAGACAATGTAATCATGCGCTGGCAGTAAGTATAAGCGCCACAACATCTGCGCTTCACTATACTCATAGGCATGTGCAGAACTTTTTACACTAACCGGTAATTGGATTTCCTCTTGCTCATGACAGCTCCATCTTTCGGTGCTGTCTTGGGCTAAGAAGAAATAACATGGTGTGCGATGGCCGGCTATTAAGGGGAGGAAGGAGGCCGGATTTTTTTTTTTAACTAACATTGCACATGTCTATGATCATTTTTACCATTACCAGTAGTAAGATTTCCTCACACTCATGAAAGTGCTGTCATGGGTGTTGGGAAGAGGTGTGTGATGGCCGGCTATTAAGGGGAGGAAGGAGGCCGGATTTTTTTTTTTTTAAATTAGCAGTTAATAATGAAGATAAGCATAGCAATGACAGAGGATCCCAATATATGACACCAAAGACAGAGATGCCAGCCGATCTACTCATACGCTGGCAGTAAGTATAAGCGCCACAACATCTGCGCTTCATTATACTCATAGGCATGTGCAGAACATTTTACCTTAACCGGTAATTGGATTTCCTCTTGCTCATAACAGCTCCAGTCTTTGGTGCTGTCTTGGGCTAAGAAGAAATAACATGGTGTGCGATGGCCGGCTATTAAGGGGAGGAGGAGGCCAGATTTTTTTTTAACTAACATTGCACATGTCTATGATCATTTTTACCTGTAACAGTAGTAAGATGACTCCTGAGACCCAACAACAAAATTTCCCCAAAAAGTCCCATGTAATAACGACAACATACAGAATTTAACCAAAACTCCTTTTAATGGTTAGAGGTCGGTCACAGCCAAAAAGGACGTGCTCAGCGCGTAACTGGTATAAAACCCGGTTAAGGCACTATTGGCCAGCTGAAACGGGTACAAATCCATATTCCACTGCCGGACTCCCGGCGCATATCATACTTCATACTGGAGAAAAACATCAAGATAGAGCAAATGACTGCTGCTGTGACTTAAATACAGAACAACCAAATAATACCAACAAAGCACACTGTACATGGGAAAAAAGGGGAGGGGTGGTGGGAAACGCAGACTGCGGGTCCCATGCTTGTGTGGAGAGAGGCAGGAAGAGGCAGGGTCTGGACTTATAAAGAGGGGAAGAGGGAGGAAGAAGAGGATTATTGGGTGAAAGCCAGGAGGAGAGGAGAAAAAGAACATGGGACACACAATTTAACCCCTTCAGCAGGGCACAGCAGTCAAGAGGCATTCAATTAAAGATTGGCGTGCCCTGCAGACTGCTGAGACCCAACAACAATATTTCCTCAAAAAGTCCCATGGAATAATGACAACACACAGATCTTAACCAAAACTCCTTTTAATGGGTAGAAGTCGGTCACAGCCAAAAAGGACTTGCTCAGTACGCAACTGGCATAAAACTCGGTTAAGGCACTATTTGCCAGCTGAAACAGGTGCGAATCCATATGCCACAGCTGGACTCCCGGAGCAAGTC
Organism: Phyllobates terribilis; assembly: GCF_046119375.1. Taxonomy (NCBI): domain Eukaryota; kingdom Metazoa; phylum Chordata; class Amphibia; order Anura; family Dendrobatidae; genus Phyllobates; species Phyllobates terribilis. The sequence continues at coordinate 193,750 of NW_027363327.1, forward strand.
AGACTTCGTACCGGAAAAAAACATCAAGATGGAGCAAATGACCGCCAAGGAGGAGCGGAGTATTTATACTTCGCTCCGACCCCCACCCATTTGGTACAAAGCCTGTTCTATGCTATCCTATAGACCGGAGAGAAAAATATCCAGCCCTATTTCCGTCAGATGGACACCATCGGGTAGCATAAGACTGGAATTGTCTCTCTCAAGTTGGTGATGCCTCATGACCACTCTGGCCTTAAAACGGATAAAGCGGGACAAGCGGGCATTAAGCGTGCGCCGAGAACGTTCAACTGCCGCCGCATCTCTCGCGCCCTACCATGCAACACGTGACATGACCTCTAACCAAATCAGAGTAAGCTCTGGAAAAAGTCTGTGGAATTTATCCACGTCGGAGCGCATGATTGTGAGGAGTTCCGCTAGTTGAAAGGAGCAGAGATCATTCCCTCCCGCAGAATTAAGGGAGAGGAAGCAGTCTGAGCTATCCGCACCACCTCAGGAAGAACCTGAGGCCAGGTCAAGCCTCTTATTCCTCTCCAAAAAACGTTGATGCCGTGGAACCCAAGACCTCTGTCACCTGGTCGACGTTCTGCTCTTTGGGATGCCCAGAAGATGTAGGAGTGGCCCAGTATCCACACTGTGTGTTTTACACCACCTATGAAGAGATAATAAAGTTAGTGAAGCAATAAATTTGGTCTGATATATCTTGAAAAACAGGAGGAACGTCGTCTACCAATGCGCTGGATCTCGGAGTTAGGCAAACCAGCACGGGCTGCTTCGGTAGCAGCTCCTATCCTTATGGAGTACGTACCAAATACCTTGAGAGGAAGGCCTATGAAAGCTAAACATTCCCGAAAAAGGGATTGAAATTGAAAAACCGTAAGAGGAGACCCATCCTCATGTGAGAAAAAGGAGTCACCAGATCGCCAGAACGATAAGTAATTATTAACAAGGGTTAAAGGACAAATAGGACCGGGGATGGCAGCAAGGGGAACCCATGAACAAATACCGGACGGGTCAATTTTCGATTTCCGAAAGTGGATACGGAGACCTCGGTCACAGGGAGTGACACCATCATACTGGAGTCCTCCTGAAGTGCGCTTGGATGGGGACACCAATTCACTAATGCGCAAAGCACCAAACCAAAAAACGCGAGTCAAAAAGCGGCAGAGAGTAGAGCAGACTTGAAAGCAGAAGAGCGGACAGCAGGAGTGGGTTGATTAGGCGGGTAAGTAAACTGAAAGAAATGGGCCGTCTGTTCCCCTGACGAGTGTGCTCCCTCCTCCAACCCATAATAGCCTGCCGAATGATGAAAACCTTAGTAACATCGTTCCAACCTAAGAGGTGAAAATAAACACCGAGATCAGATAGGCGGTTCTGTGCAACGGCTCCTGAAACACCCATACTGCGCAAGTAAAGTAAATATTCGATTGTGACCACCAGACGGGCAGCGTCGGATGCTGCTGCTGATCTATCCCCAAATAAGTTATGGCACTCATTCCATGCCTTACCGTAAGAACGCCATGTAGACGAGGCCACTGAAGATCTCACCAACTCCATCAATCTTTCTCTACCACCTCCCACATGAGGGATGGGCATGGATGTCCCTCCTCTTTGGCCGCGGGGAAACATTCCGGGAATTTCTGGCAATCGAAACGAGAAAGAGAATCAGCAATGACATTATTTGTACCCGGAACATGGCGGGCTTAAAACCAGATGTTTAAACTTAAGCATTTTAATACCAGAAATCTGAGTAATTTGATAACCAGGGGAGATGAGGATGACAAGTGATTTATGGCGTGTACAATACTCATATTGTCAGTCCAATAACAGATCCGTTTATCCCTGAGGGATGGGCCCCATAAAGAAATGGCTGTGATGATAGGAAATAACTCTACCCGAGTAAGGTTTTTAACCCAGCCCTCAGTGCGCCAAGATTCTGGCCAAGGTTCGGCACACCATTGGTCTCCAAAAATGACACTGAAACCAGTAGATCCAGCGGCATCGGAAAAAAGGGAGACATCCTCATTAGTCAATTCCGATGACTAAAAGCATGTATATCCATTATAGGACAAGAGGAACTCCTTCCCAACCAGCAAGTCTGCTTTCAAAGGAGGTTTTATCCGAATTCTATGATGGGGAAGCTTGATGCTTTTGGTCGAGAGGGATAAACGTCTGGAAAAAATTCTCCCCATAGGCATTACTGTGCAAGCAAAGTTAAGGAGGCCTAGCATGGACTGCATTTGACATAGTGTTACTTTGAGGACAGAACAGAATCCTTCAATCTGGGACAGCAATTTTGACCTTTTTTTTTAGGGAAGGCGAAAAACCATGGCAACGGAATCAATCTCAATTCCTAAAAAGGATAGCGAAGTAGTAGCAAAAGTTTTTTCACTGGATAAGGGAACGCCAAAATGCATCGCGAAAAAAAATAAAATTGTCCAGCAAAAATTGACAGGACCTGGAATATAATGGATTATAGCGGAGGAACCTGTTTCATACTTAACCACCCATTCTAGGAAAGAACCAAATAATTCAAAATAATAGCAAGAGATGGAACAACCCATGGGAAGGCAGGTAGATCTCACATCACCGTTACTTTCTGAGTAGCAACGTCTTCGGAAAGTTTATGAAGCTACATTTACAGAAAACATGGGTCCACTGGCTTTACTAAACGCCATCTACAAATTCGAGCTTCAAGATTTGGAGAGGTGTGTATTGCAAGAATTTTTATCACCCAACCACTTTGAGTAGCAGAAGGAGAGATAGCATTAGCAAACTCTCAAGAACTATCTGCATTCTACAATGACGGAACAACGGTTAAACAGCCGAGCCCTTCTGTCAATTGAACATGAGCTCGCCAGACACCTGAATTTTAAAGACCTGATTAAGGATTTTTCTAACCAGCAGGTAAAACGACTGCCTGTTCCATACATGTAAATTTGCATCTTCACATCTTCTACATGTAGCCAGTTTTACATTAGTGTGTTATTGCCATGTATGTTCCCCTGTATTATGGATGAGTGTCCTAGCCTGACTGCGGGATTACTGACCCAAAGTCCTAGCATTAGACAGATGTAACAGATCGGATAGTGATGTTTCCGTTCTGAGACCTGCACCTGACTGACCCTGCGATGCACTATCGGTACCCCAGATGGGAATACCCATTTAATATTAGGGCTCAGTTTTTAGGATAGAGCGCACTATTGTTTGTTGTTCTTGAATTTATGGAAATACGTCTTTATTATTATGGTTCATTTCCTTAGATCGTTGTTTTAATATGACCTCACAAAATGACCTTATTTTCATTGTATTAATTGGTTATACGTTTTGTCTTTGTTTTGTTACATTATAATTTTGCACTTTACATAATTGACCAAAGGATTTAACTAAATGACTCTTATGAAAAATAGATTTAATTAGCGAAATGTTTAGTGGGAATGTTTTACAAAACTTTTATGTTAAGGGCATTGACCATGCTCTGGTTATTCTTAACCAATGTGTGTGTGAGATGAATAAAAGGCCCTTAATGCAGAAATTCAACATAGAAATATAGTCTATTTCCCATATTTCGTATTTAGTGCCGAAGTTCAAGAAAGACCATAATACTAAGTGCCTTATCATCATCTCAAACACATTGGTAAAGAATAACCAGAAAATTGCCAATCCTTTTAATCATAGTTTAACGTTTTGGAAGAATTTACTTTAAAGTTTGTCACCCCTTATATCACAAATAATAAATAAACAGAAATTGCTTTTCTAATAGAATAACACGTCCAGAAGAGATTCCTTTTCAGCAGTCACCTCATTATCATAGCCAGCAGGATTACAATGAGATAACAGAATCCACCATTCACATTAGGTCGTGTCACAGCTCACCTCTTCCCCTTTCCTGCACAATGACATCTGCATGTCACTAAACATGAGAACATGTATAGAAAACTCTCCCTAGGAATTAGACTCCCCTATTTTGTCTTGTGATATATATACATCCATATGTCTATTGTTCATATCTCCAAACAGGCAAGACAGCAGATTTCCATAAATGTACAGAAAACAGGATACAATAACCTGAAGTCAGAAATACAGATTATAAAAAAATTATCACAATCTGGTTTCAATTAGTTTAAAAAATGTACGTCACTCATTCCCTTAAAGAAAAATAAGCAAAATATACCTAAAAAGAATATTGGATAGTTTAAGAAATGTTTAATAGGTTAGAGTAGAGTAGGGCCCTGCCAAAAGAGTCTACCTTGTCGTGGTGGCAGGCTTAAAAAATCTTTTGGCCAAAACAAAAGCTGATGGCTGTGTATGTGATATGGTGTTCGATGGGAACTGTTTATGTGTGATTGGTGAAACCGAGGTGCAGAAGCAGAGTTTTTCCAAGAGTGGGAGGTGGGACGGTGGAAAGTTTGAGGGGTGGAGGCAGGGCTGGTGTGGAGTCTCAAGGGTGCCCGGAAATGTTGCCAGTATGGGGTGCTGAAATTCCTGGTGGCAGCCCTGCTTCAGTATGTAGCAAAAATCACAGTCTCCTACTCTCCACAGGCATGTGTTCAAAGGAGTATGTTACGGATCCGGGTGGTGGAACCTCTGTGCTGCGGTGCAAGGAGGGACCAGAGGGGCGTAAGTAGCTGTCAACTCGGACTGACCAAGGTCATACGGCGGCTCAATCGACTCCGTGACCAGGGAAGGACCGAGCAGAGAGACCAGGTGCTACTCTGGGACCAACCTTGTATGAGAGCAGGTGACTCCCACGGGTCAGAAGGCAGGAACTGACCGGTACAGCAGATGAGCACGGCAGGCAGGCTGACGGGTGATCCGGGTAGGCAGACTGGCAGACACGGCAGATAACAAGCAGGAGCCTCCAGATAGGCTGACTGGTAGGCACGGCAGGTAACAGGCAGGTGCTTCCAGGTAAGCAGGCGGGCAAGGCCCATAGACAGACTGGCAGACTTGACTGTAGACAGACTGTCGGGCTGGAGAGTAGACAAGCTGGCGGACTGGACTAGTAGTCAGGCTGGCGGGCTGGACTTGTAGTCAGGCTGGCGGGCTGGACTTGTAGTCAAGCTGGCGGGCTGGACTGGTAGTCAGGCTGGCAGCAGGACCTGAGGGCTGAAGCAGAGTTTAACACACAAAGCTACAACCTTGCATGGGCACCTCCATCTTGGAGGAGGTGCCTTTTATATGAGAGGTCCTCCGGTCATTGGCCGGGGACTCCTTAGGACGGCGTGCGCGGCCCCTTTAAGAGGGCGCCCTAAGCACAATGCCCGGGAAGCTGCGCGCCGGCAGAAGCAGGAGCGCCGGAGGACGCCGGGAGGGGAGCGCGGCGGTAAGAGGGACGGCGTCTCTGCCTGTCAAGGCGCAGAGACACCGATACTACAGAGTATTGTCATGACAAGCACTGGGGTGTTCAGAAAACCTCAAGCTGTCATGACAACCCTTTGGCACCCCACAATCATGATGCAGGGACAGTTAGAACAGTGTGCCCCACCTGGACCAGTCGCTGTAAATTCTGCCATCACAGATAGTTAGCGGCATATAACAGGTTAACGGTCGCTTCCCTCCACTCGCATCTGTTAGAGGCAGATGATGGCTGAATAATGCAGCCATCATTTGTCGGCTCAGTTCCCAAGTCCACATCAAAGAACGGGACCTGGGATTTGTTATTTTTTTCTATAAACCGTTTTGTTTTTTACTTTTTTTACTTTAGTCCCTTTACAGAACGTGAATCTGGTTGAGCTTTATTGCACGATGCTGCGAGGCATGATTTACAATTACAGCTGTGGGGGCCATTGTGTGAGTTGGTTGACTAAAAGAGCCCCCTACCTTTATTTGACAACCTAGATGCCACTGATACTATAGGTTGCGGCATCAAAGGCGTTAATTAAAGATAACAGCTAGGATCACAGACATTGACTGCTCAGTTCCTGCGGGAGCCCCTCAGTGATCCAGCTGGAATGGTGCCAGCACCAGAGGTGAGTATAGCTCCTATTATTTTACTTTGTGGAAACATATTGATTGAGAAGGGTTGGTCCTAGTAGTGAACATCAGAGAGAGACTTGCGGCCTAGCCGGAAAACCCAGTGATCCCCGCTAGGGCCAGAGCTTCATAGAGAACTTACATGGAAACTCACACGACTGGGCACACCACCTTTGTGAAGAGAACATTAACGTTAAATAGTGAAAGACTTTCTCTGCTATCCCAAGCTTACTGTTATTAGTTCTACTGTTGATTTGCCTTGTTACTAACACTTTACAGTTTAAAGTATATACCGTATATACTCGAGTATAAGCCAACTGTTTCCGCACACTGAACTCATCATGTTTCCTTCATCTCGCATATCTTCCCCACCTGATCTTTCTATCACAATAAATGACATCACACTTTCCCCGGTCCCCGGAGTAACCCCTGACTCTGCCCTGTCCTTCAAACCCCACATCCAAGCTCTTGCCACCTCCTGTGGCCTCCAGCTCAAAAGTATTCCCAGAATCCATCCTTTCCTCAACCCTCAATCTATTAAACTGCTTGTTCATGCCCTCATCATCTCCCGCCTCGACTACTGCAACACCCTCCTCTGTGGCCTACCTGCTAACACTCTCGCACCCCTCCAGTCCATCCCCAACTCTGCTGCTCGACTGGTTCATCTCTCGCCTCACTATTCCTCTGCTACCCCCCTTTGCAAATACCTTCACATGCTAATAATAATAATAAAAAGTAATTTTTCATTTAACTTTGCATGAAGCCCTGTGGGTTATACAAAATTTCTGAATACGGTTTTGAATATTTTGAGGTGTATACATGACATATAGATCCCTCAAAATCTTTTCAAATGTGTAGATGGTCCTGAAAAACTGAGGGATGGGACATTTCATTGGCATACAAAATTCAAAGTACAAAAATGAGACTTTTTCTAAATATTTATCAAATTTCCGATATTTTTTATATAAATGTCTATCATATTGACCTAAATTTACCACGAACGTAAACTACAATGTGTCAAGAAAAAAATTATTACCACATAAAATGGCACATATTAGTTTAAAAAATTTGGCTTGGTCAGGAAAGTAAAAACTACCTTAAGTGGGAAGGGGTTAAAGAGTTATTCCCAATATATGTAATAACTCTGAAGTGGAGCAGACTCCACAATACAAACTGTTTATTTTATTAAAATAAATACATTTCTTAGACCTGATGAGGCTTGTTTGGTTGCATTAAAAATCCACTTGCTTTTGAGCCGAAACATTGGCACCTGTTCACACGGGCCAATAAATACACCATTTTTTATGTAATTTTCTATTAAGTGCTACCATCTTTTTTGCTTACTTATATGCCGACACTGGGGTATCGTGTGCCGGGACCCTTGGAGCTCTCACAGCCATAAAAACTGAACGGCCGTGCAGTCCCTCCGCCTCTTATGGGACGTGCTGGTGAAGGTGCGTACGCAATGACATCATCGCGTACACGTCTGCATAGAGGGCCAAGATGCCAGTACAGAAGTGCAGCTGCAGGGGATTATATGAAAGGTAAGTATCAATTTATTTATTTTTAATAGAATTAATTAAATGGTCTTGGGGGAGAGCACATGATGAACTGGGAGTGGAGGTTGGGGAAAGCACTTAGAGAATAGGGAGTGGGGGAAGGGGAGAGCACATGATGAATTGGGAGTGGGGGGGAAGAGAGCACATGGTGAATTGGGGGTGGGGAGAGCACATGGTGAATTGGGAGTGAGGAGTGGATAGAGCACATTATTAATTGGGGGTGGGGAGAGCACATGGTGGGTGGGGAGAGCAAATTATGAATTGAAGGTGGGGGGTGGAGAGAGCAAATAGTGAATTGCGAGTGGGGGGTGGGGAGAGCACATGGTGAATTGGGGGTGGGGAGAGCAGATAACGATCTGTGGGGTGGGGAGAGTACATGGTGAATTGGAAGTGAGGGGGCGGGGAGAGCATATGCTGAATGGGGGGGGTGAGGAGAGCAAATGATGAATTGGGAGTGGTTGGGGAGAGCAAATGATGAATTGGGAGTGGGTGGGGAGAGCAAATGATTAATTGAGAGAGGTGAGTGGGGAGAGCAAATTGTGAATTGGGAGTGTGAAGAGCACATAGTGAATTGGGGGTGGGGAGAGCAAATGATGAAGTTGGGGTGGGGAGAGCAAATGGTGAATTGGGGGTGGGGAGAGCAAATGGTGAATTGGGAGTGGGGGGTGGGGAGAGCAAATGGTGCATTGGGAGTGGGGGTGGGGAGAGCTAATGGTAAATTGGGAGTGGGGAGAGCAAATTGTCAATTGGGAGGGAGCGGTAGTGAGAGCTAATGGTGAATTGGGAGTGTGGAGAGCACATGATGAATTGGGGGTGGGAAGAGCAAATGGTGAATTGGGAAAAGGGGGTGGGGAGAACTAATGGTGAATGGAGCAAATAGTGAGTGGGGGGTGGGGAGAGCAAACGTTGAATTGGAAGTGGGGGGTAGAGAGCAGATGGTGAATTAGGAGTGCGGGTGGGGAGAGCAAATGGTGAATTGGGAGTGGAGGGTGGGGAGAACAAATGGTGAATTGGGAGTGGGGAGAGCAAATGAGTTGGGAGTGGGGAGAGCAAATGGTGAATGGGGAGTGGGGATGGGGGGAGCAAAAGGTGAATTGGGAGTGGGGGGTGGGGAGAGCTAGTGGTGAATTTGGAGTCGGGAGAGCAAATGTTGAATAGGGGTGGGGAGAGCTAATGGTGAATTGGGAGTGGGGGAGAGCAAATAATGAATTGGGAGTGGGGGAGAATAAATGATTATGAATACAGGTTGGGAGAGTGCACGAACATGACATAATGAATTGGAGTGGAGGGGTTCATGTAAATATAATGAATTGGGGGAGCGGGAGGTACAGAGTGGGGGGTGTTGAGGATGCAGGAGTGTGACTGGTAATGAATTGGGAAAGAGTACAGGTGCTATTTAATTTATATATTTATTGGGTGGAGAAAGTGGCTATTTACAGTTAGTGGGGGGGCCATGGTGGATTACAATTTGTATTTGGAATGGTGGGTTGCATAATAACTAATTATATATTAATGGTGGGTGCACATCTGTATTCAGCTACATAATGTAGAAATTGGGGAATGTGCTCTAGATAACTATGTGCTATTTTATGCAGAGACGAGTCCTGGCTGGAAGAAGTGAGGTCGGTCTGCGCTGGATGAAAGTGAAAAAAAGCAAAGATGAAGGACTTCTAGAGACGTCACTTGTGAGTCAGTGTGTTCTCTGTACAATGACACTATATACTAATGTACAGAGCTCCTGTGTATGTCACTGGTGATCACTGTATTACCTGTACACTATACACTATATGCAGAGCTCAGGTGTATAATGTCACTGGTGATCACTGTATTACCTGTACACTATATACACAGCTCCTATGTATAATGTCACTGGTGATCACTGTATTACCTGTACACTGACACTATATACAGAGCTCCTGTGTATAATGTCACTGGTGATCACTGTACACCGTCTACTATGTAGAGAGCTCCTGTGTATAATGGCACTTATGGTAATATTAGTATTTTTTTTTTTTATTAATGATCAGCATTGTATTATTTGGTCACTATGTGGTGGTAATATGTGGTCCGGTCATGGTGTGGCGGTATTTGTCCCTTACACTGTGTGCAGAATTATTAGGCAAGTTGTATTTTAGAGGATTATTTTTATTATTGATCAACAACTATGTTCTCAATCAACTCAAAAGACTCATAAATATCCAAGCTTAATATTTTTGGAAGTTGGAGTGTTTTTTTTTAGATTTGGCTATCTTAGGAGGATATCTGTGTGTGCAGGTAACTGTTACTGTGCAGAATTATTAGGCAACTTAATAAAAACCAAATATAATTTTATCTCACTTGTTTATTTTCACCAGGTAAACCAATATCAGTGCACAAAATTTAGAAATAAACATTTCTGACATGCAAAAACAAAAACCAAAAAAATTAGTGATCATTATAGCCACCTTTCTTTATGATGACACTCAACAGCCTTCCATCCATAGATTCTGTCAGTTGCTTGATCTGTTTTCGATCAACATTGCGTGCAGCAGCCACCACAGCCTCCCAGACACTGTTCCGAGAGGTGTACTGTTTTCACTCCCTGTAGATCTCACATTTTATGATGGACCACAGGTTCTCTATGGGGTTCAGATCAGATGAACAAGGGGGCCATGTCATTATTTTTTCTTCTTTTAGACCTTTACTGGCCAGCCACGCTGTGGAGTAGTTGGATGCATGTGATGGAGCATTGTCCTGCATTTAAATCATGTTTTTTTTTAACGATACCGACTTCTTCCTGTACAACTGCTTGAAGAAGTTGTCTTCCTGAAACTGGCAGTAGGTCTGGGAGTTGAGCTTCACTCCATCCTCAACCCGAAAAGGTCCCATAAGTTCATCTTTGATTATACCAGCCCATACCAGTACCCCACCTCCACCTTGCTGGCGTGAGTCGAAGTGGAGCTCTCTGCCCTTTACTGATCCAGCCTCTGGCCCATCCATCTGGCCCATCAAGAGTCACTCTCATTTCATCAGTCCATAAAACCTTTGAAAAATCAGTCTTAAGATATTTCTTGGCCCATTCTTGACATTTTATCTTATGTTTCTTGTTCAAAGGTGGTCGTTTTTCAGCCTTCCTTACCTTGGCCATGTCCCTGAGTATCGCACACCTTGTGCTTTTTGATACTCGAGTAATGTTGCAGCTCTGAAATATGGCAAAGCTGGTGGCGAATGGCATCTTGGCAGCTTCACGCTTGATTTTCCTCAATTCATGGGCAGTTATTTTGCGCCTTTTTTGGCCAACACGCTTCTTGCGACCCTGTTGGCTATTTGCCATGAAATGCTTGATTGTTCGGTGATCACGCTTCAAAAGTTTGGAAATTTCAAGACTGCTGCATCCCTCTGCAAAACATCTCACAATTTTGGACTTTTCAGAGCCCGTCAAATCTCTCTTCTGACCCATTTTGCCAAAGGAAAGGAAGTTGCCTACTAATTAAGCACACCTTATATAGGGTGTTGATGTCATTAGTCAACACCTCTCCTCATTACAGAGATGCACATCACCAGATTTACTTAATTGGTAGTTGGCTCTCAAACTTATGCAGCTTGGAATAGGACAACATGTATAAAAAGTATCATGTGATCAAAATACTTATTTGCCTAATAATTCTGCACACAGTGTATATGTGGTATTATTTGGTGACCATTTGGTGGTAATATGTGGTCTGGTCATGGTGTGGTGGTATTTGTTCCTTGCTTGTGGTATTATTCGGTCACTATGTGGTGGTAATATGTGGTCTGGCCATGGTGTGGCGGTATTTTTTCCTTGTATGTGGTATTATTTGATCACTATGTGGTAGTAATATGTGGTCTGGTCATGGTGTGGCAGTATACCTTGTATGTGGTATTATTTGGTGACTATGTGATGGTAAATTGTGGTCCGGCTATGGTGTGATGGTTTTTGTTCCTTGAATGTGATATTATTAGTCATTTTAAAAAATTTATGTGACACATTCCTTTAAAGAAAAAGAACTAAAAATATACCTAAAAAGAGTATTGGATATTTTAAGAAAGGTTTAATAGGTTAGAGTAAAGTAGGGCCCAGCCAAAAGAGTCTAACTTGTCGTGGTGGTTGATTGAAAAAATCTTTTGGCCAAAACAAAAGTTGCTGGCTATGTATATGATATATGGTTGAGTGGAAACTGTAAATCTGTGATTGGTGAGGGCGTGGTGCAGAAGTGGAGTTTTTCCAAGATTGGGTGGTGGGACTGTGGAAGTTTCGAGGGGTGGAGGTGGAGCTGGGGTGGAGCCTGGGCAGAGTCTCAAGGGAGCTTGAAAATGTTGCCAATATTGGGCCCTGAAATTCCTGGTGGCAGCCCTCTATCTATCTATCTGTCTATCTAAATAACAAAGTAAGGCTATGTGTGTTGTGATCTGCAAGAAGAAATAAGGAAAGATAGGGGAAAGCTGTCCCTACAGTAAGACTAAGCTGAATCCCTATGATGTAGCGGGCTGCCTGTTCCTAGTGAACAGACCCACCTTTTTCTTCGGCTAGTCTGAACGAAGACCTATAGAATTAAGGAAGGACTCCTAAAGAACTAAGGACTGGGACAAAAATGGGACACTTCCTAAACAGAAATTGTTGTAGAACACAAAAGACAAATTGACAAAAAGTACTAGAGGTCCAAGAGGACCAAGCAAACTGACAGAGCTAGGCACCGAAGCACCAGGCTAGCAAAACAGTCAAACAACACTGAAGTCCAGCAAAGCCAGAAGGGCAGAGCTGGAATATATAGGCAGATGGTCACGTGACCGCAAAACACAAGATAGCAAAAACAAACAGGAGGGTTCTAACAGTTCCCCCTCTTCTATGAGGATCCTCCGGATCCTCCAGGCCCAGGCCTATCAGGAAAGCTCCTGTGGAAAGCTTTAACAAGCCTAGGAGCAGAGACATCATCCGTCTTTACCCAGGCGTAGTCTTTGGGACCGAAACCCTTCCAGGAGACAAGATACTGTAATTTCCCTCTATGCCATCTAGAATTCAAAATACGAGAAATTTCATATTCGCCGTCTTCCACCACAGGAGGAACTATGACAGTGGCGTCCCTATTAGATACGTCAGCCTTTTTCAAGAAGGAAATATGAAACACAGGATTAATCTTCCAGGAAGTAGGGACATCCAACCTAACAGCAGACGGGTTAACAACCTGAAGCACTTTAAATGGACCCACAAACTTAGGACCCAGTTTTTTAGAGGGAATCCTCAAACGCAGGTTCTTCAAAGACAATCAAACCATGTCACCCACAGTAAACAAAACCTCTTTACGTTTCCTGTCAAAATACTTCTTGGACTTTTTGTTAGCCTCTTGAAGGTTACAACGTACATTAGTCCAAACTCTCTCTAAATCACCGGAAAAATTCTCCTCCTCCGGCACCGCCGACCCCAATTTGGAGAAAGAACCAAAACACGGATGTCTCCCAGTACAACAAAAAAAAAGGAGAACACCCAGCAGAGGAGGATGTATGACTGTTAAGAGCAAATTCTGCGAGAGGCAGAAACTCCGACCACACCTCTTGATTGTCCGCCACAAAGCAACGCAAAAACTGTTCAACATCCTGGTTCTTTCTTTCAGTCTGTCCATTAGACTCAGGATGATAACCAGACGAAAATGACAAATGGACTCCCAACCTGTCACAAAAAGCACGCCAAAAGCGAGCCACAAACTGAGGTCCTCTATCAGAAACAATATCCGTGGGAACGCCATGGAGCTTGACAATCTCCTTAACAAATGCCTTAGCGAGAGTCTTGGCGCAGGGCAACTTAATGAATGGAACCAAATGACACATCTTACTAAAACGCTCCACGACCACCCAGATGACAGTAAAACCCTCGGACACAGGATGATCAGTAATAAAATCCATAGTGAGATGCGTCCAAGGCACACTAGCAACCTCCAGAAGGCAAAGCAACCCCGCAGCAGGAGTATGTGAAGCCTTTGACCTAGCGCACACAGTACACTGACGCACCCACTTGATGACTTCCTTCTGCCATCCAGGCCACCAAAAACTGCGACTGATCAGTCTCTTAGTCTCCGAAATTCCTGGATGACCTGCCAACAGAGACTCATGACACTCCACAAACAAATCTCTCTTAAAGGCTCCAGGCACGAACAACCTGGAGTGTTAGATGGAGCATCTTCTTGAGCTTTCAGAATCCCATTCTCCAAAACGGAGTCCAAAGCCGCCACCACAATCCCTTTCTGTAAAATGCTCTCCTCCTCCTCGGCACCGACCGTAGGAGAGAAGCTGCGAGATAAAACATTGGCTTTAACATTCTTAGTACCAGGGAAATAGGTAACAGAAAAATGAAACCGAGAAAAAAAAGTGCCCACCTAGCTTGACGGGCATTCAAGCGTTTGGCAGCATCCAGATAAATCAAATTCTTATGATCTGTGAAAACCTGAATAGGAAATCTAGCGCCTTCCAAAAAATGACGCCAATGTTCAAACGCGAGCTTAATAGCCAGCAGCTCCTGATTTCCAACATCATAATTCAGTTCGTTTTCCGAAAATTTTTTCGAAAAGAAGGCACAAGGATGTACTCCACCCTTGTTCTCCTGAGACAAAACTGCTCCGACCCCCACCGATGAAGCATCGACCTCGACCAAAAAAGGCTTGGTCTCATCAGGCTGCATAAGGATAGGGGCAGAACTGAACCTCTCTTTGAGATACTCAAAAACTTCAATGGCCTCAGTAGTCCACTGGGCCGTATTCGCACCTTTCCTGGTGAGATCGGTTAGAGGTTTAACAATTACAGAAAAATTCTTAATGAATTTCCTGTAATAATTGGCAAAACCCAAAAATCTCTGTATAGATTTCAAACCAATAGGCCTAGGCCATTCCTGCACAGCCTGAACCTTCACAGGGTCCATCTCAAAGCCATCGCTGGAGACAATGTAGCTAAAAAAACGAATTTTCTGCACAGCGAACTAACATTTCTCCAGATTAGCAAAGAGTGAAATATCACCCAATAACTGCAAAACTTCACGTACACTCTGCCAATGGGACTCCAGATCTGGTGAATAAATCAAAATGTCATCGAAATACACAACCACATTCTTACCAATCAGAGGTCTCAGGATGTCATTAATAGGGTTCTGAAAAAATGCAGGTGCATTGGTAAGACCAAAAGGCATCACCAGATTCTCAAAATGACCTACCGGAGTGTTAAAAGCAGTTTTCCATTCATCACCCTCCTTCACACGTAACAAATTGTATGCCCCCCGGAGATCAATTTTGGAGAACCACTTGTCTCCCACTAACTGGTTAAACAAGTCAGGAATTAACGGTAATGGGTAGGAATTGCGTACGGTAATCTTATTAATTTCATGAAAATCCAGACATGGACATAAACCGCCGTCCTTTTTTTTAACAAAGAAGAATCCGACTGCCACAGGCGACTTAGAAGGTCTAATGTGACCAGCAACCAGGCTAGTCTCTTTGTACTCCTCCAAGGCCTTTCTTTCAGGGATAGTCAGATTAAACAAGCGACTTTTGGGAAGAGTAGTTCCAGGAACAAACTCAATGGTGCAATCATAATCCCTATGAGGAGGTAAAACTTGTGATTCCTCAAAAAAAAGCCTCCAAAAATCTTGAATAGGTACAGGTAATTCCACTTTTTCCACAGCCGCAGAGCGACCATTACAACATTTATCATAGCACTTCGGACTCCAAAACTTAATCACATTAGTAGACCAGTCCAATAAAGGATTGTGCAGTTTTAACCAAGGCAATCCTAGAACAACTGGAGAGGGTAAATTATCCAAAACAACCAAGTCCAAAATTTCTTGGTGAACTCCATTGATAGTGAGAGAAAATGCAGCAACCTTGTGAGTAATACATTTCAAAGGAGTGTTATCAATTGCAACCACAGAAATAAGTGATGACAAAGGTTTGGATTTCAATTTAAGGTTTTCCAAAAACCCTTTATCAATCACATTAAGTGCTGAACCACAATCCACAAATACCTGAAATTCAATCAAATCTCCCTGCAGAGTAGTACTCCCAGAAAGAAATACTCTTGCAGAGCATAAACAAGCTATACGGGCGTAACTGACCTTTTTTTTTCTTTACTTAAATGACGCTCACAATACTTAATCAAATGGTCACCTTTACCACAATAAAGACACAATCCCTCAGCGAATCTCCAGTCTTTTTCCTGAGAGTGGAGTGACATCTCCCCAACCTCCATCGGTTCCCCGCCGTCAGTGCAGATTTTCTGGGGACTAGGACCTGACATTACAGGAGTCTTTACGTCATTGAGCCTGCACCTCAGTCTCCTGTCTATACGAACAGCTAACTGCATAGCCTCCTGCAGAGTCTCAGGTGCAGGGAATGCAATTAGCAAATCCTTAACCCTTTCACTCAGACCAGCAAGAAATAAACATCTAAGCGCCGAATCATTCCACTTAACTTCTGAAGCCCATCTCCTGATGTGTGTGAAATAATTTTCAACATCATCAGACCCCTGATTCAAACGTCTAAGTTCTGATTCAGCAGATGAGATTCGATCAGGATCGTCATATAATAGCCCCATAGCAGAAAAAAATTCTTCAACAGAATTTAAACACGGATCATTAGGCTGGAGGGAAAAGGCCCAACCCTGTGGTTCTTTGCGCAAAAGTGACATAATAAAACCAATGCGCTGTGATTCATTCCCAGAGGAACTTGGTCTCAAACGAAAATATAACAAATAAGCATTTTTAAAGGAAAAAAATCTTGCTGTTTACCATAAAAAACATCAGGCAGTCCTACCTTTGGTTCCACAAAATGCGCTCCAGGACAGCTACTCACGTGTTGCTGAAGCTCGGCCACCTCCAGAGACAATCCTTGCACGCGTTGAGCCAACTCCTGGACGGAAACCATACTGATCCCTGAATTTCTTTCCTTTTAGTTTTTTTTTTGGGCTGGACTTACTGTTGTGATCTGCAAGAAGAACTAAGGAAAGATAGGGGAAAGCTGTCCCTACAGTAAGACTAAGCTGAATCCCTACGATGTAGCGGGCTGCCTGTTCCTAGTGAACAGACCCACCTTCGTCCTCGGCTAGTCTGAACGAAGACCTATAGAATTAAGGTAGGGGTCCCTAAAGAACTAAGGACTGGGACAAAAATGGGACACCTCCTAAACAGAAATTGTTGTAGAACACAAAAGACAAACTGACAAAAAGTACTAGAGGTCCAAGAGGACCAAGCAAACAGAGAAAGGCACAGAAGCACCAGGCTAGCAAAACAGTCAAACAACACTGAAGTCCAGCAAAGCCAGAAGGGAGGAGCTGGAATATATAGGTAGATCGTCACGTGACTGCAAAACACAAGATAGCAAAAACTAACAGGAGGGTTCTAACAATGTGCCCACGATGCAGAAATGCTCTGGATTTTTCCTGAGCGTTTCTGCATCTCCCCTGGCAGAAAAAACGCATGTGGATTGTACGTGCGGATTGTACATGCGGATTGTACATGCGGATTGTACATGCGTTTTTCCTGCCAGGGACATGCGGATGTGAAGCGTTCTTCACATGCATTTCCGCATGCGGTTTGACAAGTGCTTTCCAAGCGATTTTAGCATCACTTGGAAAGTGCTTGACAACTTGGTCACACTATATAAATCCATGCAACCAGCATGGATTTATATAGTGTGACCCAAGAGAATGTCAAAAAATAAATATTTACTTACCTTCTGATGGCCCCCGGTGTCTAGCTTCACCGTCCCGGCTGCCGGCAGATCATGTTACACTGAAGGACCTGCCGACGTCAGTGTCGCGTGACCCGTCACATGACTATGACGTCAGCGCAATTCCTTCAGTCCATCGAACTGCCGGCATGAGAGGAGGAGCTCATCGGGGGCCGCCAGAAGGTAAAAAATAAATATATACTTATTTTATTCATTTTTTTTTACAATTTTCTATGGTACAAGGGTCCGGAGGAGAGTCTCCTCTTCTCTAGACCTGGGTACGATCCACACATTAGAACGCATGGAATGCGCATCTACATATACAGTGATGCGTAATCCATGCGATCTAATGCAAGTAAATGGCGGCGAAAACGCAGCACTTCCGCAAAATAATTGGTAGTGCTGCGTTTTTTTCCGCAATGATAATCCGCAGTGGAAATTTCCGCAGCATGTGCACAGCACATGCGGATTATCATTGGGGACCATGGCAGGCCTTCTACCATGCGTTTTTTAAGCGTTTCTGCAGCGTTTTTGCTGTTGCGGAAAAGTTTAAAAATGCATCGTGGGCACACATCCTTATGGAGACCAATCTCTGTGATGGGGGAAGGGCACTAAAATAGTGTATGTCCTACACAACAAACTACCTGCTTGAAGACTGAAGACCGGGACACAGAGACACCGAATACAAGAGACACAAGCAGTGTCTGACTGGTGCCAGAGACCCCCACTGTCCAACTTTAGGGCCCCACTTCTCAACTACATGCAAATGTGACATTATCCTCAATCACAAATTTATATAACCATGAACTGGGTAGATTGGTAAATGAATAAGATGCTACCTTTGTCTGCACATAGTGAGTAAAGTTTATTGTGCCAAGTACTGCTCATATAAAAGGGTGGTGGCCACTCTGCACAGGGGTCCACTGGAGGATTCTCCTGTCGGCCAGTCCAAGCCTGAGCACAGAGCTGGCACAAAAATGCTCCCATCCCATCCAAAGTTCTGGCCAGAAGTGGTCTTCAAGGAAGAATTGTAATCAAAAACAATATCTTAGTCATAGAAACAAGGGTGCCGAAAAATGTCAGCCTTGGCTATGGACTAATGAGCAAAAATGTGAAATATTTGCCGTTCACAGAAGACAGTTAGTTTGTCAAAGGGCTGGAGAGTGGAACAATATAGAGGGTCTGCAAGCAACAATGAAGTATGGTGAAGGTGTAAGGGACGAGACAAGGGGTTCCTCGTTGTGTGCACATATTACGGATTCAGCTGATGGCACCTTCAGACTATGTTCTGCCACAGTTGGTGAGACACTGGGACTCTTTAACTCCGCAAAGAAGAAGACAGACATGTTTCCGAAAATAAACTCTCATTTACTAGGTCTGGAAAAAATGTACAATGGGTAGCAGGAATAATGCTTTAAACTTTCATCTGTATAGTATGACAGAGGTTCACATTTGATGGTTGAGGACGGTGGCGCAATACTTGTGTAGAACTTTGCAAATGAACAACAAGCTCCACCGAGGGCCTTCATATTCCCAGTACAGGGCTACATGGGTCGATGTATTGCGCTGTGACCATTGTACCAGCCTGACTGATCCCATATTTCTTCACAAAGACCTCCAGGTCTGGCTAACACTGAGACTAGCTTTAAAATGATTTATTTTTCAGTGGGTGCCCCAACTTGCCTTTGGTATGGAGTACTGCTGCCACTGTTACTTGAATGCTGAAATGTATTCCCTAGTATGTCTGTGACGCGCCCCTGGGCCTGTGTCGCGCAGCGTTGCGCACGCGGGAGCTTACCCGGAGCCGGATCTGTTGAGGGTTGTAGTCTCGTGGCGGTGATCCGGTCCGTGCCCAGGGAGTCAGACTAAGCGGCGATGTTTTAGCAGTAGATGTTAGATGACTACGCCACCCGTTGAGTGCAGCCAGGGAGCTGCTGCTGCAGGGCAGACCGCTGAGGCCGGTGGTAGGATTGTGCAGCGTGATAGTATAACCCCCAACGGGAGGGGTATGGCCTCAGGGCAGCCGACGTGGATGATGGGGGTAGCAGGAACCACTCGGAGACGGTACTGTGTAGTTCAGGGTCTTTACTGGTGACAAAGATAGACCCTCCCGGAGTACTGGCTAGCGATTGGGGCCTGGTCAGTCCTTGAGCAGATGGGATCTCCCCTGGCCAGGCGGAGTTGTAGGCCTCCCAAACTAACTGTACTCTTCTGGCTACCTTGCTAGAGGCGGGTAAAAGTAGCCCACGTCCCTGAGTGTGCCGTGTGGTGCTCACCCGTATGGCCGGTGACTCGGGGCCTTCTAGTAGCTTCCGCTCCACGATGGCGGTGCTGGTCCCATGCGTGTGACCGTGCCTTCAGGTTTCTTGGCCAGAGGACCTGGAATCCCCTGCCTGACGGATTCTGCTGCTGGGCAGGAGTTAGTCCCCACAGCCTCGGACTCCGGGTCCGGTAAGAAATCTTCTCAGTCAGGGCGAGCTCTGCAGCTGCCAGCCCCTGACTCCTTGTACACTGCTCCCACAGAGCTCCTGTTGTTTCTTCCTATATTTGCTTCTTTTCTCTGCTTCTTCTCTACTCACTAACCCTGCCTCAGCCCCAGGTTTATATAGGGGAAGTTCTTCCCCTCCCAGGACTGGGCAGGAGGTGTGGCATGCATAGGATCCCTGACCAAGAGACCTCCCACCTGCTCTCAGACGTAATATCTCTATCACTGTGGCAACCAGACCCCTGGGGTGTCACATTCCCCCCTAGTGAAATTTAGTACTCCGGGACTAAACATATTTTTAGAAAAACATAACAAGGTATAAACAATAATAATACAATAAGAAAAACACATAAAGATGGTTACGGCGTGTCCGCAACCGGGTGCAGTTTTGAAGAAAACAAAGGTGTCCATTTCACCAAAACAGGGAGACGTAACCAGGTAGGGGTCTGTCTTGCCCCGAGTCCTTAACAGTCTCTAGTCCATCCTGGGTTACGCTCCAACTAATTGTACAAGGATTCCCGGAAGATCCACCAAGGACTCCTAAAAATAACTAGAAACACAAAATTATACACAAGCAACAATACACAGGTAAACATAAATAAAACAATTTATACACTTTAAATCCTCCAGCGTGCGGGTAACTGGCCTCTAGTGGCTCTGGTGGACCTACGGAGCTGACTGTCTGGCCCCGAACTACAGGGTGTAGGAGCTGTCAAGGGTAAACTGGGCAGCTGTCTACGAGTTCCCTGGCTCACTAGGGATATGGCAGGCTCACTGCAAGCAGAGGATTGATCCTCCTGGTCTGCGGGTGTGGGGTCTTCTGCCTCCTGGACCGGCTGTTCTTCCAGCTCTACCCGTTGCTCCGTAGGTGCTTGGGATGACGGTTGGAGGAAGGTGAGTACGGGTACCACAACTGCACCATTGACTTGAGTCCAAGACCGAGGGAAGTCCCCGAGCACAGTACTAACCATATCTTCCCTTTCCTCTACGGGTCGATGGTCTTCTTGTTCCTCTTCAGGGTTCCTCAGTTGTTCGGGACACTTCTTCAGGTGGTCCCGGGATACAATGGCTGTGGTTTCCCCTCCGTCTTTACTGATGGTACAGACCTTCGGGTTATCGTGGCTTGAGGGCAGTACGGTGTACGGGTCCTTCTCCCACTGGTCGTCCAACTTGTGGAGCCGTCTTTTCCTCTTTAAGACCTGCTCTCCGGGTACCAGGGGAACGGCGGGAGCATATTGGTTGTAAGTTTTCTCTTGTCTTTCCCTAGCCTGACAGAGACTTCGCTCCACGCTCTCCTGTACTTTCCGGTTCTGGTGAAGTGTCCTCGGGTGTCAGGACTCCCATTTCCAGGTCAACAGGTAACTTACCAGGTCTCGCCCTCATTAGGTAAGCCGGGGTACAGTTGGTGGAACCTACCGGGATGTGGTTGTATAGGTCCACCAGATCGGGCAACTTCTCAGGCCACAGACTGCGTTCTTCCAGAGGCAACGTTTTTAGAAGATCCATTACCACCTGGTTCATTTTTTCACAAAGTCCATTAGTTTGCGGATGGTAGGGTGTCGTCCTTATCTTCCGGCAGCCATACAGATTGCAAAATTCCTGGAAGACCTCCGCTTCAAAGGCAGGTCCCTGGTCCGTCAGCACTTGGTCCGGGTAACCGTGTGGACGGCAGAAGTGCTGCTGGAAGGCTCTAGCTGCTGTTTGAGCCGTTAAGTCCTTGACGGGGACGACAACCAAGAACCGGGAGTAATGATCCACGATGGTTAACGCGTAGACGTAGCCACTTCTGCTTGGGGTCAGCTTTACATGATCCAAGGCTACCAGTTCCAACGGTTGCCGGGTGACGATGGACTGCAGGGGAGTCTTCTGGCTGGCACGGTCCTTCCTTCTCAGGTTGCACGGGCCACAGTCTCTGCACCACTTCTCGATGGTTCCCCTCATGCCTACCCAGTGGAACCGCTCGCGCAGCAGGAACTCCAGCTTCTTCCACCCGAAGTGTCCAGCTCCGTCGTGGTATGCCTCCATCACCATGGCTGCGTCTCTTCGTGGCACCACTACTTGCCAGAGTAATTCATGCGTCCGGGAGTTAACCATTCTGCGGCACAACTTCCCTTTGTAAAGGAACAGTCGACTCTTCTCTGCCCATAGTTGTTTGGCTTCCTCCGGAGCGTCTGATTCAAGGCGAGCCTCCGGCCGAGTCAGCATCTCCTTCACCAGTCGGACGGCAGGGTCGCTGTCTTGCGTTTCTGCCCAGTTGTAGTGGGGTAAGGGGTTCAACGTAGCAGCCTGCTTACTCCTTACCCGGTGGGAATACTGGATAGTCCCATGACGGTGGAACGCAGGGAGTTCAACTTCTTCCAGTCCCTCCGGATCTTCTCCTCCGTCCGGCAGGTTGGGCATCCTGGACAGGGCGTCCGTGTTGGTATTGGAGCGTCCTGCCCGGTATTTGATTGTGAACTCGTAGTTGGACAGACGGGCCATCCACCTCTGCTCCAGGGCACCGAGTCTTGCCGTGTCCAGGTGTGTCAACGGGTTGTTATCCGTGTACACGGTGAACCGGGAAGAAGCGAGGTAATGCTTAAAGCGCTCGGTGACTGCCCATACCACGGCCAGGAACTCTAGCTTAAATGAGCTGTAATTCTCGGGGTTCCTTTCGGTGGGTCGCAGTTTTCGGCTGGCGTAGGCGATTACTCGTTCTTTCCCCTGCTGAATCTGGGACAGTACGGCTCCTAGCCCGATGTTACTGGCGTCGGTGTAGAGGATAAAGGGCTGGCTATAATCCGGGTACGCCAGGATTTCATCCCCCGTGAGGGCCATCTTCAGCTGGCGGAAGGACTCTTCTTCCAGCTCCTCCCATTTGAAGGGCGGCTTCTGGTTCTTGGCCTTCCGGGACTGGCCTATCAGGAGGTCCTGCATAGGTGCTGCCTTTCTGGTGAAACCGGGAATAAACCTTCGGTAGTAGCCTACCAACCCGAGGAACTGCCGCACTTCTTTTACGCTGGAGGGGCTTGGCCATTCCTTAATTGCGGTGATCTTATCAGGGTCGGGAGCCACTCCGTCAGCGCTCACCACGTGTCCCAGGTACTGCACCTTTGGTTTCAGGAGGTGACACTTGGAGGGTTTCACCTTTAGGCCGTAACTCGCCAGAGCTTCGAACACCTCCGCCAGGTGTTTCAGGTGGTCCTCATAAGTCTTAGAATATACGATGACATCGTCCAGGTACAACAGGACCGTCTCGAAGTTTCTGTGGCCCAGACAGCACTCCATTAATCGTTGGAAGGTTCCTGGTGCGTTGCAGAGTCCGAACGGCATGCAGGTGAACTCACTAAGTCCCATCGGGGTGGTGAATGCAGTCTTCTCCCGGTCCGCCTCTGCTACAGGAACCTGCCAGTACCCGCTAGTGAGATCCAAGGTAGAGAAGAAGTTAGCAGATCTTAAAGCAGCCAATGACTCCTCTATCCTTGGTAAGGGGTACGCATCCTTGTGTGTGATACGGTTGATTTTCCGGTAATCTACACACATCCTCATGGTGTTGTCTTTCTTTCGGACTAAGACTAGTGGAGCTGCCCAGGGGCTACAGCTATCCCTGATCACCCCAGCCTCCTTCATGTCTCTAAGCATCCCCTTAGCGTGTTGGTAGTGGGCAGGGGGTACGGGTCGATACCTCTCTTTTATAGGAGGATGGTCTCCCGTGGGGATGTGGTGTTCTACCCCCTTGACTCGCCCGAAGTCTAACGGGTGTTTACTGAACACTCTCTCGTACTCTTGAACCACCCGATAGACTCCTTGTTTCTGGTGTGAGGGAGTGGAGTCAGTACCTAGATGTAGTTGCTGACACCAGTCCTCCATGTTTTTCTTAGAGCCGTTACCTTCCTCCGGGTGAGATGGAGGCAAGGGTTCCACAGATTGTATAGAATTTTGGTTAATGGTATATAATTTGGCTAGCGTGGCATACCGGGGCAGGTACACTTCCCTCTCCCCGATATTTATTATGCGAACGGGCACCCTCCCATGGCGTACATCAACCACCCCCCGGGCTGTCAAAATGGTGGGCCTACTGTCTGAGTAAACTGGTTCTACCATTGCCTGGTAATCCCTACCTCTCAGACCAATAGCTGCCCGGCACCAAATCATCATTTCACTTTTTGGGGGCATGGCAATAGGAAAAGGGTCACACATTCTTACACTACCAATCTCACCGCCGGAGAGTTCCACCTGTTGCCGTCGCATCAGTGCCCGGATCTCTTTCTGGAGCACCCGCTGCTCGCCGGCGCTGGCGTTCTTGGCAACCTGCTGTAGAAGGAAAATCACCTCTGCAAGACAATTTTCAATTACATTAGTTCCCAGAGTTATTTTTGGGTGACTCTCATGTTTGTCAATATCTACAATGATCAGTCCCTGTGCTGCCAGTTCGACTCTTCCGATTTTGATGGTCACCTCTTTAAATCCGATCTGTGGCACGGGCTGGCCATTGCTGGCGATGATACTCAAGTCGTCGTCAGGGTAGCGGGTAATATCCGAGTCATTCCAGTACTGCTTAAAGAGCACGTACGGGATGGTGGTGACCTGTGACCCGGTGTCCAGTAGGGCACTCATGGGAATGCCATCCAGTACCACAGGCAAGACTGGACGTCCTCCCACATATCTGTCTCGCCAGTTCGATGGGCCTGGTGATCTTTTTCCTGGGGGTTGGCCCTCTACCCCAGGTTGTGCCCGTTTAAAGAACAGTACCTTGCCATATGTCCGGGTTGATTGCAGCGGCGGCAGATGGGTCGTCCGTCCTCGCTGTATCGGTCACTGGGTCTTCCTCTGGCCGGTGGGGTCCTCCTTGGTCGACGCCACGGGATGTCCTCCGGTCCGGATGCCAGCTGGATCTTCCCTGGGGTGGAAGCCTGTAAAGACTGCACAGTTCGGGTTAGCGCAGCAACGCTCTTAGCTAGCTCTTGGACCTGATGGTGTAGGTCTGGAGCCGGGTCATTGTCCAAAGCCTGCGCATCAGCTCCCACAGGCCCCGCCGACAAGGGCGCCGCCTCCTGGTGGTAAGTGATAGCAGGGCGCCTGTGGGTCACAACGCCACCCGGTGCCGGTTCTCGGAGCACCCGGATGGCTCTGTCCTTGAACTGTGCAAAGCCCAGATGGGGATCCTGTAAGGCCATTGCCCGCAACTGGGTTCGGTGGGTATTACAATATAGTCCCTCTATAAACTGTTCGGTCAACAGCCTGTCCTCGTTTCCCACTCCATCAGGGTCGGTCTGCTTAATGGCCCTCAGGGCCTCTTGTAGGTTTAGTGCATAGTCCCTTATACTCTCATGCGCTCGCTGCTTGCACCCGTAGAATCTAAGCTTAATCTCGGCTGAGGTGCGGGTATCAAAGGTGTCCTTCAGCCGGGTTAGTATCCCTGCGACAGTATTCCTCCCAGGTGGCCAGGATTTTACTTCCCTTTTGGCTGCCCCGGTTAGTTGGGCCACCAGGATGCTCACTTTTTGCTCTTCTGTGAGGGGGTACACCTGGAAGAGGCTATCCAGCTTTTCTCTAAAGTCATGCAGGGTATGTGACTCCCCTGAGTACTGGGGTAGCCAAGCTGCTCCCGGGATATAGGGCATGGTGAAGGGCATAACTGCAGCAGCGGTAGCGCTGGCAGGGGTTGAGGCAGTGAAGCTCTCCTCCGTATCCGACATCTTCCTCCCCCCTAGTGGACCGTGGCCTACCTTGCGATGATCCTCTTCCGTAGGCCGCGGCTCCGCAGTGGATCGTCAGGGTTGAGGACCTTCCGTCGCGCTCTTGTGACGTCGGCGTCTGCTGGGCTCCTTCCAGGACCTTACGCAACGTCCGGACGTGAGGCGGGGCTTCAGTTCTCGCGCGCTTTCGGAGTCCACGCCCCCTCTTCTTCCCGCGCGGCGTCCTCAAGATGGCGTCCAATGGCGGGAAAACTCCACGGATGGCGGGAAGAAGGCAGAAGATGGCGCCGGATGGCGGGAAACTTCACCGATGGCGGGAAGAAGGCTGAAGATGGCGCCGGAAGGTAAGTTTGAAAAGTCTCTTTTTCAGGCACGCAGTACCCGGTGGTTGCGGGCACGAGATCCTGCCGACTACGCCAAAGTTGACGCGCCCCTGGGCCTGTGTCGCGCAGCGTTGCGCACGCGGGAGCTTACCCGGAGCCGGATCTGTTGAGGGTTGTAGTCTCGTGGCGGTGATCCGGTCCGTGCCCAGGGAGTCAGACTAAGCGGCGATGTTTTAGCAGTAGATGTTAGATGACTACGCCACCCGTTGAGTGCAGCCAGGGAGCTGCTGCTGCAGGGCAGACCGCTGAGGCCGGTGGTAGGATTGTGCAGCGTGATAGTATAACCCCCAACGGGAGGGGTATGGCCTCAGGGCAGCCGACGTGGATGATGGGGGTAGCAGGAACCACTCGGAGACGGTACTGTGTAGTTCAGGGTCTTTACTGGTGACAAAGATAGACCCTCCTGGAGTACTGGCTAGCGATTGGGGCCTGGTCAGTCCTTGAGCAGATGGAATCTCCCCTGGCCAGGCGGAGTTGTAGGCCTCCCAAACTAACTGTACTCTTCTGGCTACCTTGCTAGAGGCGGGTAAAAGTAGCCCACGTCCCTGAGTGTGCCGTGTGGTGCTCACCCGTATGGCCGGTGACTCGGGGCCTTCTAGTAGCTTCCGCTCCACGATGGCGGTGCTGGTCCCATGCGTGTGACCGTGCCTTCAGGTTTCTTGGCCAGAGGACCTGGAATCCCCTGCCTGACGGATTCTGCTGCTGGGCAGGAGTTAGTCCCCACAGCCTCGGACTCCGGGTCCGGTAAGAAATCTTCTCGGTCAGGGCGAGCTCTGCAGCTGCCAGCCCCTGACTCCTTGTACACTGCTCCCACAGAGCTCCTGTTGTTTCTTCCTATATTTGCTTCTTTTCTCTGCTTCTTCTCTACTCACTAACCCTGCCTCAGCCCCAGGTTTATATAGGGGAAGTTCTTCCCCTCCCAGGACTGGGCAGGAGGTGTGGCATGCATAGGATCCCTGACCAAGAGACCTCCCACCTGCTCTCAGACGTAATATCTCTATCACTGTGGCAACCAGACCCCTGGGGTGTCACATTTGCTCTTCGCAAACGCAAAATTATGGCTAGATCCGATTGAAGTTGTCCTTTCTTCTCTGCAGCTCTACTCAGACTCTCTATTAAAACAGGAACTAACTCCTGGTGCCCACTTACTCCTCCCCAAACTATGGGCTGGCCCTACAGTTAACCATGTCCACCCCTGTACAGAGGAAAACTGGAGCCTACATAAGGATAAAACACATAAAACCACAGGTCACACTAACTATACAGTCAGGAGTCTTCAGAGAGGGTGTTCAGACATCTTTTACACCAGGGGTCCTCAAACTTTTTAAACAGGGGGCCAGTTCACGGTCCCTCAGACCATTGGAGGGCCGGAATATAGTTTTTAAAAAAAACTATGAACAAATTACTATGCACACTGCACATATCTTATTTTGTAGTTAAAAAACAATACAGGAACAAATACAATATTTAAATGAAGAACAAGTAAAGTTAAATCAACCGGTATTTCAATAGGTAGGTAACTGTGCCCAATAGGCAGCATAGGTCCTCAATAGGCATGTAAATGTCCCCAATAGGCAGCATAGGTCCTCAATAGGCAGGTAAATATCCCCAATAAGCAGCATAGGTCCCCAATAGGCAGGTAAATGTCCCCAATAGGCAGCATAGGTCCCCAATAGGCAGGTAAATATCCCCAATAAGCAGCATAGGTCCCCAATAGGCAGGTAAATGTCCCCAATAGGCAGCATAGGTCCTCAATAGGCAGGTAAATATCCCCAATAGGCAGGTAAATATCCCCAATAGGCAGCATAGGTCCCCAATAGGCAGGTAAATGTACCCAATAGCCAGCATAGGTCCCCAATAGGCAGGTAAATGTCCCCAATAGGCAGGTAAATGTTCCCAATAGGCAGCATAGGTCCCCAATAGGCAGGTAAATGTCCCAAATAGGCAGGTAAATGATTCCAATAGGCAGCATAGGTCCCCAATAGGCAGGTAAATGTCCCAAACAGGCAGGTAAATGTACCCAATAGGCAGCATAGGTCCCCAATAGGCAGGTAAATGTTCCCAATAGCCAGCATAGGTCCCCAATAGGCAGGTAAATGTCCCAAACAGGCAGGTAAATGTACCCAATAGGCAGCATAGGTCCCCAATAGGCAGGTAAATGTCCCCAATAGGCAGGTAAATGTTCCCAATAGCCAGCATAGGTCCCCAATAGGCAGGTAAATGTCCCAAATAGGCAGGTAAATGTTTCCAATAGGCAACATAGGTCCCCAATAGGCAGGTAAATGTCCCAAATAGGCAGGTAAATGTCCCAAATAGGCAGCATAGGTCCCCAATAGGCAGGTAAATGTCCCCAATAGGCAGCATAGGTCCTCAATAGGCAGGCTGTTTCCCCCTTATAATGCCCTATGCAGGCTGTTCCCCCCTTATTATGCCCCATGCAGGATTTCCCTTTCTCCCACCATATAATGCCCCGTGCAAGATATCACCCCCCTGTCTTTATAATGCCCCATTCAGGATGTCACTCCCCCATATAATGCCCCATGCTGGATGTCACCCCCCATATAATGCCCCATGCAGCATGTCACCCCCCCATATAATGCCCCATTCAGGATGTCACCCCCCCATATAATGCCCCATTCAGGATGTCACCCCCCCATATAATGCCCCATGCAGCATGTCACCCCCCCATATAATGCCCCATGCAGCATGTCACCCCCCCCCATATAATGCCCCGTTCAGGATGTCACCCCCCCCATATAATGCCCCGTTCAGGATGTCACCCCCCCCCATATAATGCCACAGGCAGGATGTCACCCCCCCATATAATGCCACAGGCAGGATGTCACCCCTAATATTATGTCCCATGCCTCCATACATTAAAAAAAAAAATCCAATACTCACCTCCCTCCTTGCCTGCTGCCGCTGCTCAGGTCCGGACTCCAGTGTCGCGGCAGTGACGTCCCGCACTGCGCTCCCTGTGACGGCTCAGGGGAGGGCGCGGTGTAAAGACGTCACCGCACCCTCTGACCTGAGACGTCACAGGGAGCGCAGACCAGGAAGACAGCGGATCTGCGGAGGCACGGGGAGAGGTAAGTATCGGGCTGCCGGGGCTCTGAGCAAGCGGGAGGAAGGGCGGGCGCTGACACCGCTCTCCTCTGCCCACAGCCCGGCGGGCCGGATAAAAGTCCTCCGCGGGCCGCATGTGGCCCGCGGGCCGTAGCTTGAGGACCCCTGTTCTACACCATTACAGAGGGACCTAGCATATTTGGAACTCCAGTTCAACAAATGGAGTTGGGGATTTGGTCATCATGAATGGTGTCTTCAATGCAGAGAAATATAGCAGATAATTATTAGTGTTGAGCGAGTATGTCCTGTTAACACTTTTGGCGAGTATGACAACTTTAATACATGTGAGGAATGTGTAATAAATAGACATTCCTTACATGTACTAAAGCTGTCAAACAGTCGCAAATCATGCACACGGGAGTGATTTAAACATAACACCGAGCAGCTGTAACTACTCGGTGCTCGGCCCAAGCATACTCGCCGAAAGGGTTAACAGAACATACTCGCTCAACACTAATAATTATCCATCATGCAATACCATCAGTTAAGCGTCTGACTGGCTCTAAATTTATTATTCAGCAGTGTTATGCGCTAACGCAGAAAGACCCAGGAAGACTGGCACCAAACCAGCAAATCCGCAGGGACAGACGCACTTGGCGCAAGCTGCCCAGCTAGGTGAGCTCTTTAGGACCGGGAACACTTTTCACTCAGCTCCCAGTGATGGAAGGGGGACTTTGGCAGAGCCTTCCCAGGCCCACTGTCGCCAGCCAGCTGGGGTCTGGTGACACGGCCGGTGCCTAGTCAAGAACCAGGTGGGTACCTCTATAAGAACACCTAGTAAAAATTAAAAGGGAAAGAGAGGACTCCTAAGACAAAACACTGGAAAGATAACAGCTAATAATGATAGCACCCCTCACCACCACAGCACATTGAAACTGTAATAAACAGCAAAGGACTGAGCAGGGAACAGGTTTAAATAGCCCGCCTAATGATCAGGTGTTGAATACCTCTCAATCATCCCAAGACAACCACTCCCTGCTAACTTGCACAGCAGCTTGGACCCAATCCCACCACTGCCTAGTGCCAGACACCGCAGTATCGTGTGTTGCCTGGCAATCAGGGGAACACAGCATCCCATGTTAACCGGGCATTATATCAGCGGGAGATACGGCATCCCGCGTCCTCACAAATCCTACTACTCCAGGGCGCGATGCTCCATAAGATTGAGGCGGTTTTCCTGCATGCGTAGTAGCTTCGCCTGCAGAGTCAGGACAATGGTGGCCCCTGCAAACCGGAGTAGCGTAGCACTGGACTTGATCCATTCTCAGGTGGGAGCACAGAACCACAATTCCTAACAAGTAGGACAATGACTCCAAACATAAAGCCAATGTGACTAAGTACTATCTACAGTATAAAAAAGAACAACGAACCTGGAAGTGATGATATGGCCCCCACAGAACACTGATCTCAAAATCATCAAGTCAGTCTTGGATTACATAGAGAGACAGAAGTATTTTTGTCCAAGCCTACATCCACAGAAGATCTGTGGTTATTTTTTAGTGAGCCAAGATATTGGGAACAGTCTCCTTGTTGAGGTCCTTCACAAAACTGTATGCAAGTGTACCTGATGCTTTGATGTTGTTTTGCAGCAGTTTTCCATACCTGTTTAAAAATATTGCACAGTACTGTATGTACCCATTTGACTGACTGGTTATAGCTGCATGCAGTGGCGTAACTAGAGTCGTATGGGCCCAAGTGCAAGATCTGGACCGGGTCCCCCTTCTATCTTGAATAAATTATTATATTATATTATATTATATTATATATATATATATATATATATATATATATGCGCGTCCTCCATCCTGGTATATACTGTATATCACTCATCCTGGTATATATGTCCCTCATCCTGGCCCCATCCTGGTATTTATATCGCCCATTCTGGTATATGTCCCTTATCCCGGGCCCATTCTGGTATATACAGTATATCCCTCATCCTGGTACATTTTCCCCATTCTGCTACTGTTCTTTAATGTATAGAAGAAAATAAACTATGCTCATCAGGGGCGTACATAAAAGTCACGGGGCTCCAAAGAAGAAGTATAATGGACATCTCATAGTCCTTTATATTGTATAATACATCCCATAGTCCTCCATATAATACACTGCACAGCCCATAGTCATCCATATTAGCATAATACACAGCCCATATCCTTCATATAATATAATACACAGCCATTAGTCCTCCATAAAGTATAATGTACAGCCCATAGTCATCCATGTAGTATAGTGCACCCCATAGTCATCCATAAATTATATAGAATCATAGAATCATAGAATGGTAGAGTTGGAGGGGACCTCCTGGGTCATCTGGTCCAACCCCCTGCTCAAAGCAGGATTCACTAAATCATCTCAGACAGATTTCTGTCCAGCCTCTGTTTGAAGACGTCCATTGAAGGGGAACTCAACACCTCTCCTGGCAGCCTGTTCCACTCATTAATCACCCTAACTGTCAAAAAGTTTTTTCTAATATCTAATCTGTGTCTCCTCCCATTTAGTTTCATCCCATTGCTTTTAGTCTTTCCTTGTGCAAATGAGAATAAAGATGATCCTTCTACAATGTGACAGCCCTTGACATATTTGTAGACAGCTATTAAGTCTCCTCTCAGTCTTCTTTTTTGCAAGCTAAACATTCCCAAATCCTGCAACCGTTCCTCATAGGACATGGTTTGCAGACCAGTCACCATTCTGGTCGCTCTTCTCTGAACTTGCTCCAGTTTGTCTATGTCTTTTTTAAAATGTGGTGCCCAAAACTGTACACAGTATTCCAGATGAGGTCTGACCAAAGAGGAGTAAAGACCGATAATGACTTCACGTGATCTAGACTGTATGCTTCTGTTAATACATCCCAGAATTGTATTTGCCTTTTTTGCTGCTGCATCACACTGTTGACTCATGTTCAGTCTATGATCTATTAGTATACCTAAGTCTTTTTCACATGTACTGTTGCTTAGCTCTATTCCTCCCATTCTGTATATGCTTTTTTCATTTTTATTGCCCAGATGTAGTACTTTGTATTTTTCCCTGTTAAAAACCATTCTGTTGGTTGCTGCCCACTGCTCCAGTTTATTTAGGTCTTTTTGAATCTTCCCTCTCTCTTCTCTAGTATTAGCTATCCCTCCTAGCTTTGTGTCATCAGCAAATTTAATCAGTTTACCCTCAATTCCTTCATCTAAATCATTGATAAAGATGTTGAACAATACAGGTCCCAGGACGGAGCCCTGTGGTACCCCACTTGAGACATTCATCCAGCTGGATGTGAAGCCATTTACAACCACCCTTTGAGTCCGATCACTAAGCCAGTTATGAATCCACCTAACAGTTGCCTGGTCCATTGCATACTTGGTCATTTTTTCAATAAGGATGGTGTTTTTTTTCAATAAGGATATTGCACAATCCATAGTCATTCATAACGTATAATGCACAGCCCATAGTCATCCATGTACTATAATGCACCCCCATAGTCATCCATAAAATATAATGCACCCCATAGTCATCCATAAAACATAATGCACCCTATAGTCATCCATAAATTATAATGCACAGCCCATAATCATCCATGTACTATAATGCAGCCCCATAGTCATCCATAAAGTATAATGCATCTCCATAGTCATCCATCTAGTAGTGTGGCGCCCCTGAGGGTTTGGTCGCCACAGAGGTACTGCTCCTCACCCAGAGGTGTGGTGTCTCCCTTCTCTCAGGTAAGGAGGGAGTGCTGCATGGAACCCCAACACCTACATCCAACACTACACTACCCCAGGCCAGCAGGAGGGGCAAGACGCAATGTAGTTTTCTGCTGAGCCCTGACCCTGGCTGGGGTGGGGGGAACCCAAAGTTAGGGGGAACCAGTAGTGGGTGTGGGTGAAGGAAGTAGTTTATGGGAGCACTCATACAGTAGATATATAAAAAGGTAGACATCTTAACAAGAGCAGGAAGTTGAGGAGTGTGGTTCAGAGGAACAGTCTGGGAGCAGAGTCTCTGTAGGAGCTCCGCTCCACTTCAAGGGCCCAGGACTGAGGCCCAGGAGGGGAGCAGGGAGTAAGCTCTGTTCTGTAGAAGGGATCCTAGGGGAGTACGGCGAGTGCAGGCGCCACCCGTACACCCCGAACCTGCCAAGTGTCAGGAGGATCTAGGCTGCAAGAAGGGGACCGGCCCCTGGCCCAGTCATGCAGCTTCAGGCCTCGGCTGGAAAAACCTGAGGCTTCTGACTTCTATAGCCAGGAGCCAAACCCCCACTTCAATCCGAGTAAGGTCAAGCAGGTCTGTGCAACTCCGACGGACAGGGCGGACCTCGCAGCCACCCGAACAGGATTCACAGTGGGAAGCGCAGGGCAGGAGGGAGTAAGACCGAGCGTGAAGTCAGTCTAGAGAGGTACATAAGAAAGTGGGGTTCTGCCAGGTACACCCAAACTGCCTGAGGAAAGATGGAACCCCTGCCCGGTGAACGCGGCGCGACGCGGGAGGCTTGCACCAGTACAGTGCACCTGTGGACTGTCTAAGAACTGTGAGTAAATCTTGGATGACTGCACTGAGCTGCCTCCGCTCCTTTCTTTCGCCGGTGCCATTTGCCTCCCTGCACTACAACGCCCAGCGCACCTCCATTTATTCTACACTGCCCTGAGGCCTGCTCCACCTGTGGGGAGCCATTCCATCTGAAGCTGCCCTATCATTGTTAAATGGTTAATTATGGAAATTCATTTGGAATGTTAAATAATTAATAATCGATAATCATTTTTCTTAAATCTGAGTTCTATGCCTCAGCCATCGTGTCTAGTTGACATGCGCTATTTGTGTGTGTATTTTTAGTTCACTACCATATGTAGAACAGGTGTGCCATACGACTGGCTATAAAAGCCCATGGTACAGAAAGGGGGGCTCTCTTGCTCTGCCCACCCCACAAGAAGAATCTTCATGCTGAGAAGCAGATGACATGTAGGCTTGGACACGTGCTGGACAAAGACATGATTTACCAGCCAGGATCCAAGGAAAGATGGGTGAATCTCAACCATTAAGCTAATTATGGACAAATGGACAATTACTTTATAACTAATTATTGTATGTACCTGCTGCAATCTGATTCTTTTTAATGGACAATCCAAGAATAAATCGATACATTTTTTTATAAGAATATCGTGATATTGATACTTTGAGAAGTCCTCAGTAGAAAAAATAATACAGAGAAGAGTATTATTTTACAATGGTGAGCCAGCCAGTCCTGTTTTTCGTTTTTTTTTTAATTAAGTGAATTTCTTCCGTGAACAAGGGGGGAAGTCCTGACGAGCTGAACAGCTGTTGTTCACGTGTCAGTAAATTCACTAATTTGTCACGAGAAGCAGAAAGGATCTATAGACTGAGGTACTAACAAGGAACAGAATCACACAGGAAAAGAATCAGACGAACTGAAGACAGGATGTGCTGATAAAGAGAAGCTAAGGAATCTTAAGGTAAGCAAAATATGGATATAATTTCTTCTTTTGCTAAACAAAGTAATATTAATTTCAAAGTTAATGTAGGAGATGATATAGAAGTTTTGTGGCTCAGTTTATACAAAGAATGTGAATTGCAGAATTTACAGTTCACTTCTAAATTGGTAAATAGAGACAAACAGAAATTGAGAAATATTCTACATTTGGTAGATTTTTTTCATAGTCTTGTGTTAGAGATTTCTAAGCAGAAAAATAGTGTAGAAATGTCAGATGGTGATACTGATTCTGACTGTAATGTGGAAAATAAACAAGAAATAAGACACGTGTCTGTAACTGAAGGTGACCTTGGGTCTGACCAAGAGATGGACATACAGAAACCTGACATGGGAGGAGACATGACTGACATACGAGAAACCGACATACTAGGTGATGTGGGAGGAGACGTGAGTGACGTAGGAGGAGCGGACGTACAAGAGCCACTAAAAATATCAGAGAATTCAGGAATTACCCAGGCTCAACTGCAAATTAAAATGAGGAAAAATTTGCTGAAATTATACAAAATCATGCCAAAATATGATGTCAAAATCCATGCCTGTAGAAATTCAGAGACATTTGAGAGCTTCTCTGATAAGTTTGATTTATCCAATGAGGAGAGGAATCAATTATTTAAAATATGGATTCCTGTGACATTGTCCAGACGTTTACATTTAATGCCCTGTGAAAATGACTCTCCTAATGGATGGGAAAATGATTCGGACAGATTAAGATATTTGATTTATTGTGTCACAAAGGATTTTCCCAACATAGAAGATCTGCAGAAACTAAGGATTGGTAGGAAGGAATGTACATATACATTCATGTCCATATTTGAACGGTTGTACAAAGCTCTCATCAAAAATGGAAAAGTACAACATATGATAAAAAGTTTTGTACAAAAATTCAAATTCCTAGATCCAGTATCTAGAGTTATAGCGTCACAAAAAGAATCCCTATTCAAATGTGTGCAGTTGCTGGATTCTGTTAGGAAACATGAGAATCGTGAAAAGGAAAAAAATCAAGTTAATTTTATAAAACCAGGAAAGGTAAAATCTTATCAAAAGCCAATATCAAACTCTCCTAGACTGAGTCATCCCCATAGTGAACTCTATCAAATACGCAGGAGATTTCATATCTGTTATAAGCCATATCAGCCAGTGCAAAGGTCCATCTCTTCACAGAATGAGTTAATTCTCAGTCAGAACTGTGATTCTCTAAAAAGGAAAATGGCCGAAACTGATGGACAGAGTCAGGTGAGACGACCGGCTCACAGTGACGTCATGGAATGTGGACAGAAGGACAGGCAGTTCTCTGAGGTTTTGAAGGATAGAAAAATGTCTTTCCTAAATAGGGCGTTCCTGGAGATATTTGAGAGAGACAGAAGATTTGGTTTAGGGAGTGGCTAAGGAAAAACTGTAATTATAATGTAGCATAGAAGTGTTACAATGTCTCAATATTTATTTATAATCTTATACAGTAAAATTGTAGTTACATAGTTTCTACCGTGTTTCCCCGAAAGTAAGGCCCCCCCGAAAGTAAGGCAGGGTGGGGGGTTTCGGGGGGTCCGCCAATGTAGGGCACCCCCCGATTGTAAGGCAGGGTAGCGGCGGGGGGGGCGGGGAATGTAAGGCTGATTGGCCGATCAGCCTGTTCGTCACAGGCTCCGTACCGTAGTCCCTGCTGGCCACCAGCCCGAGCTGTGATTGGCCAGTCAGCCGGCTCGCAGCTGATTGGCCGAATCAGCTGCGACGTCACCGCCTACAGGCTCGCTCCGATTGGTCCAGCTTCCCCGGCATCCGAATCGTCAGCCCGGCACCGCAGAGGAGATCGAAACAGAAGGAAAGTAACGGTAAGTTCCGAAACTCTCTCTGTGTGTGTGTGTGTGTCTGTGTGTGTGTGTGTGTGTGTACGGTATGTGTACGGTATGTGTATGGGTGCCGTATGGGGCTGTATGTGTCAGTGTGTGTACGGTACCGGTACGATATGTGTGTGGGTGCCGTGTGGGGCTGTACCGGTACCGTATGTGTCAGTATGTGTGGTGGCAGAGTGGGGGGCAGAACCACTGTATGGGGATGCTGCAGGGGGGAGGATGGGGAGGGTTGCCGGACTGTTAATAAATGTTAATTTTATTGTTAAAAAAAATTGTCGTCATTTTTTTTCCCAATGTAAGGCCTCCCCCGAAAGTAAGGCAGGGTGGGACTTTTGGGGGTAAAATTAATGTAAGACAGGGCCTTACTTTCGGGGAAACACGGTAGTAGTTCATGTATGTATATATATATACACTTGTCTAAGTAGAGATTGTGTATAATTGTATTTATATATATGTTTATAAAATATATATATATATTAATTAATAAATTAGAACTTCATATATAAATTTAAGTAACAATATTTTGAATTACATTAGAACCAACCAATATATGTATAAGATATTTAAATAATTCTGTTTCTGTATGAATTTGATATTTAATTTTATTTTCTTATATTTCCTTAGAGTTTTCATTCCAAAGCAGGATTTGATCAAACAACTCTAAAATGGATTTATTTCTTTATTCACACAGGAAGCTGAAAATTGCATGATTTATGTGTAACATTAATTAATTAATATTTTCTGTGCATGAAGTGTTCGTGCAAATTAAAGTAGCTTTACAGCATGACGTGTGACAGCTGCGGCCTTTGAACTTTGAGCTAATAGTATAGATCCTATTCATTCTATTTTCAGCTGATGTAACTTAAGACCGGGCAGCCAGTGAAAAAAGAATCTATAAGGCTGAGTTCACACGATGCGTATTTCATGTGTTTCCGCAGCGTTTTTGCAGTTGCGTAAACGCCGCGGAAAAGCATGAAAAACGCATGGTAGAAGGGAAGCAATGTTCCCCAATTGAAATCCGCATGTACTGTGCCCATGATGCGGATTTTTCCGCAGCGTAAACGCTGCGCTCAAAAATCCGCAGCATGTCATTTAATTTTGCGGAAACGCGGCGTTTTCGCCGCCATTGACTTGCATTAGAACGCGCCAATTCCGCAAGACTGCATCTGTACTTGCGTAATTGGTGCGTTCTAATATGCGGATGGTACCCGGGTGTGGAGGAGAGGAGAGTCTCATCCACACCCAGGTACCATTAAAAAAGCTGTAAAAACAAGAATAAAATAAAAAATATATATATACTTACCATCTGTCGGCCCGCGCAGCGCTCCTGCTTGCTTCCCGGCACTTGCAGTGAGTTGTAGGACCTGCGGTGACGTCAGAGTCATGTGACGGGTCACGTGACGCTGACGTCGGCAGGTCTTTCAATTCAAAGTTGCCGGCAGCCGGGAGAACGGAGTGAGCAGGACAGCGCGGGCCATCGGAGGTAAGTATATACACTCTCTAGGGTCACACTGTATAAATCCATGCTGTTTGCATGGATTTATATAGTGTGACCTAGTTGTCAAGCACTTTCCAAGAGATGCTAAAATCACCAGTAAAGCGCTTGTCAATCTGCATGCGGAAACGCATGTGAATCTGCATGTGGATCCGCATGTATTCTGCAGGAAAAACGCATTTCTGCATGCGTTTTTTCTGCCAGGGAGATGCAGAAATGATGCAGAAATTTTCTGCTTCATTTCTGCATCGTGTGCACATAGCCAAACAAGAGGTTTTTTTTTCAAGTATCTGAAATTTCAGCAACTTACTCTCATATTATATAATATGTACTTGGGGAATATTCAAAGAATATTAAGATATTTAATTGATATGACAATGCGCATTAATAAATTGGGATACAACAATTTTGGGTTAAATATATATATATCTAAAACTTCATATGTGGAATGTTTGAGTTGAACAGATCTGTGAATGTCAGAGTGAAGGTGACAGATGAGTAAATCAGCAGCTGCTAAGTGTGATTGATGTGACAGAGGCCTCGTACGTTTGTATGTTTGGAAAAAAAAAATGTTTCTTTATGTGAAGGTACAAAAATATATTTAATTCTGAAAAAAAATTATAATACATAATTAGGTATTATCTACATATATATATACTTCTATATTTCTTTAATAATTATTATTTCTTGATTTAACTAATAGTGGATAAGGGCAACCACACATCAAAATGGTTTACAAAGCAAATTTATATTTAGAATAATTTTCCACATGATAATATTCTTGAATAACTATGATATTATTTTTAATGGTTACCTAAATAGGTACACACCTCTCTGTAGACAAATCTATGCTACTCATCGATATGAAATTTATGCAAAATGTTCATAGAAGAATAATTATTTTTAATTTGGTTCTGATATATACATAAATTTTATAAAATAATATTTTTTGGTATTAAAGGGGAAAATGTGTTTTTGATCCTGATTACATAATCACTTTTGATCAATACTTATTTTTTCACACATTTTAATAAAGAAGAAACAATAATAGAATCATAGAATCATAGAATGGTAGAGTTGGAAGGGACCTCCTGGGTCATCTGGTCCAACCCCCTGCTCAAAGCAGGATTCACTAGATCATCTCAGACAGATGTCTGTCCAGCCTCTGTTTGAAGACGTCCATTGAAGGGGAACTCACCACCTCTCATGGCAGCCTGTTCCACTCATTAATCACCCTAACTGTCAAAAAGTTATAAGGTACAATGGTATAATTAAGAAGGGTATTACATGCAAAGTTGCATAGTTTAATAATTTTTTGGTGATACAAGGTTATGACAAATATGAAATCATCCAGATAATGGAAATATAAAGGTATTTTTTATGGAGAATATAATTACTCTTCATTTGTCATTAACATATGAAGGCCTTATTTTTATTTTCATTTTTACATTTTTATTCTTACTTATTTTCTTATTTTTCCATTTTTCAGTTTTAATTTTCAATTTTTGATTTTAATTCAGTTCAATATTTCAACTGAGAAAACACATTAATATTTAATGGGGTAATGTCTAGTACAAAGAATATTGCTTCATTAAATATAATGATGATATGAATTAATATAAGAAAAATGTTTACATTTTCTGAGTAAACACAACAATTCATTCATTCATTCTTACATTCATATATTTATTCATTTTAGTTCAGCAGTATACATTCTTTGGTATTATTGGTTTAATAAAGATATAAACACTTGTTGTTTCAAAACACACTGACACCTATGGGTTGGAAAAGGCAATTACACCTATGACATAAAAATGTTCTATCACATGAAGAACTTGATTAATAATGAATTATTATCTATTATTGTTTATTATTCCAAACATAATTTATTTTAATATTTTGATAATAATTAGATGGATATTATTGATTGCTATGGTACGCTGTGATATTATAGGTTAGGAAAGTTGCCAGATTTGGTATCAGATTAGGGAATGAAGACTTCAATCAAGACATCGCAATTATGAATTCTATCTTAATAATGACTTTTCATATTTATAAATCAAAGAGACTCTCAGAGGTTACAAGAAGACGCAACCGATATCCGGAAGTCTCAGAAGGTAACAGGTGTGAATGCTGAGTGATAATAGACTGTGTCAGATACAATTCACACCACTGATCACCAGGACGGCAGAGGACGATGATCCTATATGAACTGTGTTGTGTTCAAGTTTCATCACGTTCCAGTGGTTTCTTATCACCTGCAACGCTTCAATGAAAGCTGGTGAACAGGTAATACCTGGCATATGTGTCCTGTATATAAAGGACTGAGTACTGGTTATGGGGCTATATAAAGCAGGGAAGTGTCAAGTTAACCCTTGCTTTACTGACCAAAGACGTCACATCTGTTCCAAAAGT
The DNA here is from genome assembly GCF_046119375.1 of Phyllobates terribilis. Classification (NCBI taxonomy): domain Eukaryota; kingdom Metazoa; phylum Chordata; class Amphibia; order Anura; family Dendrobatidae; genus Phyllobates; species Phyllobates terribilis. Next base: position 233,906 of record NW_027363327.1, read on the forward strand.
GACATGAGACCAGTGCAGATGACACGGGGAAGATTCCAGAATATCCAACGTAAGTCCAGGTGACATCACACAGATATTAAAGCTACATTTCATCCATGGACTTTGTTTTTTCTTATCAATTGACACACATGATCTTTCTAATAAAGAATACAGTTTATAGACTGCACAATAATGAATACAATTATGGACTGTACAATATCTACACGCTGTCATTTATTTCAAAGGAGTTTTCATCTAAAGACTGTGTTATACAAGAACCAAGAAGAAGACGAGACGACGACCCGATGACATCAGACGATGACGATGGGACCCGCGATTACTTCAATTTAGATATAGGGAAGTATAATTATACATATTAAATGAATATTAGTCACGGCTTACCATAACATGAATTCACATCATTATATAACAATAATCAGATATTGATATTATTATTATTATTATTATGGAAATTTAATGATATTGCCAAGGAAGAAGGAAAGAAAAAATGATTGTTATCCTAATGATAAACCTGTCTTCTTTTGAGGATTTTTCAGTCCTTTTTATCCTCAAAAAGGGGGGAATGTTAAATAATTAATAATCGATAATCATTTTTCTTAAATCTGAGTTCTATGCATCAGCCATCGTGTCTAGTTGACATGCGCTATTTGTGTGTGTATTTTTGGTTCACCACCATATGTAGAACAGGTGTCCATACGACTGGCTATAAAAGCCCATGGTACAGAAAGGGGGGGGCTCTCTTGCTCTGCCCACCCCACAAGACACAGAATCTTCATGCTGAGAAGTATCTGACATGTAGGCCTGGACACGTGCTGGATAAAGACATGATTTACCAGCCAGGATCCAAGGAAAGATGGGTGAATCTCAACAATTAAGCTAATTATGGACAAATGGACAATTACTTTATAACTAATTATTGTATGTACCTGCTGCAATCTGATTCTTTTTAATGGACAATCCAAGAATAAATAGATACATTTTTTTATAAGAATATCGTGATATTGATACTTTGAGAAGTCCTCAGTAGAAAAAATAATACAGAAAGAGTATTATTTTACAGCCGCGCATGACGTCACTGCCATGCGCGGCTGACATGGAAAGATCAGCTCCCGGAAGTCACTCCCATGCCGGGTCTGTGTGTGCGGGGAGCAGTGACTTCACTCTCCTTCATAGCCGGCACACAGCTTAGCCGTGCTGCGGCTCCTGCTGCTGCCGGGCTATAGCGTGTGCCCGCTTATTAAAGGACATGAATATTCACCCCCTCCCCACGCCCATGGGCGTGGAGAGAGGTTGAATATTCAAGCCCTTTAATAGCGGGCACAGGCGATTCCGGCAGCAGCAGGAGCCGCAGCGCGGCTACACTGTGTGCTGCTATTAAGGAGCATGAATATTCAGTGCTCCCCATGCCCCATGGGCGTGGGGAGCAGTGAATATTAATTTGCTGTAGCAGCGGGGACAGTGTAGGCTGCAGCGGGCGGCCGCTGCCTCCTGTGCCCCGCTCCTCCACCGCTACCCCCACACCCCACATATATATATATCTATACACACCCCCCCCCAACATTCGGACTATAAGATGCACCCCCCATTTTCCACCAAAATTTTGGAGGAAAAAAGTGCGTCTTATAGTCTGAAAAATACGGTAGATTATTAAATTAAATAGAGATTTAGGATTAAATCAGTGTAGGGTGCGGACAACCCCTTTAAATTGTTAATTGAAATAAAAACAGTTCCCCGTTGTATTAATAAGGCAGTGATTCCAACTGTATTACCACTGGGAGACCCCCAACTCACACTCCTATTTCCCGAGTGCCTTCCACGCCAAGCTTGGTTATGGAGGCTTTGGATTACCATCCATACTGTTCAGCACAGATCATGCTTCTTATGTCTTCATCGATCCCCCAGAACACAACCCTGCATTACCGCGTCCTTCAGGCTTTGTCCAATTATTTTCTCCAAATTTGTTTGCCGATCAGTGGCAAGAGGCTGTTGAGCTACTCAGTCTCCTTGTTTCTTTGGAAAATTGGCACACTCTTGCATATAACAGTAGAGAATGGCCAAATCTTACGGAGACACTGGTAGATCGCAACGCAACATGGAGAGAGCAGATGTTCAGCAGTGAACTTGGAGTCTCCCTCCTCTATGAAGCTTTGCCGTACACATCTGACTTACTCCTGAGGACTTCTCGTAATTCACATGTGCAAAAATAGTTCAATCCACAACTAAAACGCTGGAACCAACTCGTGGAAAACTGGATAAAGATAGATAAAAGGCACATTACCTGTGGGTAGCCCAAGTGTGAAGTAATTGTCAGGTCCAGGATTGAACTGGGCGATGCGATTACTTAGGTATTTTGCTGCCCATTCGCTGGCCAGGGCATAGTCATCAAGAATCACCAGCCGCATGATTGTGCCCACAAGCTCTCGCCTGGCAGCATGTGGCTAACAAACTGAAAAGAGAAGCGATACACAAGATAAGAGGTGACAATAATATACAAAAGAGGTAACACAATAATACACAGTCGGCAAGTTTGGAGACTGAAACACATTCTGGCTTTCATAAAGTTTGCTGCTTCAGTTTTTATAGTGTCAATTTGCATTAACTGTAGATTGTTATGAAGAATGATCAGATGAATTGTTAAAAAAAAAAAAAATGCATATTAATTTTTTCCCAAAGAAATTACTTAACCACAAAACCCTATCACTACACTATGTGTGCTGTAGCCTGCTTCTCCGGGTCCTACATCACCAAAGCTTGGCACTTCGGGGACACATACCTCCCGTCCACGACCTGTCCGGCAGCAACCTTACATACCCCCCCTCTGCCCAAAGCAGGGGGGGGGCTTGGCACCTTCTGCCACCATACAATAGATACACAAAAGGTATAACGCAGTGTTTCCCAAACCCCATCCTCACAGACCCCACAGGTCGTATTTTCAGGATTTCCTTAGTATTACACAGGTGACTGAAGTATCATCAAGGCATCAGGAATTCTCTCACCTGTGTAATACTAAGGAGATTCTGAAAACATGACCTATGGGGGTCCGTAAGGATGAGGTTTGGGAAACACTGCTATAACAGAACAAAACTAAAAATAACCAGTCCATACAGCACGGCATCAGCCGTTTAAATGTAGTGCTTTTCTCGGCCTCCAGCAGACTGAGCAGCACATGCAAGGTTTGCTCACCTTGCACAACACACAGCACCACTGAGACAGGCGCAGCTGTCTTAAATCAGGCCTTCCAAGACCTGGACTGGAGGTAAGTGAGCAGCTATTTCCCCCCAACTCTTTCAGCTGCTCTTAAAACCCGGCCCTTTAATCCGGGCCCATTAACTCCCTCCCAGCACTATGTGTTCTGGAGCCTGCTTCTCCATGTCCTACATCACCGAAGTTTGGTACTTCGGGGACACATACCTCCCATCCACGACCTGTCTGGCAGCCACCTTACAGTGTGCTGCACTGAGTTAGACCAGAAATGAACCAGAAGATACCTGAAGGTAACTGCACAGCCAGAGTAAAAAATGTTTCTCTTTGTTTTCACTCTCACCCCTATAGTCCTACACGTTCTACTAACCCTTCTAATCCCTACACCTAGTAATGAACTGGTCATCTCTCCCTCCATCTCACCTCCTCCTCAGATCTGTTCCTCAACATACAATCCTCTGTCTCTAAACACAGACAGCCACCTCACGCTCGCTCCTTCTGCTCCTCACTGCTGGCGATATCTCTCCAAATCATGGCCCTCCTCACCACATCCCCACAGTCACTTCTACCTCTCATCCACAATCTATCAAATTTCCGCAACATTTCTAACCCTATACCCATTGCCCATCCCCAGCTTCCCCAATCCCACTAACAGGAGCTCTATGGAATGCTCTCTCCGTCTGCAACAAACTTTTCATTACTAACAAACTTTCCTTCCTTGGCATCAATGGTACCTGACTCACCCCCTCTGACATGGCCTCTCCAGCTGCACTTTCATACGTTGGATTCCACCTTTCCCACACCCCTCGCCCCATCGGCAAGCATGGCAAAGGAGTTTGTTTTCTCCTGTCAGATAACTGTACTCTGCTGCCCGACTAATCCACCTGTCCCCCCCACTATTCCCTGGCCTCTCCCCTCTGTCAATCCCTTCACTGGCTCCCCATTATCCAGAGACTCCAGATGAAAACCCTAACCATGACATACCAAGCCATCCACAACCTGTCTCCTCCATATAACTGTGACTTAGTGTCCTGGTACTTACCTGCACGCAACCTCCAATCCTCACAAGATCTCCTTCTCTACTCCCCTCTTATCTCCTCTTCCCACAATCGCACGCAAGATTTCTCCCATGCATCCCCCTACTCTAGAACTCTCTACCCCAATATATCAGACTGTTGCCAACCGTGGAAACCTTCAAAAGGAAGCTGAAGATCCACTTCTTCTGACAAGCCTACAATCTGCAGTAACCACCGCTCCATCATACCACTGCACGACCAGCTCTACCCTCACCTACTGTATCCTCACCCATTCATTGTAGACTGTAAGCCCTCGCGGGCAGGGTCCTCGCTCCTCCTGTACCAGTCGGTGATTCGTTTTTGTTCAAGATTATTGTACTTGTTTTTTGCTATGTATATCCCTTTTCACATGTAAAGCTCCATGTAATAAATGGCACTATAAAAAATAATAACTTAATAGGGGGAGGTTAATTTGCTGTGGAGACTTCAGGACTCCGAAAAAAGTCCAGCAAGTCCCTGTATCACTTCCTACATAGGATTCAGCTATGGAATTGGTTCAACACCAGTGCAGAGCTTGCTCAAGAATGGCAGCAGGCGGGCGTCAGTGCATCTGTACACACCGTGAGGAGAAGGATTTTGGAGGCTGTGCTGGTGTCAAGTAGGGCAGCAAAGAAACCACTTTTCTCCATGAAAAAGATGAAGAACAGGATTATAAAATGCAGTAAACTACAGTGATTGGATTACAGAGGACTGGGGTAAAGTTATTTCCCTGATGAAGGCCCCCTTCAAACTGTTAGGGACATATGGAAGAATGAATGTCCGGAGAAGAAAAGCTGAGTGCTACTTTGAGTCCTGTGTTATGCCAACAGTAAAGCACCCGAGACGAGTCATGTGTGGAGTTATCCATCATCAAAAGGGAGTGGGCTCACTCACAATTTTGCCTAAGAACACTGCAGGAGCATTTTTGGTGATTAACAATGCATATATGAGCATGACGGAGAATATGTCACAAGGCAAAAGTGACAACTAAGTGTCTGGGTAACATTGACATTTTGGGTTCATGGCCAGTAAACTCTCCAGATCTCAATTCGATTGTGGTCACTCCTCAAAAAGCGGGTGGACAAACAGAAATGTATGTAGTGAGCTCCTAGCACTGATTAGACAAAAATTGTCCGTCGTCAGTCAGGATTTGGCCCAGCAGCCGATATCCAGCTGCCAAGGCGAAGGGAACGAGTCTTGAAAAATAAGGGTCAACACTGAATATTGAATCTTTCCATAAACTTGATGTATTTGTCAATAAAAGTGTAAAACTTATAAAATGCTGATAATTGTACTACAGTAACCACAGAAACATCTGACTAAAAGATCTAAAAACACTGAAGTGAACACCAAAATTTGTATCAGTCACAAGACTTTTGGCCAGAACTGTACATAAAGTGACACAAAACAAGATACAAGACATAGGTCAAAAAAAATTCTCCATCTTCTTCGTTCCGTCAATCCGTGAAAAATGGGACTGCACTCAGATGTCATCTGAGTGCAGTGCGATCTTTTCGAAGGACTCATTAACTTGCATGGCCGAACGTGATCCGAATATTAGATGAAACTCAAGCATAGTGATTTTTGTCCTCGGACAGACTGTCTATGGGGCCGTGCACATGTGCGATTTTTCTCCTTGGACAAACACTGGTCACAGTGCGATTCAATGTTTTGTCAGATCGCACTCCGACCGAAAACACTGCTATCTGCACCTGCCTTAACATTGCAACGCTAACAATAGTAATCTCAGCAAGGACTGCTGGGAGATTTCAGCTCAGAAGCCTGCAGATCTCTGAACGCAGCTCTAGACTATCACTGGCTGTAACTCAGGATTAGTAATCGATACGTTTTTCGAAAGTTACACAATAAACTATAATAAATTACTCTCATGTGAACACAAATTCTAAAGGAGAACTCTAACACTAAGATATTAACTTAAGGAGGAATTCACACATCCGTGGTGGGATCCGAGGACCCGGCCCGGCTCTCCGGACCTGATCAGTGCCACATCTATTCCTAGGAGGTAATCACAGATCAGCACTGGTGACCCAGCGGTTGTCAGATCTGAGCTCGCTCCGTGGAGCACAGATGTGTGAATTCAGCCTTACAGAAGTTGTCCCAGAGTAGAAAGCCAGAGCTGTTGGATTACAGCGCCACCCCTAGGTACAGGCTGTGTGTGGCATTACAGCTCAGCACCTGTCACGTCACTAGACCGGAGCTGTAGTACCAGACACAACCTGGGGCCAGGACTGGCGCTCTGTGTTCCTTTTTCTCATGGACAAACCCTGTGCAGAAAAATACAGAATCCAGGAACCTCCAAACATGGCAGACATCGCCAAGTTCTAACAGTGCATAATGGGCGCAGCTCCAGCCGTACTGTCAGTGACTGGAAACCTGGTTTATAGTCCAACTGCTGACAGGTGAGAGGCTGCGGCCCCCTGTAATCCCCGGCTCTGACCCGTCACCGACCATTGCTGCAGGGGACTAACCACATCCACAGGAAGCCAGGGTGCCCCCCCCCCGGACTGAGACTGCCCCCCCCGGGAGCTCAGTGTGGGGTGCGCAGTCATCCGCCATGTCTCCCCAATACTCAGCAGCCTCACCACCCACAACTCGCTCTGCAGCCTCCTCCCTGGTAAACGTTAGAATGTATGGGCTCCTTCCAGGTATGACGTAGTTTGCGGGGGCGTGTCCTGACTGCATTATGGGCGTGTTCTAGTTTAGCACCAGACGCCAGAGATTCATGCAGAAAGTGATACGGTGAAGCTTCAGGAGGAGGTCAGTGCTGGGCTCTGGGGGATGCTGCTTGCTTTGGGTGGTCTGTGGGGCTGGTGGGGGCATGTTCTGGGTATTCTGGGGGGATGTTGCACGTGTGTGTGTCTTTCCTAAATTCCTAAACACCCACCGGAAAACTAAGGCGCCCGCGAGTTGCGGGGTGAATTGGCAACTCGGGGGTGTACTTATTTCCTCTGTGGGTAGGTCACAATTTTTTTTTTTACCGTCCAAGATCCATCTTGGCAAAAGTATGATGGTAATTTCTGCCTTTCTGGACATTGGGGTGGGGTTTATTTTGATCGACGCTAGGTTCGATCAGGACCTCAAACCTCATAAATTTTCTGGCTCAACACCCATAATCGCCATTGACTCTGCACCCTTGAGCTAGGGGTATTTTACTCTTGTCGCTCGTGTGCTACATCTGCAGGTAGGGGCCTTGCACTCTAAATTTATTGACTGTTATGTGCTAGAGGGCTTGCCCTCTCCTGTGGTCCTTGGACTACCTTGGTTTACGCTGCACAATCCTGTGGTAGGTTGTGTGCCCACTATGCGTCTTTTAAGCGTTTCCGCAGCGGCAATTCCATTGCAGAAACGCTTAAACGCTTGGTAGAAGGTCTGCAATGTTCCCCAATGATAATCCGCATGTGCTGTGTACATGCTGCGGAAATTTCCGCTGCGCATTATCAGTGCGGAAAAATCCGCAGCACTACCAATTATTTTGCGTAATCGCAACGTTTTCGCCTCCATTGAATGGCTTAATATCCGCATGACTACATGTGCACATGCGGATATTAACCCCTTACTTACCGGGGACGTATTAGTACGCATATTTGCGATCCCCCCGTTCAGTGAGGGCTGCTGCGCTGAGCCCTCACTGAACGGAGCACATGTCAGCTGATTCTTACAGCTGACATGTGCCCGCAACAGCCGCGGGTGGAATCGCGATCCACCCGCGGCTGTTAACCAGTTAAATGCTGCTGTCAATCTCCGACAGCAGCATTTAACGCGCGCTTCCGGGTAGCGCGTCATAAGCCCCGCCCACCGGCGACCCCGTCACGTGATCGCGGGTCGCCGATGGGCGTGCATGACAACCCAGGGTCTGCAGCAGACGCCTGTGGTTGTCATGATCTTGTCGCTATGAGCGCCACCTAGTGGTCGGCGCTCATAGCACAGGACCATTTCTGCTGCATGCAGGGGATCTGCTCGTCCCCTGTATGTAGCAGAGGTGATCGGATAGTTGCTGCTTCTAGTCTCCTATGGAGACTATAGAAGCATGCAAAAAGTAAAAAAAAAAAGTTTTTAAAAATATAAAAAAAAAAAAAAAAAATAAAAGTTTAAATCACCCCCCTTTCGCCCCATTCAAAATAAAATATATAAAAAAAAACCCCACATACACATATTTGGTATCGCCGCGTTCAGAATCGCCCAATTTATCAATATAAAAAAAGAATTATTCCGATCGGTAAACGGCGTAGCGAGAAAAAAATTCTAAACGCCAGAATTACGTTTTTTGGTCGCCGCAAAATTGCAATAAAATGCAATAACGGGCGATCAAAACATCGGATCTATCCCAAATGTTATCAATAAAAACGTCAGCGTGGCACGCAAAAAATAAGCCATCAACCAGCCCCAGATCACGAAAAATGGAGACGCTACGGGTCTTTGAAAATGGCGCTATTTTTTTATTTTTTTTTTTACCAAATTTTGGAATTTTGTTTCACCACTTAGATATAAAAGAACCTATACATGTTTGGTGTCTATGAACTCGTAATGACCTGTAGAATAAGAAGGGCAGGTCAGTTTTAGCATTCAGTGAACATGGTAAAATAAATAAATAAAAAACAACTGTGGTATTGCACTTTTTTTGCAATTTTACCGCACTTGGAATTTTTTTCCCGTTTTCCCGTACAGGATATGATAAAACTAGTAATGGCGTTGAAAAGCACAACTCGTCCCGCAAAAAATAAGCCCTCACATGGCCATATTGACCAAAAAATAAAAACGCTATGGCTCTGGGAACAAGGGGAGCAAAAACGAAAATGCAAAAACGAAAAATGCTCCGGGGCTTAAGGGGTTAAGCGATTCAACGTGTGGATGGTACCCGGGTCTGGAGAAGAAGAGACTCTCCTCAAGACCCGGGTACCATGGTACCTGTAGTAAAAAAAAAAAAAAAGAAAAGAAAAAAATACATTATTCTTACCTTCTGATGGCCCCCTGTCTTTTCTCCGCTGCGCCCAGTCTCTTGTACGGCTCGTCAGCGGTCGCGTGATCTGTCACATGACTAAATGACGTCATGGAAGGTCCTTTCACACCACCGTGAGCCGTACAAGAGACCAGGGGCCATCAGAAGGTAAGTAAAATGTTTTTGTTTTTTGTTTTTTTTACCATTTTTAATCTTTTTTCTTCAACTATTAACTTGGTCACACTATATAAATCCATGCTGGTTGCACGTATTTATATAGTGTGACCAAGTTGTCAAGCACTTTCCAAGTGATGCTAAAATCGCTTGGAAAGCGCTTGACAACCCGCATGCGGAAATGCATGTGAAAAAACACTTCACTTACACTTGTCCCTGGCAGGAAAAACACATGTAAAATCCGCATGCATTTTTTTCTGCCAGGGAGATGCAGAAACGCTCAGGAAAAATCCAGAGCATTTCTGCATCGTGGGCACTTAGCCGTAGACTGGCAGACTCGGGAGGTGGTAAAATGGAGCGAGTATTGCCAAGAACACTGCTTGGTCACTCGGATAGCCACGGTGGGTCTGATTTTAGGAATGTGTTTTCTGAACAGGGGAGTCAAGAACTTCCTCCCCATCATCCTTATGATTGCGTCGGCAATATTATTCCTGGGGCCAAGCTACCAAAAAAACAGGTTATATAATATCTCTGGTTCAGAGAGGCAGGCCATGAAAAACTAGATCACTGAAAGTCTACCAAAGGGCCATAAGACTTTCTTCATCTCCCGTTGCAGTGGGGTTTTTCTTTGTCAAAAAACAAACAAACTAGGGGTTGTGCCCCTGCCTTGATTTTTGCGAGTTTAATCAGATTAAGGTCTGGGATGCATATCCTCTCCCTCTCATCCCAGACCTCTTTAGAAAACCATTTGGCTCCTACAATTTGGTTAAACTAGACCTCAGGGTGGCTTATAATCTCATTCACATTGAGGAGATGAGTGGAAGACGGCCTTCAATACTCCTGAGGGGCACTATGAAAACCTTGTGATGGCATTTGGGTTGACTAATGCTCCCATTTTTACTCATCTGGCAGGTAGATCACAACAAACCCATCTTGATGACATAATGGTAGACTCCATACTAAATAAGGAGGGAGTCACTGACTGTGGTGGCCCCTCCCTGGGCCGTGGCGATTGGTGACCCCCCCTTCTCTGCCCCTTACTGACCAGTGATCCTGAAGCCCCCGGAAGGATCCAATGAAGCGAAAGGGACGGCTGCTGCAAGCCGTCCCCTGGATACATAAACACCGGGACATCCCACGTTACTTCCTTTCTTTGCTGGTCCCGGAGTCGAATGTCATGGAGATTTCAGGATCAGGTCAGATTGCTGAGGCCCTCCAGGCTGGGTTTGCACAGGGGGGCGAGCGCTGGTTACAGGCTCTCATGTCGGGGCTCAGCGCTCATCCCCCTGGCCCCAAGCTCTAAATCCCCAGATCACCCTGCCCCTGGCCCTCAACCCCTTATGGGAACATCATATTCCCCAGTCCCCTCACCACTTGGGCCTACTCACTCCAATTGCCCACGATACAACGGTCCCCTCCACGGCGGTCGGGTCATCTGGAACGGGGGGCTGCATTACTTCCGCGGCCTGGTCCCGATCCCCATCCTCACCTGACCGCCGCATCCGCACAACTTTACAGTGTTCATCGGGCCACTCAACCCGGCACGGGACGGCAGGTGGCTGCGGTAGTGCTGCAGGCGCGCGCTGACTCGGGGAAGCGGGCAGACGTGGCGGTCCGGAAGCGGGCGCGCGACTCCACTAGGCCGAAGAGGCATGTTGGGGGAGGCGGAGCTGGAGGGCAGGAAGCGCTCGATGCGCATGTGCGGGGCGCATGTCCGCCTCACGTGACCCCGCAGGTCACGCCCCCCAGTCCAGAAAGCTGCGGGGCGGAGCAGGAAGCTGAAGCTAGTGCGGCAGTGGACCCTGCGCCTCACTCACAGCGGGCGCAGGGCTCCACTGCACTAATAAATGAGTGCGGGCTGTCTTCCATGTCGGCGGCGGGCACAGAGGGGATTCAGGTCTCCTGCCTGCCGCCGGCGCTGGAGACAGCACAGAGCCTGTTGTTCCCCACCCCTGTTAACACTCCCGTCCCGCATCCTGCCGAGGAGCGCCCTGGAGGGCGGAGGTCCAGCAGGCACTCCCGTCCTCCAGAGCGCTTTAGGCACAGCACCCCGCAGCCTCACAGAAGAAGCTGCGGGCCACTTAGTAACCATTCCCCGCCCCCTCAACACACAGCAGGGGCTGTGGCAGAGCAGAGCTCCAGACAGGAATCCTCTGCCGGGGGCTGTGCTCTGCCTCCCCCCCAAACAATCCCCCACAGAAAAACTCCTATTAAAAATAAAAGAAAAAGTTCCCAAAACAGAACACGTGACACTACACATCCAGGGGACATTGCGGCCCTGTAATCACCGCAGCCCATCCAGCGCCCAGTCACAGTATCAATACCCCACTGATGGACACGATACGGAGCCTAAACACTTCAGCGACCATCCTCGCCTCCCCCATATACCCCTATAATAGCGCAGCGACGCACGCGCTTGACACCGCTATAGCATTGCCCTGGCCACAAATAGCACCGACATGTCCCGGTGGGACACATGTAAACTGCGCAGAACCCCCCATACACCCTCAGGGACACAGAGACTCCAGGCGTACTCACTCTAGGCGAACTCGCTGTAGTTCCTCCGACGACAGATCTATGCCATCGCACACAAGTCACCGGCGAAGGAAGCGGACATCTCAAGCAAAGCGGAGATCGGCATCCCACAGGAGGGGTCACAGGTCGCAGTCCTCAAGGTGGCGCTCACCATCCTCTGCATCAGAGATGTCGAGCGCATCGTCGAGCCCCAACAGCCGCTTGCACCGATCCCGTCCTCCCGGGGACAGAAACTATACAATAGCACCCTCCAGAGCTTACAGTCTGCACGATACAACGATTTCACGCAGGTCTACGAGCACAGGCACGCCGCTCACCCCGAGCGAGACAGGTGTCAGAGTCCCTCCACACATCGGAGTCCCTCCTCCAGCCGCAGGAATGGGTGCGTGCAATATAAGTATAACTGAAATGGGAAATAGTAACACCAACTTAATAGCGGCCCTTAAGGCCATAGTCGAACAACTATCCGCGCCACCAGGCGCTATACATAATTCTACTAAAAGAACTCCACCATTAGCCAGCATACACAAGGACACATTCTTTTGCGGGAAAAGCCCATTGGGCTCACACATAGACGAGGAAACCAGAATTAAAATATGGAATAATGACTGCATCGACATTTGGTCACTTGTAACCGCTGACCAACATACTATAGACAAAGAGAAAAGGATAGCCGACAGACCATTCGACAGAAACAGACAAAAGGTTGCAATGACGATGAGTAACTGGTTACAGGCGTTTTCTGTGCTGGGTTCATCATGGGCCAAAAGCATCCGGAACGCTGCTCGGAACTATTCATATACCAGGATAGGGTGTATAACTCGTACAAAGCCCACGGCGGTTCAGCATGGTGGCGCTACGATGAAGAGTTCCGGAGGTGGTTGGCCCTGCAACCACAGTTAGGCTGGGGGGTAAAAGCTACAGACGTATGGTTGCGATGAATGCTGTCACAGAAACACCATCCCTTTCCAACAACGGCTACTGGACAACAGACAACAGCAGGCCAAAATTCAGTGGTAGTACGTAGACCAGGGGCCAGCTGGCAGTACAATGAGGGACACTGTCGTTTCTACGCCTTATGCAGATACAAACATGAATGCTCAGCCTGCGGTGCAGCCCACCCAGCGGCAAGATGTTCTCGTCCCACAAGCAAATTATCAATTAAACTCCCACAGTCAGAATCCAAGGACCCCGGTGAGCGTAAACGCGATGGGCCCCTGGCTAGACCAATATCCTAAGAAAGACGCAGCGGGACAGTTACGTTTTGGTTTCACATACGGTATTTTTCATCCCTTTCAAACTTAATAAATCGCCCACCTTTGCAAATAACCTTAAATCTGCAAAAGAGCACCCTGAAATACTTAGGCAAAAAATACAAAAAGAAGTAGCTCTAGGCAGAGTGGCGGGCCCTTTCCCAACACCACCATTCAGTAACCTAAGAGTTTCCCCTCTGGGAATAATCCCCAAAAAAGAGCCAGGTTCATTCCGGCTTATCCATCATTTATCTTACCCAAAAGGAGAGTCTGTAAATGACGGTATTTCGTCTGAAGACGCCTCGGTCTCCTACGCGTCGTTCGACAGAGCAGTAATGTTAGTACGCGATGCGGGGCCCGGAGCGCTGCTCGCTAAATCCGACATAGAATCCGCCTTTCGCCTACTACCGGTGCACCCAGATTGCTACCACCTGCTGGGATGCCAAGTGGACGATGAATACTTCTACGACACTTGCCTCCCAATGGGTTGTTCAATATCTTGTTATTACATCGAACTATTCAGTTCCTTCCTAGAATGGGTGTTGAGGTATGAAACCGGCAATAGGTCCGTCACACATTACCTAGATGACTTCCTATTCGTCGCACCCAAAGACTCATATCAATGCCAATCATTTCTTAACGAATTCACAAACATCTCTCGACGGTTCGGAGTCCCATTATGCCCTACAAAAACCATAGGCCCCACAACAAAGCTATCGTTCTTAGGCATCGAAATCGACACCACAGCAAGGTTATTCCACCTCCCAACAGAAAAAATACAAAAAACACTACACCTCGAGTGATTTTGCACAGTACGGAAAGTAACACTACAACAGATGCAAGTGTTACTAGGCCTCCTCGTGTTCGCGAGCCAGGTGATGCCAGTCGGAAGGGTTTTTTCTCGTCGTTTATACCTTGCAACAAAACGTGCATTAAAACCGAGTCATAGAATCAGAATCAGCAGGCAGCTTCGGGCGGACTTAGAGGTGTGGAAAACATACTTACAATCATTCAATGGTCACACGTTATTTATGTCAGCAGAACAGTCCAACATTGAACTAACATTATTCACCGGGGCAGCAGAAGTGGGCGGATATGCAGCGATACTAGATAACCAGTGGTGCACAGGCTTATGGCCTCCGTATTGGTCTGAACAAGGGTTAACAAAAAAACAGACACTCCTGGAACTTTTCCCAATAGTGGTAGCCATAGAAATATCGGGCACGTACCTAGCGAACAAAAATATACGCTTCATAACAAATAACACCAGCCTAGCGCACTGCATTAATAAGATGGCATCATCGTTTCTCCCAGTGCTAGGCCTACTACGCCGGCTAGCATTCCTGTGCCTAAAACACAATGTATGGGTCCGCGCTAGCCACAATGTGGAGGGGGGATCTAACGCTGCTGCTAACGCTTTATCACAATTCAATTGGCAGGTTTTCAGAGAGCGCCTCCCCAAAGCCCACCCGTCGGGCACCAGTTGCCCACCCTCCCCATGGGATCTAGTGGCGAACAGCTGATGCCATTAATCAGAGCGTCAGTCGCCCCGTCAATGTGGAAAGCATACGGTAAGGCATGGGAAGACTGGACACGACTAGTAGCAGGCAGACTGGTTGACCAATGTGAACAAGCCAGACTAGATGTAACCATAGAATTTCTCCACCAGCTAATAATGAGGGGAATATCAGGGGCGTCAGCGCAGCGGTGGCGGACCGGAGTAGCATTTCATTTCCAACTACTGAATTGGGGAGATGTGACAAAAAGATTCATCATCAGTCAAGCCTTAAAAGGGTGGAAAAGAGGTCAGACAAGTCAGGAGTGCAGACATCCCGTGTCACTAAATCTGCTCTCAAAAATCATATCCCTAACACCATTAACATGCCACTCACAATTTGAAGCAACACTACTGTCTACTGCATTTGTGATCGCCTTTTTCGGGGCACTACGCATAAGCGAATTAGTCCCTCGATCCAAAATCACCACCAGTGGAGGCTTATTACACCAGGACGTAGTCATAGCCAATAATGCAATACGCCTACGCATACGCAAATCCAAAACAGACCCAACGGGCAAGGGCACTTGGGTGCTTCTAAAACCCACAAACAGTACACTGTGTCCGGTAACAATAGAAAAAACATATGCAGCCATCAGGCCACAAAGTAATTTCTTCCTATCACACATTGATGGAACGCCATTATCAAGATACCAGTTCCAATTTATATTTAATAAATGCCTAACATCAGCAGGGAACCACCCCAAAGATTACGGGACACACTCATTCCGCATAGGCACGGCCACGGAAGCAGCTAGAGCAGGACTGTCTGGAAGTGCAGAGGATAGGCAGATGGCGATCCGTGTGTTTTGCGAGATACATAAGACCGGACTTGTTATCCTAACGTGGTTTGTTTCTTTTACAGGTGACGATAAGCCAACAGTGTGGGTGATAGGACACTCGTACATATACTGGGCAGAAAAAAGGGCGACAGTCCGCCCAGGCGGGAGGAATATGGGGTTTCATGACACATATTTCAACTGGAGAGGTATTAGAGGCCTGCGATGGCCACAGGTACTAATGGAGGTAATCAACATAGGGAGAGAAGCAACAGGTCCGGTTATCTTAGTTATACACGCCGGGGGGAACGACTTCGGTCATTACAAGAGCGCATAACTAATGGCAATAATGAAGCTAGACACTGAGCGCTTCAGAGCATTTTTTAGTAAACTAACTATAATATGGTTAGAGATTGTGCCGAGAACGGTATGGCGAGGTGCGCGAGACAGTGCAGCCATCGAACGGACAAGGCGGCTAATAAATATTCGGATGGCAAAATTTGTAAAGGAAAGAGGTGGTGTAGTGATAAGACACCGAGAACTGGAAGGAGATAAAGCTGGCCTCATACGGCCCGACGGTGTTCATTTTACGGATATTGGACTGGACATATTCCTGTCAGGACTCCAGGACGGAGTGGAGCAAGCGTTAATGATGATGGGTGGGGGTCGGAGTCCTGCATACGAGTACGCAGGATCCTCCTTGGCCTGAAATAGAAAGGACATGTTGGAAAGTTACTCTTGTTGGCCAACTTGCCGGTGTGGAGACACAGGGCATGCTGCAACAAGCGGAATTATTTTTGGAAATAAAATGCCTTTCTAATGGAATGAGTTAAAGAGTTAATAAAGCTGTGACCTATCCTCACCCATCCAGTTGTAAGAGTTACATTATTGTATTGTTAAGGAAGGGGTGGCGGTAGGGGGCCTGAGCGTCGGGGTTTGGTTGGGGGTCCCCACAGTCTAATTTATTCACCTCGTATCACATCAGGTACATGTCAGGCAGGTCTTACAGATACTCAAAGATAATACATTTCTCTGGTTTGACAAATAATTTATGTTCTCCATCAAGAGGTCCCTTTTTTGGGTTATTTCTTATCATTCACTGTTTTTGCATGGATCTGGCAAAAGTCCGGACGGTACTGGATTGTTATTATATTCAGGACTTAAAGGTGTTACAAAGTTTTTTGGGTTTTGCCAGCTGCTACTGTAAGTTCATCAAAAACTTTTTGGTAGTGGCCAAACCTCTGATGAACGATTTTGCCAAATAATAAACTCTTAATTTTTTTTTTCTATTTTTCTTTCCATTCTTGTACCTAAACACAATCCAGCTAAGTTTTAAAATTGAAATGAAGCCCCTGTACCCCCCTCTCTAGGTGCTTCTGTACCAACTCCTCCCTGGTCCAGGACAGTCTCTGTATCACGGCCTCCATCAATAACCTATTGACACATGATTGTGGCAGCCCTCACGTGCTGGTATATCACGCTGCCAATAGAAATGGGAAGCGGCACAGAAATCACAAAATAAAGGCAGTGTTTGTGGTAATGCAAGAATCCAACAAGCAGAGTAGTCCACACGTCGTACAACAGCCCAACATGGATGATGAAAAGCAGTGACCAGCCCAGGGGATGGGGATGACTCGGTACCCGGGCCTTTGCCTGGCCTTGGGGATGTCGCGGTGGTCGGCTCCCGGGCCCGTACCCTGGGGTCACTCTTTAAAAGGGTGGTTGTTTGTTAATTTTATGAACGTTAATGACGCCACCTGTGGTTTCTGATGATAATCACCAGCGCTGCGGCAGTCCACTGAGGCCGGTGATAAGGTTGCTCGATGGTATAGCTCCCCACAGGCGGAGCTAGGCCTCTGGGCAGCGTATGCAAGGGGAATGCAGGACAGGCGAGACCCAGCCGGGTCAGAGCAAGAACGGGGACGGACACGGTAGTCACTTCAGTACCTTTTACTGATGGAAAGTCAGGCACATCCCGGAGCACTGTAGGGTGAAGGGTGCATATCAGGATCCTCCCCAATGAGCGGGTGTAGGGCCTCCTGTTTCTTGCCTCTGCATAGTAAGTTTCTGACCTGCCTGGAGCTAGGCCTAACTTTGTCTCTGTCCTGCGCTGGCTGACCTTGTGGTAGGGCCGTTTCTTGGAGTACACGCTCCTCAGCTTGCGGGGCCTATGTGTCTCCCGGCTCTGTTACGTATCAGCACTCTAACGATCCTGGGACCTGTAGTTCTCCAGGGATTCCGGTTATGTCTTACTGGGTCGTAGAGATCCCGCTAAGCTTCAGACCTGGTGTCCGCTAAATTCTTCGGGGTGAGCTAATTAAGCTCCTCTGCCCCCTATGTATTCACTCTCCACTCACCTTTGGTCCCGCTCGGGCCCTCACTAGGCAACACACACTGCAGCCGGGACACTGCTCTTCTTCGCCGCTCTCAGAGCGTCGGCACACTCCTAGCTCTCTATCCTGAGCTGAGTTCTAGTCTGGAATCACTCTACAGACTGTACTGAACTCTTTCTGCAGGAACTGCTAGGCTCTGGCTCGACTGCACTGAGTCCTTCTGTGTCTGAGCAGGAAACTGCTGAATCACTTTCTGGGCTGCCTGGCTCCACCTTCCCTTTATATATCCCTAACGGGCTGCCTCTGGTGGTCTGAGGTGGAAGGTGGAGGTGTGTGAATGCTTATGAGGGCGTCTTGTGGAGGAATCCATCAATGCACACTTATAGGATCTGTGATACCAAGCGCAGCTGGGCGTCACAGCAGCGAACGTCGCGTCTTCAGGCGTCTGTGTAAGAACATCACATTTTTGTTTTCCTCCCTGAATAAGCACCAAATGGAATAGCTGAATGCCAGGATACAGAGACCGGCGGGGGGCAGGGAGGCGCTGTCCGCTGGATTTTGTGCTGGTTTCACAAGCGGTCACCCTGCAGTTTTCTCTGAATTTGCTGTGGAGACTTTTCACAACACATCTAATAATTGTGAACCTTCCACCTCACATGTTTATTATCTTGTCAGCTGGGCGGAATGAAAGCCGGACAAGAATGATCCTTATTACATATAATGGCTGCACTGAGCGATGGGGAAAAGCCGCAGAGGTCTGAGAGCAGAAGGGCAGAGGGGTTTCCTCTTCCTCATAGAAGAAAGTCTACAGGGACCAGTACAGAAGCCGGTGCAGAAGGGGAGACAAGGGCTGAGCCACTTACACAGACAGAAAGCTGAGGAGAGGAGGACATGTTATTACTCCAGGATCCGCTCCATTCCTTCCCTATGTGGCATTCAAGCCCTGAGCTCGGCTTTTCTGGAGCCCCATAGAGAATGAATGGAGCTGCAGTTGATCCCTGACTTTCCACTCCTTCCCGATCAGACAATGGTTCGCAGCGGTCAGACCCCACAATCAGTAAGTGATTACCGAGCCTGTGGATAAGTGATAACTTGTTTTCTTCAGACATCCCCTTTAAGCAATGGAGCATGGCAGCAGAGAAGGTGGGAGAAGGCGCTGGTTACAGGGGAGACTTTACCTCTGGAGGCCGCATATAGGACATGTGAGGGGCGGACACTTCCCGTATTCATCATTACTGAGCCCCCGCTCTGTACGGCTCTTACCTGAGCTGCAGGAGACGCAGCAGTTACTAATCAGCCGCTCTCCGTTCACTTGCAGCCGTCCGAGCTCTGCTGTGCCTGTTAGGGGTGAAGTTCGGGTCCTAGGAGGCATCGTCTATGCAGCCTGCACAGCAGATCACAGCCCGGGCACCACGTCTCTGGGTAAATCTCCACCTTTTGAGTTACTTCTTGTGCAGCAGCCCCATGCAAGTTGCTCCGCTCTCCTCGGCCAGCTCCTGCTGAAGACTGAGCTCCTCTGCCCAATCTAGGAGCTCAATAGCCCTGATCACGTCAGTGGTAGCCCAGCACTGCTGGATCAGATTTACAAATGGCAAACTAATCAGCTCTAGGCATTTCTAATATGTGCAGAGCAGGCGACAAAAGTCTCACCGGCGTCCTCATAGACCTTTGCTCAGCCGGGGTCTAATAGGAGCAGTTAGATGGCCGTCATGGGGTCCATTGTTAGATCTCGGCTGCCATAGAAACTCATCGGCACCATGATCGCGCCTCCCTCTCCTGTCTAAAGTGCCTAAATGCTGTGGAAGCCCCCTACTGTGTCATACAGTGGATTAAATTGCCAGGGTCAGGGTTGGCTCCACTGTCGGTGGCTGAGGCAGGAGCAGGAATGTGTTATACAGCCACACTTCTGCCGCAGATCTTGTAAGAGCCCTGACAGGACCTGCCTGATGATAATGTGTCCTATAGAGCGGGTCCTGGTACCGGACTGCCCTGTACATATTCACCACTAGCTGGGAACCAGTTACTAACAAGGTCTAGTTTCAGATGTGTTTCCAGGATCTGTAGTTGTCAGCATTTTATCCTTAAGGCCAAGTTATAATATCACTGTAACACTCTCACCCTGTACCTGTATACCTGCCCTGTGTGCTGCACAAAAGTATATAACAAAGTGTGTGTGTACACAGATATCTATCTCCTGAATGGAATTACTGCTAGATCTCCTGTACATAGAAATATGAGGTTCTTAGCGCACATTTTGAGCAAATTGTGCGAGCCCATCTGCCAACGTCAAGGCGACCTCTTCAGATGGGTCCCTACACTAACACTACACTAACTTAGTAACTGGGACTAGTTTTTTTATTATTACCACCATTTTTACTATTTATTATTATTGCATTAATCCAATTAATTGTAACTGTTATAAAACTAATTAAAAAAATTAAATTCTATTTTTTTTTATTAATCTTGTGATTCTAATAATGGTATTACTAAAATCCCTATGCCTAAAGCTGTTGATCCAGAAGAAGGCAAAAACCCCAGGACACCTAACGCCAATTTGTGTCACGGGAAAAATTCCTTCTTGACCCCGGGAAAAGGCGATCAGTCCTAGGACCCTGGATCAAACCTAATAATGTTATTACAAGTTAAATATTACACTAATTATTGTACTACTGGAGTTATTTTAATTTGTTTTTATAAATCTAACTATTTGATATGGTTATTATTAACATTGTGCTATCTTATTATAGTATTACTCTTCTTTCCTATCACTACTAATACTGCCCTATACCTACAGTGTTGATCCAGAAGAAGGCAAAAACCCCAGGACACCTTCAGCCAATTTGTGTCACAGGGAAAAAATTCCTTCTTGACCCCGAGAAAAGGCGATCAGTCCTAGAACCCTGGATCAAACCTAATTATGTTACTAGTTATGTAATTACTATTACTGTACTAAATGTACTACTATAGTTGTTTTTAATATATTTTTTTTTATATATTTTGTCTTATGTCCTGCTTTCTTATTAAAGTACTACTCTAACTTTTCTATAACTATTTAATATTACTGTATTGATTAAACTACGTCTATAATTATTTTTATTTACTCTTTGTTCTTTCTATAGATATAACTAGTTTATATTTATTATTAATAATAATAATAACCCGCTATCTTATTACGGTATTATTCTTCTTTCCTATTGCTACTAATACTACCCTATTCCTAGAGTGTTGATCCAAAAGAAGGCAAAAACCTCAGGACACCTTCAGCCAATTTGTGTCACAGCGGAAAAATTCCTTCTTGACCCCGAGAAAAGGCGATCAGTCCTAGAACCCTGGATCACACTGCTATTCTACCTACTACTATTACTACTGTTATTTTATTACTTTCTTACTATTATCACTAGTATTATTACTCAAATTACACTAATACTGATATACTGCCACTATATTACTACTATCCTGCTATTATTACTTTGGTGGATTTATACTTACCAGCCGGTATTGCCGTATGATGTTATCGGCAGAGAGGTCCCAGCAGGATGGTCCACATGATGTTCCTCTTTCCTCTCAAATACCGGTTGATGTAATGGCGGACTTTGTTCTGGTTCTGCTTCTTCCTTTTTGTTGTAGGATCGATTGTTGTCTTTTCTGGCCTTTGGCCATCCCTTTCCCCCTAGGGATCTTAAGGTGCAGTTCTGTCCTCTTCGGTCTCCTCTTCGGTTTCCTCTTCAGTGGGTCTCCCCTTCGGTCTCCTCTTCGGTGGGTCTCCTCTTCGGTGGGGCTCCTCTTCGGTGGGTCTCCTCTTGGGTCTCCTCTTCGGTGGGTCTCCTCTTCGGTGGGTCTCCTCTTCGGTAGGTCTCCTCTTGGGTCTCCTCTTCGGTGGGGTCTCCTCTTCGGTGGGGTCTCCTCTTCGGTGGGGCTCCTCTTCGGTGGGTCTCCTCTTCGGTGGGTCTCCTCTTCGGTGGGTCTCCTCTTGGGTCTCCTCTTCGGTGGGTCTCCTCTTCGGTGGGCCTCCTCTTCGGTGGGTCTCCTCTTCGGTGGGCCTCCTCTTCGGTCTCCTCTTCGGTGGGTCTCCTCTTGGGTCTCCTCTTCGGTGGGGTCTCCTCTTCGGTGGGTCTCCTCTTCGGTGGGTCTCCTCTTCGGTGGGGTCTCCTCTTCGGTGGGTCTCCTCTTGGGTCTCCTCTTCGGTGGGTCTCCTCTTGGGTCTCCTCTTCGGTGGGGTCTCCTCTTCGGTGGGGTCTCCTCTTCGGTGGGTCTCCTCTTGGGTCTCCTCTTGCACTGAAGTCTAAAATATGGTGTTAAATTGTCCTGTTCTGCCGGAGGCCGGGGGAGGAGTGCGGCGACAGAGCTCCGCGCTGTCCGGCGCCATTTTGCTGAAGACACACTGTAAATGTGCCTTCAGTAAAATGGCGCCGGATAGCGCTATGCGCACGCGCCGATCCGACGTCTCACTCCGCCCCCGGTCTCCGCTGAAGAGAGGCGCCGCGGCAACGCTCTTCCCGGTCAGGTAAGTAAGTATGGCGCCGGAGATCGCAGTGTGCGTTCAGTGCCTACGCATACAGCGATCTCCGACGCCATACACCTCCTCTTACCTGTAACGGCTGGATGCGGTCTTCTGCCTGGAGCCAGACTGCGCGTCACGCATGCGCAGTCTATCGAGGCTTCGGACAGAGACCCGCATCCCCGGTTATATTATAGATATATATATATATATACACTACCGTCCAAAAGTTTGGGGTCACCCAGACAATGTTGTGTTTTCCATGAAAACTCATACTTTAATTTATCAAATGAGTTGCAAAATGATTAGAAAATATAGTCCAGACATTGACAAGGTTAGAAATAATGATTTTTATTATAAAGAATAATTTTCTCCTTCAAACTTTGCTTTCGTCACAGAATGCTCCTTTGCAGCAATTACAGCATTGCTGACCTTTGGCATTCTAGCTGTTAATTTGCTGAGGTAATCTTGAGAAATTTCCCCCCATGCTTCCTGAAGCCCCTCCACAAGTTGGATTGGCTTGATGGGCACTTTTTGCGTACCATACGGTCAAACTGCTCCCACAACAGCTCAATGGGGTTGAGATCTGGTGACTGCGCTGGCCACTCCATTACAGACAGAATACCAGCTGCCTGCTTCTTCCCTGCATGCATAATTTGGAGGTGTGCTTTGGGTCATTGTCCTGTTGTAGGATGAAATTGGCTCCAATCAAGCGCTGTCCACAGGGTATGGCATGGCGTTGCAAAATGAAGTGATAGCCTTCCTTTCTCAAAATCCCATTTACCTTGTACAAATCTCCCACTTTACCAGCAACCCCAGACCATCACATTACCTCCACCATGCTTGACAGATGGCGTCAGGCACTCTTCCAGCATCTTTTCAGTAGTTCTGCTTCTCACAAATGTTCTTCTGTGTGATCCAAACACCTCAAACTTTGATTCGTCTGTCCATAAAACTTTTTTCCAATCTTCCTCTGTCCAATGTCTGTGTTCTTTTGCCCATAAAAATATTTTCCTTTTATTAGCCAGTCTCAGATATGGCTTTTTCTTTGCCACTTTGCCCTGAAGGCCAGCATCCCGGAGTGGCCTCTTCACTGTAGACGTTGACACTGGCGTTTTGCGTGTACTATTTAATGAAGCTGCCAGTTGAGGAGCTGTGAGGCGTCGATTTCTCAAACTAGAGACTCTAATGTACTTGTCTTGTTGCTCAGTTGTGCAGCGGGGCCTCACATTACTCTTTCTACTCTGGTTAGAGCCTGTTTGTGCTCTCCTCTGAAGGGAGTAGTACACACTGTTGTAGGAAATCTTCAGTTTCTTGGCAAGTTCTCGCATGGAATAGCCTTCATTTCTAAGAACAAGAATAGACTGTTGAGTTTCACATGAAAGTTCTCTTTTTCTGGCCACTTTGAGAGTTTCATAGAACAAACAAATGTAATGCTCCAGATTCTCAACTAGCTCAAAGGAAGGTCAATTTTATAGCTTCTCAAATCAGCCAAACCATTTTCAGCTGGGCTAACATACTTCTGCAAGGGTTTTCTAGGGTTTTCTAAACATCCATTAGCCTTCTTACACAGTTAGCAAACACAATGTACCATTAAAACACTGGAGTGGTGGTTGTTGGAAATGGGCCTCAATACACCTATGTAGATCTTGCAATAAAAACAAGACGTTTGCAGCTAGAATAGTCATTTACCACATTAACAATGTATAGAGTGTATTTCTGATTCATTTAATGTTAGCTTCATTGAAAAAAATGTGCTTTTCTTTCAAAAATAATGAAATTTCTAAATGACCCCAAACTTTTGAACGGTAGTGTATATATATATTTATGAACCAGATAAACCTGACCAGCACCTCCTAGTGTGAACTGGTGCCAGCTCCTCTAACTATAAAATATATTAAAAAATAATGCAGCAGCGCTCCATATGGCCAAGATATGTCTTAACAATGAAAATATTGGATCTAGACTGTTTTTTTGCTCACTAACAAGTACTTACAAAAAATAAAGGTTTTTAGCTCATAAATTGGCCAATTCATGTGTGCCCATCAACCATGGCAAGGTAACCTCCCCCTGATGGGTAACTACTCTGCCTTACATGCCACTTTCGGGCTACAAGCCTACAACTAAACGGACAATCGTCTTTTTCTGGGCTAAATACATCTACATTTAGAGGGCAAGTAGAACTGTTTATACATCACCAGCTGGTTACTGGGAGGAGTGCAGAATCAGCAAGAGGCAGTTACACCCCCTTATAACAATATGAGCCAATTTATGCGCTAAAAACCTTTGTTTTTTTGTAAGTACTTGTTCCTGAGCAAAAAACAGTCTAGATCCAATATTTTCATTGTTAAGACGTATCTTGGCCATATGGAGCCATGCTGCATTATTTTTTAATATATATATATATATATATATATATATATATATATAACATTTTTTTTCTCTGCCGTATCTGTGCATCCTGAATGGTGGTATGTGTTAAAAGGGCCACTGAGACTCTTTCTCCTGGGCCCCACGAAAACCTGGAGCCGGCCCTGGTTGGAAAGCAATGATGGAGCGTCATGTGACACTCCCTCTCCCATCATTCCTCCTCTGCGTCTGACGCAGCGGCATGATGACGCTCCACGCTCTGTCAGACAGTGGAGCTGGCAGCTGCGGAGGTGATGACAGACGCGCTGCAGAGACTGAAGCAGCGGGGAGCGAGGAGCGGTAAGTATGTATTTATTTATAAATCAGTGTGTACTGATAATACTGGAGGACTGGGGGCTGCATTTTACCCTATGGGGGGCTGCATTATACTGTGTACAGGACCATAACGAGTGTCTTATACTTTGTGGAGGACCATGGTGAGTGCATTATACTGTGTGGAGGACCATGGCGAGTGCATTATACTGTGTGGAGGACCATGGCGAGTGCATTATACTGTGTGGAGGACCATGGCGAGTGCGTTATACTGTGTGGAGGACCATGACAAGTGCATTATACTATGTGGAGTGTGGAGAGGTGTGGGGTCATTATAATGTATATAGGCCCATTATACAGCATGGGGGGCTGTGTGGTGGTCACAGTTGGGGGATCATGCTGTGTTGGGGGTCACCATACTTTGACTTGGGAGTTGGTG
The DNA here is from genome assembly GCF_046119375.1 of Phyllobates terribilis. Taxonomy (NCBI): domain Eukaryota; kingdom Metazoa; phylum Chordata; class Amphibia; order Anura; family Dendrobatidae; genus Phyllobates; species Phyllobates terribilis. The sequence continues at coordinate 259,367 of NW_027363327.1, forward strand.
GGGTACGGTAGGGGTCCAGTAGGGATCATTATACTGTGTATGTGGAGGAATTCACCATGGGGGTATCATACTGTGTTTGGGGGGCACTTTTGTTGGCATCATACTTTAAGGGGGCATGGGGCAATGAAAGAGGAATCTAGTAAGGGCACTAAAGCCCCGATGGCAGCGCTGGTCCAAGGTGTTGTTTTCAGATGAAAGTAAATTTTGCATTTCATTTGGAAATCAAGATCCAGAGTCTGGAGGAAGAGAGGAAAGTCCACAATCTCAGCTCTAACACTGACTTGTATTGTAACGTAACAGCGTCTTCCCAGCAGCAAACTCCAGACAGCGCTCAGGTCGCTTCTTTTAGTCTCTTGGCGTTTTTAGGAATTTGAAGTGGTTAAAAGACGTTCAGAAGTCGGAACATGAGCAAAGCAAGTGGCTTTACATGGAGATGAAGATGTTCTTTCTTTTGGACATTGGTTGGGAGGTTTTCCAGGCAGTTTCTGCAGAGGAATCCGCCTGAGAAGATGTTGTGTGCACAGAGCCCTCAGTTACATTTTCTGCATTGTATGGATTCCCATAGGATTGTTTTTATTTGGTAACAATATGGCGGTATTATTCAGTCTTTGGTCTTGTTATTCAGTCACAGCATAGTGGTATTATTCAGTCTATGTATGATGGTTCTCCAATCCCAGCAAGGTGGCGGTGATATGATGGGACTATATACTCATTGTATGGGTGTGTGGTGCTGTTATTAGGAAGTGATATAGCGGTATTATTCTGTCTCTGTATAGGAATAATATTTAGTCTCAGCATTTATTACTATGTGCTCCAGAAGACCAGATGATTAGGACACAATCCCCACCACTGACCACCAGGACCAGGCTGCTCGCTGGGGGGATCAGACTTCTGGAAATTGTACAACTGGTGCCAATTATTATTACATTATTATAACTAGTGATCAGTTATAGACAATACTTTTATTATTCAGGTTCTCCTTTGTTATTACTGACTGATTAGCATTGCGCCTGACTAGACATGACCTTCCCATACGGATAATTGTTATAAATGGCCTGTAATCAGGGGGCATTTATGACCAGTGCCTGGGGCAGCATGACCTGTGAATACGGCCCTGGGGATCACTGCATTCGGAGGAATTACATAACAATATATGGATCCATTTCATCCTATTATCCCTTGTGGAAATTGCAAACTTGGGCTAACACAGTATTTCAGTGGAAAATATTTATTTTTTGTTTTCACATCTAATTGTTATAAAGTTTTGTGAATCATCTGTGGGTTAAAAATACTCAGCGCACAGCTAGAAGAATTCCTTCCGGGGTCTAGTTTCCAAAATGGCGTCACTTGTGGGTTGTTTCTGCTGTTTTGGCATGTCAGGGGGTCTTCACATGTGAGACAGCATTCACAATCTATTCCAGTCCAAAATCCAATAGCGCTCTTTCCTCTCCCAGCCCGGCCGTCTGCTCCCACTGCAGTTTTTGACCGCACAGGGGTCATCATTACGTTCGGGAGAAATTGTGTAACAAATTATGGGGTCCGTGTTCTCCTATTATCCCCTGTGAAAATTACAAATTTGGTACTAAAACAACATTACAGCCATCACTCACATTGCTGAGAGTGGCGGTTGTGAGCACGGCCTGGCACTGACTGCACTGCATAGCCGGCTGTCAGTCAGTGCCGGGGCATGCTTACAGCTGCTGCTCTCAGTCCTGTGAGCGGTGACAATAATTGCTCTGGGCCATGTCTGAATGACTGAAAGATGGCGTCTCCTAGGATAAATAAAGTTAATTTTCTCTCGGGTGCCACACTTACTGTCCAGCGGTTGGGCACCTTCCTAAAGCTATTAACCTGCAGATTAACCCTATATGTTCAGGTTTATAGCGTTATCAGACATAAAAGTTTCCCTTTAAGGAAGCATTATTTTGAGGCTGCCCCTTAGGTCGGGGGTGCAGCTCCCATCTGGTGGCAGGGATGACCCATCAGGATAAAGAAGATTTTGTGTAGCCCCTGTTCCCACAGACCATCTTGCATGCAGCTTTCTCCTTTGAAAACAATGTGAGCTACAGGAATAGACAAGTAATCTGCTTTTTAATAATGTTGTAATACAATTCTTTATTCCAATGATGAGAGCACACGTTCAGGAGTTGTGCTGTAATGCTTGTCTCCTCTTCTCCATCATCATCATCAGAGCAGGGGCGACCCCCGGGGCATAATATGCTTACTACGTCCTGTGCGGCCGGCAGATGTCCAGCCGTATGTGATGGACCCCAACCCCCAAATAAAATGAATCAGACAGAAGCACACAAAATAAATACACAAAGCATTGCAATTAGGTGTCAAATAGTCAGAATTTTATTTAAATTTACATGACACCGAAAATGGCACAACCCCCGACTCACGAAGAGTCACCCTCCAGCACTCAGGAGAGGAAAACCCCCTGTGGAGGAAACCTCTAGGGAACCATGGCTGGAGGGCTGCCCTTCCCTTGGGCTTAGAGAGTTAGTGCCGATATATAACAGGTGGAACTGCAGAGTTTTACAATTTGTACATTTATCCAGATTTACAGAGAACGACATAACAAATGTAGATGATAAATGTGATAAAGTGGATGTTGGAGAGATCCAGCTGCGATATCTTCCACCATATTGATTGCTAGAACGAATTTGGTTGATCTGATTGCGCAGGTGGATCGACCATCTCTCTGACAGGAGAATTTCACCTACAAGTGAGATCGGACAACACCTGAATCCAGGAAGGAGATCTCTGCTTATTTACTGGATATTCTATGTGTTCCCACCTTTGTCCAATGAAGGCCTGTAAAGGAGGAATATGGCAGCACAGTGTAATTGACGAGGATAACAATACAAACACACAATTCACAACAACTTTCACAATCAGCGTTTGGACAACCACGCACATGAAGACATGTGACCCACAGAATTAAGACAAGAGAAACGATAAGACAATAGACAAAAGTTCCCTCGTATTCCTAGACCTGAAGTGCTGAGATAAAGTCTATCGACACCGTCTCTTTATATCCAGAGACGTTCCCGTTCTTAAAATCAGGTATTCAGAACACCACCGTCGCGGACTCTACTAACTCCACAGTGATTGTGACGAGGTCTCGCTCAACCGCCACAGGTTTAACCCTGCGTTCACTTTTGAAACGTGGAGGTTTCAGTCACTCTGTGTTATTATAAGAAGTATACATAGAACAATACAGATTGTATTCTGTAAGACGACAAGAAATATCATCCATGGGATCAGGTGCCGTGTACCTTGGTGTTTACACAGTTATAATAACCTATCAATTGTCTTCAGTCCACAAATGACCGTCAACCGCACCTAACTGGACTCCCTTATACACTCAGGATTTTATATCTAATCCTCATACATTCACTCTAGAGATCATTCAAGGAGCCTCATGTGTCTACAGAAAACATACATTTTATGTCTTTGATTTTACGATATTAAAAGACAAATGACAATGACACGATTGACAAAAGACAAAATTCAACAAAATACCGGCATATACATAAATATATAACAACAAAATACCGGCATATACATAAATATATAACAACAAAATACCGGCATATACATATATACATAAATATATAACAACAAAATACCGGCGTATACATATATACATAAATATATAACAACAAAATACCGGCGTATACATATATACATAAATATATAACAACAAAATACCAGCGTATACATATATACATAAATATATAACAACAAAATACCGGCGTATACATATATACATAAATATATAACAACAAAATACCGGCATATACATATGTACATAAATATATAACAACAAAATACCGGCATATACATATATACATAAATATATAACAACAAAATACCGGCGTATACATATATACATAAATATATAACAACAAAATACCGGCGTATACATATATACATAAATATATAACAACAAAATACCGGCGTATACATATATACATAAATATATAACAACAAAATACCGGCGTATACATATATACATAAATATATAACAACAAAATACCGGCGTATACATATATACATAAATATATAACAACAAAATACCGGCGTATACATATATACATAAATATATAACAACAACATACTGGCATATCATATAAACATAAATATATAACAACAAAATACTGGCGTATACATATATACATATATATATAACAACAAAATACCGGCGTATACATATATACATAAATATATAACAACAAAATACCGGCGTATACATAAATATATAACAACAAAATACCGGCATATACATATATACATAAATATATAACAACAAAATACCGGCATATACATATATACATAAATATATAACAACAAAATACCGGCGTATACATAAATATATAACAACAAAATACCGGCGTATGCATATATACATAAATATATAACAACAAAATACCGGCGTATGCATATATACATAAATATATAACAACAAAATACCGGCGTATGCATATATACATAAATATATAACAACAAAATACCGGCATATACATATATACATAAATATATAACAACAAAATACCAGCGTATACATATATACATAAATATATAACAACAAAATACCGGCGTATACATAAATATATAACAACAAAATACCGGCGTATGCATATATACATAAATATATAACAACAAAATACCGGCGTATGCATATATACATAAATATATAACAACAAAATACCGGCGTATACATAAATACATAAATATATAACAACAAAATACCGGCGTATACATATATACATAAATATATAACAACAAAATACCGGCGTATACATATATACATAAATATATAACAACAAAATACCGGCGTATACATATATACATAAATATATAACAACAAAATACCGGCGTATACATATATACATAAATATATAACAACAAAATACCGGCGTATACATATATACATAAATATATAACAACAAAATACCGGCGTATACATAAATACATAAATATATAACAACAACATACCGGCATATATATATGTTTTTCTGGGCCCCGGGCGAAAGAGTCTCAGTGGCCCCTTTAACACATACCACGATTCATGATGCAGAGATACAGCAGAGAAATATATATATATAGTACAATGCAAAGATTTCACTTCTTACATTACATGAGCGATATCTATTGTAAATTCCACAATAGCTCAGAAACCGGCGAATCGCTCCACACAGAATACTGTCCCCCATATAAGGCCCCATACGGAATACTGGCCCCCATATAACGCTCCATACAGAATACTGGCCCCCATATAAGGCCCCATACGGAATACTGGCCCCCATATAAGGCCCCATACGGAATACTGGCCCCCATATAACGCTCCATACAGAATACTGGCCCCCATATAAGGCCCCATACGGAATACTGGCCCCCATATAACGCTCCACACAGAATACTGGCCCCCATATAAGGCCCCATACGGAATACTGGCCCCCATATAACGCTCCATACAGAATACTGGCCCCCATATAAGGCCCCATACGGAATACTGGCCCCCATATAAGGCCCCATACGGAATACTGGCCCCCATATAAGGCTCCATACGGAATACTGGCCCCCATATAAGGCTCCATACGGAATACTGGCCCCCATATAAGGCTCCATACGGAATACTGGCCCCCATATAACGCTTCATACGGAATACTGGCCCCCATATAAGGCTCCATATGGAATACTGGCCCCCATATAAGGCTCCATACGGAATACTGGCCCCCATATAAGGCCCCATATGGAATACTGGCCCCCATATAACGCTCCATACGGAATACTGGCCCCCATATAACGCTCCATACAGAATACTGGCCGCCATAAAATGCCCCATACAGGATACTGGCCCCCATATAACGCTCCATACAGAATACTGGCGCCCATATAACGCTCCATACGGGATACTGGCCCCCATATAAGGCTCCATACGGAATACTGACCCCCATATAAGGCTCCATACGGAATACTGGCCCCCATATAAGGCTCCATACAGAATACTGGCCCCCATATAAGGCTCCATACGGAATACTGGCCCCCATATAAGGCTCCATACGGAATACTGGCCCCCATATAAGGCTCCATACGGAATACTGGCCCCCATATAAGGCTCCATACGGAATACTGGCCCCCATATAAGGCTCCATACGGAATACTGGCCCCCATATAAGGCTCCATACGGAATACTGGCCCCCATATAAGGCTCCATACAGAATACTGGCCCCCATATAACGCTCCATACGGAATACTGGCCCCCATATAACGCTCCATACGGAATACTGGCCCCCATATAACGCTTCATACGGAATACTGGCCCCCATATAACGCTCCATACAGGATACTGGTCCCCTTATAACGCTCCATACAGGATACTGGTCCCCTTATAAAGCTCCATACAGGATACGGGCCCCCATATAACGCTCCATACAGGATACTGGCCCCCATAAAACGCTCCATACAGGATACTGGTCCCCTTATAACGCTCCATACAAGATACTGACCCCCAAATAATGCTCCATGCAGGCTGTCCCCCCCCTTATAATGCTCCATGCAGGCAGTTCCCCCCACATAATGCACTATGCAGGCTGTCCCCCCCCCCTTATAATGCCCCATGCAGGCTGTTCCCCCCCCCCTTATAATGCCCCATGCAGGCTGTCACCCCTCCTCTTTATAATGCCCCATGCAGGATGTACCCCCCTCTTTATAAGGCCCCATGCAGGATGTCACCCCCCCTCTGTATAAGGCCCCATGCAGGATGTCACCCCCTCTCTTTATAATGCCCCATGCAGGATGTCACCCCCCCCCTCTGTATAATGCCCCATGCAGGCTGTCCCCCCCTCTCTTTATAATGCCCCATGCAGGATGTCACCCCCCTCTTTATAATGCCCCATGCAGGATGTCACCCCCTCTTTATAATGCCCCATGCAGGATGTCACCCCCCCTCTGTATAATGCCCCATGCAGGATGTCACCCCCCCCTCTGTATAATGCCCCATGCAGGATGTCACCCCCCCTCTGTATAATGCCCCATACAAGATGTCACCCCCCTCTCTTTATAATGTTCCATGCCGGATGTCACCCCCCTCTCTTTATAATGCCCCATGCAGGATGTCACCCCCCTCTTTATAATGTCCCATGCAGGATGTCACTCCCCTCTTTATAATGCCCCATGCAGGATGTCACCCCCCCTCTGTATAATGCCCCATGCAGGATGTCACCCCCCCTCTGTATAATGCCCCATGCAGGATGTCACCCCCCCTCTGTATAATGCCCCATGCAAGATGTCACCCCCCACTCTTTATAATGCCCCATGCAGGATGTCACCCCCCCCCCTCTCTTTATAATGCCCCATGCAGGATGTCACCCCTCCCCCATATAATGTCCCATGCCTCAGCTCCGGACTCCAGCGTCGCCGACTCGCCGGTATATTCCCGCTCTGCGCGGCCTGTGACGGCTCAGGGGAGGGCACGGTGTAAAGACGTCACCGCACCCTCTGACCTGAGACGTCACAGAGAGCATAGAGCAGGAAGACAGCAGATCTGCGGAGGCACGGGGAGAGGTAAGTATCCGGCTGCCGGGGCGCTGAGCAAGCGGCGGAGAAGGGCGGGCGCTGGCACAGCTCTCCTCCGCCCATAGCCCGGCGGGGTGCGCGACCGCCAGTGGGCCCCTCTACCTGCTCAGGGCCCCGGCATTTGCCCGGGTGCGTCGGGTGCTGACGCCGCCCTGATGGTGACTGTGGAGCTATTTTTTTTTTTTTATATGTAAGGAGGTTTGCTATTTACCTGGAGGATGGGCACCCACCCATTTACAAGTTGGTTGTTTGCTTGTGCTGCTCTTTTTCTTTTCTTTTTTTCTATATTATATATATATATATATATATATATATATATATATATATATATGTATATGTGTGTATATATATATATGTGTATATGTATATATATATATATATGTATATATGTGTATATATATATATATATATATATATATATATATATATATATATATACATACATACATACATACACACACACAACCATCAGTATTATTGCAAGTTAGCCCAGCGGATTATTAACAATGCCCCCTGGTCCTAGACCCTCACCATGTAGATCGTTTAATGGGCACACAGAGTTATTTATTCCTGTAGTCTTCTCACATAGACTATGGACTATTTGCAACTTCCAGGGGGTCAAACAAACCCCAATTGCAGCAATTTACAGGGGTCACAGAAACCCCAATTGCAGCAACTTACAGGGGTCACAGAAACCCCAATTGCAGCAACTTACATGGGTCACACAAACCCCAATTGCAGCAACTTCCAGGGGTCAAACTTCCAGGGGTCACACAAACCCCAATTGCAGCAACTTACAGGGGTCACACAACCCCAATAGCAACAATTACAGGGGTCAAACAAACCCCAATTGCAGCAATTTCCAGGGGTCACACGAACCCCAATTGCAGCAACTTATAAATACCATTAATACTGGACTAATAATATTACCTAATTAATAATAATAATACCATTTTTCTTACCCAAATTCAGATGTGGTCGACTCTCAATTCTCCTTGGCCTCTTTTGACGCCAATTCAGGCGGAGGACTTGTTCCACAGAGGGTATTTCCATCCCTCCTCGTGCGCGGTATCAGCACTTACCTCATGTTGGAGGAGATGATGAATTCCGGCTCGAAGGACCAAGATGACAGGAGAATTTCACCTTTTACCAAGAGGATAAGACGACACCTGAATTCTGAAGTAAAACTCTGAGACAAACAAGCTGAGCGGCTGTCTGACCCTAATACATTGTGATCAAGGTTATACAGACAATGCAGAATCAGATAATAGTCAGTTACAATTAATTCTTGCTGCTGACTATAGAGAACATAACTAAGGATTCAAATCTCCACTAATGGACACAGTGAATATATATATACAACATGGATGACATGATATACTCATTACAGAAATTATTATAACTCTCCCTTACAGATCCAGGTCCAAGTCACAAGAAGTTGGACACTCGGTTACAGGGGTTGTTGGTTATGGATGACCCCTAATAGGATAAATCCCCCCTCCCCTCTACCCATCTCCCCACAGCACCCATGAAATTCATAGGTCTATCCATGTTCACCCTGAGGAGAGGGGCTGTATGTAGAGGGTCTCTCTATCCTCTGCTGCGGACCCCCATCTATTATCTTCATACACCCTGGGGGCGTCTAAAGCGGACAATCCCTCCCCCTGCTAGAACCTCCATATTACACCCAGGTGGGTACATTACGTGGGGGGCCGCGCTCCAGGTCCTCGGTCCATCAGTAATGGCGCTGATCGTGGCAGCGCGGCCTTCTCTCACGGAATCTTCTTTATGACATGTGTTTATGACCTCATAACAGTTGTCATGGTGACTACAGGGGCTATTACTGATGCAGGGCCCCAGTATTAACCCTTTCACCACAGGCCATTCTCTTCACTGTAGCGGCCATTAATCTGCACTTGTTACCAGGCAGGCGCCTTATCATTATGGCGTCCCTTACACGGCCTGAGAATACAGGTTACAGGCTCCATGTAGAGGTGTTTAGGTGACCTGTAACGCTGAGGTCCATAGACCGGGCTTATAACCAGCACCAGGGTCGCCGGCCCACCACAAACTCCAGCACAGAACAATACGGCACTTTATCGCCCGCTCTGGAGAAACAATTACATTTTCTGAAGCTGAAGAAACTTCTGCAGATTATTGTGAGTAATTCTCATCATGTTACAGATTACAGTGACTGCAGCTGACGTTACACATCAGGATTATGGGCTGTGGACATTTATCACTTATAATCACAAGCATTTATTATGGTTTTCCAATGTGTCCGTAATAAATATCGTCTGGCCGTGATTTTTTTCATAAATCGTCTAGAAATAGTAAAAGTGCAGTTTGTCATTTGCAAACAGGTAGTAAACTATTTTTTTAATTCAATTTCATTTTATTGCATAAAGTGTTTTAGGCTGCGTGCCCACGATGCGGATTTAATGCATTTCCACCACGAAAGTGCATTAAAAACGCTTGGTAATCTGCATGTGCTGTGCACATGCTGCAGAAATTTCCGCTGCGTATTATCATTGCGGAAAAATCGACAGCACGTCCATTTCTTGTGCGTAATTGCCGCCATTGACTTGCATTGAACTGCATAACATCCGCATGTATGCATGCGAATGTTATGCGGTTCAATGCGTGGATGGTACCCGGGTCTGGAGCAGAGGAGACTCTCATCCGACCCGGGTACCATTAGTAAAAAAAAAAAGAATTAAAACGTAAAAAAAAAAAAAAACATTATACTTACCTCTTCCGCGGTGTCCTCTGTAATTGGCGTCCTGCCGTGTTCTAAAAGGACCTGCGCTGACGTCATTTAGTCATGTGATGGTCACACGACCGCTGATGTCGGCGGTTGCATGACCCGTTTTTTACATGCGGAAATGCATGCAAAAATGCTTAAAAAACGCTTCTCCCTGGCAGAAAAAAACGCATGTAAAATCTGCATGTGTTTTTTTTTCTGCCAGGGAGAGGCAGAAACGCTCAGGAAAAATCTGCATCTATTCTGCATCGTGGGCACATAGCCTAAATCTGATTTTGATGTTACATACATCTACTGGAGTACGGAGGAGTTTCTGTACAATCAGTACCCATTGATAGGCAGAAGTGCTCACGGCAGCCTGCGTTGTAGGACGCAGATCACTCAGGATCCGGTTTATGGTGAATATATAATTATTTTACATTTTTGGGCCCTATTTTTTGTGGGCGACAGTGTCAATATAACTGTAAAAGGAATCCTCAGGGGGGCATTATTAGCAGTTCAGTGGACACCTAAAGGGCATTATTACACTATAGGGACACTCAGGGTATGATAACTTTCCAATGAATCCACAGGTAGCATTCATGTTTCTAGAAGGCAATTTTACCAACTATAGGGCACAACGGGGACATGAATACTATGTGACTCACGGAGAGGAGCACGTACAGTAATAGGGAAAAATAACTGGTATCTACCACTACATGGCCGCTATAGCAGAGACCTCGGTGCAGATACCTGCGAGCTAGTGAAGGCAACAGTGAAATGGACGTACAGACCCCCAAATTCGGCATATACTGCTGTGAGGGAGGCTCCAGATGAGAAATATTAAAACAGGCTGCAAATATTGTTCCTTTGTCAGTGGCCTTTAAAAGGGTTTTTCCTCATCTTCATAGATGGGCACTGTCAGATAGTGTTGGTAAAAACAAGCACTTTTGCATTTCATTGCTTATTAAACTTTTCAGTCGTTCTTGAGTTAACGCTTTTCTTTTGTTTACAGCTTGTTGCCTTGGAGACCGACCACCGCTGTGGTCTACCTTGTGCTGAAACTGGTTAGGAAGTTGTGGTGCGCTTCAGCGTTTCGGGACAGGTTCAATACAGCGCTTACAAGCTCAATGGAAAAGAGCATGTAAGCACTGCTTATGTTCTGCTGTCCAGCAGCAGTGGTCGGTCTCCAAAGCAATGAGCTGTAACTAAAAGAATAAAGTGTTAATATTTCAAGAACGACTGACAATTTTAATAAGCAGTAAATTGCAAAAATCACTTGTATTTACAAGAACTATCCAACAATACCCATTTGGGAATAACCCTTTTAAGGCCACGACCCCACTATCAGTATTCAGTCAGTATTTTTTCTCAGGAGTGGGAGACAAAACCAGGAGTGGGTGATAAATCCAGAATTGGTGACTTGTTTCTATTATACCTTTTCTCTGATTGTTCCTCATCTGGTTTTGGCTCCCACTCCAGAGGAAAGATACTAACCGAATACTGATAGTGGGGCCGTGGCCTAAGTGTGATTTCTGCCCCTGCCGCGGTCAGTCCGTCGGGTGTCTGGCAGGTTATTCATTTACTGCATATTAAACAATTCTGTGGTGATTATTTCCCATGTTAGGAGCATATGTGCTAATGGATAGAATAACTTTCTTTTAGATTTTAATAATATGCCCATAGGGGCGATCTATTAAATGTTTTATTTAGAAATCTGTCTTGTGCTAAAACTTGCAATTGTTTCTTTTTATAAAGTGTCTGTGATTAGGCCTGAGGGGCGGCCTATACATCTGATAGACTTTCTATAATATACCAGAATTCAGCACATAAAGCAGCTCTATGGCTGCTCACAGCAGATGGAGATTTCAATTTGCTTCAAGAACGGCTAAATCTTTACCTTATTTATTACATGGTGTTCCCCTCTTCATAAATCCAGCACAAATCAGACTGGACTGTGACTCGCCTGTCTTAGGAAATTTCCCTCCTTAGTATTTATTGTGAGATGCAGCAAGAATAGAATTAAAATACAATTGAAAACAAATCCCCACCACTACCAGCAGGGGTCACTAAAGTACATTGTGACACCTGCCTGCAATCTACTAAACCTCCACCGGGGGGATATATTTCTATTATTTTACTCCTCGTATCAACTCTTTCCCCATTTATTCCATGTGTATTTTATTTAGGACTACTGCTAAAGAGAACCTGTCGCTTGCTTAAAAACAAAAAATTGAGTTATATTCTTTGTAAAAATTCCAGATCTCCCCCTGATTCTGCCACAGAAGAATCAGTGATTTTTACAAGTAATTTAACTGAAATTTTCTATAATTTTTCTTAAGAGCTTATATTTTCTTAAAGCCCTTCACATAAATCCTGTAGAAAAGCAGAGTGAAGCCGACCACATACACCACAATAAGCTAAAACCGCCACTGGTGCTGATATAGTCTAATATGTCCAAAAACTCTCATACTCTGAATGTGCAGTATTTCATCAGCACTATAGGAGCTGGAACTGACTTCCTTTCACCTCCCAGCATGCATTTCTCCTGCCATTGCCTTCACTGGACTATGCAGGATGACAGACAGGACAGGAATGAAGAGATGAAGCATCCACTTTCTGTAATGCATCTCTGCTCTTACAGGGTGGGTTACACTTAGACAACCCCTTTAAGACTTACATTGGTGACAGGTCACTAATGTATGATTGGTGGGGGTGAGACACCCGGGACTCCCACCAGTCAGCTGTTCCTGATGTCGGCGGCGTCACAAAACTGCTCAGTTATGGATCTGCACAGCGCCTGTATAGTGGCCGCGGCCGGTACTGCACATCCGCCCCCTATTCAAATCAATAGCAGGTGGAGTGCAGTGCCCGGTGGAGTGCAGTGCCCGGTCGCACCCACTGTGCAGCTCTGTAACTGATCAGTCCTGGCCGCTGACACCAGGAACAGCAGATTGGCGGGGGTGCAGAGTGTCGCACCCCCACCGATCAGACATTGATGACCTATACTAAGGATAAGTCATCAATGTTAAATGTTTAAGTCCCAGACAACTCCTTTAACAGGCTGTAGATATCACTATAGACAGCACTGGGGAAAATAATGACAGATGATTGACGTATGCTTTATTTGTTCCTGGAGCAATACACAGACTCCATAAACAGTGATCAGTGGGGGTGATCAGAGCCCCCCATCTCTTGGATATAACTATACGGTTCATGGTTTCATGTCCCCGGTATAAGAATCTTCACATTCACTTGATAAAGAGTCGGTAGACAGAGCACTGGACCGGTCCGGTCTCCTAACAGTCCAGTCTGTGCGGCCACGAGGCTCGCAGCTACGAGGTAAGTGTTTTAGGCAGTGAGTGCCCATCGCTCCTCATCCACCCGGGTGCAGAGAGATTTTTGCGGATTGAGTTCGGAGTTAGAGCCATGATCGGTGATCTCCAAGGTCGGCAGGTTACTTGTACAGAGCATTGAAGGCTCTTCCTATGACCAGTCTCCGAACCTCGGTAGTACCAGCCCCTATTTCATAAAGCTTGGCATCACGAAGGAAGCGGCCCATCGGGTAGTCGTTTATATAGCCATTGCCCCCTGTGGAGAAATAAACATTTATAAAAGAACAGTGAACATGGGGTGGTCTCAGTCTTCATGGGTAAAATTGCAAAATACGGTAAAAACTTTTCAATTTACTTCTTATTAAAAATCCTCTCAGACCTAGAGAAGAGAGATATTTTTAGGTCACCAGCCACCTCTGCCAGTCTGTCAGAGGTGGTCGGTCTCCTAGGGAAGGAGTGCTGTCCGCTCTGGATCCGGCCGGCTTCATTATGCCTCTGTCCTCTGATTCTCCAGGAGGGAAGGCTGCTTCTGATTGCAGCACTGGAGAGCGCACAGGACGGGTGGCACCTCTGGTCCGAACTGTCAATCATCAGGAGCAAGCAGGAAGCCAGAGGATGGGGAGCAGAGGACGGGAAGAACCTTTTAATGGGAATCTGTCAGCAGGATTGTCTATGTAATCTGAGATCAGAATAATGTCCGGCCAGATTCCAGCAATGTGTTACTACAGGGCTGTGTGCTGCTGTATCAATAAAATCAGTCTTAAATCAGCAGGATATTATCATTACAGCACTAGGTGTCTGATCAGCAGCTTTCTATCAATATATAGTGTACACAGGAAGGTGCCAATCAGTAGTGTGGGTGGGGTTATACACAGCTGCCAATCAGTGCTGTGGGCGGGGGTTATACACAGCTGCCAATCAGTGCTGTGGGCGGGGGTTATACACAGCTGCCAATCAGTGGTGTGGGCGGGGGTTATACACAGCTGCCAATCAGTGGTGTGGGCAGGGGTTATACACAGCTGCCAATCAGTGGTGTGGGCGGGGGTTATACACAGCTGCCAATCAGTGGTGTGGGTGGGGTTATACACAGCTGCCAATCAGTGCTGTGGGCGGGGGTTATACACAGCTGCCAATCAGTGCTGTGGGCGGGGGTTATACACAGCTGCCAATCAGTGCTGTGGGCGGGGGTTATACACAGCTGCCAATCAGTGCTGTGGGCGGGGGTTATACACAGCTGCCAATCAGTGGTGTGGGCAGGGGTTATACACAGCTGCCAATCAGTGGTGTGGGCGGGGGTTATACACAGCTGCCAATCAGTGGTGTGGGCGGGGGTTATACACAGCTGCCAATCAGTAGTGTGGGTGGGGTTATACACAGCTGCCAATCAGTGGTGTGGGCGGGGGTTATACACAGCTGCCAATCAGTGGTGTGGGCGGGGGTTATACACAGCTGCCAATCAGTGGTGTGGGCGGGGGTTATACACAGCTGCCAATCAGTGGTGTGGGCGGGGGTTATACACAGCTGCCAATCAGTGGTGTGGGCGGGGGTTATACACAGCTGCCAATCAGTGGTGTGGGCGGGGGTTATACACAGCTGCCAATCAGTGGTGTGGGCGGGGGTTATACACAGCTGCCAATCAGTGGTGTGGGCAGGGGTTATACACAGCTGCCAATCAGTGGTGTGGGCGGGGGTTATACACAGCTGCCAATCAGTGGTGTGGGCGGGGGTTATACACAGCTGCCAATCAGTGGTGTGGGCGGGGGTTATACACAGCTGCCAATCAGTAGTGTGGGTGGGGTTATACACAGCTGCCAATCAGTGGTGTGGGCGGGGGTTATACACAGCTGCCAATCAGTGGTGTGGGCGGGGGTTATACACAGCTGCCAATCAGTGGTGTGGGCGGGGGTTATACACAGCTGCCAATCAGTGGTGTGGGCGGGGATTATACACAGCTGCCAATCAGTGGTGTGGGCGGGGGTTATACACAGCTGCCAATCAGTAGTGTGGGCGGGGGTTATACACAGCTGCCAATCAGTAGTGTGGGCGGGTGTTATACACAGCTGCCAATCAGTGGTGTGGGCGGGGGTTATACACAGCTGCCAATCAGTAGTGTGGGCGGGGGTTATACACAGCTGCCAATCAGTAGTGTGGGCGGGGGTTATACACAGCTGCCAATCAGTAGTGTGGGCGGGGGTTATACACAGCTGCCAATCAGTAGTGTGGGCGGGGGTTATACACAGCTGCCAATCAGTAGTGTGGGCGGGTGTTATACACAGCTGCCAATCAGTGGTGTGGGAGGGGTTATACAGGGCTAAGCATTTAGAGCTCTGCAGCAGAGAAAACTGTTTTTGTATCAAAAATGACACATCGCTGGAATCAGGGTCTCTGCCCCTCCACCATGCTGCTCTCCGATTATATAACAAAAACCTACTTAAAGATTCCCTTAAAGTGAATACAGGCAACAATCTAAACCTGACACCTTTACTTGCACAAATCGCAACGCTTGTCAACACTGAATTCCTAAACATTGGAGATGCCTATATATGAAAACACAGCGGTGGTGGTGCGCTTGCTCCCAGAGCCATCCCAGTCTTTTCATACAGGTGAAGACACATAGGGCAAGTTTCATTTGCAGTTAAAATTTAAAGTCATTTTCTCATTTTTTTTTTTTTTTTACATCTTGGATCATTACTTGATGGGGTTTTTTTTGCACCAAAATAATTCTTCAAAATGGCGCACACAGTACAATGAATTCTTTATTTTCGTCTTTAATCTTTTTTTTTTTGTGACTTTAATGAAAAAAAAATTGGATGCTCCTCTAACACAGCGCAAAATTTTGTGCGAGAAATGTATCATATAAAATCAATTATGGAGGTTATATTTTTCGGGCACAGAGTTTGCTCAATTGATGAATCGGCTGAAAACATTAGGCAAAAAAAAACCAAAAAAAACCCCCACAGCCGTAATGGTGATCGCTTTGTGTTGTGGACTGCTGGAAACATCGAGGGCAAAACTGAAGAATAAATATGTATCAGTAGTGCTGGTGGATTTAGGTGTTGGCCAAAAGGCACAGGTTAGACTCTCCTTACCTAGACACTGAATACCATCGAGGGCCACTTGGGTAGCAGATTCAGCAGAGTAAAGGATAACGCCAGCACAATCCTGTAAGTAAATGACATGTTCCCAATTTATCACATACAATAACCAGAATTGAAGAAGAACAAAAATTCTACTTTAAAGAGGACATGTCACCAAGTCAGAAGTGACCAGTGTTTGCCCTTACTTTATTCCCGCTGCTCCCCCGAGTATTACACTTTTTCATTTTTTTAAATCCACCATACGGTTGCAGAGATATGGGCCTTTTTATTTAGTGTTGATTGTGTGTAATCTTTATAAGGGGGCGTGGCCCACAGGATAATTATGCAGAGCAGCCTAAAGACACGCCCCTGAGGATCCTGTGAGCCACGCCCCCTTTGATATAGATCATAAAATTTAGCAGTAAGTAAAAAGGCCCATATCTCTGGAACAGTATGGCAGATTTAAAAAAAAATAAAAAATCATGTTCAGGGAAGAAGTAGGAATACAATAAAAGAAAGAAAGAAAAAAAAAAGCTCCCTTTTCATCTAAAGACAGGTCAATGTTTAATAAGACCCCTCTTCGGTGGGGTCTCCTCTTCGGTGGGGTCTCCTCTTCGGTGGGGTCTCCTCTTCGGTGGGGTCTCCTCTTGGGTCTCCTCTTTGGTGGGCCTCCTCTTGGGTCTCCTCTTCGGTGGGGTCTCCTCTTTGGTGGGGTCTCCTCTTTGGTGGGTCTCCTCTTGGGTCTCCTCTTCGGTGGGTCTCCTCTTCGGTGGGGTCTCCTCTTCGGTGGGGTCTCCTCTTCGGTGGGGTCTCCTCTTGGGTCTCCTCTTCGGTGGGGTCTCCTCTTCGGTGGGGTCTCCTCTTTGGTGGGGTCTCCTCTTTGGTCTCCTCTTCGGTGGGTCTCCTCTTCGGTGGGGTCTCCTCTTCGGTGGGGTCTCCTCTTCGGTGCCAATTCTGGTGTTCTTAACAGAAGCATACAGTCTAGATCACGTGAAGTCATTATCGGTCTTTACTCCTCTTTGGTCAGACCTCATCTGGAATACTGTGTACAGTTTTGGGCACCACATTTTAAAAAAGACATCGACAAACTGGAGCAAGTTCAGAGAAGAGCGACCAGAATGGTGACTGGTCTGCAAACCATGTCCTATGAGGAACGGTTGCAGGATTTGGGAATGTTTAGCTTGCAAAAAAGAAGACTGAGAGGAGACTTAATAGCTGTCTACAAATATGTCAAGGGCTGTCACATTGTAGAAGGATCATCTTTATTCTCATTTGCACAAGGAAAGACTAGAAGCAATGGGATGAAACTAAATGGGAGGAGACACAGATTAGATATTAGAAAAAACTTTTTGACAGTGAGGATGATCAATGAGTGGAACAGGCTGCCACGAGAGGTGGTGAGTTCCCCTTCAATGGACGTCTTCAAACAGAGGCTGGACAGACATCTGTCTGAGATGATCTAGTGAATCCTGCTTTGAGCAGGGGGTTGGACCAGATGACCCAGGAGGTCCCTTCCAACTCTACTATTCTATGATTCTATGATTCACATGCTGTTGTGCAAATGGAATAGACAATAGATGGAAATTATTGGCAATTATCAAGACACCCTCAATAAAGGAGTGGTTCTGCAGGTGGGGACCACAGACCACATCTCAGTACCAGTGCTTTCTGGCTGATGTTTTGGTCACTTTTCAATGCTGGTTGTGCTTTCACACACGTGGTAGCATGAGACGGACTCTACAACCCACAGAAGTTGCTCAGGTAGTGCAGCTCATCCAGGATGGCACATCAGTGAGAGCTGTGGCAAGAAGGTTTGCTGCATCTGTCAGCGTAGTGTCCAGAGGCTGGAGACACTACCAGGAGACAGGCCAGTACACCAGGAGACGTGGAGGGGGCCGTAGGAGGGAAACAACCCAGCAGCAGGACCGCTACCTCCGCCTTTGTGCAAGAAGCAACAGGAGGAGCACTTCCAGAGCCCTGCAAAATGACCTCCAGCAGGCCACAAATGTGCATGTGTCTGCACAAACTGTTAGAACTGACTCCATGAGGGTGGTATGAGGGCCCGACGTCCACACATGGGGGTTGTGCTCACAGCCCAACACTGTGCAGGACGCTTGGCATTTGCCACAGAACACCAGGATTGGCAAACTCGCCACTGGCTCCCTGTGCTCTTCACAGATGAAAGCAGGTTCACACTGAGCACATGTGACAGACGTGACAGAGTCTGGAGACGCCGTGGAGAGCGATCTGCTGCCTGCAACATCCTTCAGCACGACCGGTTTGGCAGTGGGTCAGTAATGGTGTGGGGTGGCATTTCTTTGAAGGGCCGCACAGTCCTCCATGTGCTCGCCAGAGGTAGCCTGACTGCCATTAGGTACCGAGATGAGATCCTCAGGCCCCTTGTGAGACAATATGCTGGTGCAGTGGGCCCTGAGTTCCTCCTAATGCAGGACATTGCAGTGTGTATTTTCTTATGTCCATGTATTTACTACTAAAAGTAATTTTTTACATTTAGATTTCATTTTTCACTGGTTATTACAGACTTATTGCTTCCCTGCACATTCAAGTTTCATGTTTTCTTTGGGCATAGATCAGCTAAAAGGCACTCAGGAAAAAAAAACAGATGAAAGATCTACAAACTCTCCCTTAAGACTGTCAGAAGGAGCTCACTGATAGATTCTCAGTTAGCTAATTTTGCAGCCAGGAATAGACAGTGCAGCACAGATGCTACAGAACGCAACATTTTTAATGAAACTCAATAACGGAAATCAATTTTAGCCCCAAATACTTGCATTAAAGTAAAAAAAACAAATGGCCGCAAAGCAGGACAACCGCTTTAACTCCTTACCAACATCTGCCGTACGTGTCTGGTATAAGTCAGTAGCGGGTGTATGGAGCAGAGTCAGCTCGCCCTGTACATGGCAGATAATGGCTGTGACAAACAACCAGGACCTGCCTCTAAGAGCTGCGAGTGGAGCGAAGATCTGCCCACCGCTGTTAACCTGTTCAGTGCTGCTGTCAATCTCTAACAGCAGCATTAACAGCGCGCCGGCATTGGGACGCATCGTTCCATGCGCCCACCGGCGCTCCTGTGACGCGATCACAGGGCACACACGGACTGCTATGACATCCGGGGGTCTGCTGAAGCCTCCATGCCTGTCATCATAAAGCTTCATTTGGGCTGTAAAGAAGAAAGTGATTTTGCTATATGGAGCATTACTGTGGTATCGCTGTATATAGCACAAGCAATCAGATAATGTATACAAATGCAGTGAAAATTTAAAAAAAAAAAAAAAGTCTAAAATATTAAAACCCCACACGTTCAACTCACCTCCCACTAAAAATAAAGATAATAAAAATATACACATTTGTGGTATGGTCTCTTTCAGAGAAATACAATCTATCCAAATATAAAAAACAAACGATCAGTGAACACAGAAAAAAATTCAAAAAGACAAAATTGCATTTTTTTCGTTCGCCACAATACTGCAGAAAACCCTGTAAGAAGCGATGACCATGTCATATGTGTCCCAAAATGTTATCAATAAAGTCCTCTTGCCCTTCAAAAAATAAGCCCCCACACAGCTCCATCAACCCGAAAAACGAAAATGTTACGGGTCTCAGAAAAACTCTTGGAGAAGTTTGGTCTTGCTGTAATCACACTGAGGAGTAGGATCCTATTACCAGGTCATTTTTACCACACTATGTGCGCCGTTAAAATCCTTCCCAGAAAAACAAGGTCAGGCTTTTTTTTTCGCACTTTTACTGCACTTGGACTTTTTTCCCCGTTTTCTAGTACTATGTGGTAAATGAATGGTGGGATTTATAAGTACCGCTCATCCTACAAAATAACAAGACCTCACACTATGTGGACAGACATTAAAAGTTATAGCCCTTGGAAAAAGCCAAGGAAAAAACAGAAAAAACCATCAATTGGTTCTGTTGGGAAGAGGTAAAGCTGAAGAAACACATGTAACAGCAGAATATGGAGGAAGGTGAGATATCACCGGCTGGTGGATACTACCTGCTCCATCGCTGGCAGAGTAACCCATCCCCATGGAGGCCGCTGAGATCTTCTCTTGTAGAAACGGATCCAAAATCTATAAAACATGGGGAACAGTCAGCAGAGGGTTTGGTGATTGGCTCATATTGGCGATATACCCAGGGGCATTACTGGGCACAGGGAAGATTGGGAATGAATAGGATTGGCTGTTAGATATGTGATCTCTTCAATTAAAGGGGATGTCTAGTTGGAACAAGTTCTCACTGATCTCTGGATAGGTGATGACTCTTAGATCGGTGGGTTTGGCCGCTATGACCCAATCAGCAGAACAGCACTTATAGATAGAAGTGAGCGAAGTGCAAATGTTCAGCCGCCGGTCCGTTCATTCTCTATGGGGGGCGCTGTACTCAGCTTTCTCCTGCATAGAGAATGAATGGAGCGGTGGTCCGGGGAGGTACTAGCAGGGATTAGTTGGGTTCCCAGCAGATCTAGAAGTTGTCACTTATCATGTGTTGGGGAATAATGACTTCTCCTCTGATAAATGTGCTGATTCCTGTCAGTTGTGGTCGCTGAGTGCGTGTGATGGGATGTGGCTCCGTCCGTTATATTATATCACGTCTTATACCTATAATCTCGCTGATCGCAGGTGTCTGTCTTCACACTCAGATGAGATGGAACAAACTGACGATATAGGACTTTTTTTTTTTCTTCAAATTCAAACCGAGCAATCCTATTGGCTGAGTATGAATGCAGTTACCATGGTGACAGAAGTAGCTGCAGATTTAAAGGGACAAGATACTAATATTGTACTAAAGTGTATTTTATTATATACTTCACATAACTGACTGGGTACACCTTGGTGCTGGTGGGATGGCTTTTTTTTTAATCAAACAACATGTTTACTAAGTACCCTATATTATATATATTTCCTATTGCTTTTTACTTACTTATAGCAGGGTATATGTTCATATTGTTTCTATCCTAAGTTTGTCTATTTTCTAATAAAGACATGACCAGTCCTCTTTAGAATTTTATAGTGACCCCATTGAGGTCATGGACTGATATTGGGGATTGCAGAGTTGGGGCAAGGTGTTGGTGCTAAGTAAGTGACATCAAATGAAGGCTATGGTGCATATGACTCGCCCCCTGGGCCGTGGGGCACTCGGATCCGGGCAGTAGGGGAACGATGGGAGTAGTAGTGGCAACTCGGTTCCGTGGCTCAGGGTGGTCAGGCCAGTGGTAGTCCGTTATGTGCTGATGTTTATGTCCGACTACGCCACCCGTGGATTTGCGGTTATTAGGAACCGCCGCTGCATGCAGACCGCTGGGGCTGATGAGGTGTGCAGCTAGGGTAGTGTGACTCCCCACGGGAAGAGTGCGGCCCCAGGGCAGTATAGTGGATGGTGGGAGTGATGGTAGTGAGGGTCCCAGTGCTGATAGTGCTGGAGAAGCAAGGAGCACACAGACAACAGGTTGCAGTCCAGGGTCTTTACTAGAACAGGTAAATTGACCCATAAACAGTCCCGGCTAGGAGGGGGACCTGGATGTCTGAGAGTAACGGGGAAATTGGCCCTGGTCAGGGTGAGGGTGTAGGCCTACCGTGCTTTCTGCGCTCCTTCTGGCTATCTCCTCCTGATAGGGTAACAGCCCACGTTTCCGAGCTTTCCGTGTATTCTCGCCTGTATGGCCTGCGACGTGGGTTCCTTTCTGCTCCCAGCCTTGTACGGCTTTACTGGTCCCTTCGGTTGTGGCAGGGCCTCCAGGCTTCTTAGGCCAAGGAATATACAGTCCCTTGCGGACTGGTTCTCTGCTGGGGGATGTGGAATCCTTCCAGCCTCAGACACCAAAGTCTGGTAAGGTCAGTCTCTGATTTGCCAAGACAGGCTCTCTTCGCCTCTCGTCTCTGGCTGGTGGCTCTCCTACTGCCACACTTCCTCTTAGGTGCAATCAACTTTCTGTCCCTGCTCCACTCTGGGACACGTCTCAGTGCTGAGACAGGCCATCCATTCTCTCTAACCCTGCCCCCAGTACCAGCTTTTATAGGGGCAGCCAGCTCCCCCTACTGGCCTGAGACAGGAGGCATTGCATGCTAATGTTCCCCTGACTAGAGAACCTCCCCCTTGCTCTCAGACACAGCTTTAATTACACTTGTGGCATCCAGGCCAGGGTGACACACATACATAGTAAATCAGTCTTGTTGTGCCACAGAAATCCTGTTCTATAACACAAAATATCTTCATATGATGAGGAGTTGTGTTGTGTTTTTCTCCATTTACATTCTAGCGTGGTGATCACATAAAATGTAAAATTCCTATTAAATAATTACTGAATGACAGTAGCCTGTATCCCTGGA
Organism: Phyllobates terribilis; assembly: GCF_046119375.1. Classification (NCBI taxonomy): domain Eukaryota; kingdom Metazoa; phylum Chordata; class Amphibia; order Anura; family Dendrobatidae; genus Phyllobates; species Phyllobates terribilis. Next base: position 282,465 of record NW_027363327.1, read on the forward strand.
GGACAAGTCATTTACCGCTTCACCAGGTTTGATGTTCTAATGCATTTAGATGTTTCAGTATTTGTATATATCTTTTTTTTCCCCCCTTAAGGGTATTCAAGCGCAGACTGTGGCAAACTTCTTCCTCGCCTTTGAAGCACAGCTTTCAATTATTCCTATCGTAAACCAGGTAAAAAGCTTCGAGCCGAGCGTGATCAGACTCCTTCAGTCCCGCAGCAGGTAAATCTGTGAACATCGCCGGCACTCCTGCTGTTCCTAGTACCGATCCCTCTGAGCGGCTGTGCAGTAATGAAGGCAGGATTCACCCCAAACTTGCTCGTCTTTTTTTTCGATTTCCATTTCTGGTAATTAGTGATACACATGTGTATATCCAGTGGTCAACTCAAAACCTATGTATGGAAAATCAATTGTTTGCTGTATGCATCTCATTTGTAGGATGCACACTATTCATTTCAATATGGAGCGGAGTAGGAGGAGACTTTCATTGCTGTCGCCCTTTTCTTCCTCCCTGCTGATAGGAAATGCCATGCTGTTTGCTTGTGTCCTGTGATTACAGCAGCCTGCAACAGTTTTCAGCGTGCACTCCCCGGCTCAGGCATCAAGCAGTAAATGATAACATTAAAACGCTGCTACCCCTTTGTTAGTCACTTTTTTATCTTCTTCCCCGTCTACGAATGCTATAGTCCGTTATTCTAGAACTGCTCTGAAAATGGTTCTCTGGAGTGTTGGGATTTGGGTTTAGGGTGGGTTATGGGAATTGAAGTTCAGAATGATTTGATTAAAAAAAATATGAAATTAAAATTCCTCTGTTCTTGAGAAGGTCAGGAGAAAATGAAAGGATTCATCTAGTCTGTTCAGCGCTCCCAGGAGACAGGCACCAGGCGGAGGTATTAAAAGTCTTCAGAAATTTACTTAGATAAAAATCATCATAAAAAAACGATACATAGAACAACGCGTTTCGGCTATATATTGGTACAGAATAGCCTTCCTCAGGTAAGATATTGCTTTACAGTCTGTTAGAGTTATATAGTCTATATAGGTTCACTTGAATAAATTAATTAGGTTAAATGGTCAAGACCTGGTGGTTCTTCATTAGCTTAATTGCTGCTTGGTGGTTTTCAGTATGCTTGTTTCTTTTGTTGTTACAGGTATATTTGCAGTACATGATAAAATATATGGTGAAAAACACACACACATGAAAAACATTACAAACATTGATTTGCGTGTGTACAGTAGAGATGAGCGTTGTTCTACTCGAACTGTTCGCCAATCTCAAATTCGAGCTGTTTTGGGCGGTGTTCGAGCCGGTCGGCGAACACGAACAATTTGAGAAAAATTCGGCTGTTCGAGGTTATGTTCGATAACTGTTCGTGCACCAAAATCATAACTGGATTTTTTCTCAGTAATGATGAAAATTAATGTTAATACGCAGTTTGAGTGTACAGCGGGGTGGGGGGAGGGGCAGGGGATGGATCTCTGCAGGAATAATGAAGATCTCCATTTTTTTTTCTCTTTCCCGCATTTGCAGTGGGGAGGTGCAATCTGTCAGCCTATCAGCAGCGCACACACGGAGCGAAGTGCTTTTTTTCACACAAGCAAGGGCATGTGTCATTGGCAGTGTATGTCACATGTCCTTGCCCTATAAGACCAAGCCATTTTCCCCGTCGCCACCATTTTCTCACTGCTGCAGCTGCGTGTTAGACGGCACCGCTGTTGCTGTGTGCGCTATACCTTGTTAATTTCAAGCCAATTTTCGCACAAATCTACAGATAGCTTGGGAGTAGGGAATAGTTGTGATTGCAGTCCTTTTAAGGACTAGGTTACAGCATTTCCTACGACTTTTATCAGGCAGGTCTGTGCTCTTAAATAGATAGATTGTGGGAGTAAAGACTAATTGTAATTGCAGTCCTTTTCAGGACTAGGTTACATCAGTTCCTATCAGTTTTTGCCAGGCAGGTCTGTGCCAGTGCTGTGCAAGTTTTTTTCACAGCATTTGGCTGAATCTAGCAAAGCTAATCCTTTTTGGCCTATTGCAGAGTGTGTTAGTCAGTGGAGTAGCCTATCTGTGTTGCAAGATATACCACCTGTGTATAGAATACCAATTTTTTTACTGCACCTAGTGAAGTAAAATCTTTTGGGCATAGCATCATTCTATTAGTCCATCTATACTGACCTCCATCAGGTTGCAAATTAAAAATAATTTTTATCTGCATCTACCTCTGAAAAAATATTTGGGCTTCTAGCTGTGTGTGGGACTTGTTCTATTAGTCCATCTATACTGACCTCCATCAGGTTGCAAATTGAATATAATTTTTATCTGCATCTAGCTCTGAAAAAATATTTGGCCTTCTAGCAGTGTGTGGGACTTGTTCTATTAGTCCATCTATACTGACCTCCATCAGGTTGCAAATTAAAAATAATTTTTATCTGCATCTACCTCTGAAAAAATATTTGGGCTTCTAGCAGTGTGTGGGTCTCATTGTATTAGGCCATCTATACCAAGCTCCACCAGCTTTGAAATTAATAATAATTTTTAGCTGCATCTAGCCCTGAAAATAATTTTTCCCAATAGTGGTAGCAATAGAAATATGGGGCGCGCGCCTGGCTAACAAAAATATACGCTTAATAACACAAAACACCAGCCTAGCGCACTGCATTAATAAGATGGCATCATCGTCTCTCCCAGTGCTAGGCCTACTACGCAGGCTAGTATTCCTGTGCCTAAAACACAATGTATGGGTCCGCGCTAGCCACTATGTTGAGGGGTATAAAGCTGCTGCTAACGCTTTATAACAATTCAATTGGCAGATTTTCACAGAGCTCTTCCACAACGCCCACCCATCGGGCAACAGTTGCCCACCCTCCCTATGGGATCTAGTGGCGAATAGTTGATGCCATTAATCAGAGCGTCAGTTGCCCCGTCAACGTGGCAAGCATACGGTAAGGCATGGGAAGAGTGGACACGACTAGTAGCAGGCAGACGGGTTGACCAATGTGAACAAGCCAGATCACAAGTCACCATAGAATTTCTCCACCAGCTAATGATGAGGGGCATATCAGGGGCGTCAGCGCAGCGGTGGCGGACCGGAGTAGCATTTCACTTCCAACTACTGAATTGGGGAGATGTGACAAAGATTCATCATCAGACAATCCATAAAAGGGTGGAAAAGGGGTCAGCCAAGTCAGGAATGTAGACGTCCCGTCCCGTGTCACTAAAACTGATTTCTCACATCTTATCCCTAACACCATTAACATGACACTCACAATTTGAAGCAACACTAATGTCTACTGCATTTGTGATCGCCTTCTTCGGGGCGCTATGTATAAGCGAATTAGTCCCTCAATCCAAAATTACCACCAGTGGACGCTTATTACACCAGGAAGTAGTCATAGCCAATAATGCAATACGTGTACGCATACACCAATCGAAAACGGTTCCAGCGGGCAGGGGTACTTGGGTACTTCTACAACCCACAAACGGTACACTGAGTCGGGTAACAATAGTAAAAACATATCTAACCATCAGATCACAAAGTAATTTCTTCGTATCACACATTGATGGAACGCCATTATCAAGATACCTGTTCCAAGCTATATTTAATAAATGCATAACATCGGCAGGGAACCACCCCAAAGATTACGGGACACACTCATTCCGCATAGGTGCGGCCACGGAAGCAGCAAGAGCAGGACTGTCAGAAACGGAAGTTCAGAGGATAGGGAGATGGCGATCCACGTGTTTGGCGAGATACATAAGACCGGACTTGTTATCCTAACGTGGTTTGTTTCTTTTACAGGTGACGATAAGCCAACAGTGTGAGTGATAGGCCACTCGTATATATATTGGGCACAAAAAAGGGCGAAAGTCCGCCCAGGCGGGAGGAAATTAGAGTTTCATAACACATATTTCAACTGGAGAGGTATTAGAGGCCTGCTATGGCCACAGGTACTAATGGAGGTAATCAAGGTAGGGAGAGAGGCAAGAGGTCCGGTCATCTTAGTTATACAGGCCGGGGGAAACAACCTAGGTCATCACAAGAGCGCATAACTAATGGCAATAATGAAACTAGACACTGAGCGCTTCAGAGAATTTTTCACAAAATTAGCTATAGTATGGTCAGAGATTGTGCCGATAGCGGTATGGCAAGGTGCGCGAGACATCACGGCCATCGAATGGACAAGGCGGGTAATAAATATTCGGATGGCAAAATTTAGAAGAGACAGAGGCGGTGTAGTGATACGACACCGACAACTGGAAGGAGATAAAGCAGGCCTCATACGGCCCGACGGTGTTCACTTAATAGATATTGGACTGGACATATTCCTGTCAGGACTCCAGGACAGAGTGGAACAAGCGTTAAGAGTGATGGGTGGGGGTCAGAGTCCTGCATACGAGTACGCTGGATCCTCCGTGGCCTGGAAATAGAAAGGACATGTTGGAGAGTTACACTTGTTGGCCAACTTGCCGGAGTGGGGACCCAGGGCATGCTGCAACAAGCTGAATTATTTTAGAAATAAAATGCCTTTCTAATGGAATGAGTATAAAGAGTTAATAAAGCTGTGACCGATCCTCACCTATCCAGTTGTAAGAGTTACATTATTGGGTTGTCCATAAAAGGGGGGCGGTAGGGGGGCTGAGCATCTGGGTTTGGTTGGGGGTCCCCACAGTCTGCCTAGGCTAGATTAATTTAAAAATTCTTATTAGATACACAGGCGGTGCAGCTTGCTTCGCAGCTGGGCTACTATGCCCAAAGTATTGCCTAGGCTAGATACAGTTAAAAATTCTACGCTGACTAGCAGACACTGAAGATTTGGAGCAGACCTCTGAGTAAACAGCTCTTCAGACTCAACCATCTGTGTTACCCCAAGCCATAGTGTATGTAGTTTCTTACAGTTAAAAGGGGGGGTGCGACCCAACCCACCTGGAATTGACGATGCCAACGTCACGTAAGACACAGCAAGGGGACTCCCAAAATTGTGGCACAGACACCACTTAACCCTAGAACGCATACCTGTGGCCTTGCAGGCCCGCCCAGTTAATTGTTTTCTATTTTCTGCAAGATTGCTTTAGTTAGAATTTTGAAACTCTAGGTATTCTTCATGTATATAGTTGTTTGTCATTTGAGTTTGAGTTATTCCATGTTATTTGCACACGGGCCTAAAGGGCCCCAGGTATGTGAAAGTGTAGATTTTTATGGTCATGCGTTCTAGGGTTAAGTGGCATCAATTGCCCCACTGTTGCTTAAAACGGTTGGTGAGGTGATTTTACCAAATCCCCAAGCTTTTAGTCTCCCAAGGATGACACAGGGGTAGAAATGTCCTTGCGAATCCATGATTTGATCATCTTTATGAACGTGAGTCTGTCTACATTCTCAGTGGACAGCCGCGTGCGCTTATCTGTCAGCACACCACCAGCAGCGCTGAACACACGTTCAGAGAGAACGCTGGCTGCATGGCATGACAAGATCTCCAAGGCGTGAGTGGCGAGCTCCGGCGATTTTTCAAGATTGGAATACCAAAATGAGCAAGGGTCCAGTGACACAGTCATGGCTTCGATGTTCACTTGGAGATTCTCCTGTACCATCCTCTCTAGGCATTGACTATGTGTCAGACTTCTTGTCTCCTGTGGCCTTGCAAAGGATGGTCTAAAAAAGTGGTGAAACGATTCCACAAAATTGCTGTTACCAGCAGATACTGTGTTACTGTTACTGTTTGAGTGATGAAGACTCGACAGTCCCACCGTTGGCAAGTTAGAACTGTGAGATTCACTACGTGCACCACTGGTGTTTTGTGGAAAAGCACATGTAAGATTCTGCAACAGATACTCCTGCATTCGTCAATACCTTTTTATGGCAGGAATTATTTCGGCAAATATACTTTTGTACCGGGGATCTAAGAGTGTGGCAACCCAGTAGTCGGGATTACTTCGAATTCTGACAATCCGGGGGTCATGTTGCAGGTAGTGCAGCAAGAAGGCACTCATGTGTCTTGCGCATCCAGAAGGACCAAGTCCTTGTTGTGTTGGTAGCGAGGTAAGAATCATGCTTCCTTCCTCTGCCCTCTCCCTCCAACCTCGCACAACAGAAATGTGATCAAGGTCTCCCTCATCTGATGAGTCTTCCATGCCCATTGCCAGTTCGTCCTCCACTTCTTCCTCGGCTCCTGCACCTTCCTCAACAGTTTGGCTGCTACCATGCGCCCTGGTTAATCCCTCTCCCCCACCCTCCCATGCCTGCCGCCTTGGTGCTGCCAACCGTCTGGACCTTGGAGATGTTATCCCTTCCGCATACGACTCCTCCTCTACTTCCTCCACCTCCTCTTGTCCCACCACCTGACTCCGAATTCTGTTTAACATGTGCTCCAGCATGTAAATCACCGTAATAGTCATGCTGATAATGGCATCGTCAGCACTAAACATCTTCGTCGCCATTTCAAGACTGTGCAGAAGGGTGCATAGGTCCCTGATCTGAGACCACTCCTCCAGCGTGATTTGCCCCACCTCTGGATCTCGTTGGCCCAGGCTATACGTCAGAACGTATTGCACCAGGGCTTGTCGGTGCTGCCACAGTCGCTGCAACATGTGCAGAGTTGAATTCCACCGTGTCGGCACATCGCATTTCAGCCGGTGAACTGGCAGGCCCAACGACTTCTGTAGAGATGTAAGTCGTTGAACTGCGGGATGCGAACGGCGGAAGTGAGCACACAGCGACCGTGCACTCTGCAGAAGGCCATCTAGTCCGGGATAATGGGCTAAAAATTGCTGGACAACCAGGTTCAACACGTGAGCCATACAAGGCACGTGTGTGACATTGCCCCTGCGAAGGGCCGCACCCAGGTTTGCAGCATTGTCGCACATGGCCTTCCCTGGTTGCAGGTCCAGTGGAGACAACCTTTCATGAAACTGGGTCTCCAGAGCTGACCAAAACTCCTCAGCTGTGTGACTCACATTTCCCAGACATTTCAAAGTAAACACTGATGCGTTGAGCCCAGCTGCCAGCATAGTAAGGAGGTGTGCAGGATTCCTTCTGCGCAGTTAGAAAGCAGGTGGCATTACCAGACAGGCTTTGGGTGCAGGTGGAGGACCGAGAGGAGGTTGAGGAGGCAGAAGCAGTGGAGGAAGTTCGAGATAAAGAGGATTAACACACAACTCGTGGGGACGGTAAGACTTGGACAGCAGCCCCTTGTCCTGCTGTCACCATAGTTACCCAGTGCCCAGTCAGCGACATGTAACGCCCCTGTCCATGCCTTCTCGTCCAAGTGTCTGTGGTGAAGTGCACCCTGTCACACACAGAGTTTCTCAAAGAAGCGGTGATGTTGTGTGCGACATGCTAGTGGAGTGCAGGCACACCTTTCTTTGAGAAGTAGTGCCGACTGGGCATCTGGTACTGGGGCACTGTGACGGACATAAGGTCTTGAAAATCCTCTGTGTCCTCCAGGTGGAAAGGCAGCATTTCTGTAGCCAACAGCTTGCAGATGGTGAAATTCAACCTCTTAGCTTTCTCATGGCTAGGAGGAAATGGTCTTTTACTTTTCCACATCTGAGGGACCGAGGGCTGGCTGTTGTGCTTAGACGGTGTTGAGTAGGGTGTCCCCGGCAACTGCCGATCTGTGAGGAAGATGCAGGCGGACATGTTAGGTTGCCTTGATCCAAAGGTGGTGCTCTCGATGTCGGAGAGCGCTCAACACTAGCAGGTGTTTCCACTTCCCAATGAACTGACGACCTGCCAATCACACTGGCTGTTGCGGGTAAAGAGGTGGCAGGTCTGCGTCCAAAAACATGTGTGACTGCTGTCCCCCCAGTCACAGAGGATGAAGAGGCTGCGGATGCACAAGATGGGGCAGACGGTGGTTGGCCCAGCCGGCTAGGCCGCATTGTAGCACAGTGAGCTTCCCACTGCAACTTATGCTTCATATCCATGTGACGGTACATGCATGAAGTACTCAAACTATGGATTTTTTGGCCTCTACTTAGCTTTTGCTGACAAATATTACAGATAACACGAGTTGGGTCATCCTTATCGATCTGAATAAATGCCCAGGCTATGCAAGGCTTAGAGCCCATGTGACCTGAAGAGCCACTACGACTTGTGGTCAGAGGCAGAGTTGTGGTTGAGGATGCAGTTGTTGACGTGCTTCCAGTACTCCGTCTCTGTTCAGGAAGGCGCAACCTAACCTCGTCGTCAATAGCATCTGTGATGCCCCGCTGCGCTTGGTATCACAGATCCTACAAGAGTGCATTGATGGAATCCTCCACATGAGGCCCCCATAAACATTTGTAGAGCCCCGAGGGCTCGGCCGCTACAGGGGTATTGCACCTCTGCCAGAGGTGTGGTATTCCACTCCCGGGTAAGGATGGAGTGTGGACCAGGGCTCAGTTAGCTGCATGCAGCACACACACCCCATTTCCGAGGGACAGCTCAACGGTGCTCCCACTAGACATAAGTGCAGGCACGACCGACCATGTCCCTGCTGGAGTGGGGAGGGAGGGGTGGAACACCCAGTGCTGTAGGGGCAGATAGTAGGCGGTTCCTGAGTGTAGGAAGGAGCCCATTGGTTGCTGGTCACCTGGGCTCATGGCTAGAGGGAGGTATAAAAGGTGGGCACCATCTTAGTTCTGGGTCAGTTCAGCCAGAGGAGAAGACAGGGAGTAGAGGCTCTGTAGGAGCTCTACTCCAGGAGGGCCTAGTGAGAGGCCGAGGAGGAGGTGAAGGGGAGCTGAGATTCTGGCTCATCTCAGCTCCAAGAGAAAGGAACAGAAAGGAACAGAACAGGAACTGCAAAGAAGGAGAGACAGAGAAACAGAAGGGCTCAGGAACAAGAAGGTGGAAGGGACCCTAAGAACCCACGAGAATCCAGGGTGCAGGGTCAGGCAGATTAAGGGTACCGGATCCCAAGTTGGTGGAGGAGAAACAACCCTCAGCCAAAGACCGGTCGTCGTGATCATCTATTGGTGCGACACCTCATCAAACCTGCTAGGAAGGCACCATATAGGACAGCGGAGGACGGGGCCCACGTTTAACCGCACAAGTCCGCGGCAGCTGGACAAAAGTGGGTCACTGGTGAGGCAGGCCAGAGAAAGGATTAAAGGGGGTCCTGTGCCATGCTCCTGAGCTGCCTGGGAGTTGACCAAGCCCCTCACCTGGTGGACGCAGCACGGCTCGGGCGGTCACTGCTGACAGAAGTGACCCGGAACAAACGAACTGTGAGTAAAGACCCTGGACTGTAACTTGTTGTCTGTGTGCTCCTTCGCGCCTCCAGCACTATCAGCACCGGGACTCGCACTACCATCACTCCCACCATCCACTACACTGCCCTGGGGCTGCACTCTTCCCGTGGGGAGTCACATCACCTCAGCTGCACCCATCATCAGCCCCAGCGGACTGCCTTGCAGTGGCGGTTCCTAATAACCGCAATCCACGGGTGGCGTAGTCGGACATTATCTAAAGTACAGTAGCAGACTACCATTGGTCTGACCACCCTGAGCCGCGGGACCGGGCCGCCACTACTACTCCCAGCATCTCCCTATCTCCCGGATCCGCGTGCCCCACGGCCCAGGGGGCGAGTCAGCTTTGGCGTAGTCGGCAGGATTTCGTGCCCGCTAACCACGGGTACTGCGCGCCTGAAAAGAGACTGTTTCACGGTACTAAAGATGGCGCCCGCCCCAGAAGAACGAGCGCCATAATGTGCGCGCCAAAAGACCACAGGAGGCCGCCTCCCATCGTGGGCCGGGTCCCAGAATGGCGCCAAAGAGGAAGCCCGCCCCCAACAACCATGAGCACTGCTGTGGAAATGTCCGTCAACGTGGGGGGGCTGCCCCTGAGAGTGATTGTCAGCAGAATGCCCCAGGACCACCCCCCATGGGGGCGGATAGGAAAGAAAACTGCGGGGCAGGGAGTGGTCTGGATCAGTCCAGACAGACCGCACCCGGGAATGGACGCCCTGAGCAGCACCAGCCTCCTGGCCCGAAGCCTGCTGCAGGCCGAACCGTTCTGCAGCCTAGCAGAAGTCCTGGCGCAGCTCCCCAGAGATCCGGAGCGTGCGCAAGCTGCACTGGAGGACCTAGAGCGGAGGATGGTCCGGGCGCAGCGGAGTGCACTCACCGAGTGGAGAGAGGAACTGGCCCGGCAGGCCGAGACCCACCAGCGACAGGCTTCAGCCGCACCCCGCGGTTTGCCTGCCTCGGAGGACGGCGCAGGAGGAGAGAGGACCGGAGGCGACGCCGCAGAGGGAGCCACGAGGACTGAGGCAAGTGAAGGGGACGTCACCACCCCAAGCCCAGCACCCGCAAGCCTGCCCCAGCCTCCCGTCGCAGCACCAGAGGCCCCACTCACCGCACCTGTTGCCGCGCCGCCACTGCTCCCGGCTAGGCCTCAAGCGGCGAGCGCCGCGGCCACGCCCCGCCCAGCGCCATGCCCCTTGACCCCGGGTGCCGTAAAGCAGGAAGCATCATCGGCCCGGTCGCAAGGCCTGGATCATAGAATCATAGAATGTAGAGTTGGAAGGGACCTCCTGGGTCATCTGGTCCAACCCCCTGCTCAAAGCAGGATTCACTAAATCATCTCAAACAGATGTCTGTCCAGCCTCTGTTTGAAGACGTCCATTGAAGGGGAACTCACCACCTCTCGTGGCAGCCTGTTCCACTCATTGATCACCCTCACTGTCAAAAAGTTTTTTCTAATATCTAATCTGTGTCTCCTCCCATTTAGTTTCATCCCATTGCTTCTAGTCTTTCCTTGTGCAAATGAGAATAAAGATGATCCTTCTACAATGTGACAGCCCTTGACATATTTGTAGACCGCTATTAAGTCTCCTCTCAGTCTTCTTTTTTGCAAGCTAAACATTCCCAAATCCTGCAACCGTTCCTCATAGGACATGGTTTGCAGACCAGTCACCATTCTGGTCGCTCTTCTCTGAACTTGCTCCAGTTTGTCTATGTCTTTTTTAAAATGTGGTGCCCACATTTTATGACCCGGGCGCCATCGCCAAGCCTGCGCCCCTGTCCCGGATGGGACTGCCACCTAGCGCAGCCACAAGACCCCCGGCCTGGTCGCAAGGCCGAGTGCCCCCGGGCGCTGCTCCCAGATCAGGTCCCCCCACTATACCATCGCTGGGCGTGGACCTGTTTGCCCATCACACCGGTCCGGATGGACTGCCGCTGGAGTGGCCGGCTGAAGTGACCGGCAATCATCCATGGAAGGCCCAGCCCCCGCGCGAGCCTCTGATACCGGCTCCTGAACCCGTCGAGGTCACCCTACCCCCACTAGAAGACGTCCAATTTGCGTGGGACTCCACCGGCGAGAACTTGATGGGGTTCTCTCAAGAGACCCGGACAGACGCGGTCCGTCGTCTGGAGGCCTGTCACCAGCAACTGGCGACCTTTGAGCGGGAGCAACGAGAGAGGCGCGTCAGGGAGGAACGGCTCCAAGTCCAGAGTGCTGAACAAAAGCGCAAGGCCCGCCAAGACCCCCAAGCAGCCCGTGGTCCCCGAATCACCGGGACCGTAGTCAAGTTCCACATGGAGAACGGCTGGGGCTTCATCAGGGGCCCAGAAACCGCAGGCGATGGTCTTTGTGACCCGCAGGGACGTGGAGAGTCATCTACCTGAGGGGCATCGTGGCCGTGACCTGTACCCTGGTGATGTGGTCGCCTTTACCCGCCACGTGGGTGCAAAAGGACCATACGCCCTACATGTTCATCGGCTCACCGAGGAGGAGCTACAATACCGCGGCTATGAGGAGAGCCAAGAGGACCCGGACGGGTCTGAAGAACCATATGAGGAGGAAGAAGGAGCATATGGAGGACACCGCTACTAGTAAGTAGCAAAGTACCCGTGTACATAGTTACCCGTCAGGGTATCAGAACTGTTTTTGGGACTGTTCCCGTCTTGAAAGTGTGGTCCCCGTTGGGACAAATATTGAACTGCTACCTGTGTGCCCCTCATCCCCTATCAGGCTGAGGACTGTGAGCAGCCATTCCCTTCCCAAAACTGGCCGAGGACTGAGAGCGGTCAACCCTTTGTATATAGTTGCGCTTCCTAAAGCGCCCCCTACTGGTTTTATACAAAAACCGCAACGTCTACCTCAAGATTTACTGGACTGTTGCACCTTTACCTGGTTGCAAGTTGCACCGCAGCCAAGAATCCAAGAATGTGCTTTACTTAAAAATGTGTTACATGAGAAAGTTTTATATGCTGCTAGAAAATGTTTTACATAATTTTGAGACCGTTTTATATGATAAGTGACAAAAGAGTTCCAGAGGCATTAGCAAAGTGTTTTGTGGTAGTGGCAAGAGAAGAGGAGTGTTTCCCATAAAGGGAATTGAACCATGTTACCTGTTTTCTGATGTGAAAAGTTATTGAAAAAGTTTTTGCATGTCCTGTAATTATCTGTTTTTGCTCTTTTCCAGCCCGAGGACGTGCTGTGGTTTACCGGGGGGGAATGTAGCGCCCCGAGGGCTCGGCCGCTACAGGGGTATTGCACCTCTGCCAGAGGTGTGGTATTCCACTCCCGGGTAAGGATGGAGTGTGGACCAGGGCTCAGTTAGCTGCATGCAGCACACACACCCCATTTCCGAGGGACAGCTCAACGGTGCTCCCACTAGACATAAGTGCAGGCACGACCGACCATGTCCCTGCTGGAGTGGGGAGGGAGGGGTGGAACACCCAGTACTGTAGGGGCAGATAGGGGGCGGTTCCTGAGTGTAGGAAGGAGCCCATTGGTTGCTGGTCACCTGGGCTCATGGCTAGAGGGAGGTATAAAAGGTGGGCACCATCTTAGTTCTGGGTCAGTTCAGCCAGAGGAGAAGACAGGGAGTAGAGGCTCTGTAGGAGCTCTACTCCAGGAGGGCCTAGTGAGAGGCCGAGGAGGAGGTGAAGGGGAGCTGAGATTCTGGCTCATCTCAGCTCCAAGAGAAAGGAACAGAAAGGAACAGAACAGGAACTGCAAAGAAGGAGAGACAGAGAAACAGAAGGGCTCAGGAACAAGAAGGTGGAAGGGACCCTAAGAACCCACGAGAATCCAGGGTGCAGGGTCAGGCAGATTAAGGGTACCGGATCCCAAGTTGGTGGAGGAGAAACAACCCTCAGCCAAAGACCGGTCGTCGTGATCATCTATTGGTGCGACACCTCATCAAACCTGCTAGGAAGGCACCATATAGGACAGCGGAGGACGGGGCCCACGTTTAACCGCACAAGTCCGCGGCAGCTGGACAAAAGTGGGTCACTGGTAAGGCAGGCCAGAGAAAGGATTAAAGGGGGTCCTGTGCCATGCTCCTGAGCTGCCTGGGAGTTGACCGAGCCCCTCACCTGGTGGACGCAGCACGGCTCGGGCGGTCACTGCTGACAGAAGTGACCCGGAACAAACGAACTGTGAGTAAAGACCCTGGACTTTAACTTGTTGTCTGTGTGCTCCTTCGCGCCTCCAGCACTATCAGCACCGGGACTCGCACTACCATCACTCCCACCATCCACTACACTGCCCTGGGGCTGCACTCTTCCCGTGGGGAGTCACATCACCTCAGCTGCACCCATCATCAGCCCCAGCGGACTGCCTTGCAGCGGCGGTTCCTAATAACCGCAATCCACGGGTGGCGTAGTCGGACATTATCTAAAGTACAGTAGCAGACTACCATTGGTCTGACCACCCTGAGCCGCGGGACCGGGCCGCCACTACTACTCCCAGCATCTCCCTATCGCCCGGATCCGCGTGCCCCACGGCCCAGGGGGCGAGTCACATTCACACATCTCCACCTTCCACCTCAGTCCAGCAGAGGGAGCCCGTTAGGGATATAAATAGGGAAGGTGGAGCTAGGCAGTTCAGTTCCTCTGAAGAGTTCCTGCAGTAGAGAAGCCTAAGAGAGGTCAGTCTGCAGTGGAGCTCAGTCTAGTCTAGAGAACGCAGTTAATAGTTCAGCAGTGGAGCACGAAGCTCCTGCTTGCTAGATTCAGCGAGCCCAGATAGAGCTTAAGGTGTGCCGGTGCCGTAAGATCAATGAAGCGCGGCAAGCTGCCGTTAGTGTGTATAGCCTAGTGAGGGCCCGAGTAGGCCGAAGGCGAGTGGCGAGTTAGTACATAAGGGGCAGAGGAGCTTAACCAGCTCACCCCGAAGCATTTACCGGACACAGGATCCGAGCTTACCGGTATCTCTATGACCCAGTAAGGCATAACCGGAATCCCTGGAGAACTACAAGTCCCAGGATCGCTAAGGTGCTGATATGTAACAGAGCCAGGAGACGCTTAGGCCCCGCATACTGGGAGCGTGAACTCCAAGAGAAGGCCCTACCACAAGGTCAGCCAGCGCAGGACAGAGACAAAGTTAGGCCTAGCTCCAGGCAGGTCAGAAACTTACTGCGCAGAGGCAAGAAACAGGAGGCCCTACACCCGCTCATTGGGGAGGATCCTGATATGCACCCTTCACCCTACAGTGCTCCGGGATGTGCCTGAATTTCCACCAGTAAAAGGTACTGAAGTGACTACCGTGTCCGTTCCCGTTCTTGCTCTGATCCAGCTGGGTCTCGCCTGTCCTGCATTCCCCCTGCATACGCTGCCCTGAGACCTAGCTCCACCTGTGGGGAGCTATACCATCGAGCTGCCTTATCACCGGCCTCAGTGGACTGCTGCAGCGCTGGTGCTTGTCACCAGATACCACAGGTGGCGTCATGAACTCTTATAAAATTAACAATTATCCACCCTTTTAAAGAGAGACCCCAGGGTACGGGCCAGGGAGCCGACCACCGCGACATCCCCAAGGCCAGGCAAATGTCCGGGTACCGAGTCATCCCCATCCCCAGGGCTAGTCACATCCTCCTCCACCTCCTCTGCTGACCTCATCGACTGTCTGACTGTGGGTTGACAGTAAGTGGGATCTCCAACCTCGTCATCATCACCCTGTGTGTTATCACACCCGTCGCCCTCAGAGCCAACCTCTTCCTGCCCTGACCGAAAAGTCAAGTTGTCGCTCCAATCAGGTATTTGAGTCTCATCATCGTCTTCATCATTGTCTCCACCAACAGGAGTTACAGTTTGGGAACAAGGGTCTACATTATGCTCAGAACCTTCTTCATCTGGTCCTGGATCCAACTTATAAAGATTCTGGGCATCGGATCAGATCATTTCCTCATCTGGATTAACAGAAGCTCTGGAGCAGACCTCCGTTTCCCAGGCTATAGTATGAGTAAACAGCTGGGCAGACTCAGCCATCTGTGTTATCCCATACTCAGACGGGCAGCTGGAGACTTGGGAGCTGTGAGGAAGCAAGTGCGATTGGGGTGACACCTCTGAGGACTGGAGTATTTGTGATGTTGAAATTGAGGTGATGGAGAGCCCACTTGAAGGAGCACTTGATATCCGTTGAAGCACCTGCTGTTTTTGTGCCTCATCTAGAATTTGTAGCGATGGGCGTGTCCGTAAGAAAGGGATCTTATCACATTGTCCGCTAAAAGAAGTCGACATCTTAGTTTGGCTGGAAGATGGTCTTTCTTCTGCAGATGTTACTCCCCCCCCACCGTGGGGGGCCTCGACCCACCGGCGGACAGGCACCAGTATTGGGATAGGGGGGCTGGCCGTCAGGGTCCACCGCGGCTCTGGCACAAACCCGGCGACACGGAGGTGGCACAGGCAGGAACGGACTGGCCGTGTCGGCTTCTCACTTTTTGGATTTTAGAAGGGCATGACATGCCTATATCTGTGTCTCCCCCTCCTTTTACTCCTCCACCTCTTTTCTTTTCACATGACTATATGTACTTGTCACTTTTCCATGTGTTAGTTGTGTCTTCTGAGCAGTTTGTCAGCTTTTGGACACCTTTGAAGGTGTTTTCTATGTGTTTCTATGTGTTTTTGTTTGCCTGCCATTGGTTTTAACGGTGTTCGAAGGTGTTCGACGAACAGTTCGACGAACACACGGGTGTTCGACGAACCGAACCGAACTCGAACACTACGGGGGTGGCTCAACACTAGTGTACAGCATGAGTGGATGTATAAAAAAATGTAAATCTATGGCATTATCCACACATACAGCATATATTCAATGATCATATTAGGACTATTATATTATACTTCTTTTACTAGAAAAACTTTTCTTATGAGAGAAAACACAACACAAAAAAAAAATAATTAAAAAATAAAAAGAATAATCATATTACATTAATCTAATCATATTGTGAGTTCTATATCTTTAATTGCTGTGGGAACTTTTTAGATAAGTTAGTTTTTTCTATTGGGATTGAACTCGTGTAGTCCACACTCCAGGGTCTATTGTGTTTCTCTCATTGGTATTTACTTCTATGCTGTGGATGTCCTCATGATGCTGGCTTCACTAGTCAGGGGTTTATGGGCAAACCCAAGAATATATCATAAAAAATATCTAGCCTGGGTTACCATATATTCCATTCTTTCTATATATTTCTATTGGTCAGCATCGCTGTCCTGATCTAATTCGATGTTCTATATGTTCTCCAGTCTATCATTGAGGCCGTCCGGATGTAGAGAGCGCAATCTGTACATCCAGAAAGCCTCTTTCTTGTTCAGTAGATGGATTCTGTTTGATATATTCTGCGGAATTTCTTCGACAGGAGTCAAACTTATCTCAAAGCTCTTATTATGATTTAGTAAGAGATGTCTCGATAGGCTATGTGATAGTAGCCCAATTTTTGCATTATGTCGGTGTGCGTTTAAACGTGATCTGACCATCTGTGTCGTCCGGCCACCATATTGCATTCCGCAACTACATGTAATTACATATATAACATAGCTGCTAGTGCAAGTCAGGTGATGTTTTATGGGAAAGGTTTCTCCTGTACTATTGGAGGTGATAGATTGATGGCCATGGGTTATTGTTTGGCAGCATTGGCACTTTTTCTGGTTGCATTTAAAAGTGCCATTGAGTGTATTGGTTGTCTTTTTTATTATAGGATTAGTAGTTTTAGATTGGAGAGACGTTTGTTTTTTTCCAGAGCTTTTCACTACAGATTTTTTCAAGCGACTAGGTGCTATAATGTTTCTGAGTGTTTTACCCCTTCTAAAGGTGATGCCTGGTCTCTCTGGTAGTACATCCCGTAGAAGGGGATCTTGTCTCAGTATGTACCAGTATTTTTGTAATATTTCTCTAATTTTTTGGTTACCTTTATTACAAAGGTGAGTGTAACTTTTTTTTTTTTGTTTTTTTTTGTGTACAGTGTGAAAGGGATGAGGGGGCCACACATAAAAGGATTGTGGGGTGAGGGGACCATGTATATATCAGGATTGGGGGGTGAGGGGTACCACGCATACCAGGATTGGGGGGTGAGGGGTACCACGCATACCAGGATTGGGGGGTGAGGGGTACCACGCATACCAGGATTGGGGGGTGAGGGGTACCACGCATACCAGGATTGGGGGGGGTGAGGGGTAACACGCATACCAGGATTGGGGGGTGAGGGGACCATGCATACCAGGATTGAGGGTGAGGGGTGCCACCCATACCGGGATTGAGGGGTGCCATGCATACCGGGATTGGGGATGAGGGGTGCCACGCATACCGGGATTGGGGATGAGGGTTGCCACGCATACAAGGATTGGGGATGAGGGGTGCCACGCATGCCGGTATTGGGGGTGAGGGGTGCCACGCATGCCGGGATTGGGGATGAGGGGTGCCACGCATACCGGGATTGGGGATGAGGTGTGCCACGCATACCGGGATTGGGGATGAGGGATGGAATGCCATGCATACCGGGATGAGGGATGGGGTACCATGCATACCAGGATGAGGGATACCATACACACCAGGATAGTGATGATGGGTGCCATACATACCAGGATAGGGATGAGGGGTGCCACACATACCGGGATGAGGGGTGCCAAGCATAACGGGATTGGGGGTGCCAAGCATAACGGGATTGGGGGTGAGGATTGTCACGCATACCGGGATTGGGGGTGAGGAGTGCCACGCATACCGGGATTGGGGGTGAGGGGTACCACGCATAACAGGATTGGGGGGTTAGGGGTAACACGCATACCAGGATTGGGGGGTTAGGGGTAACACGCATACCAGGATTGGGGGGTTAGGGGTAACACGCATACCAGGATTGATGGTGAGGGGTGCCAAGCATACCGGGATTGGGGGTGAGGAGTGCCACGCATACCGGGATTGGGGGTGAGGGGTGCCACGCATGCCGGGATTGGGGGTGAGGGGTACCACACATACCGGGATTGGGGATGAGGGGTGCCACGCATACCGGGATGAGGGATGGGGCACCA
The DNA here is from genome assembly GCF_046119375.1 of Phyllobates terribilis. Classification (NCBI taxonomy): domain Eukaryota; kingdom Metazoa; phylum Chordata; class Amphibia; order Anura; family Dendrobatidae; genus Phyllobates; species Phyllobates terribilis. The sequence continues at coordinate 300,694 of NW_027363327.1, forward strand.
TGCATACCAGGATGAGGGATACCATACACACCAGGATAGTGATGAGGGGTGCCAAACATACCAGGATAGGGATGAGGGGTGCCATGCATACCGGGATGAGGGGTGCCAAGCTTAATGGGATTGGGGATGAGGGGTGCCACGCATACCGGGACTGGGGGTGAGGAGTGCCACGCATACCGGGACTGGGGGTGAGGGGTGCCACGCATACCGGGACTGGGGGTGAGGGGTGCCAGGCATACCGGGACTGGGGGTGAGGGGTGCCAGGCATACCGGGATTGGGGATGAGGGGTGCCACGCATACCGGGATTGGAGATGAGGGATGGGGTGCCATGCATACCAGGATGAGGGATACCATACACACCGGGATAGGGATGAGGGATGGGGTACCATGCATACCAGGATGAGGGATACCACACACACCAGGATAAGGATGAGGGGTGCCACGCATACCGGGATTGGGGGTGAGGGTGCCACGCATACCGGGATTGGGGGTGAGGGGTGCCACGCATACCGGGATGAGGGGTGCCATGCATACCGGGATTGGGGGTGAGGGGTGCCACGCATACCGGGATTGGGAGTGAGGGATAGGGTGCCAGGCATACCAGGATGAGGGATATCATACACACCAGGATAGGGATGAGGGGTGCCACACATACCAGGATTGGGGGTGAGGGGTGCCACGCATACCAGGATTGGGGGTGAGGGGTGCCATGCATACCAGGATTGGGGGTGAGGGGTGCCACGCATACCGGGATTGGATGGTGGGTACAGGATGGGGGCAGCACATACCAGCATGGGAGACGATATACCAATAAAAATGCTCACCACCCGGGCGTAGAACGGGTTCAATAGCTATGTATATATATATATATATATATATATATATATATATATATATATATATATATATATATATATATATATATATATATATATATATATATATATATATATATATATATATATATATATATACATATACACACACACACACACAGAGTTGAAATCAGAAGTTTCCATACACTGTATAAATAGACACATCTGCATGTTTTTCTCAATATCTGACATGAAATCAGAATAAATCTTTCCCGTTTTAGGTCAATTAGGATTACCATAATTTTTAATATTTGCTAAATGCCAGAATAATGAGAGAATGTTTTAAGGCATCATTTTTATTAGTTATTGCAAAGTCTGTAACATCTGTCCCTGCTGAAAAGACACTATGATTATCATCTTTATATATAAGTACAAAGTCAATAGGCTATAACATAATTGTGTGACAGGAGCCATGCAGTAATCATCAGTAACTGTAATAGGAGTTTTTAACCCCCTCGGTGGAGAACTTCAGTGGCCCCATATGGTGCCCCACAGCGTAATGGACCTATATGGTGAGCCACAGCGTAATGGCCCCATATGGTGAGCCACAGCGTAATGGCCACATATGGTGAGCCAAAGGCGTAATGGCCACATATGGTGAGCCAAAGGCGTAATGGCCGCATATGGTGAGCCAAAGGCGTAATGGCCCCATATAGTGCTCTACAGCGTAATGGTCCCATATATGCCCCACAGTATATGCCCTCCCCATACTTGTATATGGCCACATCTTCGTATATGGTATATGGTCCCCATCCTGGTTAGGTGTATATGCCCCTCCATCCATCCATTCTGGGTAGGTATATATGCCCTTCCATCCATCCATCCTGGGTAGGTGTATATGCCCCTCCATCCATCCATCCATGCTGGGTAGGTTTATATGCCCACCCATCCAGGCTAGATGTATATGCCCCTCCATCGATCCATCCATTCTGGGTAGGCGTAGATGCCCCTCCATCCATCCATCCTGGGCAGGTGTAGATGCCCCTCCATTCATCCATCCTAGGTAGGTGTAGATGCCTCTCCATCCATTCTGGGTAGGTGTATATGCCCCTCCATTCATCCTGGGTAACTGTTAATGCCCCTCCATCCATCCAGGGCAGAAGTATATGCCCCTCCATCTATCCTGGGTAGGTGTATATGCCCCTCCATTCATCCTGGATAGGTGTATGTGCCCCGTCATCCATCATGGGTAGGTGTATATGCCCCTCCATCCATCCATCCTGGGTAGGAGTATCTGCCCCTCCATCTTTCCTGGGTAGGTGTGTATGCCCCTCCATCCATCCATCCTGGGTAGGTGTATATGCCCCTCCATCCATCCTGGGTAGGTGTATATGCCCCTCCATCCATCCATGCATGCTGGGTAGGTTTATATGCCCCCCAATCCATCCATCCTGGGTAGATGTATAAGCCCCTCCATCGATCCATCCATTCTAGGTAGGCGTAGATGCCCCTCCATCCATCCTGGGCAGGTGTAGATGCCCCTCCATCCATCCTGGGTAGGTGTAGATGCCTCTCCATCCATTGTGGGTAGGTGTATATGCCCCTCCATTTATCCTGGGTAGGTGTTGATGCCCCTCCATCCATGCCGGGCAGAAGTATATGCCCCTCCATCCATCCATCCTGGGTAGGTGTATATGCCCCTCCATTCATCCTGGGTAGGTGTATGTGCCCCGCCATCCATCCTGGGTAGGTGTATATGCCCCTCCATCCATCCATCCTGGGTAGGAGTATCTGCCCCTCCATCTTTCCTGGGTAGGTGTGTATGCACCTCCATCCATCCATCCTGGGTAGGTGTAAATGCCCCTCCATCCATCCATGCTGGGTAGGTTTATATGCCCCCCCATCCATCCATCCTGGGTAGATGTATATGCCCCTCCATCGATCCATCCATTCTGAGTAGGCGTAGATGCCCCTCCATCCATCCATCCTGGGCAGGTGTAGATGCCCCTCCATCAATCCTGGGTAGGTGTATATGCCCCTCCATCCATCCATCCTGGGTAAATGTATATGCCCCTTCATCCATCCATCCTGGCTAGGTGTAAATGCCCATCCATCCATCCTGGGTAGTTGTAAATGCCCCTCCATCCATCCATCCTGGGTAGGTGTAAATGCCCCTCCATCCATCCATCCTGGGTAGGTGTAAATGCCCCTCCATCCATCCATCCTGGGTAGGTGTAAATGCCCCTCCATCCATCCATCCTGGGTAGGTGTAAATGCCCCTCCATCCATCCATCCTGGGTAGATGTATATGCCCCTCCATCCATCCATCCTGGGTAGATGTATATGCCCCTACATCCATCCATCCATTCTGAGTAGGCGTAGATGCCTCTCCATCCATCCATCCTGGGCAGGTGTAGATGCCCCTCCATCAATCCTGGGTAGGTGTACAGTACAGACCAAAAGTTTGGACACACCTTCTCATTTAAAGATTTTTCTGTATTTTCATGACTATGAAAATTGTACATTCATACTGAAGGCATCAAAACTATGAATTAACACATGTGGAATTATATACTTTACAAAAAAGTGTGAAACAACTGAAAATATGTCTTATATTCTAGGTTCTTCAAAGTAGCCACCTTTTGCTTTGATGACTGCTTTGCACACTCTTGGCATTCTATTGATGAGCTTCAAGAGGTAGTCACCGGAAATGGTCTTCCAACAATCTTGAAGGAGTTCCCAGAGATGCTTAGCACTTGTTGGCCCTTTTGCCTTCACTCTGCGGTCCAGCTCACCCCAAACAATCTGGATTGGGTTCAGGTCTGATGACTGTGGAGGCCAGGTCATCTGGCGTAGCACCCCATCACTCTCCTTCTTGGTCAAATAGCCCTAACACAGCCTGTTGTCCTGTTGAAAAATAAATGATGGTCCAACTAAACGCAAACCGGATGGAATAGCATGCCACTGCCAGATGCTGTGGTAGCCATGCTGGTTCAGTATGCCTTCAATTTTGAATAAATGCCCAACAGTCTCACCAGCAAAGCACCCCCACACCATCACACCTCCTCTTCCATGCTTCACGGTGGGAACCAGGCATGTAGAGTCCATCCGTTCACCTTTTCTGCGACGCACAAAGACACGGTGGTTGGAACCAAAGATCTCAAATTTGGACTCATCAGACCAAAGCACAGATTTCCACTGGTCTAATGTCCATTCCTTGTGTTCTTTAGCCCAAACAAGTCTCTTCTGCTTGTTTCCTGTCCTTAGCAGTGGTTTCCTAGCAGCTATTTTACCATGAAGGCCTGCTGCACAAAGTATCCTTTTAACAGTTGTTGAAGAGATGTGTCTGCTGCTAGAACTCTGTGTGGCATTGACCTGGTCTCTAATCTGAGCTGCTGTTAAACTGCGATTTCTGAGGCTGGTGACTGGGATAAACTTATCCTCAGAAGCAGAGGTGACTCTTGGTCTTCCTTTCCTTGGGCGGTCCTCATGTGAGCCAGTTTCTTTGTAGCGCTTGATGGTTTTTGCAACTGCACTTGGGGACACTTTCAAAGTTTGCCCAATTTTTTGGACTGACTGACCTTCAGTTCTTAAAGTAATGATGGCCACTCGTTTTTCTTTACATAGCTGCTTTTTTCTTGCCATAATACAAATTCTAACAGTCTATTCAGTAGGACTGTCAGCTGTGTATCCACCTGACTTCTGCACAACACAACTGATGGTCCCAACCCCATTTATAAGGCAGGAAATCCCACTTATTAAACCTGACAGGGCACACCTGTGAAGTGAAGACCATTTCTGGTGACTACCTCTTGAAGTTCATCAAGAGAATGCCAAGAGTGTGCAAAGCAGTCATCAAAGCAAAAGGTGGCTACTTTGAAGAACCTAGAATATAAGACATATTTTCAGTTGTTTCACACTTTTTTGTAAAGTATATAATTCCACATGTGTTAATTCATAGTTTTGATGCCTTCAGTGTGAATGTACAATTTTCATAGTCATGAAAATACAGAAAAATCTTTAAATGAGAAGGTGTGTCCAAACTTTTGGTCTATACTGTATATGCCCCTCCATCCATCCATCCTGGCTAGGTGTAAATGCCCCTCCATCCATCCATCCCTCCTGGGTAGGTGTAAATGCCCCTCCATCCATCTATCCATCCTGGGTAGGTGTAAATGCCCCTCCATCCTTCCATCCATGGTAGGTGTAAATGCCCCTCCATCCATCCATCCTGGCTAGGTGTAAATGCCCCTCCATCCATCCATCCCTCCTGGGTAGGTGTAAATGCCCCTCCATCCATCTATCCATCCTGGGTAGGTGTAAATGCCCCTCCATCCTTCCATCCATGGTAGGTGTAAATGCCCCTCCATCCATCCATCCTGGGTAGGTGTAAATGCCCCTCCTTCCATCCATCCTGGGTAGGTGTAAATGCCCCTCCATCCATCCATCCTGGATAGGTGTATATGCCCCTCCATCCATCCTGGGTAGGAGTATCTGCCCCTCCATCTTTCCTGGGTAAGTGTATATGCCCCTCCATCCATCCTGGGTAGGTGTAAATGCCCATCCATCCATCCTGGGTAGGTGTAAATGCCTTTCCATCCATCCATCCATCCTGGGTAGGTGTAAATGCCCCTCCATCCATCCATCCTGGGTAGGTGTATATACCCTTCCATCCATCCATCCTGGGTAGGTGTATATGCCCCTCCATCCATCCATCCTGGGTAGGTGTATATACCCCTCCATCCATCCATCCTGGGTAAGTGTATATGCCCCTCCATCCATCCCGGTCAGTATATGCCCCCCTCCATCCATCCATCCTGGTGGGTATATCCCCCCCTCCATACTGGTGGGTATATGCCCCCCCTCCATCCATCCTAGTGGGTATGTGCCCCCCCCCTACATCCATCATGGTGGGTATATGCCCCCCCTCCATCCATCCTGGTGGATATATGCCCCCCCTCCATCCTGGTGGGTATATGATTCCTCCTCCATCCTGGTGGGTTTATGACTCCTCCTCCATCCTGGTGGGTTTATGACTCCTCCTCCATCCTGGTGGGTTTATGCCCCCATATATTCAATGCAAAGGAGAAAAAAAAAAAACAATAAACGCTTCTACTCACCTTCCACGTTCCCACGCAGCGCTGTGTCTGTGTTGCCTGAAGATGTCGGCAGTGATAACAGCAGAGAAGCTGAGATCACCGCACGGCGCCGCCGCAGATACTCACTCGGGGCCTCCACTCCCAGGCATTTCCTCCCCGGCAGCTCCTGTCATGGCACGCTCTGACTGAGCAGTGCGTGCGACGACAGGGGGAATGTACAGCTTACACTGCAGGCTCCACAAAGATGGCTGCAATCTCCTCCCACGGCTGCGACCTGAACAGCCAAGGGGGCGTGCCCAGGTCACAGCTAGAGGCAGGAGGAGCGGCCTCTAATGTTAGAGATGGGGTCGGTGACAGACTACTGTCTCTTATGGCCAGGGCTGCTGTAAATGAGGTGTGTAAGAGCACTTTTTACACCCCCCCCCAAATAAAAATGGCAGCCCCCAGTGGCCAATGTCAGCATAAATAACTAAAAAACTAATAAAGTCGGACATTTAATTTTGTATTAAAAATAATTGATTACATAATCAATAATTATTAATACAAAACATAAAATGGTGGCCCCTTCCCTGTAAGAATAGCACATGGCTCTTTTCACGTCTGGTTATTTCTCTAACAGGTAGAATATGCTCCGTTATAGACCGGGGACAGGTTTACAGCTCTATTTTTTGTGGACGATTGATCTGTAAATCAGAACTGAGACCGGTCCGATTTTCATCCGATTTGTAGATAAAGATCATCTATTGAAGTCAATGAGTCTGTCAGAAAAATGGCCAGAACCAACCATGTTGCCTGTACTGCTTGTTTTCCAGGGTCTATAGGCCGGGCAAGCGAGGCTAGGAAACCTTTAGCTTTTTACTTTACATATAAAAAAATATGCCCCACTGAGGAGAAAAACTGCCACACTGACCAAAATCAGATGAAAATGAGAAAAAAAACACTGATTAAAACCTGACATGTGAACGGGGCCTTAGGCCTTAATCAGATGTCAGCAGGGTCGGACTGGGGCGTCTGGGGCCACAGGGGACATTGACTCTAGGGGCCACCTACAGCAATATGCAGATCTCTTTTCTCTGCTCTCCCTGTTATAGTGGAGCAGTGACTGGCGGCTCCTCACATCTACTGTGCACAGACTAGAACAGGGACGGACAATTTCTGGAGTTTGCATGAAAGAGCTTCTGTGGTTAAAACAAGTGATCACAGATTCATGGGCTACACAGGATAGGTGATCACTTATTGATTGGAAGAATGGGGAAGTTTTATCCCTGACAGGACACTTATCCCCATTTTACAATGCAGCGACAGGTGGGACGTATGACCACAGCCTCATTCGTTCTCTTGGGGGCTTCCAAAAAAGGGCTTCTTTGGTGAAAACAAGTTATCACCGATCCATGGGCTCCTCAGGATTGGTGATAACTTAATGATCGTTTGGGTCCGACCATTGGAAACTGCACTGATCAGAATTGGGAAGTTTTATCCCTGACAGGACACTTTTATCCCCATTTTAAAATGCAGCGGCAGGTGGGATGTCTGACCGCAGATTCATTCATTCTCTTTGGGGCTTCCAGAAAAAAACAAGAGCAGCGCTCGCAGCCTCTGAGGGAATGAATGGATCAGTGGTCGAGTCGCACATGAGCTCCAGTCTAATGGGGAGAAAAGCTCCACATTCTGCCGATCGGTGCAGGTCCCAGTAGTCAGACCTCCACCAATCAATAAGTTATCACTTATCCTGTGGAGAGATGATGACTTGTTTTCACCGGAGAACCCCTGTAAGTGCATCTCTGACGCTCTGCTCCAAGTATTTCATCTCTAAGGCCACAGCCCCACTATCAGTATTCAGTCAGGATTATTCTCAGGAGTGGGAGCCAAAACCAGGTGAGGAACAATCAGAGAAAGAGAATAATAGAAACAAGTCACCAATTCTGGATTTATCACCCACTCCTGCTTTTGCCTCTCACTACTGAGAAACAATACTGACCAAATACTGATAGTGAAGCCGTGGCCTCATGGAAAAAAAATCTTTTCCTAGTTAATCTCAGTGAGAACAAATGACCGCCATACACAACATAATCCACTATAATAACACCAATAATACCACATACAAAAGGGACAAATATCGCCACACCATGACCAGACCACATATTACCACCACATAGTGACCAAATACTACAATACTGATCAGGAATACAAACCACAATACTAACAACACTGTCACTATACATATGAGCTCTGTATATAGTGTCAGTGTACAGGTAATACAGTGATCACCGGTGACATTATACACAGGAGCTCTGTATATAGTGTACAGGTAATACAGTGATCACCGGTGACATTATACACAGGAGCTCTGTATATAGTGTACAGGTAATACAGTGATTACCGATGACATTATACACAGGAGCTCTGTATATAGTGTATAGGTAATACACTGGTCACCAGTGACATACACAGGAGCTCTGAATATACTATATAGTGTAAGTGTACAGTAATACACTGACTCACCAGTGATGTCTCTAGGTGAAGTTCTTCATCTTCGCTTTTCTTCATCTGGCACAGTCCGCCATCACTTCTTCCAGCGAGGAATCATCTCTGCAGAAAATAACACACAGTTATCAATAACTGATCTCTTTTAGAGCACATTCCCACTTTTCCCCAGGCTTCTACACTACACCAGTTGAAGAAATAAAGCGACATAGTGGCGCCCTGCACAGTAACAGGACCCCCCTTTTGTCCCCTCTTATGGAAAACAGTTTCCTAAAAAGTAAATTATATTACAGAAGTAATAATGTCCCTAATTGGACTTTAAAGTAATAATGTTCCCCACTCGCCATCATAAACTAATAAAGTTCCTCAATCTGGCCACTAAACAGTAATAAAGTCCCTTGTCCAGCGAGGCCACCCATCTATCCATCCTGACCCCCCCCCACCCATATATCCATTCTGGTCTCCATGTGTCCAGCCTGCCCCTCCCATATATCCATCCGGGCCTCCATGTGTCCACCCTGTCCCCCCCATATATGCATCCCACCCCACCCCATATATCTATCCAGGTCCCCATGTGTCCAGCTTGCCGCCCTTCACCTCCATGTGTCCATCCAGGTCCCCAACTTGGCCACCTTCACCTCCATGTGTCTCCCCATGCGTCCAGCCAGCCCCCTCTTCAGCCCCGTGCCTCCATCCATAAGTCCCCCCATGCGTCCAGCCAGCCCCCCCTTCAGCCCCATGTCTCCATCCATGTCCCCACGCGTCCAGCCAGCCCCCCCTTCAGCCCCATGTCTCCATCCATGGCCCCACGGGTCCAGCCAGCCCCCCCTTCAGCCCCATGTCTCCATCCATGGCCCCACGGGTCCATCCAGCCCCCCCTTCAGCCCCATGTCTCCATCCATGGCCCCATGGGTCCAGCCAGCCCCCCCTTCAGCCCCATGTCTCCATCCATGGCCCCATAGGTCCAGCCAGCCCCCCCTTCAGCCCCATGTCTCCATCCATGGCCCCATGGGTCCAGCCAGCCCCCCCTTCAGCCCCATGTCTCCATCCATGGCCCCATGGGTCCAGCCAGCCCCCCCTTCAGCCCCATGTCTCCATCCATGGCCCCATGGGTCCAGCCAGCCCCCCCTTCAGCCCCATGTCTCCATCCATGGCCCCATGGGTCCAGCCAGCCCCCCCTTCAGCCCCATGTCTCCATCCATGGCCCCATGGGTCCAGCCAGCCCCCCCTTCAGCCCCATGTCTCCATCCATGGCCCCATGGGTCCAGCCAGCCCCCCCTTCAGCCCCATGTCTCCATCCATGGCCCCATGGGTCCAGCCAGCCCCCCCTTCAGCCCCATGTCTCCATCCATGGCCCCATGGGTCCAGCCAGCCCCCCCTTCAGCCCCATGTCTCCATCCATGGCCCCATGGGTCCAGCCAGCCCCCCCTTCAGCCCCATGTCTCCATCCATGTCCCCATGGGTCCAGCCAGCCCCCCCTTCAGCCCCATGTCTCCATCCATGTCCCCATGGGTCCAGCCAGCCCCCCCTTCAGCCCCATGTCTCCATCCATGTCCCCATGGGTCCAGCCAGCCCCCCCTTCAGCCCCATGTCTCCATCCATGTCCCCATGGGTCCAGCCAGCCCCCCCTTCAGCCCCATGTCTCCATCCATGTCCCCATGGGTCCAGCCAGCCCCCCCTTCAGCCCCATGTCTCCATCCATGTCCCCATGGGTCCAGCCAGCCCCCCCTTCAGCCCCATGTCTCCATCCATGTCCCCATGGGTCCAGCCAGCCCCCCCTTCAGCCCCATGTCTCCATCCATGTCCCCATGGGTCCAGCCAGCCCCCCCTTCAGCCCCATGTCTCCATCCATGTCCCCATGGGTCCAGCCAGCCCCCCCTTCAGCCCCATGTCTCCATCCATGTCCCCATGGGTCCAGCCAGCCCCCCCTTCAGCCCCATGTCTCCATCCATGTCCCCATGGTTCCAGCCAGCCCCCCCTTCAGCCCCATGTCTCCATCCATGTCCCCATGGTTCCAGCCAGCCCCCCCTTCAGCCCCATGTCTCCATCCATGTCCCCATGGGTCCAGCCAGCCCCCCCTTCAGCCCCATGTCTCCATCCATGTCCCCATGGGTCCAGCCAGCCCCCCCTTCAGCCCCATGTCTCCATCCATGTCCCCATGGGTCCAGCCAGCCCCCCCTTCAGCCCCATGTCTGTCCCCATGGGTCCAGCCAGCCCCCCCTTCAGCCCCATGTCCCCATGGGTCCAGCCAGCCCCCCCTTCAGCCCCATGTCCCCATGGGTCCAGCCAGCCCCCCCTTCAGCCCCATGTCCCCATGGGTCCAGCCAGCCCCCCCTTCAGCCCCATGTCCCCATGGGTCCAGCCAGCCCCCCCTTCAGCCCCATGTCCCCATGGGTCCAGCCAGCCCCCCCTTCAGCCCCATGTCCCCATGGGTCCAGCCAGCCCCCCCTTCAGCCCCATGTCTCCATCCATGTCCCCACGGGTGCAACCAGCCCCCCCTTCAGCCCCATGTCTCCATCCATGTCCCCACGGGTCCAACCAGCCCCCCCTTCAGCCCCATGTCTCCATCCATGTCGCCACGGGTCCAGCCAGACCCCCCCCTTTAGCCCCATGTCTCCATACATGTCCCCACGGGTCCATCCAGCCCCCCCTTCAGCCCCATGTCTCCATCCATGTCCCCATGTGACCAGCCTGCGACCCCTCCATATATGGATGATGACCAATGCTGGGAACACTCACCCAGAAAAATGTGGCTATTGCACTTGACTTGAAGTTGAAGCAGGGAGAGCTGTAGCCGGGGCCGGCAGCCTTGTTTCCAGGGTGATGGTGAGAGAGCAGAGTGCAGGTCACCGCATACTCAGCCCAGGAGCCGGCTTAAAAGGCCAAGAGAGCAGGAGAGAAGAGGGCGGTGCGCGGTGCTGGTGCGGTGTTACATACCCGGACGGGAGCCGGTGTTACAAGGCCAATTCCAAGGGAGCAGGAGCCGGGACTAGAGAGCAGAGCGCGGCGTCGGCGTATCAAAAACCGGCAGGGGAGCAGGGAGAGGAGAGCGTGACGTCAGCGTGTCACCTGACACCACACAACTGCCAGCCACCAGCGGGAAAGCAGAGCGCGGTGCGTGTCACCGCCCACCAAGATCACGTCCTCCTGTCATGTGACTATGCGCGTCACCCGCTGTCACCACTGAATAGTATGAGTGCCGCACGCGACGCTACATTTCCTTCGGCTGCGCTTTTAAAGGGCCCGCACTTTTTAAGAGCCCCCGTTACCAATTCTCTCACTCTCTCATCGGGGCCCACCGGGAATTTATCACACCAGGCCAGTCCGAACCTGCATGGGCCCATCAGGTAAAGTGATGGAATGAAGTTTTCTCTCCTCATGTTGTAAAATGACATTTTCTGCCACCTATTGATGAGAGAAAAAAAGTGATGAAGATTTACAAACTTCTAACATTAGTCAGTGAAAAACATACAGAACAAGGATGCAAATGGATCTTTTTTTGGCAATCCAATCATTTGAATGGCCAGTTTTATCTGCAAATCAGATTACAATCAAACATGTCTCAAATTTCTTTTGTGAACCATCAGCATCAGAAAAGGTCCATAGACTATAATTATTATGTTTTTATAAGCTAAGAAAAGGAACACAATGCAAACTCTAAAATCAGACATTTAAATGGATGAGTTTGGTGGGCAAACAGGGTCTGACTGGAGCACCGGGACACTGGACGATAATCCGGTGGCCCAGGGTCCTTGGCAGGACCCTGAGCAGGACGTAGAGGGGGCCCACTGGTTTCAACTGAATGTGCATCCGAGGACATTTCATTAATGATCAGTATTGTAATATTCGGTCACTATGTTGTAATATCTGGTCCGGTCATGGTGTGGTATTTATCCCTGTATGTGTTATTATTTGGTCACTATGTGGTGTGGACATGGTGTGGTGGTATTTCTCCTTTGTATGTGGAATTATTTGGTCGCTATATGTTGGTAATATCTGGTCTGGTCATGGTGTGGCGATATTTCTCCCTTTTACAGTATGAGGTATTGTTCGGTCACTATGTGGTGGTCATATGTGGTCTGCTCACGGTGTGACGGTAGTTCTCCCTTCTATGTGGAATAATTTGGTCGCTATATGCTGCTAAAATCTGGTCTGGTCATGGTGTGGCGATATTTGTCCCTTATACAATATGTGGTATTGTTCGGTCACTATGTGGTGGTCATATGTGGTCTGCTCACGGTGTGACGGTAGTTCTCCCTTCTATGTGGAATAATTTGGTCGCTATATGCTGCTAAAATCTGGTCTGATCATGGTGTGGCAATATTTGTCCCTTATACAATATGTGGTATTATTCGGTCACTATGTGGTGGTAATATGTGGTCTGGTCACGGTGTGGCTGTATTTCTCCCTTCTACGTGGGATTATTCGGTCGCTTTATGCTGGTAATATGTGGTCTGGTCACAGTGTCACTTTAGTTCTCCCTTGAATGTGGTATTATTGGTCTTGAAAAAGTGGAGTGTGTTGTGTACAGCAGTCAATTGTTCTCTCTGATATTAGGAGAATAATCTTTATTTAGATTTGTGATTAAATACTTGGAACAAGATGCACTTACAGGAATTCTACTGTGAAAACAAGTAATCACCTTTCCAAAGGATAAGTGATAAGGTATTGATTGGTGGGGGTCTGACTGCTGGGACCCACACCGATTAGTAGAATGTGGAGCTTTTCTCCCCATTAGACTGGAGCAGCATGTACGACTTCACCACTGATCCATTGATTTCCTCAATGGCTGCGAGCGCTGCTCTTGTTTTTTTCTGGAAGCCCCAAAGAGAATGAATGAATCTGCGGTCAGACATCCCACCTGCCGCTGCATTTTAAAATGGGGATAAAAGTGTCCTGTCAGGGATAAAACTTCCCAATTCTGATCAGTGCAGTTTCCAATGGTCGGACCCAAACGATCATTAAGTTATCACCAATCCTGAGGAGCCCATGGATCGGTGATAACTTGTTTTCACCAAAGAAGCCCTTTAATGCAAACTACCGTAATTGTCCATCCCAGTTGTGCTGTGCGCACAGTAGATGTGCAGGAGCCGCCTGTGTTTTACAGTCGAGGTCCCACTATAACGGGGATAACGGCTAACAGGTATCTGCATCTAGCTGTAGGGTGGGCCCCAGTCTCCCCAGTCCGACGCTGTGGGCAAATATAACCTGTCTGGGCAATTGTAGCCAATTTTGCTGCAAAAAAAGAAAAGTCTTTTTACCTTTTTAACCATAACTTTCAATGTCTTGGATAAATGTGTAACCCTTTATTAAATTCTGCCTTTATTATGGGGATCTCATGGTAGTAGAGCATACCAGAGGTTGACTATATTTTATTTTTTATTTATTTATTTTTTACTGAAAGATCCAGGTAAAGAAAAAAAAAAAAAAGTAAAACAAAATGGAAACCAAAAGAAAATAAACAGACCACACCTTTTTGGTAAATGTTTATACTTTGAGCAGCCCCATGATATAAGCTGGTGCAGGTCACTAATCAGACAAATCCACATGAATGAGTGTAAGAAGTGAATGCGGCACTCACCGCTATAATAAAACATTGTATTCCATCATTAATAACCATCAGCTTCTCACAGAGGGAGGTCAGCGAGTGGTAGATACAGTGCATTGTGAAAGGATTTGGCCCCCTTGAACTTTTCCACCTTTTGCCACATTTCTGGCTTCAAACATAAAGATATAAAATTCACATTTTTTGGGGAAGAATCAACAAGTGGGAATGAAATTTATTGGATATTTTAAACTTAAAAATAAAAAATGAAAAGTGGGGCGTGCAATATTATTCGGCCCCTTTACTTTCAGTGCAGCAAACTCACTCCAGAAGTTCAGTGAGGATCTCTGAATGATCCAATGTTGTCCTAAATGACTGGTAACGATAACTAGAATCCACTGATCCAATGTTGTCCTAAATGACTGGTAACGATAACTAGAATCCACCTGTGTGTAATCAAGTCTCTGTATAAATGCACCTGCTCTGTGATAGTCTCAGGGTTCTGTTTCAAGTGCAGAGAGCACCATGAAGACCAAGGAACACACCAGGCAGGTCCGAGATACTGTTGTGGCGAAGTTCAAAGCCGGATTTGGATACAAAAAGATTTCCCAAGTTTTAAACATCTCAAGGAGCACTGTGCAAGCGATCATATTGAAATGGAAGGAGTATCAGACCAATGCTAATCTACCAAGACCCGGCCGTCCCTCTAAACCAGTGTTTCCCAAACTCCAGTCCTCACGGACCACCACAGGTCATGTTTTCAGGATTTCCTTAGTATTGCATAGGTGATGGAAGTATCATCAAGGCATCAGGAATTTTCTCACCTGTGCAATACTATGGAAATCCTGAAAACATGACCTGTGGGGTCTGTGAGGACTGGAGTATGGGAAACACTGCTCTAAACTTTCATCTCGAACAAGGAGAAGACTGATCAGAGATGCCGCCAAAAGGCCCATGATCACTCTGGATGAACTGCAGAGATCTAGAGCTGAGGTGGGTTAGTCTGTCCATAGGACAACAATCAGTTATACACTGCACAAATCTGGGCTTTATGGAAGAATGGCAAGAAGAAAGCCATTTCTCAAAGATATCTATAAAAAGTCTCGTTTGAAGTTTGCCACAAGCCATCTGGGAGACACACTAAACATGTGGAATAAGGTGCTCTGGTCAGATGAAACCAAAATCAAACTTTTTGGCCACAATGCAAAACGATATGTTTGGCGTAAAAGCAACACAGCTCATCACCCTCAAAACACCATCCCCACTGTCGAACATGGTGGTGGCAGCATCATGGTTTGGGCCTGCTTTTCTTCAGTAGGGACAGAGAAGATGGTTAAAATTGATGGGAAGATGGATGGAGCCAAATACAGGACCATTCTGGAAGAAAACCTGTTGGAGTCTGCAAAAGACCTGAGACTGGGACGGAGATTTATCTTCCAACAAGACAATGATCCCAAACATAAAGCAAAATCTACAATGGAATGGTTCAAAAATAAACATATCCAGGTGTTAGAATGGCCAAGTCAAAGTCCAGACCTGAATCCAAACGAGAATCTGTGGAAAGAGCTGAAAACTGCTGTTCACAAACGCCCTCCATCCAACCTCAATGAGCTCGAGCTGTTTTGCAAGGAAGTATGGGCAAGAATTTCAGCCACTCGATGTGCAAAACTGATAGAGGCATACCCCTACCACTACAAAGTATTAACTCAAGGGGGCCGAATAATATTGCACGCCCCACTTTTCAGTTTTTAATTTGTTAAAAAAGTTTAAAATAGCAAATAAATTTCATTCCACGTCACGATTGTGCCCCACTTGTTGTTGATTCTTCCCCCAAAAAATAGAATTTTATATCTTTATGTTTAAAGCCAGAAATGTGGCAAAAGGTAGAAAAGTTCAAGGGGGCCAAATCCTTTCACAATGCAGTGTATAGGCGACGGCAGTGCTGTGTATCTACAGGATTCCAGGCCAGTATCTGCCACCCGCTGGATTTCCCATGTGAGAAGCTCTGGGATTTTATTACAGGGAAACTGTCATCAGGTTTTTGCTATGTAATCTAAAAGCAACAAGTCGGGGCAGAGGACCTTATCCCAGCGATGTGTCACTTGCTGGTCTGCATGATGGCATTTTGATATAATCCCTCTTTTATCTGCCGCAGATCTAGCAGTTCCCTGAATTCACAGATCATGTAGAGACCAATGCGGGAAAGTTACCCCAAATGTTCTAGAAGTCAGCACTGGATTTTCTGCTTTCAGATCACCTCACAGACCAATGTAAGTTAAGGGACAAGTTCAGATGACTGTTTATCCCACTGTTTTTTGAAAGAATTTCGCCATTAAAACTCATGCATACAGTACAAAAAGAAATAGATGCCACAACCAGGGCCGCTCCAGGATTTCATGGGCCCCGGGCAAAAGTCTCAGTGGGCCCCTTTCACACCTACCACGATTCATGATGCACAGAAATATAGGTATAGTACAATGCTAAAGATTTCACTGACTTCTCACATTACATGAGTGATATCTATTGTAAAGTCTACAACAGCTCAGAAACCGGCGAATCCTCCCAGCGCACAGTTCAGACCAGACAATATAGTCCTCTATACAGTATTATGGGCCCCACGTAGTCCTCCATATACAGTATTATGGGCCCCACGTAGTCCTCCATATACAGTATTATGGGCCCCACGTGGTCCTCCATATACAGTATTATGGACACCACGTGGTCCTCCATTTTCAGTAGTATGGGCACCACGTGGTCCTCCACATACAGTATTATGGGCACCACATGGTCCTCCATATACAGTATTATGGGCACCACGTGGTCCTCCATACAGTATTATGGGCACCACGTGGTCCTCCATATACAGTATTATGGGCACCACATGGTCCTGCATCCAGTACTATGGGCACCATATATTGCTCCATACAGAATAACGGATCGTATATAATGCTCCATACAGTATGATCCCCATATATTGCTCCATTCAGTATAATGGATCCCATATATTGCTCCATAAAGTAAAATGAGCCCCATATATTGCTCCATACATAATGGGTACCATATAATGCTCCATACAGAATAATGGAGCCCAAATATTGCTCCATACAGTATGGGCCCTATATATTGCTCCATAAATAGTGGGACCAATATATTGCTCCATAAAGAATAGGCCCCATATAATGCTCCATAGATAATGGGCCCTATATAATACTCCATACATAATGGGCCCCATATATTGTTCAATAGATAATGAGCCCCATATAATACTACATACATAATGAGCCCCATATATTGTTCAATAGATAATAAGCCCTATATAATACTCCATACATAATGGGCCCCATATATTGTTCAATAGATAATGAGCCCCATATAATACTCATAACATAAAAAAAAAAATCAAATACTCACCGCTCCTTGCTGGAAGCAGGCCTGTCTCATCAGCGTCTTCTGACTCTCTGCACTGGGACTGCTCAGCAGAGGGCGCTCTGTAGTGACGTCATTGCGCCCTCTGCCCTGAGATGTCACAGAGTAAGAAGACGCAGAAGACAGAGGAGCAGCAGAGGAACAGGGAGAGGTAAGTATTGCAAACAGTTTAAAGCACTGGGGAAGTCCCAGTGCAAGTGCCCATTCGCTGGCATCAGGCCCCGCTGACTCATGGGCCCCATAGCGTGCTGGTGTCCCAGAGGGTGAGTGGGCCCCCTGCTCGCTCAGGACCCAGGCACTTGCCCGGGTGGTGATGCCGGCCCTGGGTACAACACATACGGCACCCGTTTTTAACTGATCCGCTGCAATGATTATGTAGGAAACTGTATTCATTTACAATCATCCACAGCGTGAGAGAAAACAGCTACAACATTACTGAATAAGCAGAAACCCTGCAAGTATAAGAAAATGATTTTATTAAAAATATTTTGCATATCAATCCAGTTTGAAAAAAAATAACTCATTAAGCATTTTTTGGAACGTAGCAGTCCACATCTGACCGACTCCTGTAACTCTGGACACAGTATAATAGTGTGGCCGCTGTTCTCTAGCAGGACCCTCTAATGATAGAAGCAGGACGGCATACTGGATCTCGCACAACGCTACCTGCATGCCATCTGATTGGCTACTGTAAGTGCTCCAGCCGTATAAAGATCACTATGTATACAATATACTCCGAAAAGATGTCAGTGATTACTGTGAAGTAAAAATATTGTGGCCCCCATTGAGCAGGAATGATTAGAGATGGACAAGCTCCAGTTGGCAGACAGTCAGTGATGGCGGAGAGCTGATCATCTTTACTCGCTGCTCATTAGGAAAGTGGTCGCTTTCTGAAACCATTTGACTCTGAACTCGGCGTCAGACGGCATTATGTAAGAGGCCAATGTCTGAGTGGTTTTTGTGTCCGTTTGTCCTTCCTCTGTTCTTTCTGCCAAAAGATCCTCACCCATAACCTAAGCATTAAAATAAAGTTGAATTGTTACTAATATTTTTGTAAATTTAGGACATGAATTGAATTTCATAAATTAAAAGAAAACTTTCCCTCCGATGTCCACAAAACTGAGCGCCACTACATAAGCCCCAAATAGTCTCCCCTCTCTCTCCCAGTCTGTGCAGCGGACGGGAACCATTTAAATGGGTGCAGGGCCGATTTTAGATAAAGTGGGGCCCTGGGGAAAAGTTTAAGGTGGGGTCCCAAATGCTGACATACAGCACCACACAAACATTTAGCTTGTATGTACATGCGCTGAGATCAGGCCGCTAAACGAGCGCAATCCACAATACTGAAGCCGTTCGACGCTTGTTTCCCGACCTCTTTATACCAGCTGAGGAAGAATGATGGATACAGAACAATCACTAATAGATCAATCTGTCCCCATACAGCATCATGTTATCAGCAGCACATCTGCAGGTTACACCGGCCGATGTGCTGCTGAGAACAAGGATTTTTGTTCTGGTAAAAACAATCCAATTACTCGATGAATAGGCAGCATTTTGCTTGTTTAGTATAATACATGCCATAGTCCTCCATATTTTATAATGTGCCCCACAGCCCCCCATATTGTATAATGAGGCCCATAGTCCTCCATATAGTATAATACACTCCCGATAGCCCTCCATATAGTATAATGCACTCCCCATAACCCTCTATATAGTATAATATACTCCCCATAGTCCTCCATACAGCCCTCCATATTGTATAATGTGGCCCATATTCCTCCAAATAGTATAATGCACTCCCCATAGCTCTCTATATAGTATAATGCACCTCATAGTTCTCCATATAGTATAATGCACCTCATAGTCCTCCATATAGTATAATGCACCTCATAGTCCTCCATATAGTATAACGCACCTCATAGCCCTCCATATAGTATAATGCACCTCATAGTTCTCCATATAGTATAATGCACCTCATAGTCCTCCATATAGTATAACGCACCTCATAGCCCTCCATATAGTATAATGCATTCCCCATAACCCTCTATATAGTATAATATACTCCCCATAGTCCTCCATATTGTATAATGTGCCCCACAGCCCTCCATATTGTATAATGTGGCCCATATTCCTCCAAATAGTATAATACACTCCCCATAGCTCTCTATATAGTATAATGCACCTCATAGTTCTCCATATAGTATAATGCACCTCATAGACCTCTATATAGTATAAGTCACCTCATAGCCCTCCATATAGTATAATATACTCCCCATAGTCCTTCATATAGTATAATGCACTCCCCATAGGCTTTCATATTGTATAATGTGCCCCACAGCCCTCCATATTGTATAATGTGGCCCATATTCCTCCAAATAGTATAATACACTCCCCATAGCTCTCTATGTAGTATAATGCATCTCATAGTTCTCCATATAGTATAAAGCTCCTCATAGTCCTCCATATAGTATAATGCACCCCATAGTCCTCCATATAGTATAATACACTCCCAATAGCCCTCCATATAGTATAATGCACTCCCCATAGCCCTCCATATAGTATAATACACTCCCTATAGTATAATGCACTCCCCAAAATCTTCAATATTGTATAATGTGCCCCACAGAGCTCCATATTGTATAATGTGACCCATATTCCTCCAAATAGTATAATACACTCCCCGTAGCCCTCCACATAGTATAATACACTCCCCATAGCCCTCCATATAGTATAATGCACTCCCCATAGCCCTCCATATAGTATAATGTGCCCCACAGCCCTCCATATTGTATAATGTGACCCATATTCCTCAATATAGTATAATACATTCCCCATAGTCCTCCATATAGTATAATACACTTCCCATAGCCCTCCATATAGTATAATGCACTCCCTATAGCCCTCCCTATAATATAATGTACTCCCCATAGTCCTCCATATTGTATAATAATATACAATAATATAATATAATATTGCCCCACAACGCTCAATATTGTATAATGTGGCCCATATTCCTCCAAATAGTATAATACACTCCCCATAGCCCTCCACATAGTATAATATACTACCCATAGTCCTCCATATAGTATAATGCACCTCATATTACTCCATATAGTATAATACACTCCCCATAGTCCTCCATATAGTATAATGCACCTCATAGCCCTCCATATAGTGTAATGCACTCCCCATAGCACTCCATATTAGTATAATGCACCTCATAGTCCTCCATATACTATAATACACTCCCCATAGCCCTCCATATAGTATAATGCACCTCATAGTCCTCCAAATAGTATAGTACACTACCCATAGCCCTCCATATAGTATAATACACTCCCCATAGCCCTCCATATAGTATAATACACTCTCCATAGCCCTCCATATAGTATAATGCACTTCATAGTCCTCCATATAGTATAATACACTCCCCATAGCCCTCTAAATAGTATAATGCACTCCCCAAAGTCCTCCATATAGTATAATATACTCCCCATAGTCCTCCATATAGTATAATGCACTCCCAATAGTCCTTCATATAGTATAATGTGCCCCACAACCCTCCAAATGGTATAATGTGACCCATATTCCTCAATATAGAATAATACATTCCCCATAGTCCTCCATATAGTATAATACACTTCCCATAGCCCTCCATATAGTATAATGCACTCCCTATAGCCCTCCCTATAATATAATGTACTCCCCATAGTCCTCCATACTGTATAATGTGCCCCACTGCGCTCAATATTGTATAATGTGGCCCATATTCCTCCAAATAGTATAACACACTCCCCATAGCCCTCCACATAGTATAATATACTACCCAGAGTCCTCCATATAGTATAATGCACCGCATATTCCTCCATATAGTATAATACACTCCCCATAGCCCTCCATATGGTATAATGCACCTCATAGCCCTCCATATAGTGTAATGCACTCCCCATAGCCCTCCATATTAGTATAATGCACCTCATAGTCCTCCATATAGTATAAAACACTCCCCATAGCCCTCCATATAGTATAATGCACCTCATAGTCCTCCATATAGTATAATACACTCCCCATAGCCCACCATATAGTATAATATACTCCCCATAGCCCTCCATATAGTATAATACACTCCCCATAGCCCTCCATATAGTATAATGCACCTCATTGCCCTCCATATAGTATAATGCACCTCATTGTCCTCCATATAGTATAATGCACTCACCATAGCCCTCCATATAGTATAATATACTCCCCATAGTCCTCCATATAATGGAATGCACCTCATAGTCCTCCATATAGTATAATGTACTCCCTATAATCCTCCCTATAGTATAATGCACTCCCCATAGCCCTCCCTATAGTATAATGCACTCTCCATAGTCCTTCATAGTGTATAATGCACTCCCCATAGTTCTTCATATAGTATAATGCTTTCTCCTCAGTCCTTAATAGAGTATAATGCAGCCTCCCTATAGTATAATGCAGCCAAACATACAGTACATATAATATAATGCAACCCATAGATCTCGATAAAGTATAATTGGGCCCCAACCATAGAGTATAATTCCATATGCCTATAATGAATTAAATAAACCATTTTCTGGTCTCCATGGGAATCAAACCCACAACCGCTATCATTGCCGGTAACAACTAAAGCTATGAGCAACAGCCTCTGCTGATATCACGGAGGATTTTCGATATTTGCACAATCTGAACCCACAGGCAAATGCTACTGATACATAGAGATACATCTATACATAGCAGTGTATTTTTTGTCCCTGTATTATAGAGGAAAATTAAAAGATTTTTTTCCTATAACATTACTAAAAAATAATGAAAAACAATTACAATAATGGCATTTCATTGAGCTTTTTTAGATAATAAACATCACAAATCAGCAAATACCATGGACATATGTGTTCCTGTACCTATAACGACCCGCACAACACAGCGATCAGACGATTTATGGCAGGGATGTCAAACTCAAATACACAGATGGCCAAAATTAAAAACTTAGACAAAGTCGCAGGCTAATGTTCATATTTAAAAAAATGTCTAGAATTGCAGACGTTTTTCCTTATCAAATATAATGATGATACTTTTCTTAAAGGGGTTGTGCCACGAACAAAGTACATTTTAATTAATAGATCTTAGAATAAAATAAAACACAATCACAAATAGGGCATACTGGAATAATATAATGTTATGTAAGAGCAGTAAAAAGCAAATGGCCCAATGGCCTAATTTAAATATGTAATAACAAAGGATAAAAAACTTTGACTTAATAAATAATACAGATAATAAAGTATGATGCAAACAAAAGTGCCTCCCAAACACAGTATGATACCCTCACAGTGAATTCCTCCACTGTATCATCCATACACACGGTATGATGACCCTACTGTGACGCGAACACAATATGATGCCGCAACTGTGATTTGCACAAAGTCCTCCATACAGTATAATGGGCCCCATAGAGTCCTCCATACAGAATAATGTGCCACCTCATAGTCCTCCATACAGAATAATGGGCCTCACATAGTCCTCAATACTGAATAATGGGCCCACATAGTGCTCCATACAGTTTAATGTGCCACCTCATAGTCCTCCATACAGTATAATGGGCCCCACATAGTCCTCCATACTGAATAATGGGCCCACATAGTGCTCCATACAGTATAATGAGCCCCTCATAATCCTCCATACAGTATAATGGGACCCTCATAATCCTCCATACAGTATAATGGGCCTCATATAGTCACCCATACAGTATAATGGGCCCCACATAGTCCTCCACACAGTATAATGGGCCTCACATAGTCATCCACACAGTATAATGGGCCCCACATAGTCCTCCATACAAAATAATGGGCCCCACATTTTCCTCCATACAGAATAATAGGCCCCACATAGTCCTCCATACTGAATAATGGGCCCACATAGTGCTACATACAGTATAATGTGCCCCACATAGCCCTCCATACAGAATAATGAGCCAACTCATTGTCCTCCATACAGAATAATGGCCCCCACATATTCCTCCATACAGAATAATGGGCCCTAGATAGTCCTCCATACAGAATAATGGGCACCACATATTCTTTCATACAGAATAATGGGCCCTAGATAGTCCTCCATACAGAATAATGGCCCCACAAAGTCCTCCATACAGAATAATGGGTCTCACATAGTCCTCCATACAGAATAATGGCCCCACATCGTCCGCCATACAGAATAATGGCCCCACATAGTTATCCATACAATGTAATGTGCCACCTCATAGTCATCCATACAGTATAATGGGCCTCACAGTCGTCCATACAGAATAATGGGCCCCACATAGTCCTCCATACAGAATAATGGGCCCCACATATTCCTCCATACAGAATAATGGGCCCTAGATAGTCCTCCATACAGAATAATGGCCCCACATACTCCTCCATACAGAATAATGGGCCCCACATAGTCCTCCATACAGAATAATGGCCCCACATCGTCCTCCATACAGAATAATGGCCCCACATAGTTATCCATACAAAGTAATGTGCCACCTCATAGTCCTCCATACAGTATAATGGGCCTCACAGTCATCCATACAGAATAATGGGCCCCACATAGTCCTCCATCCAGAATAATGGGCACCACATGGTCCTCCATACAGAATAATGGGCCCACATAGTGTTCCATACAGTATAATATGCCACCTCATAGTCCTCCATACAGTATAATGGGCCCCACATAGTCCTAGATACAGAATAATAGTCTCCACATAGTCCTTCATACTGAATAATGGGCCCACATAGTGCTCCATACAGTATAATGGGCCCCTCATAATCCTCCATACAATTTAATGTGCCACCTCATAGTCCTCCATGCAGTATAATGGGCCTCACACAGTCATCCATACAGAATAATGGGCCCCATATAGTCCTCCATACAGTATAATGGGCCTCACATAGTCCTCCGTACAGAATAATGGGCACCACATGGTCCTCCGTACAGAATAATGGGCACCACATAGTCCACCATACAGAATAACAAGCCAACTTATTGTCCTTCATACAGTATAATGGGCCCCACATAGTCATCCACCCAGAATAATGAGCCCCTCATAGTCCTCCATACAGAATAATGGCCCCAAATAGTCCTCGATAAAATATAATGGGCTCCACATAGTCCTCCATAGAGAATAATGGCCCCACATAGTACTCCATTCAATATAATGGGCCCCTCATAATCCTCCCTACAGTATAATGGGCCTCACATAGTCACCCATTCAGTATAATGAGCCCCACATAGTCCTCCATACTGAATAATGGGCCAACATAGTGCTCCATACAATATAATGGGCCCCACATAGTCCTCCATACAGAATAATGGGCCCCACATAGTCCTCCATACAGAATAATAGGCCCCACATAGTCCTCCATACAGAATAATGGGCCAACTCATTGTCCTCCATACAGAATAATGGGCCAAACATAGTCCTCCATAAAGAATAATAGTCCCTAGATAGTCCTCCATACAGAATAATGGGCCCCGCATAGTCCTCCATACAGAATATTGGCCCCACATAGTCCTCCATACAGTATAATGGCCCTACATAGTCCTCCGTACAGGATAATAGGCCCCACATAGTCCTCCATACAGTATAATGGGCCTCACACAGTCATTCATACAGAATCATGGGCCCCACATAGTCCTCCATACAGTATAATGGGCCCCACATAGTCCTTCATACAGAATAATGGGCATCACATTGTTCTCCATACAGAATAATGGACCAACTCATTGTCCTTCTTACAAAAAATAGGCCCCACATAGTCCTCAATATGAAATAATGTGTCACCTCATAGTCCTCCATACAGTATAACGGGCCTCACATAGTCATCCATACAGTATAATGAGCCCCACAAAGTCCTCCACATAGTATAATGGGACTCACATAGTCCTCCATACAGAATAATGGCCCCACATAGTCCCCCATACAGAATAATGGCCCCACATAGTCCTCCATGCAGAATATTGTGTGCCACATCGTCCTCCATACACAATAATGGCCCCACATAGTTTTCCATACAATATAATGTGACACCTCATAGTCCTCCATACAGTATAATTGGCCTCACAGTCATCCATACAGTATAATGGGCCCCACATAGTCCTCCATACAGAATAATGGGCACCACATATTCCTGCATACAGAATAATAGGCCCACATAGTGCTCCATACAGAATAACGTGCCACCTCATAGTCCTCCATACAGTATAATGGGCCCCACATAGTCCTCCATACTGAATAATGGGCCCAAATAGTGCTCCATACAGTATAATGGGCCCCTCATGATCCTCCATACAATATAATGTGCCACCTCATAGTCCTCCATACAGTATAACGGCCCTCAGATAGTCATCCATACAGAATAATGGGCCCCACATAGTCCTCCATACAGTATAATGGGCTTCACATAGTCCTCCATACAGATTAATCGGCACCACATAGTCCTCCATACAGAATAATGGGCCAACTTCTTGTCCTTCATACATTATAATGGGCCCCACATAGTCATCCACCCAGAATAATGGGCCCCTCATAGTCCTCCATACAGAATAATGGCCCCAAATAGTCCTCAATACAATATAATGGGCCCCACATAGTCCTCCATACAGAATATTGGCCCCACATAGTCCTCCATACAATATAATGTGCCACCTCATAGTCCTCCATAGAGTATAATGGGCCTCACATAGTCATCCATACAGTATAATGGGCCCCACATAGTAGTCCATACAGAATAATAGGCCCCACATCTTCCTCCATACAGAATAATAGGCCCCACATAGTCCTCCATACTGAATAGTGGGCCCACATAGTGCTCCATACAGTATAATGAGCCCCTCATAATCCTCCATACAGTATAATGGGCCTCTCATAATCCTCCATACAGTATAATGGGCCTCATATAGTCACCCATACAGTATAATGGGCGCCACATGGTCCTCCACACAGTATAATGGGCCCCACATAGTCCTCCATACAGTATAATGGGCCTCACATAGTCATCCATACAGAATAATGGGCCCCACATAGTCCTTCATACATTATAATGGGCCCCACATAGTCCTCCATATAGAATAATGGGCCACACATCTTCCTCCATACAGAATAATAGGCCCCACATAGTCCTCCATACTGAATAATGGGCCCACATAGTGCACCATAGAGTAAAATGTGCCCCACATAGTCCTCCATACAGAATAATGGGCCAACTCATTGTAATCCATAAAGAATAATGGGCCCCACATATTCCTCCATACAGAATAATGGGCCCTAGATAGTCCTACAAACAGAATAATGGGCCCCACATAGTCCTCCATAAAGAATAATGGGCCCAACATAGTCCTCCATACCGAATAATAGGCCCCACATAGTCGCCTATACTGAATAATGGGCCCACATAGTGCTCCATACAGTATAATGTGCCACCTCATAGTCCTCCATACAGTATAATGGGCCCCACATAGTCCTCCATACAGAATAATAGGCCCCACATAGTCCTCCATACTGAATAATTGTCCCACATAGTGCTTAATACAGTATAATGGGCCCCTCATAATACTCCATACAGTATAATGGGCCCCTCATAATCCTCCTTACAGTATAATGGGCCTCACATAGTCACCCATACAGTATAATGGGCCCCACATAGTCCTCCACACAGTATAATGGGCCTCACATAGTCATCCATACAGTATACTGGGCCCAATATCTTCCTCCATGCAGAATAATAGGCCCCACATAGTCCTCCATTCTGAATAATGGGCCCACATAAGGCTCCATACATTATAATGTGCCCCAGATAGTCCTCCATACAGAATAATGGGCCATCTTATTGTCCTTCATACAGAATAATGGGCCCCACATATTCCTCTATACAGAATAATGGGCCCTAGATAGTCCTCCATACAGAATAATGTGCCCCACATAGTCCTCCATACATAATATTGGCCCCACATAGTCCTTCATATAGTATAATGGCCTCACATAGTCCTCCATACAGTATAATGGCCCCACATAGTCCTCCATACAGTATAATGGCCTCACATAGTCCTCCTTACAGGATAATAGGCCCCACATAGTCCTCCAGACAGTATAATGGCCCCACATAGTCCTCCAGACAGTATAGTGGCCCCATATAGTCCCCAGCGTCGCAGGTCAAACACAATCACCCTGAGAGCCAGACTTGGCCCGTGGGCCAGAATGTGACACGTGTGCTCTACATAGCGCACCTGTAGGACTGGTATCTACTACTTTATGCTCACCGTATGGTGGGAATATTGGTTTTTGTACAGCAGTTTTGTCAATGATCAGTATATAGTCAGTACTGTAGTGCTGGTGATATGCGGTTATGGCCTGTTGATACATTGTGTAGTATTAATGGTAGTATCTCTATAAATTAAAATTAAAAATTCTAAAAAAATATCTGATTCATGACGGATAATTGGCACAAGTCCATTAACCTTCATTCAGATGCACGTGGTGGATCACTGAGGCGTCACATCACTTTTTTATATACGATATGTATATCTCTTTTTTTCTTTTTTTTTTCTTTAGTGCAGACACTGAGGCGTCACATCACTTTTTTATATACGATATGTATATCTCTTTTTTTATTTTTTTTTTTATTTTTTTTTTCTTTAGTGCAGACACTGAGGTGTCACATCACTTTTTTATATACGATATGTATATCTTTTTTTTTTTTTTTTTTTCTTTAGTGCAGACTACCCCTCACCTCCAATATACTCCTGCGACCTATACTGTATTTATAGTCCGTAAAATGAGAAACTTTGACTTTAGGGAGAGAAACTTTTTTTTCTGCTAATATAATGAGCCGCCCCTGCTGAACACCCTCCTGCTATAGAAAGCTTAACTACGGCGAAAATTTAGGAGATTTACCCTGAATACACGTTGCCTCTGTCCCTTTTCCCAGAAGCTCATTTGCATATGTCACTGATGGAGCTCAGTGATTGGCTGACACAGTAGCTCAGTAGTTAGTGCAGCCCTGCCCACACAGAGCTTCATTGTAGTCTTCATCCTGCCGCCATAGGCCCGGGCTGCAGACAAACAGCTTATAGTGCGACAGTTATTGTAAAACTTGTTATTCATGATGGATGTGCTCTGCTCTAGGAAACGCCCCAGACATCATCCAGCAGGGGGCAGTGTTAATGCCTTCATCAGGCTCTCTTTCCCAACAGTAAGCAGTGATGGATATCTGCTCTGTCCTAATAGAAAGGGGTTGTCTAATAACTGATGCAGATGGGAGCAGAGCGACCCCATTGATTTCTGCATGATGTGATTTTTTTCTGAGAGCGGTGTACGGACACAAGGACTTACCATTGAGCCCCCACACAGCTTATGCAGGCGCTGCGCACTTCAGAGTGGTCTTTTGACCAATAGGTGCTGGGATCAGGACTTTATATCCCATTGATTGGCAGCATAAACAGCACCTATAATATATACAAATGATTGATACATTTTTTAAGTATTTTTATTTTTTTAAGTGGGAAGGATAGATATCTTTATAGTCTCTAGCAACAGCTATGGCTTCAACACCAAGACCGAAGAAAAATGTTTTTTTTTCCTAATCTATAGGGGATTTGAAGATCCAATCTCCTGATCACTTAGATCAGGGCTTTTCAGTCTTCTTATCATTGGGGATCACTTTTTCTTATGGGGACTTTTATGTTCTGTCCCTAACCCTGCCCCCTTTTGGGCTCATCAGAAATTCTCACTTCTAGGTGGGGTTAAAATAAAACCCACTACACTTTTTGTCCAATGGGTGTCAGCACATGCTCCTTTGGGTGGGGTCTGCATCTCTGCTTTGTTCTTACATGAATGAAATAAACCATTTTCTGGTCTCCATGGGAATCAAACCCACAACCGCTATCATTGCCGGTAACAACTAAAGCTATGAGCAACAGCCTCTGCTGATATCACGGAGGATTTTCGATATTTGCACAATCTGAACCCACAGGCAAATGCTACTGATACATAGAGATACATCTATACATAGCAGTGTATTTTTTTGTCCCTGTATTATAGAGGGAAATTAAAAGATTTTTTTCCTATAACATTACTAAAAAATAATGAAAAACAATTACAATAATGGCATTTTCATTGAGCTTTTTAAGATAATAAACATCACAAATCAGCAAATACCATGGACATATGTGTTCCTGTACCTATAACGACCCGCACAACACAGCGATCAGACGATTTATGGCAGGGATGGCAAACTCAAATACACAGATGGCCAAAATTAAAAACTTAGACAAAGTCGCAGGCTAATGTTCATATTTAAAAAAATGTCTAGAATTGCAGACGTTTTTCCCTATCAAATATGATGATGAAACTTTTGTTAAAGGGGTTGTGCCACGAACAAAGTACATTTAATTAATAGATCTTAGAATAAAATAAAAGACAATCACAAAAAGGGCATACTGGAATAATATAATGTTATGTAAGAGCAGTAAAAAGCAAATGGCCCAATGGCCTAATTTAAATATGTAATAACAAAAGATAAAAAACTTTGACTTAATAAATAATACAGATAATAAAGTATGAAGCAAAAAAAGTGCCTCCCAAACACAGTATGATACCATCACAGTGATTTCCTCCATGGTAACCCTCCACACACACGGTATGATGACCCTACTGTGACCCCAACACAATGTGATGCCGCAACTGTGATCCCCACAAAGCTCTCCATACAGTATAATGGGCCCCATAGAGTCCTCCATACAGAATAATGGGCCTCACATAGCCCTCCATACAGAATAATAGGTCCCACATAGTCCTCAATACTGAATAATGGGCCCACATAGTGCTTCATACAGTTTAATGTGTCACCTCATAGTCCTCCATACAGTATAATGGGCCCCACATAGTCCTCCATACAGAATAATAGGCCCCACATAGTCCTCCATACAGAATAATGGCCCCACATAGTAATCCATACAGTATAATGAGCCCCTCATAATCCTCCATACTTTATAATGGGCCCCTCATAATCCTCCATACAGTATAAGGGGTCTCACATAGTCACCCATACAGTATAATGGGCCCCACATAGTACTCCACACAGCATAATGGGCCTCACATAGTCATCCATACAGTATAATGGGCTCCACATACTCCTCCATACAGAATAATAGGCCCCACATAGTCCTCCATATTCAATAATGGGCCCACATAGTCCTCCATACAGTATAATGTGCCCCACATAGTCCTCCATACAGAAAAATAGGCCAACTAATTGTCCTCCATACAGAATAATGGCCCCCACATATTCCTCCATACAAAATAATGGGCCCTAGATAGTCCTCCTTACAGAATAATGGCCCCCACATATTCCTCCATACAAAATAATGGGCCCTAGATAGTTCTCCATACAGAATAATGGCCCCACATAGTCCTCCATACAGAATAATGGGTCCCACATACTCCTCCATACAGAATAATGTGTCCGACATAGTCCTCCATACAGAATAATGTCCCCACATCGTATTTCATACAGAATAATGGCCCCACATAGTTATCCGTACAATGTAATGTGCCAACTCATAGTCCTCCATACAGTACAATGGGCCTCATAGTCATCCATACAGAATAATGGGCCCCACATAGTCCTCCATACAGAATAATGGGCACCACATAGTCCTCCATACGGAATAATGGGCCCACGTAGTGTTCCATACAGTATAATGTGCCACCTCATAGTCCTCCATACAGTAAAATTGGCCCCACATAGTTCTAGATACAGAATAATAGGCTCCATATAGTCCTCCATACTGAATAATGGGCCCACATAGTGCTCCATACAGTATAATGGGCCCCTCATAATCCTCCATACAATATAATGTGCCACCTCATAGTCCTCCATACAGTACAATGGGCCTCACATAGTCATCCATACAGAATAATGGGCCCCACATAGTCCTCCATACAGTATAATGGGCCTCACATAGTCCTCCGTACAGAATAATGGGCACCACGCAGTCCACCATACAGAATAATGGGACAACTTATTGTCCTTCATACGGTATAATGGGCCCCACATAGTCATCCACCCAGAATAATGGGCCCCTCATAGTCCTCCATACAGAATAATGGCCCCAAATAGTCCTCGATTCAATATAATGGGCCCCACATAGTCCTCCATACAGAATAATGGCCCCACATAGTCCTCCATACAATATAATGTGCCACCTCATAGTCCTCCATACAGTATAATGGGCCTCACATAGTCCTCCATGTAGAATAATGGGCCCCACATAGTCCTCCATACAGAATAATGGGCCCCACATAGTCCTCCATACAGAATAATGGGTCCCACATCTTCCTCGATACAGTATAATGTGCCACCTCATAGTCCTCCATACAGTATAATGGGCCTCACATAGTCCTCCATGTAGAATAATGGGCCCCACATAGTCCTCCATACAGAATAATGGGTCCCACATAGTCCTCCATACAGTATAATGTGCCCCACATAGTCCTCCATACAGAATAATAGGCCCCACATAGTCCTCCATACAGAATAATAGGCCCCACATAGTCCTCCATACTGAATAATGGTCCCACATAGTGCTCCATACAGTATAATGAGCCCCTCATAATCCTCCATACAGTATAATGGGCCCCTCATAATCCTCCATACAGTATAATGGGCCTCACATAGTCACCCATACAGTATAATGGGCCACACATAGTCCTCCACACAGTATAATGGGCCTCACATAGTCATCCATACAGTATAATGGGCCCACATAGTCCTCCATACAGAATAATGGGCCCCACATCTTCTTCCATACAGAATAATGGACCCCACATAGTCCTCCGTACAGAATAATGAGCACCACATAGTCCACCATACAGAATAATGGGCCAACTTTTTGTCCTTCTTACAGTATAATGGGCCCCACATAGTCATCCACCCAGAATAATGGGCCCCTCATAGTCCTCCATACAGAATTATGGCCCCAAATAGTCCTCGATACAATATAATGGGCCCCACATAGTCCTCCATACAGAATAATGGCCCCACATAGTCCTCCATACAATATAATGTGCCACCTCATAGTCCTCCATACAGTATAATGGGCCTCACATAGTCCTCCATGTAGAATAATGGGCCCCACATAGTCCTCCATACAGAATAATGGGCCCCACATAGTCCTCCATACAGAATAATGGGTCCCACATCTTCCTCGATACAGTATAATGTGCCACCTCATAGTCCTCCATACAGTATAATGGGCCTCACATAGTCCTCCATGTAGAATAATGGGCCCCACATAGTCCTCCATACAGAATAATGGGCCCCACATAGTCCTCCATACAGAATAATGGGTCCCACATCTTCCTCGATACAGTATAATGTGCCCCACATAGTCCTCCATACAGAATAATAGGCCCCACATAGTCCTCCATACTGAATAATGGTCCCACATAGTGCTCCATACAGTATAATGAGCCCCTCATAATCCTCCATACAGTATAATGGGCCCCTCATAATCCTCCATACAGTATAATGGGCCTCACATAGTCACCCATACAGTATAATGGGCCACACATAGTCCTCCACACAGTATAATGGGCCTCACATAGTCATCCATACAGTATAATGGGCCCACATAGTCCTCCATACAGAATAATGGGCCCCACATCTTCTTCCATACAGAATAATGGGCCCCACATAGTCCTCCGTTCAGAATAATGAGCACCACATAGTCCACCATACAGAATAATGGGCCAACTTTTTGTCCTTCTTACAGTATAATGGGCCCCACATAGTCATCCACCCAGAATAATGGGCCCCTCATAGTCCTCCATACAGAATAATGGCCCCAAATAGTCCTCGATACAATATAATGGGCCCCACATAGTCCTCCATACAGAATAATGGCCCCACATAGTCCTCCATACAATATAATGTACCACCTCATAGTCCTCCATACAGTATAATGGGCCTCACACAGTCATTCATACAGAATCATGGGCCCCACATAGTCCTCCATACAGTATAATTGTCCCCACATAGTCCTCCATACAGAATAATGGGCCAACTCATTGTCCTTCTTACAATAAAATAGGCCCCACATAGTCCTCAATATTGAATAATGTGCCACCTCATAGTCCTCCATACAGAATAATTGGCCCCACATATTTTTCCATACAGAATAATGGGCCCCACATAATCCTCCATACAGAATAATGGGTCCCACATAGTCCTCCATACAGAAAAATGGCCCCACATAGTCCTCCATACAATATAACCACATTGGCCGTAACAGGTCATGCCTAGTTATAGTTGTTCATTAAAGTCAGATGCTTCCTAATGAGTCACGATCACACATGGGTCAACAGGTCAATAGCAACAATGCCATAGTGTTAAATGATTGCACACAGTCCTTATAAAACAGCATGGAGCCGGCCCCCCGAATTATCACCGAGGTATTATACACTTTACAAGTCACAAAATATAAGTCCAGCCGTAAGTGGCACAGTATAATGTGTTGGCAAGTAAAGTGACAGGCAAAGTAAGATCAAAGCTGGTGGAGATTATCGTGCAAAACATTATTGGAATTTAGAAGTTAAATTAAAGGGATTCTATCAATTCTGACATCCAAATCAAAGTAATCACAGGTCCTTGTTGGGGTTCTTGCACTTAGGCCATTAATGACATCAGTGTGCAATCAGTGTGTGATCAGTGTGTCATCAGTGTGTGATCAGTGTGCCATAGTGTGATCAGTGTGCCATCAGTGTGCCATTAATGTCATTGGTGTGTGATCAGTGTGCCATCAGTGTGTGATCAGTGTGCCATTAATGTCATTAGTGTGCCATCAGTGTGCGATCAGTGTGTCACCAGTGTCATTAGTGTGTCATAGTGTATGATCAGTGTGCCATCAGTGTGTGATCAGTGTGCCATTAATGTCATCAGTGTGTGATCAGTGTGCGACCAGTGTGTGATCAGTGTGTGATCAGTGTGCCATTAATGTCATCAGTGTGTGGTCAGTGTGTGATCAGTGTGCCATCAGTGTGTCATCAGTATCATTAGTGTGTAATCAGTGTGCCATTAATGTCATCAGTGTGTCATCACTGTGCGATCAGTGTGCCATTACTGTCATCAGTGTGCCATCAGTGTGCGATCAGTGTGCCATTACTGTCATCAGTGTGTCATCAGTGTGTTATCAGTGTGCCATTACTGTCATCAGTGTGTCATCAGTGTGTTATCAGTTTGCCATTACTGTCATCAGTGTGCCATAGTGTATGATCAGTGTGCCATCAGTGTGTCATCAGTGTGTGATCAGTGTGCCATTAATGTCATCAGTGTGTCATAGTGTGTGATCAGTGTGTCATCAGTATCATTAGAGTGTGATCAGTGTGCCATAGTGTGTGATCAGTGTGTCATTAGTATCATTAGTGTGTAATCAGTGTGCCATTAATGTTATCAGTGTGTTTTCAGTGTGCCATTACTGTCATCAGTGTGCCATAGTGTGTGATCAGTGTGCCATCAGTGTGCCATTAATGTCATCAGTGTGCCATAGTGTGTGATCAGTGTGCCATTAATGTCATCAGTGTGTCATAGTGCGTGATCAGTGTGCCATCAGTGTGTGATCAGTGTGTCATCAGTATCATTAGTGTGTGATCACATGACCAGCGGTGGTGCATGCATGATGATTCCATATGGATTGCACTGAGTGACAGTTGGAAGTGACAGTTGGAATTGCCCAGCGACAGTGGAGGAGATGTCGTCTGACCCAAAGCAGAGCAATAATATGGATGCAAAAGAGGAGGCGATTGTGGTGAGGACAGAAGGAGTGAAGACTGGAAAACCTTCCCATGACACATCTGATGATGAGAGGAAGTCTTCAGTCAACAGGACAAAACAACCAGTCCACAAGAAAGAAGAAGTAGAGGAGAACGTGGTGAGGAGAGAAGGAGCGAAGAGACTAAGACCTTCCCATGACACATCTGATGATGAGAGGAAGTCTTCAGTCAAACAACCAGTCCAGAAGAAAGAGGAAGCAGAAGAAAAGGAGAAGGTAGAAAGTCAGATGATGGGAGCCAAGAAGAGAGGAGCCATCTTCATCTCAT
This sequence comes from Phyllobates terribilis, assembly GCF_046119375.1. NCBI lineage: Eukaryota > Metazoa > Chordata > Amphibia > Anura > Dendrobatidae > Phyllobates > Phyllobates terribilis. The sequence continues at coordinate 336,221 of NW_027363327.1, forward strand.
CGGGGGACAAAAAGGAGAAGAAAAGAAGAAGGATTACATCAGGACAGAAACCCATGGATCTAAAGCAGAAGGCTGAAGAAGCTGAAGGAAGCAGCGGTGTTCGGCCAACCGGCTCCAAAAGCACAGTCTCTGATACTGATACCATCAAGAGGAGATTATTATTCCATCATGTGCTTGGCCAGGGAAGTTTTGGGACGGTCCTGCTGGCGGAAGATTCATCTACCCGCAAACATTTTGCTGTTAAGATCATCGGCAAAAGAGCCCTGCTTGCTGAAGGTGATGAGCGTGTGATGGTGGAGCGACGGGTTTTACAGCTGGCATCTGGGAGCCCCTTCCTTGTCCACGCAGACTTTGCATTCCAGACCAAGGTACAGTATTGATTGCTCGATATTAGGAAATGTCACACGTACCACACACTGCTCTGCCTCATGGACCCCACTGATATCATCTTCTTACATCTCAATGTAGCGTGTCCCAAGGTAACCACAGAATATAAGATTAATGTGACACTTATACACATGGGATATTGTGGCCCCTACTGTTATTAATATAATTCATTGTGGGGCGCGGTACATTGGGAATCATTTATTAACAGCTTTTACTTTTCCAGGTCAGTTAAAACAATCTTAGCTGATCTCTAATTGGTTAGTATGGGTAACTAGTTTTCTAGTAGGCAGATTTATTAATGAGGCCCAATGTACCCCGCTCTATAAATGATTGAAAATATCAGATGTTATCACAGAGGTCAATGACCTGTAAAAATTCACTTCCCCCGGATTTCATGATTCTAATTGGGTGACTGGTAATATTTGTATCATTTACAGTATTAGCTGTGCACTCTATCGTTTGTAGGCATCAATGCCATGTAGTAGTCTATGGACATTTATATCCACTCTGTGATCGGGGCTGTTACAAAAGAGGCTCGATATTCTTTGTAATATTCAACCTGCTGCTGCAGAACCTCTTCCTGCCGTCATCACCTTCTTGATATGACTTATACATTGCTCTGAAGGAAATTTTTTGTATAAAGTAAAATGTGTTTATATGTTTTTTTTGGACTCTATGCCATTTCTTTGACACTATAATTTTGCATATTATTATCTTGTATAGACATGGGATTTCAGAATAGATTAAATGTATTTGTTATTTTTTGTTATTTCCTGGATGACATTGTATTTTGTGTATACCATATGGGGGACCCTGTGTACACTATATGTCAGGGCTATTGACTTTTGTGCACTTTATATACAATTTGAAAATGTGTTATTTTTGTATACAAGTATTATCTGTATCTTAATAAAGTTTTTTTAATTAATGGTGGGACAATGTTATGTACTTGGGGTCACTTTTTTTTGTATGAATATACTGTAATAAAGTACCAAATCCACTGTCTTTGAGTGAAACTTCTTCTAACTTAACCAACTAATGGAAAAAATGGTATTATATTGAGCAGGGGCGGGCTGGGCCAGGGGGCAGAGGGGCACATGCTCACTGGGCCGGCCACCAAGCAGCTGTTGAGGGCCGCCCAGCCATCTGCTGCTTTAGAGAACGCAGGGCGGCCCTGTATATGTAAATGTGTACATGTGCCGGCCGGGCGTCTGCAGCGCAGCACAGCAGACACTGCTCACATTCTTCTGCCTGCCGGAGAGAAGCTTCAGCCGCTGAGCAGTACCGGAGAGCAGACATCTTTGATTCTTATAAGTCTGAGCTCCGGATAGTGGTCAGGACAGGAGATTTATACTTTTTGTAGAGTGTGGAAGTGGCAGGATGCTGCTCACCTCCTGACAAGTCCAGGGCAAGATCCTGAATGTTATCTATGGTCGCTCTGCTGATGATCAGAAAGATTTATTGTAGCAGATGGACCCTTCATGCAGGTTGGGGTCGTGCTGTCAGTGTGAGATCATCGGCTCTCGATCTGTATGAATGTTCAAATCACATCGGACCCGAGATAGAGACACTGCAGACCTGACTATAAAGACCCCTGCCCCAGACTGATCCTGCACCGACTACAGGACAACACAGATTATATCTATACTGCCATCTCTACAATGTGATGTCTTGTAGTCGGTGCAGGATCAGTCCAGGGCATATATGATCTAATGTCAGTGCACAATATAGAAATATGAATATCAAAAGACTGACCGTCACTTCCAAACAGAAAACAGGTGTGTACAGGCATACCTCCCAACTTTGGAAGAAGAGAAAGAAGTACAGATCGGCAAATTTGGCCATGCCCCTGGCCACACCCATTTACCATTTCTTATTCCCAGGGCTGGCTCCAGGTTTTCGCAGGTCCCGGGCCAAAGAGTCTCAGTGGGCTCCTTTAACACATACCATGATACGTGACACACAGATATGGCAGAGAAATCCCTGTGCAAGCCCCCAAATGACCCTTTTCCTGTGCAAGCCCCCAACATTACATCCTACCCTGTGCAAGTCTCTCAACATGACCCCCTTCCCTTTGAAAGCCCCCAACATGACCTCCTACCCTGTGCAAGCCCCCAAATGCTGAGACTTGTAATCCTTATTCCTCACTAAGACTATGTTAATACTAATGATGACAAAAAGTACAAAAAAGTAATAGTACTTGTAGTGCCATACCCTTTCCTACTTCAATTTGCCTGATGACAGAGCTGCTGGGACTTGTAGTGCCCGATCCTACCCAGTAAATAACAGCACATTATAGCCCCTCTCTATATACTAACCCCTTCCTACTGTACTTGCATGATGACAGAGCTGCCTGCATGCTGGGACTTGTAGCTTCGCTCTCCACCCCGTACACAATGCTAATCTTCACCACACCCCTATGTAATAACAATATTACACTTCTGTCTCCCACATCTCCCTGTCAAGTACGAAACTGTATTTCCCGGCAGCCACATAAAACCACATCTAGGGAAACAGGAAGTTCAAGGATGCAGTGTATGCTAGGAAACGTAGTCCTAGTCCAATCTATATACACCCACTATGCACTTAGCATGCGGTTAGAGTCAGCCATCTTCTCAGTGCACAGTGACAATGCGCTCTCTCACCAGCTCTGGTCAGAAGTAATGAGACGGTAACAGAGTGCACTGTCATTACACATTGTAAATAAAAAAGTAGACCAGTGTCGCCCCCACAAGTGATGTCAGATAAGAGATTCAGCAGCCAGGTATCAATTAACTGAATGCTGGACCAGAGTCCCACATATCGATCCGCTCACCTCTGGTTATGTCCTTTCTTTGTAGTAGACCTAGATACATTTAAAAATGTGGTGCAAATTTTGTTTAAGGTCATGTGCAAATGTTGCATGTTTGATGCATTTTTTTCAGCACAAATTTGGCACTGAAAATATGCAACGTTTTTCTGTCCCAGCAAAGTGAATGCAGACATCGCTTATTTTTTTCCTAGCAGATTTGCATCAGATTCAAATCTGAAGCATGTCAATTCTTGTAGCTTTTTTCACCCATGCTAATGAGTGGGGAAAAATACGCAACAAAAATGCAAGTAAAAAACGAGGCAAAAACAGGTGTATTTTATGAAGAGTTTTCTCTGCCAAGACATCAGGATTTGCAACAGAATTTTCTGCTGCAAATCCTGAATGTTTGCACAGAACTTAAGGTTATATGCACACGTTAAGTATTTGCTGCAGATGTTTCTGCACCAAAAATGTGTCCATTGGCAGGAAAACCGCTGCATAAAATCCACACGTTTTTGCTGAAGTTTTTTATGCGTTTTTCTCCACTCATTGGAATGGGGGAAAACACTGAAAGAATGGACATGCAGCAGATATGAAACTACTTCAAATCTGCAATTAAGAAATAAGCAACGTGTGCATGAGATTTCAGATATCTCAATCACTTTGCTGCGTTTTTTGCAGCAAAAAAGTGGGGAAACCGCAGCACAAAGGCAACGTGTGCACATACCTTAAGGTGGTTGTTCTTGTTAAAATCTAAGCATTAGCTAAACGAGTGCACATTAGAAAAACCACAGAAGGAATTGAGAGGCTGCGCTCTGCAGAGCCATACACTGTACTAGTCAGTGTTACCTAGCCTTATGTATGACTAGCTTTAGGCAGCGCACACGTTTTTAGAGGTGCAGTAAAGCAAGGTACGCTGTGCTGTTCTACACCCCTGAGAAAAACGTATGCCAGGAGTAATGGTGGTCACACAAGTATAGGGGTACTACAGAGTTACCTAGAAATGTCGCTTTTTTTTGTTTGTGTTTTTTTTGCAAATCTACACACTCAAGCAAGTCACAATTGAACTCAACAACATGAAACGGGTAAAAGTATATTATATATGACTAACTTATTATGCTGTATATACCAGTATATATCAGTATTGCACATACAGTATACAGAATATATGTCTGGTATATATTATAGTATGACAACAGACATCAGATATTACACTATCACATATTATCTATATATAATATCTAATGTCTGTGCACTTAGTATGTTGCATACAGTATACAGAGGAATATGTGACTGGTGTGTGATATACAATGTGAACAGACATCATATGTCTGTACGCAAAGTATAAGGCCTCATTCACACGTCAGTGTGTCCGGTACATGTGGTGATAGTTTTCACACGAACTGGAGACACTTACACATGTAGACCCATTAAATGAATGTGCCTGTGCACATGTCAGTGTGTTTCCACGGACCATGTGTCCGTAGGCAAAACATGCTGAAATGTCAATTTTTTGCACACCGTATGGGTCGGAAGATGTCCAACACACGCGCACACATCTGTGTGTCATAAGTATGACACGTACCAGCGCCTGGGAATCAGCGTACAGTTAGCGCTGTTACGAAGCGCCGGATGCTGGAGGCATCTCTCATCATTGTCCCCTGCTTGCGCTGAGATCAGCCAGCAGGGGACAATGTTAAGAGTAGTATTCTGCTCCTTCTGTCTCCAACAAGTGTAAAAATAAGAATAAAATAAAAAACACATTATACTCACCTGTCCGAAGTTGAAATAATCCAGTCTTCCACGATGTAATCCATCTAACCGACATTTGTTCATCAGCGTGATCAATGGCTTAAGGCGATCACACATGCTGAGGAACAGAGGAGAATGACTCGCTGCAGCGAGCGGGCCCCTGAACTGCGCTGAGTTCACTGACCAGTGTCCTGTCACTCACTAAGCTCAGAGCAGTTCAGGGGCCCGCTCGCTGCAGAGAGTCATTCTCCTCTGTTCCTCCGCGCGTGCGGTCGCCTCAAGCTACCGATCACACTGATGAAGAAATGTCGGTCAGATGGATTACAGCGTGGGACACTGGATTATTTCAACTTCGGACAGGTGAGTAGTGAGTATAATGTGTTTTTAGAGCTCGTACCTCTTCCATACAAATTATAAAATATAACTTTTAATATCTGTATTAAAATTTTGACAGCCATAAAATAACAAACCACAACATCAGTGCACAATAAGAGGAGGGGAGGGTGCCTCACCCTATTTAGGCCCTATTTCACCCTACCTTGCCGCGGAGGTTGGCACCCTATTTTCCTGTGCAATGGCGCCCACGCTCAACGATGACTCTCCCTGGGATCCCTATAACACCCTATATTGACGGCCAGTAGGGTACAGGGATTCTTAGTGGAGAACACACAGTTTCTTGTGACAAATAGAAACAATGCAAAAAATACTCAAAAAGTTTTTATGTATCTGTAGCCCTGATCAGTACAATTCGACCACAGATACAGAAGGGTGCATGAATATAATCAAAGCGCATAACATGGATCAATTTTTAAAATCTTGTTTGCTCGAAATCATGCCACATAGAAAGGGGAAACGCGTTGAGTTGTACAGGCATTGAGTCATATATGCACGATATATTTTCATTCATGACATGTAATCTTAGTTGTGCAGGCATTAAGTCATATATGTATAGATTTGGTAATATATTTTGATTCATGACAGTTAAACAGTGGCCATGAGCTACATATGAATTGCCTTGAGCTATTTGGGCATTTAATTGTGGTTACATCTACTAAGCAATATTTATTTGTATTAAATGGATCCCTGGTCCAAGACAATTTATTAACTGAGATCATGAGCTATATATAAACTGATCGGGCATTGAGTATTATCTTGAAACTAGATGGTGGCCCGATTCTAATGCATCGGGTATTTTAGAACATGTATGCGGCCGACCGGGCGCGACTAATCAGCGAAGCAGTGTTTAAATGGGTTGTGCACTACTTTAAATTAATCCCCCAATGCATCCTCCAGGGGCCCCTAATGAATTTTGTGCTAGTGAGGACCGGGGAGCGGCGCTGCCTGTGTGGGTACTTCCGCAGCGAGCAGCTGACCTCCGGCTACATCCGGTACTTCCGGCTACATCGCCGCTGACCTCCATGCGGCTACCGTAGGGAGATCATCGGCTAGGACCGCTGATCTCCCGACGGCAAGTGTGAAGGGAGGACCGGGGAGCGGCGCCGCCTTGGCCACCGGTCGGGGTACTTCTGCTGCGAGCAGCCAGGAGATGACCGGCTACCGCCGGTCATCTCCCGGCTGCATCGCCGCTGACCTCCATGCGGCAGATGAGCCGCTAACAGCCGCCATCTTGTTCTGAAATCCCGAGTCGCTGATTGGCCGTGGCCGGACCAATTAGCGACGCGGGATTTCCTGGACAGACAGACAGACAGACGGGATAAGCCGATTATATAGTAGATGGATCCTCTGTCCATGTCATGGAAATTAAGTAGTGCACTTTAAGATTTATCCTTCTATGTGGCATGATTTCGAGCAAGCAAAAAAGATTTTAAAAATTGATCCATGTTATGCGCTTTGATTATATTCATGCACCCTTCTGTATCTGTGGTCAAATTGTACTGATCAGGGCTACAGATATATAAAAACTTTTTGAGTATTTTTTGCATTGTTTCTATTTGTCACAAGAAACTGTGTGTTCTCCACTAAGAATCCCTGTACCCCACTGGCCGTCAATATAGGGTGTTATAGGGATCCCAGGGAGAGTCATCGTTGAGCGGGGGCGCCATTGCACAGGAAAATAGGGTGCCAACCTCCGCGGCAAGGTAGGGTGAGATAGGGCCTAAATAGGGTGAGGCACTCTCCCCTCCTCTTATTGTGCACTGATGTTGTGGTTTGTTATTTTATGGCTGTCAATATTTTAAAACAGATATTAAAAGTTATATTTTAGAATTTGTCTTGAAGAGGTACGAGCTCTGTGAATTGTTAGTTTGGTTGGTACCGTAACTACACTGCTCAAAAATATAAAGGGAACACTCAAATAACACATCCTAGATCTGAATGAATGAAACATTCTCATTGAATAATTTGTTCTGTACAAAGTTGAATGTGCTGACAACAAAATCACACACATATCATCAATGGAAATCAAATTTATTAACCAATGGAGGCCTGGATTTGGAGTCACCCCCAAAATTAAAGTGGAAAAACACACTACAGACTGATCCAACTTTGATGTAATGTCCTTAAAACAAGTCAAAATGAGGCTCAGTATTGTGTGTGGCCTCCACGTGCCTGTATGACCCCCCTACAACGCCTGGGCATGCTCCTGATGAGCTTGCGGATGGTCTTCTGCTGGATCACCTCCCAGACCTGGACTAAAGCATCCGCCAACTCCTGGACAGTCTGTGGTGCAATGTGACGTTGGTGAATGAAGCGAGACATGATGTCCCAGATGTGCTCAATCGTATTCAGGTCTCGGGAAAGGGCGGGCCAGTCCATAGCTTCAATGACTTCATCGTGCAGGAACTGCTGACATACTCCAGCCACATGAGGTCTGGCATTGTCTTGCATTTGGAGGAACCCAGGGCCAACTGCACCAACATATGGTCTCACAAGGGGTCTGAGGATCTCATCTCGGTACCTAATGGTAGTCAGGCTACCTCTGGCGAGCACATGGAAGGCTGTGCGGCCCTCCAAAGAAATGCCACCTCACACCATTACTGACCCACTACCAAACCAGTCATGCTGAAGGATGTTGCAGGCAGCAGATCGCTCTCCACGGCGTCTCCAGACTCTGTCACGTCTGTCACATGTGCTCAGTGTGAACCTGCTTTCATCTGTGAAGAGCACAGGACTCCAGTGGTGACTTTGCCAATCCAGGTGTTCTGTGGCATTTCTTTGGAGGGCCGTACAGCCCTCCATGTGCTCGCCAGAGGTAGCCTGACTGCCATTAGGTACCGAGATGAGATCCTCAGACCCCTTGTGAGACCATATGCTGGTGCAGTTGGCCCTGGGTTCCTCCAAATGCAAGACAATGCCAGACCTCATGTGGCTGGAGTGTGTCAGCAGTTCCTGCACGATGAAGTCATAGAAGCTATGGACTGGCCCGCCCGTTCCTGAGACCTGAATACGATTGAGCACATCTGGGACATCATGTCTCGCTCCATCCAACAACATCACGTTGCACCACACACTGTCCAGGAGTAGGCGGATGCTTTAGTCCAGGTCTGGGAGGAGATCCCACAGGAGACCATCCGCAGCCTCATCAGGAGCATGCCCAGGCGTTGTAGGGTGGTCATACAGGTAAGTAGAGGTCACACACAATACTGACCCTCATTTTGACTTGTTTAAAGGACATTACATCAAAATTGGATCAGCCTGTAGTGTTTTTTTCCACTTTAATTTTGGGGGTGACTCCAAATCCAGGCCTCCATTGGTTAATACATTTGATTTCCATTGATGATTTTTGTGTGATTTTGTTGTCAGCACATTCAACTTTGTACAGAAAAAAAGTATTCAATGAGAATATTTCAATCATTCCGATCTAGGATGTGTTATTTGAGTGTTCGCTTTATTTTTTTTGAGCAGTGTATATAGATCGTTTACTGTGATTCTTATAATGTGTTTTTAATTTTATTCTTATTTTTACACTTGTTGTAGACAGCGGGGGCAGAATACAACTCTCAACATTGTCCCTTGCTCGCGCTGATCTCAGCGCCAGCAGGGGACAATGATGAGAGCTGCCTCCATCACCCAGCGCTTGGGAACAGCGCTAACTATACCGCTGATTCCCAGGCGCCGGTACGTGTGATCCTGCTGTGGCATATGGGCGGCACATGGTTGCCACACGTATGCCACACAGGGAGACACGGACATCTCCGGTACTGGTTTTTCCAGTACTGGAAATATCAGGACGTGTGAAAGAGGGCTAGCACATACAGAATAATATATTACTTGCATATAGTACTGTTATACAAACATCAGATGTTATACAGGATACACATTGTTGTATGTATATTCATATATCTGACAGTGTGTGTACTGTATAACATCTCATGTCTGTACACAAAGTGTAAGGGTATGTGCACACGTTTAAGCACCACTCCAGCATTTGTTTGTTCTCAGCACTGGAGTGGCGCTTTAAGTGTAAGCCCCCTGCCCCTGGTCATATACTCATCCTCCAGCATCTTCCCCGGTTTTCAACACCGCTCCGGTCCAGCGGCACCATCATGTGAGTGCAGCTTCTGAGTGTCCGGAAGTCAGAAGTTACGTCACAAGCTCTCAATACAGGTCTATGAGAGCCAGAACGAGGCTCACATAGACTTGTATTAAGTTTTGACCTCCAGCGCACTCCTTGAAATACAGGAGCTGCAAGCAGGTCACTTTTCACAGGAAACAAACGGGCGCGGTGTCGAAAACTGATGAAGGCTACAGGTGGGTATCAGATAGGGGGCAGGGGACTTACATTTAAAGCACCACTCCAGCAATGCAATAAAAAAATGCTGGAGTGGTGCTTTAAGTATTTGGTGCAGAAACTTCTGTACCCTTTCTGCATCTCTTGGCAGAAAAAATGCTGCATATAGTAGACACGTTTTTGATGTGTTTTTTTTACTTGCGTTTTTATTGCAGATTTTTCCCCACTCATTAGTATGGGTGAAATCTGCAGCAAAAATACTTAAAAAATTTACATGCTGCAGATATTTTGCCCTTCAAGTTTTGTGACGAATATGTTAAGAAAAATCTGTCATAATTTGCAATGTGTGCACAGGTCCTAACACACAGGATAATATATGACTTATACAGTATATACATTGCTGCATGTATATACAGATATATCACAATGTGTATACTGTATAACAGCTGATGTCTGTATTATTCTTTATACTATAGTGGTATACTATGTGCAAAGATATACAATGAACTATGCACTGGACTGATCATTCCTGCACCTGGCACAGGATATACTGTACAAGTGCTTCTCACAAAATTAGAATATCATCAAAAATTTAATTTATTTCAGCTCTTCAATACAAAAAGTGAAACTCCTATATTATATAGAGTTATTACAAACAGAGTGATCTATTGCAAGTGTTTATTTCTGTTAATGTTGATGATTATGGCTTACAGCCGATGAAAACACAAAAGTCATTATCTCAGTTAATTAGAATACTATATAACACCAGCTTGAAATTTTTTTTAATGTTTTTAAAATCCGAAATATTGGTCTACTGAAATGTATGTTCAGTAAATGCCCTCAATACTTGGTCGAGGCTCCTTTGGCATCAATTACTGCATCAATGTGGCAATGTGGCATGGAGGTGATCAGCCTGTGGCCCTGCTGAGGTGTTATGGAAGCCCAGGTTGCTTTGATAGCAGCCTTCAGCTCGTCTGCATTGTTGGGTCTGGTGTCTCATCTTCCTCTTGACAATACCCCATAGATTCTCTATAATAGATTCTCTATGGGGTTAAGGTCAAGCGAGTTTGCTGGTCAATCAAGCACAGTGATACTGTTGTTTTTAAACCAGGTATTGGTACTTTTGGCCGTGTGGACAGGGGCCAAGTCCTGCTGGAGAATGACATTTCTATCTCCAAAAAGCAGAGGGAAGCATGAAGTGCTCTAAAATTTCCTGGTAGACGGCTGTGCTGACTTTGGTCTTGATAAAACACAGTGGACCTACACCAGAAGATGACATGGCTCCCCAAACCATCACCGATTGTGGAAACTTCACACTAGACCTCAAGCAGCTTGGATTATGTGCCTCTCCACTCTTCCTCCAGACTCTGGGACCTTGATTTCCAAAAGAAATGCAAAATTTGCTTTAATCTGAAAACAACACCTTGGACCACTGAGCAACAGTCCAGGTCTTTTTTCTCTTTGGCCCAGGTAAGACGCTTCTGGCGTTGTCTATTGGTCATGATTGGCTTGACACAAGGAATGTGACACTTGTAGCCCATGTCCTGGATACGTCTGTGTGTGGTGGCTCTTGAAGCAATGACTCCAGCAGTCCACTCCTTGTGAATCTCACCCAAATTTTTGAATGGCCTTTTTTAACAATCCTTTCAAGGCTGTGGTTATCCCGGTTGTTTGTGCACCTTTTTCTACCACACTTTTTCCTTCCACTCAACTTTCCATTAATATGCTTGGATACAGCACTCTGTGAACAGCCAGCTTCTTTAGCAATGACCTTTTGTGGCTTACCCTCCTTGTGGAGTGTGTCAATGACTGCCTTCTGGACATCTGTCAAGTCTGCAGTCTTCCGCATGATTGTGGAGCCTACTGAAACAGACTAAGGGATCATTTTAAAGGCTTAGGAAGCCTTTGCAGGTGTTTTTTCGTTAATTATTCTAATTTACTGAGATAATGACTTTTGTGTTTTCATTGGCTGTAATCCATAATCATCAACATTAACAGAAATAAACACTTGAAATAGATCACTCTGTTTGTAATGACTCTATTTAATATACGAGTTTCACTTTTTGCATTGAAAAACTGAAATAAATTCCATTTTTGATGATATTTTAATTTTGTGAGAAGCACCTGTATATAACATGTGATGTCCAGTGTCCATACTCAGGGTTGATCAGTCCAGTGCATGATTCTGTATTGTGTCTCTGGTCACTCTGAGGTATAGGGACAGAGATTTATTGCAGCAGACTGAACTTTCCTGTGGATCTGATGACGCTGGAGCCGATGAGCTGGCACTGACAGAGCGACTCTGAGGGTTCAGACTCCTGCAATAAATCTCAGGGGAAATCATCAGAGCGGCCACAGACACAATCCAGGACCCCACACAATCCAGGTCCCTGTATTTATCAGCAGGTGAGCAGCGTCCTGCCATCTCCTCACCACACAGAGAGCTGAAGTTCCTACTCACAGATGCCTCCTGTCTGTCCCGCCCACATGCTCCTCTGCGTCAGTAAGAAGATGCAGCCACGCTCCCTCTACTTCAGCAGACGGACGACGCACACACCATTCAGTGGGCGTGTTTGCTCCACTGTGATGCGACCGGCCTGCACTTACTGTATACAACAGCATCAACCCACCAGTGGCCTTAATCAGCTGCTTAATGACCGGCCCAGGGGGCATATGCCCCTCTACCCCCTGACCCAGCCCTCCCCTGCTCACATATGAGTGAAGTGACTGTGTGATGACTGCTGGAACCTGCAAGCAGAGCTGAATCCTGACAGTGAGTATATTACACACTGTTTGGATTGGCATGCTACAGGGCTTCATTTTATAATTAAAGGGTTTGTTCAGGTTTGAGATGAAAGTCTGCAGTCACAGCACATGCAGTACACACTTTTAGGAGCCTCCCTTGCACAAGTATGCGATTTGTATACTTCTGGCCACATTCTGACTAGACGTATCCAGCCTCACTCAATTCATTTTCATTGAGTTAGGCCACACATGTCTAGTCGGCATGTGACCGCATGTATGAAAATCGCCGGCACAAGAAAATCCTGACAGTGTGCAGTGCACTGTTAGAATTCAGAAGCCTGCAGTCACATAGAGTGACTGCTGACTCACCACAAACTTGGACAATCCTTTTAATGCTTCTAACATAAATAAAAATATGAGAATCAGTACTGAGTTAGTATCACAAATAACATTTACATCCAGGTACCTTATAGATGTTGTTGTTTCTAGTCGTTCTCTTTCTTTTCTTCTTCATCTTGTCCAGACTCCATGATGAGTTTTCTCATCCAAAGCTCGTCTCTGCAGACTTCTATCTTCTCTGATCTTCTGCAGCACATCCCACACGATGCCCTTAAAGATAACAATGGCATTATAATGCTCCTGAATAAAAATATGTGTCCTATGCTGAACCCCTGAATAAATAATTGCCCCTCACTATATTCCCGGCATGAATTATCACCCCCACACTGTCCCTCCTATGGTACATGCTCTGTACACTGCACTCTCCTTTCCATACTGGGTCCCTTCTTCACAGTGTCCTCTCACACTGTGTCCCCCTTATAGGGCCCAGTGTCTATACTATGCTCCTGCACCATACTCTCCCCCTCCTTGGCTTACAATCTCTTCCTGGCTATGTCCTTACACTGTTCCCCAATGCTTACCCCCAACTACTCAATCTCTATTCTGTGCCTTCTCATCACACTGCTCATCCCCTCCTTGGTATACTGTCCCCTCCTGGCTGTGCTCTTACACTGTCCCCCTATGGTACCCCCTACACTACTCAGTCTCTATTCTGTGCCCACTCACACTTTTATCCCCCCCTTACTGTCTCCTCGCACTATTCCCCTCAATATCTCCTCACACATTACCGGCTTCCTCCTCGTACATTTACCCTCTCACTAAACAATACTGCCTCCTTACACATCTCCTCAACTCCCCAAACTGTGTCTGAACCCATCCCATCACCCTCACTGTCACGCCAGGTGTGGGAAAGACTAGTGCAACACAAAGGGAAAAGGGAAAGGGAGTCCAGACTCTAGGGAAAAGGGGGAAGGGGAGACCTCCTAGTCTCGTCTAGTGTCACCCTGTCTCAACTACCCTCCCTATATTGGCTCTTCATCAATTGCTACACGGGTGCCTCGCCCTGACTTTCCCTGGCGTATGGCTAAGGCTAGGGACGGGAGGAGATGAGCACTAGTAGATATCCACTAAACTCTATAGACAACAAGGGTAGTCAAACAGGGGGATATTGCTTAGCTTTTGACGACTCCAGACAAATGCACACATGGCCTCAAGCTCCAGAGAGGACGAAGTACTGCTCTTGCTAAAGCCTCACAAGTCGTAATGAATATCGCTGGCACCTCCCTCTCAGACACACCAGGTATTTATACACCCAGCCCAGGGAGCTAATTAGCCAGAGGGAGGTAGTCGCTGGGTACTAGAGACAGTCAGCCTCTAACAAGATGTCTGTAATGCCAAACGTAGAGATCTCCTGCAACCAACTGCAGGGTGACTGTCTGTCACCTCTGACACACCCGTGACAGTACCCCCCCCCTCTACGAGTGGCCTCCTGACACTCAGGAACGAGTTTCTCAGGAAAAGAGGTGTGAAATGAGCGAACCAATCTGGGAGCGTTCTCCTCTGATGCTGAAACCCACATCCTCTCCTCTGGACCATAGCCTTTCCAGTGCACCAAGTATTGTAGAGAATGATGTTGGAGACGAGAATCTACAATCCTCGAAATCCGGAACTCCAGATTAACATCAACCATTACTGGGGGCGGTAGTAGAGGCGAGGGTTCAAGAAGTTCCACATGTTTTTTAAGTAAGGACCTATGAAACACGTTGTGGACTTTAAGGGCCTGAGGAAGTTCAAGACGAAATGCTGCTAGGTTAATGACGGCGGTTATTTTATAGGGACCAATAAACCTAGGTCCCAGCTTCCAAGAAGGAACTTTCAATCTTATATTCCTGGTAGGCAACCACACAAAGTCATTCACATTCAGGTCCGGACCTTGCAAGCTTTTTCTGTTAGCCATACGTTTATACCTGTCTCCCATGATCTTTAAATTACTCAGCACACCCTGCCATACCGAGGAGAGCGATGAAGCAAACCGTTCCTCCTCAGGAACTCCTGAAGCTTCTACCCCACTAAAGGTATCAAACTGTGGGTGATAACCGTATGCACCGAAGAACAGTGACATGCCAGTGGATTCTTGACGATGATTATTAATGGAAAATTCTGCCAGCGGTAGGAAGGATGCCCAATCCTCCTGATTTTCGGAAACGAAACACCTGAGGTAGGTCTCCAAATTCTGATTGACACGCTCGGTCTGTCCATTCGACTAAGGGTGGAAGGCAGAGGAAAAGGACAGCTGCACCACCAGTCGAGAACAGAATGCCCTCCAGAACATGGAAACAAACTGGGTCCCCCGATCTGACACCACATGGGAGGAAACCCCGTGAAGCTTCACAATCTCATTTATGAACACCTGAACAAGTGTCTTGTCATTTGGAAGTGCAGGCAATGTGACAAAATAAACCATTTTACTGAACCTATCTACTACCACCAAATCCACCGTTTTGCCTGCAGAAACCAGTAGGTCAGTAATAAAATCCATGGACAATTGTGTCCATGGCCTACTAGGGATAGGTAGCGGAAGAAGAGTACCAGACGGATGGGTATGCGAAACCTTAGAACGCGTGCAAATACTACAAGCAGCTACGTGTTCAATTACATCCTGATGCAACCCCGGCCATCAAAAACGACTAGCGAGGAGGTCTACCGTTGCCTTACCACCTAGATGCCCAGAAAGCACAGAGTTATGATGTTCCTTAATTACTTTGCAGCGCA
Source organism: Phyllobates terribilis (assembly GCF_046119375.1). Taxonomy (NCBI): domain Eukaryota; kingdom Metazoa; phylum Chordata; class Amphibia; order Anura; family Dendrobatidae; genus Phyllobates; species Phyllobates terribilis. Next base: position 351,697 of record NW_027363327.1, read on the forward strand.
GATTGGATGGTACAAATAACTTTCCTGAAGGGCAGGAGGCAGGGGCGTCCCCCTGTGCCTCCAGCAACTCACCCTCCAGTTCAGGATAAAGTGCCGAAATGAATTCACCTTTCTGTAATATCGCAGCAGGGTTCTCATGGTCACCACCACCAGTGAAACTCTGGGACAAAGCATCAGCCTTGACATTTTTGACCTCTGGATGAAAAGTGACAACAAAATTGAACCTAGTAAAAAACATGGACCATCTGGCTTGCCTACGGTTGAGACGTTTAGCTGACTGGATATATGACACGTTCTTATGGTCAGTAATAACAGTAATAGGATGGACAGCCCCCTCCATCCAATGTCGCTATTCTTAGAATGCCAACTTGATCACCAAAAGTTCCCTATTACCCACGTCATAATTTCTCTCAGCCGAAGACATTTTTTTGTAGAAAAGAAGGCGCATGGACGCCATTTACCAGGGGACGAATCCTGAGACAACACAGCCCCAACCCCGACATCAGACACATCAATAAAGAGTTGAGAAACATCGGGTTGACTGAGTATAGGTGCAGTGGCAAAATGATTCTTTAAGGAAGAAAAAGCCTGGATGGAAGAATCCGACCATTTGGAAAAATCAGACCCCTTCTTAGTCATGTCAGTAAGGGGTTTCACAGTAACAGAGTGATTCTGGATGAATTTCCGGTAAAAATTAGTAAAGCCCAGAAAACGTAGAGCCTTCAGGTTCTCGGGACGTTCCCAGTCAAGGACTGCACGGATCTTCTCCGGATCCATCCAAAAACCCGAAGATGACAACAAGTACCCCAAAAACTGCACCTCCTGAACAGTGAAAACACATTTTTCTAGTCCGGCTTAAAGTTTGCTATCCCTTAATATCTGGAGTACCTGCTTAACATGCCCCTGATGAGTCTCAAAATCAGTGGAGTAAAGCAAAATATCGTCCAGATAGACCACCACAAACCTCCCTATCAATTGATGGAAAATATCATTTATGAAGTTCTGGAATACCGCAGGTGCATTGGCCAAACCAAAAGGCATAACTAGACTCTCGAAATGTCCTTCCGGGGTATTGAACGTTGTTTTCCATTCGTCCCCTTCTCTGATTCTAACCAGGTTGTAGGCTCCCCTTAAATACAACTTGGAGAATACCTTAGCTCCCACAACCTGGCTGAACAAATCAGGAATCAGAGGAAGAGGGTATGGATCATGGATGGTAATTTGATTTAATTCCTGGAAATCTAAACAGGGACGTAGACCGCCATCTTTTTTCTTCACAAAGAAACCTGTAGCCACGGGCTAAGATGAGGGTCTGATATGTCCCTTCTCCAGACTTTCCGCAATGAAATCCTTCATGGCTTGTCTCTCAGGGCCAGAAAGATTATACAGTCTGGACTTCAGTAGTTTAGCTCCGGAGGTCAGGTTAATAGGACAGTCATAAGCACGATGAGTGGGCAAATCCTGACATCCCCTCTCAGAAAAAACATCCTCAAAACCAGACAGAAAAGCAGGTAATATTTCCGTAGAGACAGTAGCAAGGGAAATATCTAGACAGTTCTCATGGCAGTAATCTCCCCATTCAATAATCTCCCCAGTTTGCCAATCAACCAACGGATTATGTTTAACAAGCCAAGGGATACCCAAGACAATCAGTGTGGGAAGATTGTCCAGAACATAGCAAGGGATGATTTCACAATGAACTGACCCCACCCTCACTTTTACATTATGTACAATCTGAGTAAATGCTCTCTCTGCAAGGGTCGCCGAGTTGATGGCGAAAATGGAAATAGGTTTATCTAAAGTACAGCAAACAAGACCATGAGTTTTCACAAACTCAGCATCCAAAATGATGACTCCGGCTCCACTGTCAGCAAACACAGAAATTTTTTCCCCACAAAAAAAGCATGCCTTTTTTCTTGTGAATCTCCGGGGAGATGTATGATGCAGATACACCCCCTTACTGCATGGGTTCTTCCACCTCCCCCAATACTGGTTCACCCCCAGACCGCTCCCCTGGCAGAGATACACAACCCCAACAAGAAGGCCCCGGAGAAGGTGGTCTCACCTGTCAATCCCGAAGGCGTCTATCAAGACGTATGGCCAAAGACATGGCAGCCTCCAAGGACTTAGGGGTTTCATATACTGCCAAGGCATCTTTCAACCTTTCAGTAAGCTCCTTACAAAATTGACTTCTAAGGGCTGAGTCATTCCATTTGGAATCCGTTGCCCATCTGCGGAATTCCGAACTGTATGTTTCCACTGACCGATTTCCCTGCTTAAGGCGACATAGCCTAGACTCAGCCAAGGCGACTCGGTCAAGGTCATCATAAATGAGGGCCAGAGCCTCGAAAAAACACTCCACAGACTGGAGACAAACAGAGTCCTGCGGTAAAGAAAACGCCCATGACTGAGGATCTCCCTGTAATAGAGAGATCACAATACCAATCCGTAGCTCCTCATTACTAGAGGAGTAAGGATGAAGTTTAAAGTATAATTTGCATGCCTCCTTAAATACTAAAAAACATATCCCTACCTCCTGAAAACCTGTCCAGGAGGACAACCTTGGGTTCAGGCTGGACCTGCCTACCTGCAGAGACCCTCAGATTGGCGACCTGTAACCGCTGATGCTGCTGCTAAACCTCACAGCGGAAGTCATTCACCTCCAGTGACAGACTGTGAAACTGCTCTGCGAGCTCTGCAACTGAACCTGTACGAAGGGAGAAAGGAAAAAAAAGGTCCACGCCAAAAAACACACAGAGAAAGAAAAAAAAAAGGCAGATTTTTTTTTTCCTTTTCAAAACGTGCTCGGCCGGTGATAATGTCGTGCCAGGTGTGGGAAAGACTAGTGCAACACAAAAGGAAAAGTGAAAGGGAGCCCAGATTCTTAGCTTTAGACGACTCCAGACAAATGAACACACGGCCTCAAGCTCCAGAGAGGACGAAGTACTGCTCTTGCTAAAGCCTCACAAGTAGTAATGAATATCGGCACCTCCCTCTCAGACACAGCAGTTAATTATACACCCAGACGAGGGAGATAATTAGCCAGAGGGAGGTAGCCGCTGGGTCCTAGAGACAGCCAGCCTCTAGCAAGATGTCTGTAATGCCAAATGTAGAGATCTCCTGCAACCAACTGCAGGGCGACTGTCTGTCACCTCTGACACACCCATGACACTCGCTCCCAATACTGTGTCCGCATAAATTTTCCCCTTGCTCCTCATACTATGTCCACACTCATCCCCCCACTAACCATACTGTGTCTGCACCAACCCCACACACAGTAAATGCACTCACACACACAGTAAATGCCCTCACACACACAGCAAATACCCCCCCTACAAGCAGTAAATACACCCCCCAGGCAGTAAATATCCCCCTGCAGTAAAACCCCTCTGAGGCAGTAAACCTCTGACTGGCACCATGCTTGACCCGAGCCTCAGTAATAACAGGGCACCCCCTGTAAATGTCTGAAATAAAATTACATTGAATATTAATTGAACAAAATGTACAGCAGTCCTTTAAATCTCCGTATGCCACTCTAAAGAAAATCATTATACATAACCGCATATTTAAATAACCCTCCACAGGAGCATCATTATGATCCCTAAGGTGTCATTTGTCATTAGAGGTGCCTCATATGGTCGTCAGCTAGAACATTGAAAAAATGTTGGGACATCTGAAATGTAATCCCTCTTAAATGGGAAATGTATACTATCAACCTTCCATTTATCCTGTTGCCTATAGTCATACTGACCTATTCTGTAGTAGGTGTGTAGATATTGTAATCTTTTGGCAACTTTACCTGCATATAAATATACTTATACGTTTTTCTGTGCTACAGCGCTATGTGCTGCTTGGTCTGGAATACGTGAGCTGCGGGGACTTTAACACCTTCCTTCTGGAGAAGGGGCGGCTTGACATCCCCAGCGCAAGGTACATTTTATATTACCTACAATCCTGATCATAACTGTACATAAATGTCTAGGGTTGGTTCTGTTCACTTTGGTGCTGTATTATATGCCTTTGGGTTCTGGTGCTTTTTATATCAAAAATATTGTAGACTGCAGCGACAGAAACCTGAGGGGCTCCATTATTCATCAGTGGGATCTGGCAGGATTTGTTGTATGTTCTGCATATGGTCATCTTGTTCTGGTCGATCATGTACATAATATTGGCTGGATCTTGGTGTTTCTTGTTTCTCCTCGGGAAGCTACACTCATTCATGTCTTTCTGTCAGATTCTATGCCGCTGAACTGGTCTGTGGAATCCAGTACCTCCACTCCAAGGGCGTCATCCACAGAGACCTCAAGCCCGAGAACATCCTGGTGGCTGAAACGGGCCATATTAAGATCACAGATTTCGGTCTCGCAATTGACAACATGCATGGAGACCGAACAGCCACCGAATACGCTGGAACACCGGGCTACATGGCTCCTGAGGTGCAGACAATAGTGCTTTCCTATTTCATTTTCACAAAAATTATAGTCCATGGGGTGTTAACATTTTGACCTTTTTGTTCTCTCTTCCATGATAGATTTTTCCTGGCAAGGAGTATAACGCCGGAGTAAACTGGTATTCTTTTGGTGTCATCTTAAAAGATATGGTTACCAGTGAGTGTACGTTCCATCTGACACTCGATGAGGCATCCTCCGGCATTGATGACATCATTAAACAGGTCAGTATAATTCCAGGTTATTAGTACTATGGGTTGTACAATATTCATTTAAATGGTGAAGTTGTGAGAATGTTTTATTGCCTCTACCGCTTACCTTCATGGGTTTTACTTTATTGTTTTTAGCTCCTACAGAAAGATCCAGCCAGACGCTTAGGAGTCCATGGTAACATCCGAGAGCACGTGTTTTTCCAGTGTATTGACTAGGTCTCTGTGGAAGCCCTGAAAGTGCCTCCACCTCGCATCCCTGTAGTAAGTATATGTCCAGATCACATTGCACCATCATCTCTGCATAGGGGAAACAATGATGGGTAGAGAACACTTATTGAAAGCTGATAGTTGTTTCTATCATTTTTTGGTGTTGACTTTCTGTTGAGTATTATTTACCGCTGACACTAACATTGTTAAATCAACATCATCCAGAGCTGCAGGTCCTGGTCTGATGGTTCAGATCATTTCACTTTTCACTTTCAAGTTAATGTGGACATCATCCTTCTCCAGAAGGATTAAGATTTTGGTCATTTTAGTGCAGTTTAAAACCAGGAATGTGATAAAAAGTCATATTCTTAATGTTATGATTCTTTTTTGTTTTATAGCCATCTAAAGCTCATCACCGTTCTCGACCACACCATCTGGAGAAATTAGAAGCAGCGGAGGCCAAAAAGTCACCTCTATCAGCAAAGGACCAGGCCATGTTCAAGGGATTTTCTTTTGTCAACATGGAAACCCTTGTCAAGACACCAGCTCCATAGTCACCAGAGCGAGCTGTCTTCCTCAGCCTCCAGAAGACCTTGAAGAACCGAAGAGTGAACATCACTGATCATCTGGAAAAACTGCTGGAATGAAGATAACCATGGACACAACACTGAGGGACCCCAAAAACAGACTCTAAAGATGGAGAAGCCAGATATTGTAATCATACGCTGGCAGTAAGTATAAGCGCCACAACACCTGCGCTTCACTATAATCATAGACATGTGCAGAACTTTTTACACTAACCGGTAATTGGATTTCCTCTTGCTCATGACAGCTCCATCTTTCGGTGCTGTCTTGGGCTAAGAAGAAATAACATGGTGTGCGATGGCCGGCTATTAAGGGGAGGAAGGAGGCCGGATTTTTTTTTTTAAACAAACATCATTGCACATGTCTATGATCATTTTTACCATTACCGGTAGTAAGATTTCCTCACACTCATGAAAAAGCTGTCATGGGTGTTGGGAAGAGGTGTGTGATGGCCGGCTATTAAGGGGAGGAAGGAGGCCGGATTTTTTTTTTTTTTTTTTTTTTTTTACAGGTGAGCATAAAGATGACAGTGGATCCCAGTGGAAGAAAGAGATGCCAGCAGATCTACTCATATGCTGGCGGTAAGTATAAGCGCCACAACACCTGCGCTTCACTATAATCATTGACATGTGCAGAACTTTTTACAATAACCGGTAATTGGATTTCCTCTTGCTCATGACAGCTCCAACTTTCGGTGCTGTCTTGGGCTGAGAAGAAATAACATGGTGTGCGATGGCCGGCTATTAAGGGGAGGAGGAGGCCGGATTTTTTTTTTAAACAAACATCATTGCACATGTCTATGATCATTTTTACCATTACCGGTAGTAAGATTTCCTCACTCTCATGAAAAAGCTGTCATGGGTGTTGGGAAAAGGTGTGTGATGGCCGGCTATCAAGGGGAGGAAGGAGGCCGGATTTTTTTTTTTTTTTTTTTTTTTACAAGTGAGCATAAAGATGACAGTGGATCCCAGTGAAAGAAAGAGATGCCAGCAGATCTACTCATATGCTGGCGGTAAGTATACTAACCGGTAATTGGATTTTCCTCTTGCTCATGACAGCTCCATCTTTCGGTGCTGTCTTGGGCTAACAAGAAATAACATGGCGTGCGATGGCCAGCTATTAAGGGGAGGAGGAGGCCGGATTTTTTTTTATGCAGCTGAGCATAAAGTTGACAGCGGATCCCAATGGAAGACATCGAAGATAAAGGAGTCAGCAGATCTACTCATAAACTGGCGGTAAGTATATGCACCACAATATCTGCACTCCATTATAATCATAGCTATACGCAGAACATTTTACACTGTCAGTCAGTGCCGGTGCGCGGTTAGAGCAGCCGATTACTATGTACTGAGCAGTGACTGAAGCCGCGTCAGCTTTATTAAGATCTGGGCCCCAGTCACTCACAGCCGCAGCTACTTACACTGTATGGCCGCAGCAGAGTGGGCTGGCCTCATCTGACATCAGTGACATCAGACACTGCCGACCCGCTCTTTGTTCCCAAGCTGCCGGCGAACCCTGGTTCTTGCGGCACAATAGGAGTTGAAGGCCTCAAAGTGATGAGGTGCACGCGCACACCCACTCGTAAAAAGAGGGTGCAGCTATGCCAACTGGTGCAGTAACAGAAGAATCTGCGGAAACACGGTCCAGTACCATGTCACCAAAGAGTCCTTCTCACAAAATGCTCCCTCCCACTGTTTTTATGGAGATGGAAGAAGAGCCAATGCCTTCATGTTCATGTTCCATTTTAGAACATGTATATGAAGGACAATCTTGCGGCCAAAGTGCAGATGTAATGCAGTTGCCGGAATGCAACGCACAGAGACACAAGGCAGGGACAGTCAGAGATGATTATAAACAGTTTATGTATATATAAAACAGGTATTTTGAACAAGGGGATAGCAACAAGGGTATTGAACGGTAATTTGAAATATTAGCAAAATACGAAGTCTCTCAAAGTAATGTGGTGCACCCAGTCAGGGGAGTCACCACGTCAGTTCTTTATCTCTATATATGGCTCTAGCGAGGGTCACCGGTTATTCCCGCTAGGCCGCAAGTCTTTTCCGGACAAAATCAATTAAAGCAAGTTTAGCTTCTTCCGCCCCAACTATTCCCCTCCCAACCTGAGTACCTAAACCCAACTGGCCCCAGTACCGTGAGTGAACAGAAGAATGACGGCCCTGTTCACGTATGCAGCTCTTCTGCTTTCACTGGCGTGACTTTCGTGGCTCAGCAGTCTCTCAACTCCTCTCTTCCTGGCCGTTGGAGGCAGTCTCTCAAGCCGGGAATAGGGGGGTCCAGACCTTGTCTGTCGGCGGGCGACGTCGGGTTCCGCGAACTCACTCAGCACCACAAGCAGGTTCCGACTCTCCTCAGTAGGTACAGCACTCAGGTCACATCTGTGAGGGATCTGGAGCTCATCCACCGGCGTCCAGCTATGGCACCTGGCAGGCCTCCGGCTTAGGCCTGCCACGCGGGGCTTCTCAGCATGCAGGGAGCACGTCTGCTCCTCTCTGCTGCTTGGCGCCAAAAACTCCTCAGGCTTGGCGCGCTTGGCTCTTATCTCCAGGAACTCCTTCCTGGAAGTCACCTTGACGGGTCCTGCATCTAAATCTGCTCTCTCTTCTACTTCCCTTGTATATCTTGGCTCCGCTTGACTGTGTCTGGCCAGCAGATGGCAGTCTCTTTCCATCTTTGAAGCATCATGTCAGAGTTCTCTTAAAGGCTCTCTTGCCTCTACTACATTCCTCCCTCCTTTTTGTTCGCCAGTCCTCGGGCAAGTGGATTTCTTGCAGGATTGACGTCTCTTTCTAGACAATGCAAGCTCAGACAGGAGTTGGGCACACTCCTGCGTTTTGTGTTGGGCACACTCCTGCGTTTTGTGTTGGATCTGAGACCAGATAAACTCTTCTTGAGCATACCGATTAGGAGGAATTCCGGCATTAGCCCGCTCAGTTCTGCGGGGCTCCTCCTGCGGAGGTGACTCTGGGATATCCGATCAATCAACCTCTGGGGATTGCAAGTCACTTCTTGATTCATTCAGGGTCCTACTCGGGGTTTGCATCGACGGTTCTGACAGGCCCAACTTCATTGTGGCCCATCCTTCTTCATCCCCCAAGGTTCCGGTATGCGAAACCTCAGCCAATTTGTTTGAAGGCCCAACTTCGTTACAGGCCTCTGCTTCAGAAGAGCAAGGTCGCAGCATATTACGGTGCAACACCCTGGGTGTCGCAGCGTCATCCCCTTCGGGCCTTACCTCGTAGACTGGGTTGTCGGGGTGAATCTTCTTCACCACCCAATATGGTATCGCCTCCCAACGATGGTCCAGTTTACTCCCAAATCGTTTGGCCCTGACCAGCACACGGTCTCCTGGCTGGAGTGATCCACCTGAGGTCGGGGGCCGATCTGCATCCTCTACTTCCTGAAACTTCTGAGAGACCAATCTTCTCACCGTATGAAGCCGGCGCTTGTGCTCTCGAATCCAGGTACTCGGGCTACTGCCCGTGCTGGAGTCTTCTGAGTCTAGCTCTAGTTCAGTAATTTCTCGTCCACTCCTTCCAAACAGCAACATGTAAGGGGTGTAGCCAGTAGTCGCATGAACTCGATTATTATACACCCACACCAGTTCGGACACAAATTCGGGCCACTTCATCTTTTTGTCCGCTTCCAGCGTTCGCAACATTTGCAACAGGGTTCGGTTGAAGCGCTCGCATGCGCCGTTCCCTTGAGGGTGGTAAGACGTTCGGGATCGGTCGATCCCATAGATACGGTATAGTTCATCCATCACTCGTCCTTGGAAGCAGGCCCCTTGGTCAGAATGTATTCGCTTCGTACACCCATAAATCCGGATGAAATCCTGACAGATGGCCTTAGCTGCGGCTTCTGCTGTCTGGTCTTTGGTAGGCTTCACTACTGCGAACTTGGTAAAGTGATCAGTCATTACCAGTGTCCGTAACCATTGTATGAAGTTCCGATCATCAGATAGTCAATCATCAGGACTTCCAAGGGTGCAGAAGTTCGGATGGCCTGAATGGGAGCCCTTTGTTCCAGGGGTTTGCTCAACTCACACTGGCAACATGTTCGGCTGACCCCTTCAACTTTTTGCTGCAGTTGAGGCCAATACACCAGCCATTGCAACCACTGAAAGGTCTTCTCCACACAGAAGTGAGCACCTCTTCTATGAGCCTTCTGGGCTACCTGTGTTACCAGCGCCTCTGGAACTACTACCTGCCAGGTAACATCAAACTCTCGAGGTAGCTGGATTCTTCGGCATAGCAAGCCATCCTTCAGGAAGAGCCTCTCCCACTGGCCTAGGATTTGTAGGGTAGTTGGTAGGGAAGCGGCCCTGGCCTCCTGGTCGGGTCTTTGACCAAGGGCGACCCATTCTCTCAGCTTTGCCAGCTCTGGGTCGGATTGTTGCAGATGTATCCACTCGTCTCTTGAGCGGCCCAGGATTTGAGTGGGCCTCGGCTCCTCTCTGGTCTCCTGGGCGTCGACCACAGCAGCAGCAAACTGGCTGAAATCCGGAATCTCTATCCCTCTTCATGCCCGTCTAAGTAACCCGGGACAGGGCATCTGCATGAGTGTTCAGAGCCTTGGACCGATAGGCGATCTTATACTGGTATTTGGACATCCTTGCGACCCACCGCTACTCTAGCGCGCCCAGCTTGGCGTTCTCCAAGTGGGCCAAAGAGTTGTTATCTGTCCACACTTGCACTTCTGACCCCCACAAGTACTCAGCAAATTTCTCGGTCATGGCCCACACCAGTGTCAGTAGCTCCAGCTTGAACGAACTGTAGTTGTCCGGATTCTTCTCCGTATCGCGGAGCGACCTGCTGGCACACGCAATCACCCGCTCTTTTCCTCCTTGCACTTGAGCCAGCACTGCTCCCAGTCCATGCAAGCTTCCATCAGTGTACAACACGAAAGGCTGCGAAAAGTCAGCATAGGCCAGAATTGGGGCATCCGTTAGCGCCATTTTCAATGCTCGGATTGCCTCTTCTTGTCGTGGGCCCCACTGAATGGGCTGCCGCTTGGTTCCCCCAGCCGTTCCTCTCAGCAATTCATTGAGCGGGATCGCAATCTTAGCGAAGTCTTTAATGAATCTGCGGTAGTATCCAGCGAGCCCCAGGAATGCCCTCAGTTCTCTTAGATTGGCGGGTGTGGGCCACTTCTGCACGGCAGCTACTTTCTCCGCAGTGGGGTGCACTCCCTCACTGGACACAGTGTGCCCCAGATATTCAATTTCCTGCTTGAAGAGACGACACTTACGAGGCTTAATTTTCAGGCCGTGCCTCCGAAGCCGTTCTAACACTTGTTCCAGTCGTCAGAGATGATCTTCAAACGGTAGCGGAATAGATAATGATATCGTCCAGATATATTAAAGTGGCTTCAAAGTTGAGGTCCCCCAAGCATCTCTCCATCAGTCTTTGGAAGGTTCCCGGTGCATTTGTTAGCCAGAACGGCATCCGATTGAACTCAAACAGGCCCATAGGGAGAACAAAAGCTGTCTTCGGACGATCCTTCTCAGCTACTGGGACCTGCCAATAGCCACTGGCCAGGTCGAGGGAAGAGAAGAACTTGGGGCATCCTAGCGCAGATAGAGACTCTTCAATTCGGGGGAGTCGATAGGAGTCCCATACTGTACAGGCATTCAGCTTCCGATAGTCTACACAGAATCTCAGGGTACCATCCTTCTTCTGGACCAGCACGATAGGAGCCGCCCAAGGACTCTGACTTTCGCGGATTACGCCGTTCTGCAACATGTGGGCCAACAGCTCTTTCACCTCCTGGTTCATTTGAGGCGGGATCTGCCAATATCTCTCTCGAATGGGAGCAGTATTTCCGGTGGGTATTTCGTGTTGAATGTCCCGAGTGCACCCAAAATCGTCTTCATGTTGTGCAAACCCTCCATCATATCTCTGTAGAAGTTGTTCGATCTGCCTTACTTGTCCAGCAGAAAACTCAGTAAGATTAGCCTCCATTTTCTCCAAGAGGTGGCGCCCAGCCAACGGTTCTCTTCCATTCTCTTGGCTGTTGAGGGACACCTCCAGGGTCCATGGCTCTCCTTCCACAGGTGCCAGCCCTATAGTGTCAGCTCTGGTAAGGGCCTCTGGCATTATACAGACTCACGCCACCTCTTGTCGGGGCAAAAACTGTAAACTCATGCCACTTAGATTGATGCAACGCACGGGCACTCGACCCTGCCGCACGGTGGCCAGGGTCCGAGCAACTTGGAGTCCTGAGGGCGCTTCCTCTCCCTCCACTGGTTCAATTTGAAGGTCCACGCACACTAAGGACACAAGTGCCAGCACCCGTAAAGTGAGTACAGTCTGTCCCACTGGCAGTGTCATTGTGGCTTCAGGTGGTATCGATACCTTACCAAGGTACTGAGAGGTAGCGGGCAATTTTTGAATTTGACTGACCCACACGAGATGCTGGAATACTCTCTTGTTAGCTGGGTCACGAGTGGCGCGGTCCAGTTGTTTTTGTTACAGCCCTCGGCCAGGAACTGTCCGACCTCCTTCAGCACATTCATGCCCAGAGTTACAATGGGCCCATCGCCTTCGGGCCCTGTGGTCAGTACTATCCCCTTCCGACTGAGGTCCTTTCCACATGCTCGGACAGACATCCATACTACTCCCGCTACTGGGATAGGTAGTTGATTAGCAGCCACCAGCTTGACAGTGGGATCCTGCCAGGAACAAGCAACTTCAGGAAAGTGGCTTTGGAAATACGCCTCAGGCATAGTGGTCACCTGAGACCCAGTGTCCATTAGGCAGTGGATCCGCTGCCCATTAAATTCAGCCCAGATAATGGGCCTCTCAGAGACAATGTCTTCAGAGCTCCCTCTTCCACTTTCTGAAGCTCGAGACCCCACAGTATGCTCCACAACCGTGGGGCATCTTAGTTTAACGGCTGCCCCCGCCTCCTCCTTTCTCGGTTTGGACAGTCTTTGGAGATATGCCCCCTACCATTGCAGGTCCAACACTCTGGTCCTCATTCTACCGATAGGTCTGGTACATGATGTGTTGGGGCCTGGTAGGAACATCTTTCTTGCTCTGGTCTCTACCCATGTGGGGCAGTAGGATGCATCAGCAAGGAGGCAGTAGGGGCCTTTCTAATAGTGTTCAGCTCACCCCGAATATCTCGAATTTCCTGACGTATCTCCCGTACCCAGTCAGGCTCCTTGTTGGTGAATCCAGGGGTAATTGCTTCATGACTTCTAACTGTGGCTTTGAGAACAGGAACTTCTTTCTCCAGGACTCTAGCTTCAACCCCTACCTCCAGGAAGCCCAGATCAGGGCTCAAACGCAGCCGCTCCATCAAGATCTGCCTCAGGAAAGGGTCTTTCAAGCCAGAAATCAGTTGGTCACGCAACACTTCATCCAATGGTCCCAGTCCTTGGTTCCCATCTCGAGCCTTCTTAGTGATATGGGCCGTCACTTCCTGTAATGCATTAACATATTGATTTATGGTCTCATGTTCCCCTTGGACCCGCTGAAACAACCGTAGGCGCAAGTGTCCCAGATTTGTGGTGTCACCGTGCATGTCCTCTAGGATTTTTATCACTTTGTCCACGGTGTCATGGTCCCCAGGTGGGCGGTACATCGCAGTTTGCCGGGCCTCCCCATCAAGGGTTAGGAGGGCCAGTTCCGCCTGGGCTGGGGGATCAAGGGGATACATACGTAGCACACTTCTCAGTCTTTCTACCCAGTCCCACAGTGACATGCCATCTCCCGTGAATTTGGGAAGATGATTGAGCATAGCCCCCAGGGGTATATGGTTCCGGCCAGCCCCAGCCCCAGACTGATCTGCCATCTCTGCGTCTGAATGTTGCATCCTGCCGACTACGCCAAATGTAATGCAGGTGCCGGAATGCAACGCACAGAGACACAAGGCAGGGAAAGTCAGAGATGATTATAAACAGTTTATGTATATATAAAACAGGTATTTTGAGCAAGGGGATAACAACAAGGGTATTGAACAGTAATTTGATATATTAGCAAAATATGAAGTCTCTCAAAGTAATGTGGTGCACCCAGTCAGGGGAGTCACCACGTCAGTTCTTTATCTCTGTATATGACTCTAGTGGGGTCACCGGTTATTCCACCTAGGCCGCAAGTCTTTTCCGGACAAAATCAATTAAAGTAAGTTTAGCTTCTTCCGCCCCAACTGTTCCCCTCCCAACCTGAGTACCTAAACCCAACTGGCCCCGGTACCGTGAGTGAACAGAAGAAGTGACGGCCCTGTTCACGTATGCAGCTCTTCTGCTTTCACTGGCGTGACTTTCCTGGCCCAGCAGTCTCTCAACTCCTCTCTTCCTGGCTGTTGGAGGCAGTCTCTCAAGCCAGGGATAGGGGGGTCCAGACCTCGTCTGTCGGCGGGTGACGTCGGGTTCCGCAAACTCACTCAGCACCGCAAGCAGGTTCCGACTCTCCTCAGTAGGTACAGCACTCGGGTCACATCTGTGAGGGATCCGGAGCTCATCCACCGCTGCCCGGCTATGGCACCTCACAGGCCTCCGGCTTAGGCCTGCCACGCAGGGCTTCTCAGCATGCAGGAAGCACGTCTGCTTCTCTCTGCTGTTTGGTGCCAAAAACTCCTCAGGCTTGGCGCGCTGGCCTCTTATCTCCAGGAACTCCTTCCTGGAAGTCACCTGACCGGGTCCAGCATCTAAATCTGCTCTCTCTTCAACTTCTCTTGTATATCTTGGTTCCGCTTGACTGTGTCTGGACAGCAGATGGCAGTCTCTCTCCATCTTTGAAGCATCATGTAAGAGTTCTCTTAAAGGCTCTCTTGCCTCTACTACACAGAGTCGTTTTCTTCAGAGGAGTGCACTCATGTAACATTACAAGGAGAAGAAATCAATTGGAAAGACCCAGCAATGTGGCCAGATGTCATCATGGACAAGGAAAGGGAGAAGATTGTATTTTCAGGGCTTTCTAATAACGAAGTATTGAAGCAGATAGTACAATCTCTGCCTAAGGATGTTGATGACCGTTCTTTTAGTGACTTTCTCCTATATGCCAAGTCATCTAATGGGCGTGAACATTTTTTCTTGGATTGGCTAACATGGAGCCCAAGTAAGAAAGCAATGTATTGTGTAGCGTGCATGGCATTTTCTGTTGATCAGAGAATCAAGACTGGGAGCAGACTTTATCGGAAAGAAGGTTTTAATCCTTTGGTTTTCAAATGGCATCGCCTGTACCTCAAGTTACCAGAGCATGAACATATTGCACAGAACAGGAAGCACTACTGGAGTTGGAGAACACTCCAAAATGCCCTAGATGGCCATGCTGTTGACTTTGAGATGCAATGAAGTTTAGCGAAGGAAGCGGAGAAGCTCGTGACTCTTCTAGAAAGACTTTTGGATGCGACACTGCAATTAGGTTAATGCAACATGGCTTTCAGGGGAATATTGCAGAGAATTTGAGATCTACATAACGGCAATTTTCTTGGAACTTTGGAAATCCTGGACAATGCAAAATAAATTTATAAATATTTATAGAAAACATGTCCTGGATGCCATATTTTCAGATAGGAAAGAAGCTATTTATTTTTATTTGTGATGCTACTTCAGACGTCTCACGCACTGAACAGAACGTTGTACTTTTGAGGTATGTCTCCAGAGAGACATACATTTTTTTCTCAGAAGACACGAGAAGAAATTGAGGACATGGTTATATCAAGACTGAATGAGCATGCCATTGACCTAAAAACTGCAGAGGCCAGGTATATGATAAAGGAGCAAACATGTCTGGTAGGATTAAAGGTGTAAGGGCCAAAATTCTAGTGATATTTCCAAGGGTTCTCTTTAGTCTTTGTACTGCCCATTCTATAAACTTTGTGGGTGTTCATGCTGTTGCAAGCTGTCCTGAAATGAAGACTTTTTTGGAAGCCTAAACCGGCTATACATTCTGTTTAGCAACGGTCTTCCAACTTGATGCAGTTGGAAGGCCTTTACATGGTCTAAGTGACACCCGGTGGAGCTCAAGAATAGAGGCTGCCAAGCATTTTGAAGTTTCTTGATGAAGTTCTTTCTTACGGAAAACTTACAAATGATGCACATTCAGAAGCTGAAGATGTCTAAGACTATTTTTTGTCTTTCAGGGCAGTGATTTTAGCAACATTTTGGGTAAAAGTTCTTACAACTTTTGAGGAGAGAAAAAAAATACTACAATCTAGATCTGTCTCTTTTGGAAGTTGGAGCTGCCAACATTAAACCTCTCTCTGAAGAAACGATATTACTCAGGGAAAAGTGTCCCACTCTGCTTTCTGAAGCTGGTTTGGTAGCAGATTCCAGATTGCAAAGGACCTATTGAATGCTCAACAATAGTGCCAAAGAAAGTCAAAGCATCATGAAGCTGCAAATCCTGAAGAGCACTTCAAAGCTAATAGCCTTCTTGTGGCAATGGACACTATAATTTCTCATTTTCACCAGCGCCTCAGATCAATGGAATATGTCTG
The DNA here is from genome assembly GCF_046119375.1 of Phyllobates terribilis. NCBI lineage: Eukaryota > Metazoa > Chordata > Amphibia > Anura > Dendrobatidae > Phyllobates > Phyllobates terribilis. The sequence continues at coordinate 367,616 of NW_027363327.1, forward strand.
CAAGTTGTTTGCTCCAGTTCTTAAGGTGAGGACAATTAGTGAAAAACAATCTGGTGGCATCCACTGAAGAATTGATCTCTGCATACTCTAAGGATCTAAACATCATCGTTACTTTCTGAGCTGCAACATCTTCGGACAGTTTATGAAGGTACATTTACAGAAAATATGGGTCCACTGGATTTACTAAACGCCATCTACAAATTCGAGCTTCAAGGAATATATGGAGAGGTGTGTATTGCACTCAGAATTTTTAGCATCCTACCACTTTCAGTAGCAGAAGTACAGATAGCATTTAGCAATCTCTCATTGGTAAAGAACTATCTGCGTCCTACAATGACAGAATAACGGTTAAACAGCCGAGCCCTTCTGTCAATTGAGCATGAGCTCTCCAGACGCCTGAATATTAAAGACCTGATTAAGGATTTTGCTAACCAGAAGGTAAGACGACTGCCTGTTCCATACATGTAAATTTGCATCTTCACATCTTCTACATTGCAGCCAGTTTTACATTAGTGTGTTATTGCCATGTATGTTCCCCTGTATTATGGATGAGTGTCCTAGCCTGACTGCGGGATTACTGACCCAAAGTCCTAGCATTAGACAGATGTAACAGATCAGTTAGTAATGTTTCAGTTGTGGGACCTGCACCTGACTGACCCTGCGATGCACTATCCGTACCCCAGATGGGAATACCCATTTAATATTAGGGCTCAGTTTTTAGGATAGAGCGCACTATTGTCTGTTGTTCTTAGATTTATGGAAATACGTCTTTATTATTATGGTTCAGTTCCTTAGATCGTGTGCAATACTGTTTGTTGTTTTTATATTGCATTTTCCTGACCTCACAAAATGACCTTATTTTCATTGTATTAATTGGTTATACATGTTGTCATTGTTTTGTTTTCTGTTTGTTTTGTTACTGACACTATAATTTGCACTTTACATAATTGACCAAAGGATTTAACTAAATGACTCTCATGAAAAAGAGCGAAATGTTTAGTGGGAATGTGTTCCGAAGCTTTTATGTTAAGGGCATTGACCACTCTCTGGTTATTGTTAACCAATGTGTTTGTAAGAGGAATAAAAGGCACTTAGTGACAAAATTCAATATAGACTATATTTCTATTTCCCATATCTCATATTTAGTGCCAAAATTCAAGAAAGGCCATATTAGTAAGTGCCTTATCATCCTCTCAAACACATTGGTCAACAATAACCAGAAAATGGCCAATCCTTTTAATCATAGCTTAAAGTTTTGGAAGAATTTACTTTAAAGTTTGTCACCCCTTATATCACAAAATAATAAATATTCAGAAACTGCTTTTCTAATAGACTGACACATCCAGAAGAGATCCCTTTTCATCAGTCACCTCATTATTATAACAAGCAGGATTACAATGAGAGATAACAGAATCCACCATTCACATTAGGTCGTGTCACAGCTCACCTCTTCCCCTTTCCTGCACAATGACATCTTCATGTCCCTAATATAAGAACATGGAAGGAAAACTGTCCCAAGGAAATACATAGAGTCCCCTATAATGTCTAATGTCCATATCTCCAAATAGGCAAGAGAGCAGCTTCCATAAATGTACAGAAAACAGAATACAATAATCTGCAATCAGAAATACAGATTATAAAAAATTATCACAATCTGATTTCAATTAGTTTAAAAATGTATGTGACACATTCCCTTAAAGAAAAATAAAGAAAAATATCACTAAACAGAGTATTGGATATTTTAAGAAATGTTTAATAGGTTAGAGTAGAGTAGGGCCCTGCCAAAGGAGTCTACCTTGTCGTGGTGGCAGGCTTAAAAAATCTTTTGGCCAAAACAAAAGCTGCTGGCTATGTATGTGATATAGTGTTTGATGGGAACTGTTAATGTGTGATTGGTAAGGACGTGGTGCAGAAGTGGAGTTTTTCCAAGATTGGGTGGTGGGAGTGTGGAAGATTCAAGAGATGGAGGCGAAGCTGGGGTGGAGTTTCAAGGGGGCTCGAAAATATTGCCAGAATGGGGTGCTGAAATTCCTGATGACAGCCCTGCTTCTTTATATATCAAAAATCACAGTCTCCTACTCTCCATAGGCTGGTGTTCAAACGAGTACTGTCATGACAAGCACTGGCGTGTTCAGCAGACCCAAGGCTGTCATGGCAACCCTACGTGTAATCTATTTTGGGAAGAAGAGGTTAAATATAGGGGGAGAATCTCCCCTATTTGTATCTCAATCCGCCTGTTGGTAGACCCAAAATGACATAAAAGGGATTTTGTATCATAAAATATAAATTTTATTAAATGATATTTAAAGTTATACAAAGACAATAAATAAGGAAAGGAGGGGAGGGGTTGGGGATAGGAGAGGACAGCTATAGAGGCAGGATGAGATGGTAAAGATCCTGCAAGGAGACTAACATCCCTAAACCAGCATAGATTGTATCACAAATGTGAGTGTAAGCTGCCGGCCAGGTAATATAATGGTAAAAAACCAAGCATAGATCGTATCAAAAGGTACCTTCACATAAGGAGCATTGATAGCAAAGGTAGGTATAACATGTGGCTTTCAAGGTAATAACCTTATAAGGTAAGTCAGTGACAATAGTAGGTATAACATGTAACAAGAAAAGGTAATAATAGACAATAGATTCAGAGGTTACATTATAAAAGATATCGTCATTGTCAAAGATTTCCATTACCTTGTGCCATAAAGATAAGATCTAAGGCAGCGTGCACTAAGATGCTGGGGGGTGTAGCAGCCGCAGGTGGAGCTTCCCTCCATTCACTACTGTTAGAAGCAGATGATAGCTGAATAACACAGCCGTCATCTGCCAGCTCAGTTCCCAAGTCCACATCAAAGAACAGGGATGTATGTTATTTTTTTTTATAAACATTTTATTTTATTGTTTTACTTTTTTTATTTTAGTCCCTATACAGAACGTGAATCTGGTTGCTTCATTGCGCGATGCTGCGAGGCATGATTTAACATTGCAGCTGTGGGGGCCATTGTGTAGGTTTATTGACTAAGAAAGCCCCCTAACTTTATTTAACAACCTAGATGCCACTGATACTATAGGTTGCGGCATCAAAGAGGTAAATTAAAGATAACAGCTAGGATCAAAGACATTGACTGCTCAGTTCCTGCAGGAGCCCCTCAGTGATCCAGCTGGAATGGTGCCAGCACCGGAGGTGAGTATAGCTCCTATTATTTTACTTTGTGGAAACATAGTGATTGAGAAGGGTTGGTCCTAGTAGTGGACAACCCTTATATAGACTAAGGGCTTGATTCATTAAGGGGTTTATGTTGGAATTGTGTAAAACTCCTTAACAGTGATGAGCGAGCGTGCTCACCACTGCTCGGTACTCGCCTGAGCATCACCCTGCTCGACATGCTCGGCGAGTATTTTCGGGGTTGCTCGGGCGGGAGCTCTGTTCCCCGCCCTGCATGTTTGGCTCTCTTTAGAGAGCCAATGACCATGCAGGGATTGTTTGCCACACACTGTAATGTCATAGCCATGTTGGTTGTGGCATTACAGTGATTGGCTGGCCGAATAGCGTCATCGAGTCTATATAAGACCGGGCGCCGCTATGCTCATCAAAGTCTATCCCGGAAACAGGCAGAGTACGGAGAGGTCCTGCTGTGTGAGGGAGAGAATTGGCGGTGTAATAGTTACATATAGGTAGTGGTACTTCAGGAGTATGTATATATATATATCCATCTGAACTAACAGTCCTTCTGAGGACTAATCCAGCTGCATATATTAATCCTGATAGCACGAGTTAGGTGTAATTACCGGTGGTCCGAGAGAGATCCAGTGAGTCACAAACTGAGACAGAGACAGAAATAAACAACACTTTCTTTACTAAAACAGGGATTAGACTAAAATTCTGTATTGGATGAATCAGTCTCAGGTTCTGCCTGGGACACTACCTCTACTAGATACACACAATCAGCAAGAGCTGAAATCAATGTGCCAATCTCAAGGTTTCCAGCTCATGTAAATTATTCTAAAGATCTGGAACAATTTTACCTAAACACAGTGTCAGACTAGTGAGGGCGGTATATGGGGACCCCCTGAGATGGCACACTGCATACAATCCTACCACTATAAACAATAGTAATGCAAGAAACTATATCAATTGCTCTTATTATTAGGATATCCGGATATCTTAAAGTTATGGTACCGTTAACCTCGGATGCAGTCTATCACAGGCCTGTGAATCGCGGTGGCTGCAGCTAGTCCCGGAAAACTTTGGCGCCAAAACAAAAACAGAGTTCACAAAACAGCAAAAATTCCTTGTCTTGTCGGCCGATGCCGAGCCCACACGCCGGGGACTTTAGTCCTGTAGCCTCAGATTAAGGTCTGGGAAGATCTCTTCACAAAGTCTTGTCAATATCCTCTCAGTGGAAATAGCACCAGAAATCGTCTTTCCTCCCGAAGTCTCTCACTGTTATCCAGTACACCATACACGTGTTCAGTCACAGAGATGGATTGCTCAGCCTCTTCATCACCCGACAGTGACTCCCCAAGCACAAAGTCTATAATCCACTCAGCATGGACTTTCACAAAACTCCACAGAGCCACACAGCTTCCCCAGCTCAGCACTTGTTCTTAAACAGAGGAAGGGGTAAACAAACTCCACACAGAAGAGAGCAAAGACAGCATCTTCTTGCAGCTCCTTCTCACAGACTTCCTGTCTAGACTCACACATCAGACGCTCTCAAAATACACACAGTTTCTAGCCCTGCCCCTCCTCTGAGCCCAGCCATGCAAAAGTCACAGGGTCCTAGAGCTCTCCAGCTGTTATCACATTTCACACTCTCACATCAGGCAGGCAGGCAGGGTTTGTGGCAGTGTACACAGCACAAGAGGGTCCACTGCACGTTCTGTCTGCTCCTGCTGTTACAGATATCCATAGACATAGCCCCAGATATCAGGGGCCAGAGCTATTTTTTTTATGTTAATCCTGATCATTTGCTTAAAAAAGCAATCCAGAGTACACCACTTTACTTCTCCATTTGCTTGTTAGCACTGCAGAATACAGCCAGATCTTTTCCATCATCAGACGTGATCCCATTTACAGCGATAAAAATTCAGAAATGTGTAGTGAACGTGGAAAATATTATCCTTCATTTACAGTTTGTAGCAGTGTGTCAGTGAAGCTATTCACACGTGGTCGCTGTGAATAATAGGAAACTACAAGCCCGCTATTTAAAACAGTAGGCGTCCATCAGACATATCACATATAACTGCGGTACAAATCCAGCCATTTGTAGCAAGCGTGTAAAATATTGTCTTCCATTTGCAGTTTGTAGCAGTGTGTCAGTGAAGCTATTCACAAGGGCGCATTGAGGAGCATTTTTGTTTTTGGTTATTTATTTTGCCTTATATACAAGTCATTACCTTGGAAAGGATGTTCCTTGACATTTTTCCCACGAAAATCTATTTTGGTTTAGTTTTTGCATGTTTCATTGTGAATCCGTAAAAGTGGGGTAATACTCTGACAACATTGTTCACAGCAGTGACCTGGGAGTCAGAGATGCTTCCAGGGGTCTTCCCCATGCTGTTCCCATGCCATTTGAGCACTGTTCTTATTGATTTGGACAGTTTTTGGCCCCCTGCAGACCTCCGGGGTGGGGGGGTGCCACCGAAAAAATGCTCGAGTTTACCATAGACTTAAATTGGGCTCGTTGCTGGGGTCGAGCACTCGAGCATTCCAATTTGCTCGATTCGAGCAACTAGTACCCGAGCATTTTAGTGCTCGCTCATCACTACTCCTTAATAAGTTGCAATGTTTAGCATAAACGCCAGCTCCACTATTATGAGATAGAATGTGCAGGATATAGACGGGGCGCGGCTACTCCAATCATGATACATTATGCCACTCTAGTGGTGTAACTTACTCCAGAAGTGTACTCCAGTCACTAATTGGAGGACACGTTTGGCTACAGCGCATGCTGGTTATCAGATACACCTAGTCCATTAAGAGTCATACTCTACTTAATGAATAAGGCACATTGTACTCCAGCAAGCCCCTTCATTAAAACTTATGTGCGTAACGCCAGTCTAAATGAATGTGCTTCTAAATGTACACAGAGAAACCTCAACTGAATAAAACTTAAGCCACCAACAAAAAAGTATAAGCAAATTTTAGTTTACAAGCAACTTATTACTTATATACACTATTAAAGGGAATCTGACTGCAGGTTTTTGCTATGTAATCTGAAAGCAGCATAATATAGGGCAAGAAAGCCTGATTCAAGCAATGTATCACTTACTGGACAGCTTGGTACAGTTTTGATATAATCCATGCTTTATCTGCTGTTGATATAGCAGCGCTATAAATGCTGAGCTCGATGTAACCCCTCCCCCACCGCTGATTGGCAGCTTCCTATGTACATTGTACAGTTTCAGAAAACTGCCAATCAGTGGTAGGGGCGGGGTTACACAGATTAACCTGACTGGCCTGCACATGAGACCTAGTCAGGCTGTGATAATCTCCTGCTGATGAATTAATAAAATTCAGTGAAACACATGTGGTGTCAACATGTGCACTATACCTCTAAATTCATTGAAAGGTACAGGTTTTTTTTAAATGTGGTCACTTTGGGGGTTTCTGCTTTTCTGGTACATCAGGCGTTCTGCTGATGTGATATGGCACCCCAAACCATTCTGGCCACATACTGGAGATTTGTATTTTCAGGAGAAAATTGTATTATGATTTATAGGGTCCAATTTTTCTTGTTATCCTTTCAAAACGTTGGGGCTAAACCAACATTTTGGTTGAAAAAATGCCATCCTTCAATTTCACCTCCAAGTGTTTAGTGACTTGTCACCCGGTTTAAGATGCTCACTACGCCCAGAAATGAATTCCTTGAGGGATACAGTTTCCAAAATGGGTTAAATTATGGGAGTTTTTGTGGGTTTCTCACCTTATGGGCTCTTGAAATGTGACATGTCATCTGCAATCTATTCCAGGTAAAATTGTGAGCCAAAAGTTTTATAGCGCTTCTTCCCTTCTGAGCCCAAAGAGTAGTCTCCGACCACATATGGAGTATTGATGTACTCAACGTTACCCTTGTAAAAATGAAAATTTGTGGCTTCTTCAACATCTTAGTGGAAAAAAACTTTTTTTTTCTTTTTCACGGCCTAGTGTTATAAAAGTCTCTGAAATGCCTGTGGGTTCAAGATGCTCACCCCACCCCTAAATGAATTCATAGTGGGTGTAGTTTTTATAATTTGGGTAATTGTGGGAGGTTTTGGATTTTAGCACTTCAGGAGCTCCGCAAATGTAACATGATGTTTATAGCCTATCTCTTCCAAAATAGCTTAACAAAGGCCAAATAGCGCTCCTTTCCTTCTGAACCCAGCTATGGGCCCCAAAAATAGGTTTCAGCCTCTTATGGGATTTCAGTGTACTGAGACATTTGGGGCTAAAGTAACATTTTCAGAGAAAACATTTTTCTTGTTCCAATGTTATAAACTTTTGTGAAGCATCTTTGGATCTAAAATGGCCAGCATACCCTTAGTTGAATTCCTTGAGGAATGCAGTAACTAACATGGGGCCTTTTATAGAGGCTTTCCGTTCTTTGGGCACCTCAGGAGCTCTGCAAATGTGACATGGCATATGGAATCTATTCCAGCCAAAATTGTGCTCCAATGTAAAATTTTGCTCCTTGCCTTTCAAGCCCTGCCGTTTGTCCAAAAAGTATCTTCCAGCCACATGTGGGGTGTTGGCCCAAAATTAATTGTCTATTTTCTTCTGCTCCGTTACTGAAATGACAAAATTGGGAGCTAAAGTAACATTTTTGTGCATGAAAAGTAATTTTTCATTTAACAGCATGAAGCCCTGTGGGGTATACAAAATTTCTCAATACAGTTTTGAATATCTTGAGGGGTACACGTGACATAGGCCCCTCAAAATCACGTCAAATGTGTAAAGGGCCCCTAAAAAAAGAAGAGTTTGGAAATCTCATTGAGAAAAAGAAAAATTACTGCTAAACTTTTAACCCTAACAAAAAAATATCAATTAAAAATAGAGCTTATTTAAAGTAGACATATGGTAAATGTTATTTATTTAAAAAAATTCTGCAGTATGGCACAAAAATAAAGTTTTTAGGGACATAAAAATTTCAAAGTTCAAAAATGGAGATTTTTTCAAACTATATGCATCAAATTTCTATTTCTTTAATATAAATGCCAATCATATTAACCTAAATCTACCACTAACATAAAATACAACGTGTCAAGAAAAAAATTATTACCACATAAAATAGCACATTGGTTTAAAAAATTTGGCCTGGTCAGGAAGGTGAAAACTACCTTAGACGGGAAAGGGTTATTCCCAATATATGTGATAACTCTGAAGTGGAGCAGACTCCACAATACAAGCTGTTCACATCTAATATATATAATTGTCTTATCCCGTCTGTCTGTCTGTCTGTCCAGGAAATCCCACGTCGCTGATTGGTCAGGCCACGGCCAATCAGCGACGCGGGATTTCAGAACAAGATGGCGGCCGTTAGCGGCTCACCCTCGGACGCTCACCCTCGGACGCTCACGCTCATACGCTCACGCTCATACGCTCACACGCTCGCGCTCATGCTCATACGCTCACGCTCTGATGCTCACGCTCTGATGCTCACCCTCACACGCTCACCTTCTCACGCTCACATTCTCACGCTCCCACACTCAACCTCACACGCTCCCACGCTCACCCTCACACGCTCCCACGCTCACCCTCACCCGTTCACCCTCACATTCTCACCCTCCCACGCTCACCCGCTCACCCTCACACGCTCCCACGCTCACCCTCACATGCTCACCCTCACACGCTCACCCTGTGCTAGCCGGTCATCTCCCGGCTGCTTGCAGCAGAAGTACCCCCACCGGCGGCCTCGCTCCCCGGTCCTCCAAAATTCATTAGAGGCCCCGGGGGGATACATTTGGCAGTTAATTTAAAGTAGTGCACAACCCATTTAAACACTGCTTCGCTGATTAGTCGCGCCCGGTCGGACGCATACATATTCTAGAATACCCGATGCGTTAGAATCGGGCCACCATCTAGTTATTAAATAGATTTCTTAGACCCGATGAGGCTTGTTTAGTTACGTTGAAAATCCACTTGCTTTTGAGCTGACGCATTTCCACCTGTTCACACGGGCCAATAAATACACCATTTTTGATGTAATTTTCTATAAAGTGCTGCCCTCTTTTTCGCTTACTTATGTGCCATAGCTTGGTGGTTTGCAGTCTGTGTGCTGGAGCCTTTATTTAGGCTTTTCCAGCTCCTTTTTTTGTTAATCTATCTATCATCTACATTCTGTATTAGTAACCATCCTCCAAATCCCCTTGTCCGGCCACTTTCTGAATAGTTTGGATATTCTATTTGGACACATCACGGCTCATGGAAGAAATAAATCACACAATGACAGCACATCCATATAAAAAACATTCTGTTTCATTATGAAGCTTACAACAGAGTGGCAAGTGACAAGACATAAATACCAGAGATATTATAAAAATCCAAGTTAAAAACAACATCACTAAATATGCAGGGAATCTATTGTACGCGCCAAGAGACGGTATTTTTATTTGCTCAAAATAGGAGAAGGGGAGCAAAAAATGTAAAACATAATTCACACTTAGTTTTGGGTGATGAGTATAAATTCCAGTGAAGTGGTAACTTATAATAAGGAACATACACTGGTAACACAATGACGTTCCTGTAAGTATAACATGTTGTAATGATGGGACATTCATTCCATGCTATGAGAAACTAGCGTAACTCTCTCAGCAGTAATGTCATCTTCCACCTCTTCACATCGTCTGCACTGACTTGTGGTATTTGCCAATTACGGAAACAGCGAGTGACGGCAAAAACCAGTGCGTCGTTTTACCGTGATATACAAAATGGGTTACATCTATATAAATGTCACCAATTCCTTATAACCCCATGCACTGCTCTCATTGAGATCACTTGGTTGCACATTAACTTTACATACAAATTATTAAATATATACATACAGCAAAATCCCTTTAATCGGGCATCCGATAGTCCAGAAGTTCTGATTATCTGGCATCTGACCTGTACATTGGACTTTCTTCCTAGAGATTCTCTAGGTAGAGTTCATCCACAACATATACATGACAGTCCAATAATCCAGTGTATTAGTTCATCTGTCACCTCTCAGGTCCCATCAAAGCTGAATTAAAGACATTTTATTGTATATATACATACAACACTCAAGCACCCAGATTTCTAGGTGTTTGTCCTGGTTCTTAGACCCCATGTGGGGAGCAGCTTGAGAAAGGGCAACGTCACATATAAATATGGGAGAGACATGTCACATTACATTTATCTTCTATACTTTCCCATTTGCGTTCACTCGAGGATGACAGAAAATGAGACATATTCAGCATCTTCTTCATTCTTGCAACCTAAAGAGGCAAGTCTAATAATACAAGTGCAGCCACCGACCTCATGGCAACACCGATAATCCACACAATTGTCGCCTCCAACACAAGAAGCTATTTTGAGTAGAATCTTAACCAGTTTGTCTATAAATATGATTATTAATGCTTATTTTTGGGTTTTGTTATACATTTTTTCTATAACATGTTGGACATCAATACAGTATATACTTATATTGCGGTTTTTGATTTAAACATTTGCGCACCATGCAATTAAAAATATAGTCATTCGTATAACGTGTCTTTTACAATTTATACCACTAGAGGTCTCTGTTGTAATCTATCCAGTGGCTTCAAATACGCTGCACGCAGTACCAAACGTCACCACTAGAGTGAAATTCAGAAATCTCAGCTGCTTGTAAACAAGGGACGCCTTGGCTTTCACAATCATTGTCTTTCTTCATTGCTTCTTATTATTTCATTACTTGGAAAGATAATGTAAACTAATCCAAAGCCCTATCCTAAAATACATTTACGATCCCTTGTAATGCATACTTAACTATTGTAAAGAATTGTCCAATTAGAATTCCATTACTACTGAATCTAAAGAAATATTCAATGTGGTCACTTATTTCTCACCAACCATTTGCATCTTTATTTTACTTTTAGCATAAATCTATAATTCTTCCTCCATTACTAGAATGATAATCGTTTTTTTTTTATTTTTAATTTGCATCCTGTCTCTTTAAAATAAATGTAACCGTACTTCCTAAATGATAAAGTTTATTTTTAAGTTATTTTATTGCATTTTCTATTATTATAATAGTCCTATTAACCTCCTGTCTCAGGTGACGTCCGGAGAAGGGCGTTCTTACCCTACAAGCTTCGTCTGGCCGGTCCGATCACCAATGTAGTTAGGGCCAACTTGTAACTACTATGTTTCTGCAGGAATCAAAAATTAAAAAAAGGCACAAATTATCGTTAAACGCCATACTTTTCTCTCTCAGGGAACACATTCGTAAAGTACAGTGAAAAGCAAAGCGTTTCATCACATTGTATGAACAGTACTTTGCACATGAACGTTTCCAGTCACAGTCAGAGATCCAAACCCATATAGTATGTCTCAGAAGGTAACAGAAAGGACAAGAAAGGGTTACTCAGCTGCACGGAGATTTCAGAAAATCCGAGATAAAAGACGTAATAAAAAAGGAAAGAAAAACAACCATAAAATTATAAAGCTTGTAAACAGACAATTGGAAATACTCTTTATTCATGGAAAAATATCATAAAAAAGTGCCACTCTGAAGTAAAACTGCCAGAGTTTCCTTCATGCGCAGTTTCGAGGAGGAACACTTGAGCACAACGTGGAGTCCACCGATATTCACGTGGGTGAGAGCTAGAAAAGTCACCAGGGCGTCCTTGGTAGGTGAACGGCTGTTGTGCTTGTCGCGTTTGAGGCAAATTTTAGATCATTTGGCACCAAAAGTATTTTGGCCTTGGAGGGAAGAAAAGTCCATGATTGTAGGACTTCTGATGTGGGCTGTGACACATCCATTGTTCTCATTTGGATTGTAGAGATTTCTTAATTTCATTGACATCCATCTGGAATAAAAATGGATAGAGAATGTTTAGAGCAACAACTGTTTCTTGTACAAAGAAAAGAAGAACCCCCTGGACCTTCAAGATACTCCTGGACCCACCTCTGAGGCCCACAATCAAGATCCAATGGGACCACTACCTCCACCTGAGGTAAAAAGAAAGGAACTCACCGTGGGAAGCAAAAGCCCAGCGCTGACAGGAATCACTGAAGAGCAGCAGAGAGTAAACTCCCTCTACCCCGGAGCAGCACCGCACGCCTCACTAATGACACGGAGCGCCGTGCCAGCAATAGAGCGGGCAGCGCCAATGTCATTCAGAAGCCGGGCTACTTACCAGCTCAGGAGAAGTCCCTGCACTTGGGGAATCCCTCTTGACAGACACTAGCAACGGCCGCAATCACGCTGTTTAATAGCAGAGTTTCTGGATACTGAGCATACAGCGCAGCTCCAAGATAAATGATGACAGGCAAAGATGAGGAACTGTCTGATAATATTATTACATATACTTCCAGTACTGCCCCTATTAATATGGACACATCGTTCACATTAGGTGGATCTCATACAAGGAATAAAAGAAAGAAGCAGGCAAGTGGCATAAAGGGTAACAATGATAATAAAAAGGACTTACACTCATCTGAAACAGATGATGGTTCAGAGGACATATCTCCCAATTTGACCCCCTCTAAACATAGACCTAAAAGGGACCATACAACTTCTCCTGATATGTCTCCTATTCTGATACCCATTAATAGATATAGTGACAACGCAAACACAATTTTAATAAAAGAGAAACCTGTTAATCTTTCTCCATCAGAAAAATACTTGCTAGACCTCCATTCATCTTTCATTCAACAACTGAACATAATTATGGTCAATGGATTCCAAAGCCTAAATACAATACTGAAAAGATATTAATCAGAAAATCAATGACACAAATAAAAAAGTAAAATCCCCATATCTGGCAGACAATACGCTTTGGAAAAGGATCATTGTTTACTTAAAAGCGAAGTTAAAACACTAAAATTAAAACTTACAGATTTAGAGGACCGCAACAGGCGGAACAATCTAAAATTTAGGGGAATACTTGAGAATGTTTCCCCGTCAGAAATGGCTCCATATATTAAAGACTTAATATATAAAACACTACCATCAGTTCCTAATGCAGAACTGACAACAGACAGAGCCCATAGGCTACCAAAACCTCGTTTTCTGTCAGGAGACACTTCAAGAGAAGCGATTGCGAGAATACATTTCTTCCAGACTAAGGACCGGTCGCCTTCTGGACTATCTAAAGAAAAATTAATATCTACCTCCTCCTTACCAGTCAATAAAAATATTTCTGGACTTCTCAAAAGAGATATGCTAGGAAAATCCTTTGCTGGCATAACTAGCATCTTAAGAGCGAATAACATTTCGTATAGTGGTGTTTTTCTGCTTGACTCATAGTCTTCTTCAATGGAAAAGCCAACCTTATTCAAGACCCAAAGGATGGACGGAATATGTCCGAGAATGGTCATAATCCAGAACAAGGAAGAAAAGTAGACCCCTCAGAGTAAATTCATTTTAAAGGTCTAGCCATAAGTGGTTACATAATTATTTTATTCCGCAAATACTAGTATTTGAGATGTCCATCAGGCAGTACTTAGAGGGATCCTTATCCAACTCAATGCACAACACAAAAGGAAAACAAAAGAAAATATATTAAAAAAATCACCCAAAAGATTAGCAAGGCAGTGGCAAAACAACAACAAAATCCGACGGAAAAAAACTCACTTAGCCATAATAAGTCTTAGAGCTGAACTTAAATCCAAGATGGAATCAACTACATACACCCGCAAGCTATAGTGGAACAATTTGCTACATTTTATTCTTCCCTATACAATCTGAAAGACGATAAAGAAACTACCCAATTAAATATTAAATGAATAAATAATTTCCTTTCAGAAGAACTCCCGCAATTAAACTCAGAGCAAATTAAATTATTAAACTCCCCTTTCTCTACTAACAAAACTGTTATTTCCATCAAGAAATTGCAGGAAAATAAATCCCCCGGACTTGATGAATACCCACCGAATATTATAAATTATTTAGACATCATCTCTCTAACCCCCTAACTTCTGTTATATCAAGCGACCAACAATGGCCTATTCTCAAATGAATCCCTAATAGCCACCATTGTTGTTATACCTAAACAAAATAGTAATTCTGAGGAGATGTCGAACCAAAGGCCGATATCTCTTCTAAATACAGACATTGAAAATATACGCTAAGCTAATATCTGAAAGATTAATTAAAATTATGCCTATACTAATTCATTCTGATAAAGTAGGGTTTTATTAAGGGAAGACAAGCCTCAGATGACACAAGAAGACTTTTAAATTTACTTATATATGTGGAAAAACAAAAATTGTCTTCCATACTACTATCTTTAGAAGCCGAAAAGGCATTTGTTCGCATCAACTGGGATTTCATGGTCGCCACTTTAAACGAATTTGGATTTCAAGAACAAATTCTTAAAACTATTACTGCTCTTTATTCATGCCCTTCAGTAAAGATCCAAATAAACAATTTACTCTCTAAAACCTTTACTATTACTAATGGTAAACGTCAGGGAAGTCCATTATCTCCACCCTTATTTGATCTCATAGTGGAACCCTTTGCTGAAATTACCAGAACCAACAACCTCATAAAAGGAATCCCACTTAATTTTAGACAACATAAAATTTGTTTATTTGCGGTTGACACGTTCATTTCCATTACTGACCCTATCAACTCACTAAGAGTTATTACCCAAAATATCAAAGAAATTTCAGCGGTTTCCAATTATAAAATAAATGGCAAAAAAATCAAAAATGTAAATTTTTTTCTTAGATTATCAATTTACAAAATTAATGGAAAAATCCCATAATCGCTATTTTGGAATCAAATTCGCTAACCTTTTACATAAAATCCTAGATGAGAACTTAAACATATTGCAAAAGCAAATCCAAATAAGCATTGGTAACTTTGATAAATCTAACACTTCGTGGATGAGTAGGATTACTATCTACAAAATTGTTATACTACCTAAATTACAGTATATTTTCAGAACAATTCCTATCCTAGTCCCAGAAATATGGATTAAATCTCTTCATAAACAACTGTCAAATTATAGATGGCAAAAAAAGTTTCAGAGAATTGCAAAAATGTTACTATTCAAAAATAAAAGGGGGAATTGCCCTACCAAATATCCAGGCTTCTTCTGAAGCTAATATTATTATTCAAAGCAGAAAATAGCAGAAAACGAATCAATTATAAACTTCCTCTCCCTAAAAACTTTTCATAATCTTCCAGAAGAGGAATTGTACAGCCAGACTAAAGAAAGCTTTGGTGGACTACTCTGATTCATGTTGGAGATACTGTGGACAAAAAGCCAACTTACCGTATTTTTCGGACTATAAGAAGCCCTTTTTTCCTCCAAAATTTTGGAGGAAAATGGGGGGTGCGTCTTATAGTCCGAATGTTGGAGGGGGGGGGTGTATATATATGTGGGGTGTGGGGGGAGCAGTAGCAGTGGAGGAGCGGGGAACAGGAGGCAGCAGCCGCCCGCTGCAGCCTACATTGTCCCCGCTGCTAAAGAAAATGAATATTCAGTGCTCCCCACGCTCCTTAATAGCAGCACACAGTGTAGCCACAGCGCGGCTCCTGCTGTTGCCGGAATCGCCTGTGCCCGCTGTTAAAGGGCATGAATATTCAACCTCTCTCCACGCCCATGGGCATGGAGAGAGGGTGAATATTCATGTCCTTTAATAAGCGGGCACACGCGGTAGCCCGGCAGCAGCAGGAGCCGCAGCGCGGCTACGCTGTGTGTCGGCTATGAAGTAGCATGAAGTCACTGCTCCCCGTGCACACAGTACCGGCGTGGGGAGCAGTGACTTCCGGCAGCTGATCTCTCCTTGCGCATGGTAGTGACGCCATGCGCGGCTCACATGGAGAGATCAGTTTGGGCAGGCAGGACGAAGCGCTGGAGGAGAGAAGAAAGGTAAGTAGGAGTGTTTTTCTTTTAATGTGCAGCATGATAGGGATTAGGGGGACCATGCATACTAGGATAAGGATGAGGGGGCCATACATACCAGGGTAAGGATGAGGGGGCCATACATACCAGGGTAAGGATGAGGGGGCCATACATACCAAGGTAATGCTGAGGGGGGCATACATAACAGGATAAAGATGAGGGGGCCATACATAACAAGATAAAGATGAGGGGGCCATACATACCAGGATAACGCTGAGGGCGGCATACATAACAGGATAAAGATGAGGGGGCAATACATACCAGGATTAGAATGAGGGGCCATACATACCACGATAAGGATGAGGGGTGCCATGCATAACAGGATAGGGATTAGGGGTGCCATGCATACCAGGATGGGGATTGCTGTGCCATTCATACCAGGATAGGGATTAGGGGTGCCATGCATACAAGGATAGGGATGAGGGGTGCCATGCATACAAGGATAGGGATGAGGGGTGCCATGCATACCAGGATAGGGATTAGGGGTGCCATGCATACCAGGACAGGGATGAGGGGTGCCATGCATACCAGGACAGGGATGAGGGGTGCCATGCATACCAGGATAGGGATGAGGGGTGCCATGCATACCAGGATGGAGGGATGCCAGGCATACCAGGATGGGGATGGGGACCACGTATAAAAGGAAGGGGAGAGACATATATACCAGGATGGGGGATATTGTCAGAATTGGGGAACATTACCCCTATACCAGTGTCAGCAGAAGACCCCCTCCCCCTTAAAAGTGCATCATGAACACATTTTTTGCTTAAGTTTTTTTTTTTTTTTTCCTCCTCTAAAACCTAGGTGCGTCTTATTGTCCGGTGCGTCTTATAGTCCGAAAAATATGGTATTTCATATCTTTTGGACATGTTCTAAAGCTGCATTAATATGGAAAGAGATCTTTAAATTGTTGAATAAAATCAACAACTCTACAGTTAAAATTTCACCACAACTAGCCCTTCTATCTCTTGACTCAAATTTACTCCCACAGAAGATAAAATATATTTCCATTCATATATTGGCTATAACAAAGCTACTTATTGAATCTAAATGGAAGTCAGTTAATGTTCCTACTATCTCAGAAATTATAGATAAAATGTTAGTTCACAATTCTTTAGAACATTCCTATGCGTTAAGAAACAGCTCTCTTAAGAAATACTATTCTATATGGTCTTTCTGGATCTGGATACTGGATACTTTTCCCTGAATAAGAATACCTCTCCAAACAAATAACATCTTTTAGCCAGAAAGTATACAAATCATTTATTATTTTAACATAATTAAACTGAAATCCTGTGATGCCATAACAAGGATTTATACTATAGATAAGGGGTCTCAAACACGCGGCCCGCGGGCCGCATGCGGCCCCTGAGGCTGCTTTATGCGGCCCGCAGGCACAGACCCCTTGATGATCCCGACCTGGTCCAGGAGGAGCCGCCGACAGCAGCGCTGCATTGCCACACAGAGACTGTTTCCCAGCACTGCATTTCCAATGCCAGCCGCTGGCCAATCAGAGGCCAGCAGCTGATATCTGCGTGTCGGCGCAGCGAGTATGACGTCATTGCCATATGCAGATGTCAGCTGCTGGCCTCTGATTGGCCGGCGGCTGACATTGAAAATGCTGTGCTGGGAGACAGTCTCTGTGCGGCAATGCAGCGCTGCTGTCGGCGGCTCCTCCTGGACCAGGTCGGGATCGTCAAGGGGTCGGACTCTGTGGTGCCTGCGGGCCACATCTGCAGGAAGGCCGCCGAGGGAACGGAGGACAGGTGAGAATCATCTTTTTTTTTTTTCTATTTTATGTGTGTGAAGAACAGCACAGGGGGCACATAGCCACAACATGGGGACCGGGATGGGGCACAGAGCCACAAGAGGGGACCTGGATGGGGCACATAGCCACAACATGGGGACCGGGATGGGGCACAGAGCCACAAGAGGGGACCTGGATGGGGCACATAGCCACAGGATGGGGACCTGGATGGGGCACATAGCCACAGGATGGGGACCTGGATGGGGCACATAGCCACAAGATGGGGACCTGGATGGGGCACATAGCCACAGGATGGGGACCTGGATGGGGCACATAGCCACAAGATGGGGACCTGGATGGGGCACAGAGCCACAAGATGGGGACCAGAGCCACAACATGGGGACCTGGATGGGGCACATAGCCACAAGATGGGGACCTGGATGGGGCACATAACCACAAGATGGGGACCTGGATGGGGAACATTGCCACAGGATGGGGACCTGGATGAGGCACATTAGTACAAGATGGGCGCCAGGATGGGGAACGTTGCCACAGGATGGGGACCTGGATGGGGCACATAGCCACAAGATGGGGACCTGGATGGGGCACAGAGCCACAAGATGGGGACCTGGATGGGGCACAGAGCCACAGGATGGGGACCTGGATGGGGCACATAGCCACAGGACGGGGACCTGGATGGGGCACATAGCCACAGGATGGGGACCTGGATGGGGCACATAGCCACAGGATGGGGACCTGGATGGGGCACATAGCCATAGGATGGGGACCTGGATGGGGCACATAGCCACAAGATGGGGACCTGGATGGGGCACATAGCCACAGGATGGGGACCTGGATGGGGCACATAGCCACAGGATGGGGACCTGGATGGGGCACAGAGCCACAAGATGGGGACCAGAGCCACAACATGGGGACCTGGATGGGGCACATAGCCACAAGATGGGGACCTGGATGGGGCACATAGCCACAAGATGGGGACCTGGATGGGGAACATTGCCACAGGATGGGGACCTGGATGAGGCACATTAGTACAAGATGGGCGCCAGGATGGGGAACATTGCCACAGGATGGGGACCTGGATGGGGCACATAGCCACAAGATGGGGACCTGGATGGGGCACAGAGCCACAAGATGGGGACCTGGATGGGGCACAGAGCCACAAGATGGGGACCAGAGCCACAAGATGGGGACCTGGATGGGGAACATTGCCACAGGATGGGGACCTGGATGGGGCACATAGCCCCAAGATGGGGACCTGGATGAGGCACATTAGTACAAGATGGGCGCCAGGATGGGGAACGTTGCCACAGGATGGGGACCTGGATGGGGCACATAGCCACAAGATGGGGACCTGGATGAGGCACATTAGTACAAGATGGGCGCCAGGATGGGGAATGTTGCCACAGGATGGGGACCTGGATGGGGCACATTAGTACAAGATGGGGACTTGGATGGGGAACATTACTACAAGATGTTTTCCATTATTACTATATGATGCTAATTGTAAGACAATATTACTGTATGTGGCCAATTGGGGGAAATAAAATTGTAAAAAAAATAAAAAATAAAATAAAGCATGAAAAAATATTGGGCACTAAAAATGCTGTTTTATATGTAAACTAAAGTAAACACAAAAAAGTGCACGTTTATTATCGCCACATCCATAACGACCCAAGCCATAAAAAAATAAACACGGCAAAAATGTTCAAAAGGTGTATACAAAAAAAAATGGTATCACTAAAAATGTCACATTGAACAAAGAATGCGGCCCCCCAAATTCAAATTTTTTCCATGTGCGGCCCATATACCCAGCCGAGTTTGAGACCCCTGCTATAGATGATCTATTTTGTTTTCACCTCCCTTTCCCCTGTTTTCCTCATTCATCCTTCCCTTTTTTCCCCATCCCATTCCTCTCTCCCTTTCCTTCCTTTCTTTCCTTTCTTCCTTTCTTTCCTTTCTTCCTCTCCGGCTATCCTTTTCCAGATTTTTCCTCCAAGTTAAAAATTTTGTTAGGATGATGTAACTGTTGTAATACTACTATACTGTCTTTATCATATTTTATTTTCCCTTTCCCTTCTTTTGTAAAACATCCCTTAATAAAAAGTATATTATTGAAAAAAGACAACTGGATTTTCTTTACACCGTTTTAATGAGTAAGCCTATGATTGATGATGTACTAACAGGACTCTGAGAATTTCAGACTTTTATCACTGGAACCTGTTGTCAGAGCACAACTACAGCATACATTTCCAAACTACTATTTCGGAAGGGCTTCAAGTCAAATATTGTGTACCTGTAATCGAAGACGAATCTTCTTTTCTTCATCCAGCTCGGACAGTAATTGTTTTATTTCTTTTCTAAAATAAAAATACAAGAACGATGGAACTAATTTTCTGGGGTAACCTCGAGTATACTAAACTATACTTTAAAAGGCGGCAAAGGGAAGAACAAGGACAATGAAACATGTGGAGAATCCGAATAAACAAATAGTTTGAGTAGGAATCTGACTCCTGAAATACTGCTTGGGGTAAGCTGTGCTGAGATCTGAGATGATATGTGCTCCACAGATTATCTATTTCACAGTCTTCTTTGCATATACTGAATATGACATAGGGAGAAGTATCTTATTTTCAGATAATTATCATCTAATATATCACCCTGTGCTTATATTGGACACAGACAAATGTTCACCAGAAAAGCAACAAATGTTCAGATGACAAATGCTCATTTGCAAAAAAAACAAATATATATATAAAAAAAACAGTCAGCTGATGTGGACACATCATCCAGGGTTCCACATCGAGCCTCTTAATAATCCTAGGCCTACATATGTTTAAGCATAGAGCCCATGAATTTACTGCTTACGCATGGACCAATGTTTCAAGCCTAGTCTGGACAGGATCTGAATAATTCTGATGCTGAAGCCTCAAATTCATAGTTGAGCTCTCACCCCATTGCAAGATACCAGTGGTACAACCTATACCTACCACCTAAAAAACCCTTCATCTTTGGGTTGGAGTTTGGTTTGTTTGGCTTGCGAGACCTCTGAGGCTGGAAATACCCAAGGGGGCAGGTTCTGAGGAGACATGGCAGTGACAGTCCACAAAAGGATTACCCACTATGGTGATTGTACTGGATCCCTAGGAGGAGATGCGACACAGTATTCATCTCCAGGAGAGACTCAGGCAACCAAGTGAGAATCAACTGAACCAATCAGTTATGTATTTATGTGCGTCCACTATAATCACACCTAGGTCAATCCCTGCTGTGCCATAGTTACATGTGCTAACCTATCATCTCCTCTACTCTGCCAGATACACCAGGCTCCTTATTGCTGGTCTGGTGATATGCTCAGTGACTATACGACCTGCTTCAGACACTACATCACATTAGCCAAGAGACTCCACTGTCTTATATTTCAATTCACTCCATCCTTCTCGCATTTTTAATATGGCACTAAATATAAAGACGTTTTTGTTCCACTGACCATCCATTTAAATTATTGAAATTAATTACTTTGGTGCTACCTATCGTTGGCAAATAGAACTCACAGATTGTATAGATTATAATATATCATGCATCCCAGAATTTCACTACCAAGAAAGAACTAGTCTGTCCAAAATGCTCCACCATAGTGACGTCTACAGTCACTACCATCAAGAAATCTACCCCCCTTTGCACTCAGGCCTGAGTTATTCTAGATCAGTGATCCCCAACATTTCTTACCTTGGGAATCGCATTCAGCTCTGAGAGAGGGTCATGAGCAACATCCAGAGCCCCCCGACTAGTGACATCCAGATCCCGCTCCCTATCCCACAGTAGTTACACCCAGAGCCCCATTACTGGTATAATAACAGCCAGAACTTCCCCATAGAAATAAAACCAAGGCAGTGTGCTTACATACAGGGGTTCTCACCGCACTCATATTCGGTATTCTCGCAGCAGGCACTCCCACCATATTATTGCATCCAACTTCAAGCAACACTTTAACTAGCAGTACCATCTTATCTCCAGTCTCATCTCCAGACTTAATTTATCTCTCCAACTCTTAAAGGGGTTGTCCAGTACTAGGACTAGGACACCAGTATTGATATGGTGCAGGGCTCACGTGACATAACCGCACGAGAGCCCCAGAACGTGAGTGCCGACACCACTGGAACTGCGCCAGCACGGGAGGTGAGGACAGGTGTTGTTATTTTAACGAGGGCAAACATTCAGAGTGATAAAGGGTTGTCCTAGTAGTGGACAACCTCTTATATATGTGCATCTAGATCTACTCTTCTGTATGGGGTTATTCACAAACATCAGGAACTAGAGACCTGCTCTTCATATCTGTTGTTAGACATGGTGCTAAGGCAACAAGCTGACACACAGCCACGAGCCACACATTATAGGTCTGCGAGCCACAGGTTGGAGAGCCCTTTTCTAGACCTTGTACTGTACAAGATCTAATTTTTTCTTTTTCTCCTCTTAGAGCACTGTCCCAATGTTTTAGATTCCCAGTGGATCTCACTATATACAAGCAGAAGAAAGATAGGTACATTCACGGAACTTGCAAACTGTGATGTACTAAATGTAAAAAAGTATGAAAAACTATAGCAAAAATATAGTCATACAGTCTGAGGTTTTATTCCGCCCTGTCAAAAACAGCATCCCAACTAATTTCTTTTAATGCGGGAAGCTAATAGTAAATGGACCTAAGTATATGGCTGTACATTTGCTCACTGCACCTTTAGATCCATCTAGAGAAAAGGTCCATTTTCTGAACGTATAGCAAAATTGTCTGCTTCCAATGTGCTGAATGAAGTCTTATAACATCCATTACAGGCTGTTATTAGATGAGTGTGAATAGTTTTTGTTAATTACTTCCTATTCTTTGCTAAATTGATATTTTGGAACATAATTGCAGATTTGTTTTTGGTCTTTTGCACATTCTTCTTTTAGCCAGATGGAAATCACTGACTGTGACAATTATAGTGTCTCTTAGCACCGATCTGATGAAAATAAGCTCCGACTGAATTCACGGTCAGAGAAAAAATGGTATGGATTAATTATTAAGGCGATGAAATAAACAAATACTCCATAAATAATACAATGTATCATGACATTTTAAGAGTTTCTTTCATCAGGAAAAACTGTTAGAGAGGACCACCTCCAGGGAACCTCTTTTTTGAGCCCCGACAAGCAGTGGCTCTCCATCTTGTGGACTCGGGCTATCTATGTATGACATGATAGCCATTCATTTGGTTTGCACAT
Source organism: Phyllobates terribilis (assembly GCF_046119375.1). NCBI lineage: Eukaryota > Metazoa > Chordata > Amphibia > Anura > Dendrobatidae > Phyllobates > Phyllobates terribilis. Next base: position 390,702 of record NW_027363327.1, read on the forward strand.
TATAAAAAAGTCATCCATGACATTTTTGAAACTTTACACAAAAATATTAAATCAGAACAAGTCCTTTAATTCCCGGCTGCCGGCATCTGGTATAATAAAGCTTACTTTTGCTGGTCCTTCATTGTCTCAATGATGCTTCGAAGCTCCTTGACTTGTGCCTGCAGCTCTTCTAGTGATGACTGGCCATGCTCAACTTTGTGTCTTGCATCGGAGCTACCAAAGGACGGAGAGTTTGACCTGTGACTACTTGAGGTGACAATGTGAAATGCTGATGGGGCTCCAGGAGCGCCGTGTGAGAAACGAACACTTGAAATCAAGCCTCCTGGTTTGGGGGGCAATGCAGCTCTGTTCTCTGGTACCTACAAGACAGGAATAAACTGAATATGTACAGAAAACTATTATTATTAAAAGGACACATGTAGTAATCATAAATGAATATTTCCCATATGCTGGTAAATCATTGCCTAAATACAGCGGTATTATATGTGCTATTAGGTGGTCTTCATTATTGAAAGATATTAAGAAAATGCAGGCACAACTACAGCCACAATTACAGCTCAGTCATAGGCAATGCTCTGATTAAAGAGAAAAAAACACAAAAAACACTTTCATTTAATATTCTAATGTATACAGTGACCCCCATAGATGGTACAGAGCTGACTTGGCTAATGCAGCATAAGCTATCTATTAGATAGGGGATAAATGTAAGATTACTGGGGGTCTGTTCGCTGGGACCTCCACCAGTCATGAGAACAGGGGTCTTATTTCTGCAATATGGAGCAGCAGTGCACCACAGTGTGTGACCACAGCTCCATTCACTTCTATGGTTTTGTGGAACAGCAGTATGTGTGACCACCTGTGCCATAGGCAGTCAACAGAGCGGCGGTCATGCATATGCCCTAATGCTCCATTCACATGTGAAATACAGTCCTCAGGATTGGTGGGACTCCCAGCAGTTGGACCCTGCATCATCATATAATCAATCACCTGTTTGTAGCACTGGTGTATACAGACAGAAAAGGGCCCGGGTACAAGAACAACATATGGGCCCTTTGCAGTCCAAGAGCTCATAAGAATGCAAAATTGCACCTGCTTTGGAGGTAGAAATGGGCCCCCTTATCTCTTGGGCCCCTGTGCGGCCCCATAGGTTGCACCAATGATATGTCCGCACCTCGTTTGTAGGATAATTCCTTTGAAGGCGTTGTCCCAAGTAGCAAGTTACCACCTATGTACAGGATTTGAGTGATGGCTGTGCATGTGCACTGCTGCTCCATTCAATTTCTATGGTCTGCCAGAGTTCCATAGACAATGGAGTGGTGCTGTGCTTATATTTTGAGACAGTGGTAATCACAGCAGTGGGACCTCAAGCAATCTGCAATAGAGATGATCAAAAAGATTTGCGGGATCCTTGTTCAACGACTACTTCAGTAGTCAATGGCTGCCGGAGCAGAGCTCTGTGAACCTCCTTTTAACTGCCAGGATCCCTGGTGCTTGTTCTGATCGGCAGGCCTGGCTAAGCGTCATGTGTGCGTTGTACCAGAACAATGACAGTGAGCCAGGCCTACGGATCAGAAGAGACACTGGGAACACCAGCAGGTAGGAGGAGGTTCACAGGGCTTTGCTCTGGCAGCCATGGACTACCAATATGGCAGCTGGACTAGGGTCCTACAAATCTTTTTGATAATTTCTAATCAACAAATTATCACCATTCTATGTATGGGTAATAACTTAGTCAAGTTGGACAATACCTTAAAGGATGCAATCTATGATAAACTGGTAAAAATCTACTTCTAGAAAAAGGTTTTCCCACAATTACTTATTTAGCTTCTATAAGGGAAGAGAGTACACCCGTGACATTAGGGACCATCAGCGCAACAGGAAATAGAGCAGCTACAGTAGGCAGCTATATTGCTATACTCCCCGATAAGCATGGATCATCTACACCTTTCCTCCATGGTAAGATTAGAGATTGACTTTTAACCCTCCCAGTCCTAATTGTATTGATCCACAACAGAGAGCACGCTCCCCTTACTTACCTGTGATGTAAGACTACGTGGGGCTTTCTTGGATGAGTCTATAGGTCTCTGTGACAGGTGATTGATATCATCCTTGTCATCTTCTGGACTTGGAGAGTCAAAGAAATCAGGACTGGAAAGGGAGGACTACAAAAGATCGTAGTGAATAAAAGTCTACTGAATGTAACAATATTTCCTACATGACAAGAAGATGCGTAATAAGCCAGCCATCTCCATTCTTACCAGCACAGCTATAAAGAGACTCTTGACCGTGTACGGCCAACCCGGGTTCCATTGTTCACATTCCCCCTCCCCTTTTCACCCATGCCAAATAAAACACTGCACCTGTAATTTTCTCTTTGGATAAATTTGGCCACAGCGGCCGTTTTATTAACAAACAACAATATTAAACATATAAACATTATAATAACAAGGGTAAGGGTTCTTGGAGTTAAAAAATTGATCTGGCATAAACCAAACAGTACTTGAACCACCATGTTACCCTCAGCCGTACCACACCAGCTCAAGGGCACCAAAAGCTCCCAGGGTAAAACCCCGTCCAGAGCCCCCAAAACCAAAATGCCAGATCACCCCACTTAATCAAGCCAATGCCTGTAACTTGATAACCTCCTTTTTTACCGACACTTCCGTGCCAACTCCAAGAACCCCAACCCCCCCCCCTGCCCCAAACGAACAGCCCTGACCACCTCAGGCTCGTGAGCGCCCCAAACACCGCCAAAGCCCTTTCAATCCCCCCTGTATGGCCACTGCCCATAAATCGATGCCTATATCATTCAAATGCACGCCATCCTTTGCCCAAAATTCTCCAACTCCCGCTTCCAGATCAAGATGCCGTACGCTTACTCCCCCATTGCTGTTAACAAAAGCTGATATGGCTCTGTTCAACTTTATACGTGCCCTATTAATTCCCTTCAATGATCTGGCCTCCCTCCATGTTTTTCTGGGCACCACCTCAGACCAAACAGTCAATACCTCAGGAAACGATGTCCATAGCCTTAAAAGATCAATTTTAATGTCCCTCATCAATTCCCTGACCGGTCGAGCCCCCAAATCATTCCCTCCCATGTGCAGCACTAAAATATCCGGTGCCCGATCCAAACGAGCTGATTTATGGAACTCTGGCAGTACTCTTCTCCACACCATCCCTCGGAAACCCAACCACCGAACCACGGCTTGCTCTCGGTTGAAGCCCAATTGCCTACCGTCGGGCCTCACGTCCGCCCGCAGCGCCCCCCAGTGGACAAAAGAGTGCCCCATAATCCACACTAACAACAGGACTCCACCTGCAACAAGACAACCAAAAATATTTAAATCCAAAAGATAATTACATTAGACCAAATGCCTAATTCCTTACATAAGACAGGTATCGATCGGAACTCCATCTCCCAATGCGTTTTATCACTTCCTTGCCTAACACCAAACCATCTGCTTCCGACGACGCGCCAATTCTGAAGGAATGTGACCCATATACCTCAGGGCTAAGGCCCAACTCAGCAATACCCTTCTTAAACACTGCTATAAACTGGAAATGCGATAAAAATTCCTCCCTGACCAAACCTGCCAGTAAGCCATTAAACATGTCCTAGGACAAACCAAAGATCCCTTAACCTCACCTAAGACCACACGTTTTCCTCTGCCCAATTGATCTGTCTTCCCCCGTCTTATCCAAAATTCAATGCCCCCATCTCGACCGCTCATATCCTCAGCAAACAAACCCCCAACCTTATTCCTGCTTGGTGCCACCAATTCACCTACCCTTAGTGCACCAAAAAATGCCAATGCAAAAGCCAATCTAAACAATGTGGCCTCAAAAAATGAACAACAAATCCTATCCATTACCAAACCCAAACGTTCCAAGATACTAAAGGTTACCGGCCTACGTTTATCCAACACTTTACCTCCTCTCCTAAAGCCCTTCAAAGCTTGTTCACCAAAAAGGCCTTCGTAACATCCTTCGTACCCAGCAATTTAAAACCAAATGCTAATCCTGCCACAAACTTGCCAACTTTTGAAACCGACCATCCGCTCTCCGCCGCCCTTCCCAGCAGAAACAACACAGCCGTCTCTCTATCTACCTCACTCTCCACTCCACCCCACTCCCGAATCCAACTTTGCCATACTCGCCACGATGCCTGGTATGATGCCCAGGTCTGCCTTGTGATAGACTCTTCTATTAACCGTCCCGCTCTTCAATAACCATCTGCCACAACCGCGAAGGGCATTCTTGACCCACGTCCTCTGCCTCTGGTGCTAGTGTCCGAAAACGATCCCACTGAAAATGAGACAAGGCATCTGCTATGGAATTTTTTACACCTGGCACATGGACTGCTGTAATCCAAGCGTTCAACTTAAGACAACAAAGTACAAGTTCCCTCAGCAACCTAATCACAGGCGGCGACAAGGCCGACAAACTGTTGATGACCGATACCACTCCCATGTTATCGCAGTGAAACCAAATTCTCCTGTTGGCAAAACACTCCCCCCAAATATTCACCGCCACAACAATAGGAAACAACTCCAAAAATGCCAAGTTCCTCGTAAGACCCCTCTCTTTCCACATATTCGGCCACTCACCTACACTCCACCGTCCTTTCCAGTATGCCCCATAACCAGCACCTCCTGCAGCATCCGTAAATATCTCACAATCATAACTGTTCAAAAACTCCTCCTGTATTAACGATCTTCCGTTATAATTTTGCAGAAACAACTTCCAAACTTTCAGATCCTCCTTGTGTTCTTTATTTAAGCAAATAAAATGATGCGGAGCCCGCACTCCTTCTGTCGCTCCAGCCAACCTGCGACAAAATATTCTGCCCATTGGCATAATCCTGCCCGCAAAATTCAAACGCCCTAACAGTGACTGTAACTCCTTCAGTGTCACCTTGCGCAATCTCCCGATCCTATCGACCTCCTGTTTAAGCAAAATCAATTTATCATCTGGTAACCGACACTCCATCCTTTCAGTATCAATTACAATGTCCAGGAAACTTAGGGTTGTGCAAGGGCCTTCCGTCTTTTCTACTGCCAAAGGTACGCCAAAATGCTCTGCCACCCACTCCATAGTACCTAACAAATTCCTACACAACAATGATTGCGGGGGACCTATAAACAAGAAGTCGTCCAAATAATGAATGACCGACTTCACAGAAGCCAAGCCCTTCACTACCCATTCCAAAAAACTACTGAAAGTTTCAAAGAACACGAAATTGAACAACCCATTGGCAAACATCTATCAACATAATACTACCCTTCCCAAAAGCATCCCAACAATGGGATGCTATCCAGGTGAACTGGCAACAACCTAAAAGCAGACTCAATATCAGTCTTAGCTAGCAACGAGCCTGGCCCATACCTCCGTACCCATTTTGCCGCCGCATCAAAAGATGTATATTGGACCGAACACAACTCCTGCGCAATGCCATCATTCACTGAAAGCCCTTTAGGGTATGACAAATGCTGAATCAAGCGAAACTTATTCACCTTTTTCTTGGGCACAATTCCTAACGGTGAAATAATCACCTTGTTGCTAGGCAATTCCTGAAACGGTCCCGCAATCCTGCCCAATTCAACCTCTTTAGCTAACTTCGTCTTAACCACCTCTGGATAACGATGAGCCGACATTAAATTTTTAACCGAAAAAGGGACGACATGATCAGGAGCTGGTATTCTAAAACCATCCAAAAACCCATCCTCAATAACTTTAGCCTTCAACTGATCCGGATGCCTATTTAGAAAGGGGGCCATCGCGTGAACCCTCACCAGAGTAACCCCCTTGACCGGTAACCACCGACGGCTTTCCTTTTCCTCTCTTAAAGCATTTTGATGCTCTATGTGAACTTCCATTACAATGGGAGCACACATGCTTGAATTTACAGGAGTTCCCGTACTTGCATTGGCCATCATTAAATTGCCAGCAAGTTCCCGCTTCCTTTTTAATGTTTTGCGCCCCCTGACTACCTCCCCCATGTCCCGCTGATTGATTCCCGCTACTGTTGTTCCCGTGAAAGGACTGCCCATACCTCACTGGAGCCATAACCCTCAACCACAACCCAATGTCTTTCTGATCCCATCTGATCTGCGGTCGGACTGCTTTTCTCTGCCGAAATTGCTCATCATATCTTAACCACGCCTGACCCCCGTAAGTCCCCTGGGCCTCTCCGATAGCATCAAGGTAGCAGAATAAGCCTGAGCAATTATCAGGAGCTTTCTCCCCAATAACACTAGCCAATATTGCGAAAGCCTGTAACCAATTTACAAACGTCTGAGGAATCAACCTCCACCTACGCTTCTCCTCCTCCTCTTTTCTACTCTCATCCCTTTTTCCCTTATCCAGGTTAAACTTTTCCAATGGAAGAAGGGAAAAAATCTCTACGTACTCATCCCGCCAAATTTTTTCCTTTACCTCTTTTTTTAGGTGTGCCCCCAACGGCCCCTCAAAGCACACATAAACTTCCCCTTTTGCCCTATCGTCCAGTCTTACATTATCCGCCTTGTCCTTCTATGTCTGCACACAAACCGATACCCCAGAAGGTACAATGTCTGCACTGACCCCCGACCTGCCCATCTCGCTTCCCACCTGCAAAGACACCGGTTGACTAGGCACCCACATCGCTGTCGCGGGTGCCAATCCACTCTGATTAACTCCCCCCACTATCTATTCTAGCCAAAAATTGCGACATATTAAACAAAATGTCTCTAAGACCCATAGTATCTGACCCGCAACCTCCCCTAATATTTTGCCCGCTGGGCCCCGCCGACTGCCTATCAACTCCCTCATACAGTAATGACCCAGCGGGCGACAAACAAGACATAGAAGCAAACTCACCCAGCTGCGCAGGTGCTGTGTCCCTGCCAGCCGAAATTCCTGTGTCCTGCCGACGCCTGGATTCACCTCCATCCTCCCCACTCTCCGATCCGTCCGACTCCTGCTGCAGCGCAAGGCCCGCGCCCCTGGCCTCCTCGTCACCAGGGGGGACCTGAGCACTCGCCGCCGTCTCCGCTGCTCGTCCTCCGTCAATCCTGGCTCTGGTCCTTCCTGCCGTCTGTGACCTTCCTTGATTTCCAGACCCCGACTCTCGTGTCCGGCCTGTCGTGTTCCAAGTTTGACTGCCAGGCATCCCAGTGCTAATGCCCGCCGCTCCACCGCCTTGAATGTGTTGCATCGAGCCAGGCAGCAGATCTTCAAATTGCCGCTGCCTGCCCGTGAAATTCCGCTGCTGCATCCCTGTCCCCTTGTTTCTAGCAGGCACCCCGACTGGAGCATCGCCAGGTGTACCTGCCGTGCAAATGGTCCTTCTGCTGCTCCCCCCCGCTCCGCGTCCTCTGTGGTCACGGCGCTTTGAATTGACGCCTTTTCTTCAACTGGGGGGCGTGTGCATATCTCCGTCGAAGACTTCCTGAGTAGCCCCGTCACGTGATGCCGGTTCCGGAAGTGACGTTGCTAGCACTTCCGGTGGTGTCCCGCCCACCGGAAGCTGACGTGGCTGTATCGTGGGCATTGCTTCCAGCGCGGCCCAGGCCCTGGTATTGCGGCGTGACACCGGAGCAGGCCGCACCACAGCCGACCGGGTTCTTTCAGTTGAGGACTGCGATACACTGCAGATGGAGCCCGCAGGGCGGCTAGGCGGATTCCTGCCGCGGCGGGCACGCTGACGGGGAGTTCCGACAACACGCTCACCGGACGCAGGGTCCCCTGAGGGGCTCCGCGGCCTGCGCCTGCTGCCCGCATTAACCGTGTCCGGAGAAATCCTAACGGGGGGCCTCGTCCTCCTGCTGGCCCTTCCAGATCTTGATGGAGGTGCTTCTGCCCCATCACTCCCCAGCAATCCAGACAGCTGGGACTCCAGCCACCCTCCACTTCTGGATCTTGCAGCCTCCCTCAGTCTGGCGATCAAGGAATCTACAGTTTCCATATTCTGGGTAAGTGTCTTCACACAAAAGGACTTTCTCCAATGTTCTTGTCTCTGGGACTTTTCCAATGCTTTCTTCTCTGAACTGACCGTTTCTCACCCCACCCTTTCTGCTTTATCTACCCCCCCCTCAAATGCCCGCCCTTCAACCTATATCCAATCCCTATCCTTTTAAGTTCAAATTACACCCTCCTGTCCCCTCCCGGTCATGTGGGGCTTCCATCTAGGTTCCTTGCCTCCAGCCCCCTTCTTTAGTGAAAATGAATTGACTAGAGAACAACACTAATATGGTAGCTAAGTGCTGTGTTGCGCTTTTTATTATAGTCTACCCTTTGGGACCATTTGAGTTTCCTCCATCGCCAGCTTCCTTCTTATTTTCACAGCATTAAAGTGAAGGTGCCGCAGTTGTTGTTTTTTTGTATTCATTTTTTGTTACATCTGGTCTTATCCGTCAGTCACCTCCAGAACTGCACTCACTATTCTGCTGTTACATCTTGTCTTATCCTCCAGAGCTGCGGTCACTATTCTGCTGTTACATCTGGTCTTATCCTTCAGTCACCTCCAGAACTGCACTCACTATTCTGCTGTTACATCTTGTCTTATCCTCCAGAGCTGCGGTCACTATTCTGCTGTTACATCTGGTTTTATCTGCCAGAGCTGCAGTCACTATTCTGCTGTTACATCTGGTTTTATCCTCCAGAGCTGCGGTCACTATTCTGCTGTTACATCTGGTTTTATCCTCCAGAGCTGCACTCCCTTTTCTGCTGTTACATCTGGTCTTATTCTCCAGTCACCTACTGAGCTGCGCTCACTATTCTGTGACACCTCCAGAGCAGCAGTCACTATTCTACTGTTACTTGTCACTGGTACCTAATCCATAACATGAGAGGTCACATGACCGGCGACCCTTTATATTTGCATTAATGAAAACACAAATTACTAAATAAAACTGAAACATTTAAATACATTACATACAAAATAAATAGTAAGAACACAAGGACAATATTCAGTCCAGGCCTGGGCCGCAGAGCTGACGCTCTAATATCAGACCTCAGTGACCGCTCTGTACTATATACTCCTGTATATCCAGGCCTGGGCCGCAGAGCTGACGCTCTAATATCAGACCTCAGTGACCGCTCTGTACTATATACTCCTTTATATCCAGGCTTGGGCCGCAGAGCTGACGCTCTAATATCAGACCTCAGTGACCGCTCTGTACTATATACTCCTGTATATCCAGGCCTGGGCCGCAGAGCTGACGCTCTAATATCAGACCTCAGTGACCGCTCTGTACTATATACTCCTGTATATCCAGGCCTGGGCCGCAGAGCTGACGCTCTAATATCAGACCTCAGTGACCGCTCTGTACTATATACTCCTGTATATCCAGGCCTGGGCCGCAGAGCTGACGCTCTAATATCAGACCTTGCTGCATAAGGATCTGCATGTAGTTGTGTGTTGGTATCACTATGTGTCTACGGCTGTGTGCCCACATAGCGTGTAAGAGTTTTTTCCGCGTAAATTACGCAGTGCAAACACTTGAAAAACGCTAGTATATATGCCCCCCATGGTCCCCTATGTGAGAACGCAAGTCATGAGCACATGCTGCGTATTATCGCTGCGTAAAAACACGTAGCATGCCCATTAATTTTGCGGTTACGCGGCGTAATCGCCGCCTTATGCGTATGTCCATGCCCACCATGTGTATATTGTGCGCTTCAATATGTGTATGGTACCCGGGTCTGGAGGAGGGGAGACTCACCTCCAGGCCCAGGTACCATAAAACCTGTTGTAAAAAAATAATGAAAATAATAAATATCAATATACTTACCCTCTGTCAGCCCACAATCTCCTCACCGCCGCTGCCTCCGAACCCAGAGATGCATTGCGGCAACGGCTTGCGATGACGCTGCGGTCATGTGACCGTGAGGTCCTCACAGGTCCTGCCGCTCTGTATCTATGGGAACAAAGCTACCGGGGAGTAGCGGTGAGGAGACTTATTATTTTTTACATGAATATGCAGCATCAATAGTAAAAAGTTGGTCACACTTGTCAAGCTCTATGCAGTGTGACCAACCTGTCAAGCACTTTTCCAAGTGATGCTAATATCGCTTGGAAAGCTCTTGACAATGTGCATGCTAAAATGCATGCAAAAACGCTTGATTTGCGCTTGTGTTTTGCGGGAAAACGCATGTGAATTAGGCTTGCGCTTTCCCACAGCAGGGGGATGCTGAAATGATGCAGAAATTTCTGCTTAATTGACGCAAAGTGGGCACATAGCCTAATATCAGACCTTGCTGCATAAGGATCTGCATGTAGTTGTGTGTTGGTATCACTTTGTGTCTACAACAAAATGGCTCCTCACTGAGAGAGATCCTAATTCCTAAACTTCATTGTCTCTTATCCATTTGTAAACACCCAGAAAGGGAGGGGGGAGGAGGAGACATCAGACATGGAGCAAATCCAGCCCAGATTTTCAGCAGTCGTAATGCATGCCAGCTCTACACAAGGTTTTCATGCCTAATTTCAGTAGCTGCTCCCCCTAGTGTTTCAAAGTGGAACATGTCAAACTTTTTAAATTATTTTTCATATTTAGCTCCATTAAAAAAATATGATAATATTGGAGAAACGAATCAAAACAATAATACTTTACGTTTTCGCAAATGTTGAAAAAAGTTTTCTTTTGATGGCACCTTCCCTTTAAGGCATCTGTACTCATGAGAAGTCTTTACACTCCTTGAAAATTGCACGTGTCTATACATTTACCAGCTGGGTTCAGGAGAGTGACGACTTATAACCAGGACAAACAGAATAATGAGAAGAATGTATCAGGCTGGGTCTGTCAGTGGTGTAAAGTGATCCCTGCCGCTCAGGTCTCCTATTCTGTAGGACACTTCTGTAGATTGCATTATAGGCCGTCCCTTAGTCATGAGCAGCATTTAGTTGTGTGGAGCATGAACTGCGGCACATACATACGACGTCAGAGACTGGGAAGGTGGACGTCTCCCGCTGGATTAGGCCTTGAAGCAGTAGGATGACTAAGTTTCTCTCCAGTTGACACAAGGGAATCAAAGCCTTCAACATCTAAAAGATAAAATACAGATATGGCAACAAATCTATCAACTAAGTGACATCTCTTTCTCTTCAAGTTGGATACGGTCAAACAGCTTCTCTGTCTTATACACGGGCATTTATTCTTTTCATCAGTATTATAAGTACTCAGTCGACTTCCCCAGAAATATAAAGAACCAGGAGGAACTTCTGTTACATCATGAGATCGGCCTCGTGTTATAGATTTACTCCATTCAGGAGCAGAGGTTTCCCACAACGTAGTGATCTACTGCCATGAAGCTTCTACACTATTCTAATCATTGTATCCTGGGTTTTTATATGTATTGCTTGTATAAATAGGATTTCTAGTTGTAATGATGTACGTTAATCTATAACTGCTGGGCTACCGATGACCAACACAGACTAAAATACATCACATGCCCAAATTTCAACTTATGATCTGTCCCATCTACCCAGTTCTTTGCACAAAAGAACACAGCCAATAAATGGCCAAGGATGGTAAAAAAGGCAGAATTTTACATTTGGCCAACAGTTTCTGATGGCCAATTTCAGTGGGCTAAAAACCACAAAGCACTTTTATAAGACGTGATTTACTGTCATTCATAAGAATTTGCAAATAAAATGGTGAGCAAAAACAGATTGAAACTGAATGAGAGCGGCACTCACCACTAGTACATGAAAGTACAGCACTTTATTGTGGTTGTCACATGAGGAGACATAAAGACATAAATAAGCGACAGCTGTTTCACGTAAACTACGCTTTTTTCGGCTGAGCCTGAAGAAGTGTAGTTTATGCGAAACAGCTGTCACTTACATTCCTCTTTATTCAGGCTCGGACTGGCCCATAGGGCAGCAGGGAAATCCTCTGGTGGGCCCCAACTCCACTATATGGGCAGTACTTGGCATAATTCACTTGGAACAGAAAAAAAGCAGCATACCATCATTCATTCACCAAAATACCCAGTTTATTATTATATAGAGGTATAGGTAAATTTGTGAACAAGGGTAGTGTAATATTTGCATGCAGTTGAAAAGTGGGTCCCCCAAAGTCAATGTTACTGGTGGGCCTTTGGCACCCCAGTCCGACACTGTCTTTATGTCTCCTCATATGACGACCACAATACAGTGCTGTATTTTCACGTATCAATTGTGAGTGCCGCTCTCATTCAGTTTTTCATGCTGTTTTTGCTCATAATTTTGTACTGTTTTATCTCAAGATGAGCACCACTATATCTGGCAATCCGCTAGTTATGCTTGCCCTAATGCATTCCTGGAGGGTGTGTTAGCAGCACCCGAAATTCTGCTAATCTGTTATTTATTGGACAAATAAAATGGTGCACAACATAAATTGAATTAAAGGGCTTGTCCCGTGATTTATTTTCAGGAGCGCACCGCTCTCCAGGCTCACAGCTACCTACTTGCTAAGAAGCAGTGCGCTCCTGCTTGATTGACAGTTCAGGCCAGATGTGAATCTAGCGCTCCCTGATGTTATATGAGGCAGCATTAAAGAAGTGCAGTGGTACTGAAGCTGGCCAGAATCGGAACTAATAGCAAGTTCCAAAGATCCTGTCCAGTTTCAGTGCAGTGTTTGCAAGCTCACTATGTAAGAGCTTGTAAGTGCATCTTTAGCCACTGTTACTGTCTAGGCTATGAACAGTAAACAATAAAAAAAATGCACTTTTAATTATCAGGGGGCAGATATTAAAGGGAATCTGTCAGCCCAATCTGACATTATAAAACAAAACCCTGTAGGGGATATAGTCACTCGAAAAATTACACCTATAGTTCCAAATCCTGCCTCTATTCTGCAGTAATTGAAGTTTAATCAAATAAGCAAATTAAGGAGCTTGATGCATCCTTAGTGTGACCAAGAGGCTCTGCAAACCGATCTCCCACTGATTTTGCACCCTCACTGGTGACTGTCAGCCTGAGCTTTTTCTGCAGACAGTTCTAGCTCCAGGCAAGGCAGCGCTGTCGATCACTAATGAGGGAGGCGGGGCATGCAAAACCAGTGTACGGAACGGTGCACTGAGCCTCTAGACCACTCTAAGGGTGCACAGTGAACTATAATAAGCATATATGATTACAGAGAATCTATCAGCAGGTTTTTGCTATGTAATGTGACAGCCGCATGATGTAGGGACAGAGACCCTGATTCCAGCAATGTATAACTTAGTTACTGGGTCCAGCACTTATGATAGAGTCACAATTTTCTCTGCTGAAGGTCTAGCAGACCTTGAAATGTTGAGCCCTATGTAATCCAGCCCATACCACTGATTGTACACAGAAAGCTGCCAATGTATATTGACAAAAAGCTGCCATTCAATGTTGGGGTGTGTGGATGGCCTAGGAGGCATGCGGGCAGCTTGTCCTATAGTGATAATCTCCTGCTGATAAAACTCTGATTGTACTGAAACAGCAAAACACAGTCCAATAAGTGACACATCGTTGGAATCAGGCTCTCAGCCCCTACAACATACTGCTCTCAAATTACAGAGCAAAAACAGGTGACAGATTCCCTTTAAACTTCAGTTTCTCAAGAAAAGATGCAGTGATTTGTACCACTAAATATATCTACCCGTCTATGTGCTAAGTTTATATTGTCAGTTTGAGCCGCATTAAATAAATAGTAAATTAGAAAGTTGCTTGTTTTTACAAGCGCTTTCCAATTATACCTGACTTTGAAGATGGGAATAACCCTTAAAATAGATAGAAGTTAATACTTGTGGTTGATGCTATATTTTAAAACATTTTTAAAGGGTTCATTATTGCATGAATGTAGGATTTTGTATGTTCTCCCAGTGACGCCTCTTCGCGGAAGCCCTTTTCTTTACCCTGGGAGATGGGGGACTCGGAGTCGGGTCCTAAGATGGAGAGATGGGGTGCAGCCGTGGCCCGGACCCGCTCCGTGCTCAGGGCCGTCACAATTTAAAAGGGATGGTATGGGCTTATCCGGGTTGAGTGGCTGATTACAACTACGCCACCTGTGGCACCTGGTGAAGGCCACCAGCGCTGCCGCAGTCCGCTGAGGCCTGGTGTTAGGGCAGCTGGCGTTGTTACTATTCCCCACAGGCGGAGCAAGGCCTCAGGGCAGAGAGACAGGACGGAGGCGGGGTAGTGGTCTAGAAAGTCTGTGTCGTGCGGTGTAGCGCCGATTAAAGAAAATCCGGAGGCCATAGGGGTGAACTTCCACGGCTTTACTCACATAAAAGAGATGGCAGAAGGAAGGCGACTCCCTGCTCCTCGCGGAGTTCTGCGGCCACCAGGGACGAGGGTCCGACAACCTCCGAGCAAGTCCAGTGTTAAATCAGGATCCTGCACCAGAGTTTTCCTAGACTTCAGACCGGGTCCTTTCCCGTCTGTGTGTGTGTGGATAGGCCGGGTCTCCCTCTGAGCTCCTCTCAGAAAAAGGGTACGGGTGGCAGCTCCGCTCCTTCCGATACCCGGTGGGATCCTCAGGGCCTACCGGACTTACCGACCAAGACGTGGAGTAGCAAGGTCGGGTGTCGGCTGCCGGTACCCCTCTTGCAGCCGGACTCCCTCTGAATATATCAGGTGGGCGAGGACAGGTGGCGTCTATCGCTCCGTGTGCGTCCTCCCTGGGATCCATTTGCTATAGAGCTACACTCTTAAGCTCCGGGCCTTCTTGGTCATGGTCCTTGACCGGGCTGAGACGTTCATCATCTCCAGCCAGCCCCGGGATTGGTCTGGAGGTTTCACCCCCCCCTTTTGAATGAGGCAGCCTTGGGGATTGGATAATGGGAAGTTGGGGGGTGGGTAGTGGGAGAGGCGCATATGTAGGGAAAAGTGTGGGAAAACCGCCATTCCCTGAGGAGCAGCAGAGTGATTTACCCAGAAATGGCATCCGTCGAATCCCTGGTGGGCCAGCTCAGAGACGTCGCCATGACAACAGGGAGGCAAGCATCTGCAGGCAGGCAGCAGTCCAGGGAACCACTGGTGCCTGGCTCACATGGACGACGCGGAAGGGAAGGAGCGGCAGGTAGCGACACCGCGCTGCCTGGCAGCGTCCAGGCCTGTGCGTCTGGGTCTGGTTGCCGGAGGAGCCCAAGGGCTGCATCCAGGAGTGCAAGACGGTCTGGCGGGAGGTGATCGTCGGGGAGAAGCCAGTCTGCAGCATCCGTGACCATTCAGGTACCCCCTGGTGACGCGGAGGCCAGGGGCGCGGGCCTTGAGTGGCGAATGGACACAGAAGGAACCGATTCCAGCAGTGACCGTGACGGAAGAGGTGATCATCAGGACTCAGGAATTCCGGCTGGCGGGGACACAGCACCTGCGCAACTGCGTGAGTATGATTCTATATCTTGTTTGTCGCCCGCAGGGGCTGTTTTGCTAAGGGGAGGTAGTGGTCAGTTTGTAGGGCCAGAGGGGAGGAGTTTAGGTGGTCAAGGGGGTGCAGAGGTATCGGGGATTAGGGATATCTTGCATAGCATGTCACAGATTTTGCTTAGAATGGAGAGCGGTGCAGCGGGTGGGGCAGGGCCATCCCCCATAGGAGCTTGGTTACCAGGCCAGGAGGTGTTGCTGCAACCCAGTTGTGTTAGGGTAGGGTCTGCGGCGGGCACAGAGGCAGCATCTACGGGCGTTTCAGTATCGGTTCAGACGGAAAAGGACAAGGGCGATACGGTGAAGCTGGATGATAGGGCAAAGGGTGAGGTGTATGTGTGCTTCGAGGGGCCACTGGGGGCACATTTAAAAAAAGAGGTGAAGGAGAAAATTTGGGGTGATTAATATGTCAAAATTTTCTCCCTCCTTCCCTTGGAGAAGTTTAATTTAGACAAGGGGAGGAAGGATAATAGCAAAGAGGAGGAGAAGCGCAGGTGGCGCTTGATCCCTCAGACTTTTGCAAATTGGCTTCAAGCATTCGCTATATTGGCCGGTGTCATTGGGGAAAAGTTTCCTGAAAATTGCTCGGGTCTATTCTGTTACTTAGACGCGATTGGGGAAGTGCATCATACTTACGGGGGACAAACATGACTGAGGTACGACGAGCAATTCAGGCAGAGGAAGGCGGTGCGGCCTGAGATTAAGTGGGACCAGAAAGATATTGGCCTTTGGTTAAAAGTGATGGCCCCTGCTAGATACGGGCAGTCCTTTCACCGGAGCAGGGGAAGCGGGAGTCAATCGTCGGGACAGGGGGGAGGTAGTCAGGGAGCACAGGGAGGAAAAGAGAAGTCGGGAAGGTGCTGGCAATTTAATGATGGCCAGTGCAAATAAGGGAACGGCTGTAAGTTCAAGCACGTTTGTTCCCATTGCAACTGGAGCTCCCATGGGGCTGCAAAATGCTTCAAAAAAAGGAAAAGGAAGGATGTCGTGGGTACCGGTGAAGGGGGTGACTCCAGTGAATCTCCTAGGGATGGCCCCCTTTCTCAGTAGATATCCCGATCAATCGAAGGCCAGGATTATTAATGATGGTTTTTTGGAGGGTTTCAGGATCCCGCCTCCTGACCATACGGTTCTGTGACACCCCAGGGGTCTGGTTGCCACAGTAATAGAGATATTATGCCTGAGAGCAAGTGGGAGGTTTCTCTGGTCAGGATCCCTAAGCATGCAACACGGTCCGCCCAGACCTGGGAGGGGAGGAATCTGCCCTTATAAACTGGGTCTGGGGCGGGATTAGAGCAGTCAGAGTCAGAGTGGAGCTGCAGACAGTTCCAGACACAGGGAAAGCAAGAACAGGAGCTCTGTAGGAGCAGTAGCAGAAGTCCAGGGGCTGGAGCTGAGCAGAGTTCGCCCTGGACGAAAATACTAAAGCCGGACACAGGAGTCCGAGGCTGTGGGGACTGATATACACCCAGCAGCAGAAACCAGCCGGCAGGGGATTCCAGGTCCTCTGGCCATAGAAGCCCGGAGGCTCAGTCACAAAGAAGGGACCAGCGCCGCCATCCAGGAGCGGAGGCTAACAGGAGGCCCCAAGTCACCAGCCATACGGGTGAGCACCACACGGTATACTCAGGGACGTGGGCTACTTGTAACCGCTGACAGCAAGGTAGCCAGGAAGAGTGCAGATTAACGGGGAGGCCTACAACTCCACCTGGCCAGGGGAACACCTGCTTGCTCGCAGACTGACCAGGCCCCTTACACTAGCCAGTACTCCCGGGAGGGTCTGCCTTGTACCATCAGTAAAGACCCTGAACCGCACCACACGTCTCTGTGATTCCTTGCCGCACCAGCACCATTAGCACTGGGACCCTCACACCATTACTCCCATCATCTTCCACATTAGCTGCCCTGAGGCAATACTTCTCCCGTGGGGAGTCATCCCATACTCAGCTGCGCAAACAACATCAGCCTCAGCGGTCTGCAGCGCAGCGGCGGTCCCCACTGACCGCAATCCACGGGTGGCGCAGTCGGACACTTATTACAATACAAATAGACTGTCACTGGTTTGACCACCCTGGGCACGGACCGGGTCACCGCCACACGGAGACTACAACCCCCAGCATCTCAGCGATCCGGCTCCGGGTATTCCCCTGCACAGCACAGGCCCAGGGGGCGCGTCAACTTTGGCGTGGTCGGCAGGATTTCGTGCCCGCAACCACCGGGTACTGCGTGCCTGAAAAAGACTTTTTGAACTTACCTGTGGTGAATTTTCCCGCCGTCCGGAGTCGTTTCCCGCCATCCGGAGCTGATTCCCGCCATCAGACGCCATCTTGGACCGTTTCACGCTGTCTTCTGCCTTCTTCCCGCCATCCGCAGCTGCTTCCCGCCTTCGGACGCCATCTTCGGGACGCCGCACGGGAAGAAGAGGGACGTGGACGCCGAAAGCGCGCGAGATCCGAAGCTCCGCCCCACGCTCTGACGCTGCGCAAGGTCCTGGAAGGGAGGAAGAGCGACGCTGACGTCATCGGAGCGCGACGCCAGGTCCTCAACCCCGACGATCGACTGCGGAGCCGCTTCCTATGGAAGAAGAGCATCGCAAGGTAGGCCACGGTCCACTAGGGGAGAGGAGGATGCCGGATACCGAGGGGAGCTCCACTGCCACAGCCACCGCCAGCGCAACCGCTGCAGCAGTCATGCCATTCACCATGCCCTATATCCCGGGGGCAACCTGGCTACCCCAGTACTCAGGGGAGTCACATACTCTAAATGACTTTAGAGAAAGACTGGATAGCCTCTTCCAGGTGTACCCCCTCACAGAAGAGCAAAAAGTGAGCATCCTGGTGGCCCAATTAATCGGGGCAGCCCAAAGGGAGGTAAAGTCCTGGCCACCTGGGAGGAAGAGGACTGTCAGAGACATACTAACCCGGCTGAAAGACACATTTGACACCCGCACCTCAGCCGAAATAAAACTAAGATTTTATGGGTGCAAACAACGGGCACATGAGAGTATAAGAGACTATGCTTTAAACCTACAAGAGGCCCTGAGAGCCATTAAGCAGGCAGACCCTGACAGCGTGGGAAATGAAGATAAGCTGTTGACTGAACAATTTATTGAGGGTCTACTGTGCAATGCCCACTGAACCCAGTTGCGGGCAATGGCCTTACAGGACCCTGACCTGGACTTTGCACAGTTCAAGGACAGAGCCATCCGGGTGCTCCGAGAACCGGCACCAGGTGGCGCTGTGACCCACAGGCGCCCTGCTATCACTTACCACCAGGAGACGGCGCCCTTGTCTGCAGGGCCTGTGGGAGCTGATGCGCAGGCTTTAAACAGTGACCCGGCTACAGACCTGCACCATCAGATCCAAGAGCTGACTAAGAGCGTTGCCGCGCTAACCAGAACTGTGCAGTCTTTACAGGTCTCTTCTCCAGGAAAGATCCAGCTGGCCTCCGGACCGGAGGACGTCCCGTGGCGCCGACTGAGGAGGACCCCACCGGCCAGAGGAAGACCCAGCGACAGATACAACGAGGACGGACGACCCATCTGCCGCTGCTGCAATCAACCCGGACATGTGGCAAGGTACTGTCATTTAAACGGGCACAACCTGGGGTAGAGGGCCAACCCCCAGGCATAAGACCATCAGGCTCATCCAACTGGCGTGATAAATACGTAGGGGGACGTCCAATCTTGCCTGTGGTACTGGATGGCATTCCTATGAGTGCCCTACTAGACACTGGGTCACAGGTGACCACCATCCCGTACGTGCTCTTTAAACAGTACTGGAATGACTCGGACATAACCCGCTACCCAGATGACGACCTGAGTATCATCGCCAGCAATGGTCAGCCCGTGCCGCAGGTGGGATTCAAAGAGGTGACCATTAAGATCGATAAAGTCGAACTGGCGGCACAAGGACTGATTATAGTGGACATAGACCGTCATGAGAGTCACCCTAGAATAACCTTGGGAACTAATGTGATTGAAAATTGTCTTGCAGAGGTGATTCTCATTTTGCAGCAGGTTGCCAAGAACGCCAGTTCCGGCCAGCAGCGTGTGCTCCAAAAAGAGATCCGGGCACTGATGAAGCGGCAACAGGTGGAACTATCTGGTGGTGAGATAGGTAGCGTGAGAATGTGTGACCCGTTCCCTATTGCCATGCCCCCAAAAAGTGAGATGATGATTTGGTGCCGGGCAGCTATTGCTCTAAGAGGTAGAGACTACCAAGCAATGGTAGAACCCGTCTACTCAGACAGTAGGCCCACCATTTTGACAGCACGGGGGGTGGTCGATGTACGCCATGGGAGGGTGCCCGTTCGCATCATAAATATTGGGGAGAGAGAAGTACACCTGCCCCGGTATGCCACGCTAGCCAAATTGTTCACCATCAACCAGAACTCTGTACAGGCCGTGGAACCCTTGCCTCCATCTCAACCAGAGGAAGGTAACGGCTCTAAGAAACCAATGGAGGACTGGTGTCAGCAACTGCATTTGGGTACTGACTCCACTCCCTCACACCAAAAACAGGGAGTCTATCGGGTGGTTCAAGAGTACGAGAGAGTGTTTAGTAAACACCCGCTAGACTTCGGGCGAGTAAAGGGGGTAGAACACCACATCCCCACTGGAGACCATCCTCCCATAAAGGAGAGATACCGACCCGTACCCCCGGCACACTACCAACACGCCAAGGGGATGCTTAGAGACATGAAGGAGGCTGGGGTAATCAGGGACAGCTGTAGCCCCTGGGCAGCTCCACTAGTCTTAGTGAAAAAGAAAGACAACACCATGAGAATGTGTGTAGACTACAGGAAGGTCAACCGTATCACACACAAAGATGCGTACCCGTTACCAAGGATAGAAGAGTCCTTAGCTGCATTAAAATCTGCTAACTTCTTCTCTACTTTGGATCTCACTAGCGGGTACTGGCAGGTTCCTGTAGCAGAGGCGGACCGGGAGAAGACCGCATTCACCACCCCGATGGGTCTCAGCGAATTTAACTGTATGCCGTTCTGGCTCTGCAACGCACCAGGAACCTTCCAATGGTTGATGGAATGCTGTCTGGGACACCGGAACTTCGAGACGGTCCTGTTATACCTGGACGATGTTATCGTCTATTCCAAGACCTACGAGGACCACCTGAAACACCTGGCAGAAGTGTTCGAAGCTCTGGCGAATTACGGCCTAAAGGTGAATCCCTCCAAGTGTCACCTCCTGAAACCAAAGGTGCAATACCTGGAACACGTGGTGAGTGCTGACGGAGTGGCTCCCGACCCTGATAAGATCACTTTGATTAAGGACTGGCCAAGACCCTCCAGCATAAAGGAAGTGCGGCAGTTCCTCGGGTTGGTAGGCTACTACCGAAGATTCATTCCCGGTTTCACCAAAATGGCAGCCCCTATGCAGGACCTCCTGATAGGTCAATCTCGGAAAGCCAAAAACCAGAAGCCGCCCTTCAGGTGGGAAAAGCTGGAAGAGGAGTCCTTTTGCCAGCTGAAGATGGCCCTCACGGGGGATGAAATCCTGGCATATCCAGACTACAGCCAGCCCTTTATCCTCCACACGGACGCAAGCAACATCGGGCTAGGAGCCGTACTGTCCCAGATCCAACAAGGGAAAGAACGGGTAATCGCTTACGCCAGCCGAAAGCTACGGCCCACGGAGAGGAACCCTGAGAATTATAGCTCATTCAAGCTGGAGTTCCTGGCAGTAGTGTGGGCAGTGACCGAACGTTTCAAGCATTACCTTGCCTCCTCCAAATTCACCGTGTACACGGATAACAACCCATTGACACACCTGGACACTGCAAGGCTCGGTGCCCTGGAACAGAGATGGATGGCCCGCCTGTCCAACTTTGAATTCACCATCAAATACCGGGCAGGACGCTCAAATGCCAACGCGGATGCCCTGTCTAGAATGCCGAACTTACCGGACGTAGGGGAAGATCCAGAAGATCTGGAAGAAGTTGAGCTCCCTGCGTTCCACCGTCATGGGATTACCCTGTATTCCCACCGTGTGAAGGACAGGCGCTCCGTGACGTTCAATTCCTTGCCCCACTACAACTGGGCGGAGACGCAAGACAGTGATCCCGCAGTCCATTTGGTGAAGGAAATGCTGACCCAGGCCGATGCCCATCTTGACCCAGATGCTCCGGAGGAGACCAAGCAACTGTGGAAGGAGAAAAGTAAGCTGTTCCTCTACAGGGAGAAGCTGTGCCGGAGAATGGTTAACTCTCGAACGCATGAGTTGACCTGGCAGGTAGTGGTCCCAAGACGAGACGCGGCTATGGTTCTGGAGGCATACCACAACGGAGCAGGGCATTTCGGATGGAAGAAGCTGGAGTTCTTGTTGCGTGAACGGTTCTACTGGGTAGGCATGAGAGGAGCCATCGAGAGGTGGTGCAGAGACTGTGGCCCGTGCCACCTGAGAAGAAAAGACCGAGCCAGCCAGAAGACTCCCCTGCAGCCCATCATCACCAGACAGCCACTGGAACTGGTAGCCCTGGACCATGTGAAACTGGCTCCAAGCAGATCTGGGTATGTCTACGCCCTCACAATCGTAGATCATTACTCCCGGTTCCTGGTGGTGGTCCCGGTCAAGGACTTAACGGCTCAAACAGCAGCTAGAGCCTTCCAGCAGCACTTCTGCCGTCCACACGGGTACCCGGACCAAGTGTTGACAGACCAAGGACCAGCCTTTGAAGCGGAGGTCTTCCAGGAGTTCTGCAACCTGTATGGCTACAAGAAGATAAGAACAACGCCCTATCACCCTCAAACCAATGGACTCTGCGAGAAGATGAACCAGGTGGTGATAGATCTGCTAAAAACACTGCCCCTGGAAGAACGCAGTCTGTGGCCTGAGAAACTGCCCGATCTGGTGGACCTGTATAACCACATCCCTGTAGGTTCCACCAACTGTACCCCGGCTTACCTAATGAGAGCAAGACCTGGTAAGCTGCCTATTGACCTGGATATGGGAGTCCTGACGCCTGAGGACACCTCGCCAGAGGCAGACTGGGATACAGAACGGCAGCAGCAGTATTGGAAAGTACAGGAAAGCGTCGAGCGAAGTCTGTCTCAAGCTAGAGAAAGGCAAGAGAAGGCTTATAATCAGTATGCTCCCGCTGTTCCCCTGGTACCTGGAGAGCAGGTCTTGAAGAGGAAGAGGCGGCTCCACAAGTTGGACGACCAGTGGGAGAAGGACCCGTACACCGTACTGCCATCAAGCCATGAGAACCCAAAAATCTGCGTAATCAGTAAGGATGGAGGAGAAACCACAGCCATTGTCTCCAGAGACCACCTGAAGAAGTGTCCCGAGCAGCTGCAAAGCCCTGAAGAAGATCAAGAAAACCCTCAACCCGCAGAGGAAAGGGAAGAAATGATCAGTACCGTACTCGGAGACTTCCCCCGGTCTTGGACACTAGTAAACGGCGCTGTCGTGGTACCCATCCTCACCTTTCTCCAGCCAGCCCCGCAAGTGCCTACAGAGGAACCGGTAGAGCTGGAAGAGCAGCCGGCCCAAGAGGCAGAAGGGTCCACACCAGCAGTACAGGAGAATCAACCCTCTGCTAGTAGTGAGCCTGCCGTGCCCCTAGTGAGCCAAAGAGTGCGCAGAAAGCTGCCCAGCTTGCCCATAACACCTCCTACACCCTGTAGTGCAGGACCAGTTAGTGAGCTCCGTAGGTCCACTAGAGTCACTAGAGGTCAGATGCCCGCTCGCTGGAGAATCTAAACCAATGCACTGTAAAGTTGACTTTATTGAAAAATGTTTATGGTTTATGTTTGTTGCCTGTTACTAATTATGTTTCTCAGTTACCCTGCAGATTTATTTGGACTAACAGGTTATGGACACTGGATAACCGGAACAGTTTTGTAGATAGTTGCACCTTGGTGCCTCTTGCGAAGACGGCCGCGGAAGAGAAAACCTGTCTGGCGTGGCCTCCTTGCGGCCCAAAGTAGTTAGTCTACCCTTGCAGCCACGCCCAAGGACAACGCAAGGGGTTTGCTTTGGACAGGTCCCCTATTCTGTGCCAAGACTTCGCCTTGTTGGGTGACATGGACACCCCCTTTGTTTCATAAACTTCACCTTTGGTGATATGGACACCCGGTTGCGGACACGCCGTGACCTTTAAAGAACTAAAGCTTCTTGTAAATATGTTATTGTATTATTGTTATACCCTGTATTTATGTTTCTTTAAAAAATGTGTTTAGTCCCGGAGTACTAAAATTTACTAGGGGGGAATGTGACACCCCAGGGGTCTGGTTGCCACAGTAATAGAGATATTATGTCTGAGAGCAAGTGGGAGGTTTCTCTGGTCAGGATCCCTAAGCATGCAACACGGTCCGCCCAGACCTGGGAGGGGAGGAATCTGCCTTTACAAACTGGGTCTGGGGCGAGATTAGAGCAGTCAGAGTCAGAGTGGAGCTGCAGACAGTTCCAGACACAGGGAAAGCAAGAACAGGAGCTCTGTAGGAGCAGTAGCAGAAGTCCAGGGGCTGGAACTGAGCAGAGTTCGCCCTGGACGAAAATACTAAAGCCGGACACAGGAGTCCGAGGCTGTGGGGACTGATATACACCCAGCAGCAGAAACCAGCCGGCAGGGGATTCCAGGTCCTCTGGCCATAGAAGCCCGGAGGCTCAGTCACAAAGAAGGGACCAGCGCCGCCATCCAGGAGCGGAGGCTAACAGGAGGCCCCAAGTCACCAGCCATACGGGTGAGCACCACACGGTATACTCAGGGACGTGGACTACTTGTAACCGATGACAGCAAGGTAGCCAGGAAGAGTGCAGATTAACGGGGAGGCCTACAACTCCACCTGGCCAGGGGAACTCCTGCTTGCTCGCAGACTGACCAGGCCCCTTACACTAGCCAGTACTCCCGGGAGGGTCTGCCTTGTACCATCAGTAAAGACCCTGAACCGCACCACACGTCTCTGTGATTCCTTGCCGCACCAGCACCATTAGCACTGGGACCCTCACACCATCACTCCCATCATCTTCCACATTAGCTGCCCTGAGGCAATACTTCTCCCGTGGGGAGTCATCCCATACTCAGCTGCGCAAACAACATCAGCCTCAGCGGTCTGCAGCGCAGCGGCGGTCCCCACTGACCGCAATCCACGGGTGGCGTAGTCGGACACTTATTACAATACAAATAGACTGCCACTGGTTTGACCACCCTGGGCACGGACTGGGTCACCGCCACATGGAGACTACAACCCCCAGCATCTCAGCGATCCGGCTCCGGGTATTCCCCTGCACAGCACAGGCCCAGGGGGCGCGTCAGTTCCTTTTTCTGTTAAGAATTTGAGGTCTGCTTTGTTGCATCCAGAGGCTGTCGGTGTTAAGTTGGTAAAGGAAGTGGAGTTAGGTCGTATGGCGGGGCCTTTTGATAGTCTACCGGTTGAAGGCGTGATCATTTCTCCTTTGGGGGTAGTGCCTAAGAAGGAGCCAAATAAATTTCGCCTGATTCGGCATTTGTCGTACCCAAAAGGTTGTTCGGTCAATGACGGTATAGCGCCGGAATTATGTTCGGTTGAATACACATCATTTGATGCGGCTGTGTCATGGGTTCGTAGGTACGGGCCTGGGTCACTGTTAGCGAAAACTGACATTGAATCAGCTTTTAGGCTACTTCCGGTTCACCCGGCTAGCATTCCGCTATTGGGTTGTTTTTGGAACAAAGGTTATTACCTAGATAGGTGTTTGCCTATGGGTTGTTCTATTTCATGTTCATTGTTTGAAACTTTCAGTACTTTTCTGGAATGGGTGGTCAGGGATGTTGCAGGTGTGCAGTCCGTTATTCATTACCTGGATGATTTTTTGTTCATAGGTCCCCCAGATTCGTTTGTCTGTGGTAATTTGGGTGTCGCATTGGGGGGCGATAGAGAGTGACGAGGATAGGACGTTGGCAGTCTTGTTTTTGGTTGGTAAGGCTGCGGACTTAGGGTGGTCGGCATCTAGAATTAGTAAATTTGTTGCTGGGCTCGCATTCGGTTTCAAGTTACAGGGTTTGACTAATGTTACTAAATCCTTTTTGGTCAAGCAGGCACTTAGAGGTTTTCGAAAAGGTAGCAAGAGTTTGGATAAGCGTAGGCCAGTCACGTTTAGTATGTTGGAAAGGTTAGGTCTGGTTTTGGAAAGGATTTGTTGTTCTACTTTTGAGGCGGCCCTGTTTACGTTAGCCTTTTCCTTAGCTTCGGGGCGATGAGAGTAGGCGAGTTGGTCGCCCCCAGCAGGAATAGGGCGGGAGGTTTATTAGCCGAAGACACGAGTTGCTGGGCCTGGTGTATCGATTTTTGGATTAGACGCGCAAAAACTGATCAGTTGGGTAGAGGTAAGCGCGTCGTTTGAGGAAGAGTGGACGGGGCTCTGTTGTGTCCAAGAAGGTGCTTGGAGGTTTATTGGCAAGTGTGGTCGTGTAGATCCGGCCTACTGTTACGTCATTGCAACGGGTCATATCTTTCCCGTTTCCAGTTTATAGTGGTCCTAAAAAAGGGGGTGCAGGAGTTGGGCTTAGCCCGGGTGTTTATGGTTCACATTCCTTTAGGATTGGCGCAGAGTATGAGACTTATAGGCGCGGTTTGGGGGCGGAGGTGATAAAGCGGATTGGAAGGTGGAGTTCGGACCGTTATTTGACGTATGTTCGCCGTTAAATAACGCAGGACTTTGTTCATTTGTGAGTTGTTGAATATGCTTGTTTATTATGCTTTTAGGTGGCTTTCCCGTGTTAGCTTGGATTTTCGGACATTCGTACGTGCATTGGGGGGCGCTGCATGCTGACGTAAGGCGTGACTGTAGGCAATTGGGCTTTCTGAAGGTACAAGTGGTTATAAGGTGGCTAGGTTTTAGAGGGATGGTATGGAGCCGGTTTTTGTCGGAGTTTCATAAAGCGGCAAGATTGGACAGAACACCGGATATTCTGGTTGTGCATTTGGGAGGGAACGATTTGGGGGCAAGGCCCGTGAGAGAGTTAATTCGGGATATCCATTTTGATTTTTTGAGATTGTGGACTTCGTTCCCAGGGGTTCTGACGGTTTGGTCAGATATAGAGCCCAGGAAGAAATGACGGGTGGTCAGATCAGAAAAAGGTATAACTAGAGCAAGAGTGAAATTAAATAGGGCCGTGTCTAGCTTTGTGTCAAGGAATGGTGGGATAAGTGTTAGGCACTTTGCGGTGGAATAGGGGGTTGGTAATTTTTGGTTGAAGGACGGTGTTCATCTCAATGATATCGGTATCGATCTTTGGGCCCTTGCAATACAAGAGGGGATTGAAGGGCGTTGGTAGCTTTGGGGCACTCACGAGCCTAAGGTTTCAGGGCTGTTTGTGGTTGGCGGGGGTGGGGTTCTTGGAGTTGGTACCGAATTGTCGGTGGAAAGAATTGGGAAAATTCCAGGTCGTTTAAATTAAGTGGGGGGTGATCTGGCAGTCGGTTCTGGGCTCTGGACGGGGTTTTACCTCGGGAGCATTTAGTTGGTTCGTCTTTCACGGAATGTGGAAGTTTTTGGTGACCTTGAGCTGGTGCTGAACGGCTGAGGGTAACATGGCGGTTGATTTTTTAAGTTAATTTAAAGCCAGATCTATTAGCTCCAAGAACCCTCCCTCCATACATATATATATATATCATTGTTATTTTGTTTGTTATTTGTTGTTTGCTAATAAACAGCCGCTGTGGCCAAATTTATTTAACGAATAACAGGTTGCAGCGTCTTTATTTCAGGGACGGGATCATGGGATCCCTTGGTATGTTGGGAAGAGGGAAGCCATCAAGTAGGAAACCACATTGGCCGTATCAGGTCATGCATAGTTATAGTTGTTCATTAAAGTCAGATGCTTCCTAATGAGTCACGATTAGTGTTGAGCGAGCACTAAAATGCTCGGGTGCTCGAAGCTCGGGCCGAGCTCGCCGTGATACTCGGGTGCTCGACCCGAGCAACGAGCCCAATGTTAGTCTATGGGAGACTCGAGCATTTTTGCGGCGGCTCCCCCGGCAGTCTTTTAAAAGCCTAACAAGTGGCCAAAACGATAGTGACAGTGCTCAAATGACATGGGGACAGCATGGGGATCACCCCAGGAAGCATTTCTGACCCCCAGGTCACTGCTGTCAACAACGTGGTCAGAGGTATTAATACACTTTTACAGGCTCAAAATAAAACGTTCAAAAACGAAAGTGAAAGTGCTTTCCTGTGAAATATGTTAAGGATAGTGTTGAGCGATACCTTCCGATATCAGGAAATATCGTATCGGACTGGATCGGACCGATACCCAAAAAGTATGGGATATCGCCGATTCCGATACAGGAAACCAATGCAAGTCAATGGGACACAAATATCGGAATGAAAATAAACCCTTTCTTTCCTTGTAGGTTAATTCTACATGAAGTAAAACAACTAAGAATAATGTAGAATGTATTACGCGAAAAGCCGGCAATTCATCAGCGCATACACCGGTACCCGACAATTTACAACAGAAAGAATAGAGCTTCACACATAGATTAGATAGATAGAAACATGTCAGTCACATATATATGAAGTACAGTGACAGTGTTGCTACTGTACTTGTCATTTAGTGTAAAGGATTTATTTAAAAAAATAATAGTGTTTTCATGCACCGTCTCTTTAAAAAAGCCGGCTGGCAATTCAGCATCTGTACCCGACAATTTAGAACAGAAAGAATAGAGCATCACACATAGATTAGATAGATAGAAACATGTCGGTCACATATATATGAAGTACAGTGACAGTGTTGATTACTGTACTTGTCATTTAGTGTTAAAATAAAGGATTTATTTAAAAAAAAATTGGCGTGGGGTTCCCCTTAATTTTAGTCTCTAGCGGAGGTTAAGCAGACGGCTGGGGCAGATGTTTGAAGCCTGGGAAGGGGGTAATACCCACGGAGCTTCCCAGGCTACTAATATCAGCCCCCAGCTGAATACCTAGCCTTTACTAGCTATTAAAATGGGGGACCTCCTCAAAAAAATGACGTGGGGTCCCCCCTAATTTAATAGCTAGCAAAGGCTAGGCAGACAGCTGGGGGCTGATATTAATAGCCCAGGAAGGGTGCCATGAATATTGGCCCCCTCCCAGGCTAGAAACACCAGCCGTCAGCCGCCCCAGAAATGGCGCATCCATAGGATGTAAAAGTATCGGAATTAAGTATCGGAATTCCGATACCGCGAATATCGGCCGATACCCGATATTTCAGTATCGGAATGCTCAACACTAATTACAATCAAATCTGAGAAAAAGAGGGGGGGTAACAAATAAGCCGACACTCAGCACATGAAAATATCTCATATAAATGAATACAAAGCGGTGCTTCATTCCAGAGTTAACCACTAAAGGGGAAAAATAAAAAATATACACGATTTAGTTATGGATTGTAACACATATATGCTTCAAGTGTAAAACAGCCTCCTTCAAAAGAGTAAAAAGGGGGAACATACTATGAGGTCAGACGTATCACAGGTATCAAAAGAGCCAAATCGTAATGGCCCAATATACGCCCTACAGTATATGCCCCTCATCCTTCTATATGCCCCATCCTGGTATATGGAATATGGTCCCCATCCTGGGTAGGTGTATATTCCCCTCCATCCATCCTGGGTAGGTGTATATGCCCCTCCAACCATCCATCCATCCTGGGTAGGTGTAGATGCCCCTTCATCCATCCATCCTGGGTAGGTGTATATGCCCCTTCATCCATCCATCCTGGGTAGGTGTATATGCCCCTCCATCCATCCATCCTGGGTAGGTGTATATGCCCCTCCATTCATCCATCCTGGGTAGGTGTATATTCCCCTCCATCCATCCTGGGTAGGTGAATATGCCTCTCCATCCATCCATCCTGGGTAGGTGAATATGCCTCTCCATCCATCCATCCTGGGTAGGTGTATATGCCCCTCCATCCATCCATCCTGGGTAGGTGTATATGCCCCTCCATCCATCCATCCTGGGTAGGTGAATATGCCTCTCCATCCATCAATCCTGGGTAGGTGTATATGCCCCTCCATCCATCCATCCTGGGTAGGTGTATATGCCCCTCCATCCATCCATCCTGGGTAGGTGAATATGCCTCTCCATCCATCAATCCTGGGTAGGTGTATATGCCCCTCCATCCATCCATCCTGGGTAGGTGTATATACCCTTCCATCCTTCCTGAGTAGGTGTATATGCCCCTCCATCCATCCATCCTGTGTAGCAGTATATGTCCCTCCCTCCATCTATCCATTCTGGGTAGGTGTATATGCCCCTCCATCCATCCATCCTGGGTAGGTGTATATGCCTCTCCATCCATCAATCCTGGGTAGGTGTATATGCCTCTCCATCCATCAATTCTGGGTAGTTGTAGATGCCCCTCCATCCATCAATCCATCCTGGGTAGGTGTTTCGGCCCCTCCATCCATCATGGGTAGGTGTATTTGACCGTCCATCCATCCTGGGTAGGTGTATGTACCCCTCCATCCATCCATCCTGGGTAGCAGTATATGTCCCTTCCTCCATCCATCCATCCATCCTGGGTAGGTGTATATGCCCCTCCATCCATCCTGGGTAGGTGTATATGCCTCTCCATCCATCCATCCTGGGTAGGTGTATATGCCTCTCCATCCATCCATCCTGGGTAGGTGTATATGCCTCTCCATCCATCAATTCTGGGTAGGCGTATATGACCCTCCATCCATCCATTCTGGGTAGGCGTAGATGACCCTCCATCCATCCATTCTGGGTAGGCGTAGATGACCCTCCATCCATCCATCCTGGGTAGTCTATTCTAGTATGTGTTTATGCCCCTCCACCCATCCTGGTTAGGTGTAGATGACCCTCCATCCATCCATGCTGGGTAGGAGTATATGCCCCTCCATCCATCCATTCTGGGTAGGCGTAGATGACCCTCCATCCATCCATTCTGGGTAGGCGTAGATGACCCTCCATCCATCCATCCTGGGTAGTCTATTCTAGTATGTGTTTATGCCCCTCCATCCATCCTGGTTAGGTGTAGATGACCCTCCATCCATCCATGCAGGGTAGGAGTATATGCCCCTCCATCCATCCTTGGTAGGAGTATATGCCCCTCCATCCATCCATTCTGGGTAGGAGAATATGCCCCTCCATCCATCCATCCTGGGTAGGTGTATATACCCCTCCATCTATCCACCCTGGGTAGGTGTATATGCCCCTCCATCCATCCATCCTGGGTAGGTGTATATGCGCATCCATCCATCCATCCTGGGTAGGTGTATATGCCCCTCCATCCATCCATCCTGGGTAGGTGTATATGCCCCTCCATCCATCCATTCTGGGTAGGCGTAGATACCCCTCCATTCATCCATTCTGGGTAGGTGTAGATGTCCCTCGATCGATCAATCCATCCTTGGTAGGTGTAGTTGCCCCTCCATCCATCCATGGTGGGTGTGGATACCCCTCCATCCATCCTTCCATCCATTCTGGGTAGGTGTATGTCCCCCTCCATCCATCCTTCCTGGGTAGGAGTATTTGCCCCTCCATCCATCCTGGGCAGGTGTATATGCCCCTCCATCCATCCATCCTGGGTAGGTGTATTTCCCCCTCCATCCATCCATCCATCCAGGGTAGGTGTATATCCCCCTCCATCCATCCATCCTGGGTAGGTGTATATCCCCCTCCATCCATCCATCCTGGGTAGGTGTATATGCCCCTCCATCCATCCTGGGTAGGTGTATATGCCCCTCCATCCATCCATCCTGGGTAGGTGTATATGCCCCTCCATCCATCCATCCTGGGTAGGTGTATATGCCCCTTCATTCATCCATCCTGGGTAGCTGTATATGCCCCTTCATCCATCCATCCTGGGTAGCTGTATATACCCCTCCATCCATCCTGGGTAGGTGTATATGCCCCTTCATCCATCCATCCTGGGTAGTCTATTGTGGTAGCTGTATATGCCCCTCCATCCACCCTGGGTAGGTGTAGATGCCCCTTCATCCATCCATCCTTGGTAGGTGTATATGCCCCTCCATCCATCCATCCTGGGTAGGTGTATATGCATCTCCATCCATCCATCCTGGGTAGGTGTATATGCCCCTCCATCCATCCATCCTGGGTAGGTGTAGATGCCCCTCCATCCATAAATCCATCCTGTTTAGGTGTATCAGCCCCTCCATCTATCCTGGGTAGGTGTATATGCCCCTCCATCCATCCTGGGTAGGTGTATATGCCCCTCCATCCATCCTGGGTAGGTGTATATGCCCCTCCATCCATCCTGAGTAGGTGTATATGCCGCTCCATCCATCCTGGGTAGGTGTATATGCCCCTCCATCCATCCTGAGTAGGTGTATATGCCGCTCCATCCATCCTGGGTAGGTGTATATGTCCCTCCATCCATCCTGGGTAAGTATATATGCTCCATCATCTATCCATCCTGGTTAGGTGTAGATGCCCCTTTATCAATCCATCCATCCTGGGTAGGAGTATATGCCCCTCCTTCCATCCTTGGTAGGAGAATATGCCCCTCCATCCATCCTTGGTAGGAGAATATGCCCCTCCATCCATCCATCCTGGGGAGGTGTATATGCCCCTCCATCCATCCATCCTGGGGAGGTGTATATGCCCCTCCATCCATCCATCCATCGTGGGTAGGTGTATATGCCCCTCCATCCATCCATCCTGGGTAGGTGTATATGCCCCTCCATCCATCCATCTTGGGTAGGTGTATATACCCCTCCATCCATCTATCCTGGGTAGGTGTATATCCCCCTCCATCCATCCTGGGTAGGTGTATATGCCCCCTCCCTCTATTCCGGTGAGTATATGCCACCTCTCCATCCTGGTGGGTATATGCCACCTCTCCATCCTGGTGGGTATATGCCCCCCCTCCATCCTGGTGGGTATATGCCCCCCCTCCATCCATCCTGGTGGGTATATGCCCCCCTCCATCCATCCTGGTGGGTATATGCCCCCCCTCTATCCATCCTGGTGGGTATATGCCCCCCCTCTATCCATCCTGGTGGGTATATGCCCCCCCTCTATCCATCCTGGTGGGTATATGCCCCCCCTCCATCCATCCTGGTGGGTATATGCCCCCCCTCCATCCATCCTGGTGGGTATATGCCCCCCCTCCATCCATCCTGATGGGTATATGCCCCCCTCCATCCATCCTGATGGGTATATGCCCCCTCCATCCATCCTGATGGGTATATGCCCCCTCCATCCTTGTCGGTATATGCCCCACCTTCATCCTTGTGGATATATGCCCCCCCTCCATCCTTGTGGGTGTATGCCCCCCCTCCATTCATCCTGGTGGATATATGCCCCCTTCATCCATCCTGGTGGGTAAATGCCCCCATTCATTGGTGGGTATATGCACACTCCCTACATCCTGGTGGATATATGCCCCTTCCATCCATCCTGGTGGGTATATACCCCCCCCTCCATCCTGGTGGGTATATGCCTCCTCCTCCATCCTGGTGGGTTTATGCCCCCTCCTCCATCCTGGTGGGTTTATGCCCCCATATATTCAATGCAAAGGGAAAAAAACAAACAAAACAAACGCTTCTACTCACCTTCCACGTTCCCATGCAGCGCTGTGTCTGTGTTGCCTGAAGATGTCGGCAGTGATAACAGCAGAGAAGCTGAGATCACCGCACGGCGCCGCCACAGATACTCACTCGGGGCCTCCACTCCCAGGCATTTCCTCCCCGGCAGCTCCTGTCATGGCACGGTCTGACTGAGCAGTGCGTGCGACGACAGTGGGAATGTACAGCTTACACTGCAGGCTCCACAAAGATGGCTGCAATCTCCTCCCACGGCTGCGACCTGAACAGCCAAGGGGGCGTGCCCAGGTCACAGCTAGAGGCAGGAGGAGCGGCCTCTAATGTTAGAGATTGGGTCGGTGACAGACTACTGTCTCTTATGGCCAGGGCTGCCGTAAATGAGGTGTGTAAGAGCGCTTCTTACACCCCCCAAATAAAAATGGCAGCCCCCAGTGGCCAATGTAAAAATAAATAACTAAAAAACTAATAAAGTGGTACATTTAATTTTGTATTAAAAATAATTGATTACATAATTATTAATACAAAACATAAAATCGTGGCCCCTTCCGTGTAAGAATAACACATGGCTCTTTTCACATCTGGTTATTTCTCTAACAGGTAGAATATGCTCCGTTATAGACCGGGGACAGGTTTACAGCTCTATTTTTTGTGGACGATTGATCTGTAAATCAGAACTGAGACCGGTCCGATTTCCATCTGATTTGTAGATAAAGATCATCTATTGAAGTCAATGAGTCTGTCAGAAAAATGGCCAGAACCAACCATGTTGCCTGTACTGCCTGTTCTCCAGTGTCTATAGGCCGGGCAAGCGAGGCTAGGAAACCTTTAGCTTTTTACTTTACATATAAAAAAATATGCCCCACTGAGGAGAAAAACTGACACCCTGACCAAAATCAGATGAAAATTAGAAAAAAAACACTGATTAAAACCTGACATGTGAACGGGGCCTTAGGCCTTAATCAGATGTCAGCAGGGTCGGACTGGGGTGTCTGGGGCCCACAGGGGACAGTGACTCTAGGGGCCACCTACAGCAATATGCAGATCTCTCTTCTCTGCTCTCCCTGTTATAGTGGAGCAGTGACCGGCGGCTCCTCACATCTACTCTGCACAGACTACAACAGGGATGGACAATTTCTGGAGTTTGCATGAAAGGGCTTCTGTGGTTAAAACAAGTGATCACAGATTCATGGGCTACACAGGATAGGTGATCACTTATTGATTGGAAGAATGGGGAAGTTTCATCCCTGACAGGACACTTATCCCCATTTTAAAATGCAGCGACAGGTGGGACGTCTGACCACAGCCTCATTCGTTCTTTTGGGGGCTTCCAAAAAAGAGCAGCGCTCGCAGCCTCTGAGGGAATGAATGGATCAGTGGTCGAGTCGCACATGAGCTCCAGTCTAATGGGGAGAAAAGCTCCACATTCTGCCGATCGGTGCAGGTCCCAGTAGTCAGACCCCCACTAATCAATAAGTTATCACTGATCCTGTGGAGAGGTGATTACTTGTTTTCACCGGAGAACCCCTGTAAGTGCATCTCTGACGCTCTGCTCCAAGTATTTCATCTCTAAGGCCACAGCCCCACTATCAGTATTCAGTCAGGATTATTCTCAGGAGTGGGAGCCAAAACCAGGTGAGGAACAATCAGAGAAAAGGTAGAATAGAAACAAGTCACCAATTCTGGATTTATCACCCACTCCTGCTTTTGCCTCTCACTACTGAGAAACAATACTGACCAAATACTGATAGTGAAGCCGTGGCCTCATGGAAAAAAATCTTTTCCTAGTTAATCTCAGCGAGAACAAATGACCGCCATACACAACATAATCCACTATAACAACACCAATAATACCACATACAAAAGGGACAAATATCGCCACACCATGACCAGACCACATATTACCACCACATAGTGACCAAATAATACAATACTGATCAGGAATACAAACCACAATACTAACAACACTGTCACTATACATATGAGCTCTGTATATAGTGTCAGTGTACAGGTAATACAGTGATCCCCAGTGACATTATAAACAGGATCTCTGTATATAGTGTCAGTGTACAGGTAATACAGTGATCACCGGTGACATTATACACAGGAGCTCTGTATATAGTGTATAGGTAATACACTAGTCACCAGTGACATACACAGGAGCTCTGAATATACTATATAGTGTAAGTGTACAGTAATACACTGACTCACCAGTGATATCTCTAGGTGAAGTTCTTCATCTTCGCTTTTCTTCATCTGGCACAGTCCGCCATCACTTCTTCCAGCCAGGAATCATCTCTGCAGAAAATAACACACAGTTATCAATAACTGATCTCTTTTAGAGCACATTCCCACTTTTCCCCAGGCTTCTACACTACACCAGTTGAAGAAATAAAGCGACATAGTGGCGCCCTGCACAGTAACAGGACCCCCCTTTTGTCCCCTCTTATGGAAAACAGTTTCCTAAAAAGTAAATTATATTACAGAAGTAATAATGTCCCTAATTGGACTCTAAAGTAATAATGTTCCCCACTCGCCATCATAAACGAATAAAGTTCCTCAATCTGGCCCCTAAACAGTAATAAAGTCCCTTGTCCAGCGTGGCCACCCATCTATCCATCCTGACCCCCCCCCATATATCCATTCTGGTCCCCATGTGTCCAGCCTGCCCCTCCCATATATCCATCCGGGCCTCCATGTGTCCAGCCCGCCCCCCTTCATATATCCATCCTGTCCCCCTCATATATGTATCGAACCCCACCCCATATATCTATCCAGGTCCCCATGTGTCCAGCTTGCCGCCCTTCACCTCCATGTGTCCATCCAGGTCTCCAACTTGGCCACCTTCACCACCATGTGTCCCCCCATGCGTGGAGCCAGCCCCCCCTTCAGCCCCGTGCCTCCATCCATAAGTCCCCCCATGCATCCAGCCAGCCCCCCCCTTCAGCCCCATGCCTCAATCCATGTCCCCCCATGCGTCCAGCGAGCCCCCCTTCAGCCCCTTGCCTCCATCCATATGTCTCCCCATGCGTCCAGCAAGCCCCCCCCTTCAGCCCCATGTGCCTATGGGTCCAGCCAGCCCCCCCTTCCACCCCATGTCCCCCTCCATGTCCTCATGGGTCCAGCCAGCTCCCCCTTCCGCCCCATGTCCCCCTCCATGTCCTCATGGGTCCAGCCAGCCCCCCCTTCCGCCCCATGTCCCCCTCCATGTCCCCATGTGTCCAGCCAGCCCCCCCTTCAGTCCCATGTCCCCCTCCATGTCCCCCCTTCAGCCGCATGTCCCCCCTCCATGTCCCCATGGGTCCAGTCAGCCCCCCCTTCCGCCCCATGTCCCCCTCCATGTCCTCATGGGTCCAGCCAGCCCCCCCTTCCGCCCCATGTCCCCCTCCATGTCCTCATGGGTCCAGCCAGCCCCCCCCTTCCGCCCCATGTCCCCCTCCATGTCCCCATGTGTCCAGCCAGCCCCCCCTTCAGTCCCATGTCCCCCTCCATGTCCCCCCTTCAGCCGCATGTCCCCCTCCATGTCCCCATGGGTCCAGTCAGCCCCCGCTTTAGCCCCATGTCCCCCTCCATGTCTCATGGGTCCAGCCAGCCCCCCCTTCAGCTCCATGTCCCCCTTCATGTCCCCAGCCAGCCCTCCCTTCAGCCCCATGTCCCCCTCCATGTCCCCAGCCAGCACCCCCCTTCAGCCGCATGTCCCCAGCCAGCCCCCTCTTCAGCCCCATGTCCCCCTCCATGTCCCCATGGGTCCAGCCAGCCCCCCCTTCAGCCCCATGTCCCCCTCCATGTCCCCATAGGTCCATCCAGCCCCCCCCTTCAGCCCCATGTCCCCCTCCATGTCCCCATGGGTCCAGCCAGCCCCCCCTTCAGCTCCATGTCCCTATGGGTCCATCCAGCCCCCTCTTCAGCCCCATGTCCCCCTCCATGTCGCCATGGGTCCAGCCAGCCCCCCCTTCAGCCCCATATCCCCCTCCATGTCCCCACGGGTCCAGCCAGCCCCCCCTTCAGCTCCATGTCCCCCTCCATGTCCCCAGCCAGCCCCCCCTTCAGCCCCATGTCCCCCTCCATGTCCTCATGGGTCCAGCCAGCCCCCCCTTCAGCCCCATGTCCCCATCCATGTCCCCATGGGTCCATCCAGCCCCCCCTTCAGCCCCATGTCCCTATCCATGTCCCCATGGGTCCAGCCAGCCCCTCCTTCAGCCCCATGTATCCATGGGTCCAGCCAGCCCCTCCTTCAGCCCCATGTCCCCACGGGTCCAGCCAGCCCCCCCTTCAGCCTCATGTCCCCATCCATGTCCCCATGGGTCCATCCAGCCCCCCCTTCAGCCCCATGTCCCCATCCATGTCCCCATGGGTCCAGCCAGCCCCTCCTTCAGCTCCATGTCCCCATCCATGTCCCCATGGGTCCATCCAGCCCCCCCTTCAGCCCCATGTCCCCATCCATGTCCCCATGGGTCCAGCCAGCCCCCCCTTCCGCCCCATGTCCCCCTCCATGTCCCCATGGGTCCAACCAGCCCCCCCCTTCAGCCCCATGTCCCCCTCAATGTCCCCCCCTTCAGCCCCATGTCCCCCTCCATGTCCCCATGGGTCCAGTCAGCCCCCGCTTTAGCCCCATGTCCCCCTCCATGTCTCATGGGTCCAGCCAGCCCCCCTTCCAGCTCCATGTCCCCCTTCATGTCCCCAGCCAGCCCCCTTTCAGCCCCATGTCCCCCTCCATGTCCCCAGCCAGCCCCCCCCCCTTCAGCCCCATGTCCCTAGCCAGCCCCCTCTTCAGCCCCATGTCCCCCTCCATGTCCCCATGGGTCCACCCAGCCACCCTTCAGCCCCATGTCCCCCTCCATGTCCCCATAGGTCCATCCAGCCCCCCCTTCAGCCCCATGTCCCCCTCCATGTCCCCATGGGTCCAGCCAGCCCCCCCTTCAGCTCCATGTCCCTATGGGTCCAGCCAGCCCCCTCTTCAGCCCCATGTCCCCCTCCATGTCCCCATGGGTCCAGCCAGCCCCCCTTCAGCCCCATATCCCCCTCCATGTCCCCATGGGTCCAGCCACCCCCCCTTCAGCTCCATGTCCCCCTCCATGTCTCCAGCCAGCCCCCCCTTCAGCCCCATGTCCCCATCCATGTCCCCGTGGGTCCATCCAGCCCCCCCTTCAGCCCCATGTCCCCATCCATGTCACCATGGGTCCAGCCAGCCCCCCCTTCAGCCCCATGTCCCCATCGATGTCCCCATGGGTCCAGCCAGCCCCCCCTTCAGCCCCATGTCCCCATCGATGTCCCCATGGGTCCAGCCAGCCCCTCCTTCAGCCCCATGTCCCCGCGGGTCCAGCCAGCCACCCCTTCAGCCCCATGTCTCCATCCATGTCCCCATGGGTCCAGCTAGCCCCCCCTTCAGCCTCATGTCCCCATCCATGTCCCCATGGGTCCAGCCAGCCCCCCCTTCAGCCCCATGTCCCCATCCATGTCCCCATGGGTCCATCCAGCCCCTCCTTCAGCCCCATGTCCCAATCCATGTCCCCATGGATCCAGCCAGCCCCCCCTTCAGCCCCATGTCCCCATCCATGTCCCCATGGGTCCAGCCAGCCCCCCCTTCAGCCCCATGTCCCCATCCATGTCCCCATGGGTCCATCCAGCCCCTCCTTCAGCCCCATGTCCCAATCCATGTCCCCATGGGTCCAGCCAGCCCCCCCTTCAGCCCCATGTCCCCATCCATGTCCCCATGGGTCCAGCCAGCCCCCCCTTCAGCCCCATGTCTCCATCCATGTCCCCACGGGTCCAACCAGCCCCCCCTTCAGCCCCATGTCTCCATCCATGTCCCCATGGGTCCAACCAGCCCCCCCTTCAGCCCCATGTCTCCATCCATGTCCCCATGGGTCCAACCAGCCCCCCCTTCAGCCCCATGTCTCCATCCATGTCCCCACGGGTCCAACCAGCCCCCCCTTCAGCCCCATGTCTCCATCCATGTCCCCACGGGTCCAACCAGCCCCCCCTTCAGCCCCATGTCTCCATCCATGTCCCCACAGGTCCAGCCAGCCCCCCCTTCAGCCCCATGTCTCCTTCCATGTCCCCACGGGTCCATCCAACCCCCCTTCAGCCCCATGTCTCCATTCATGTACCCACGGGTCCATCCAGCCCCCCCTTCAGCCCCATGTCTCTATCCATGTCCCATGGGTCCAGCCAGCCCCCCCTTCAGCCCCATGTCTCCATCCATGTCCTCATGGGTCCAACCAGCCCCCCCTTCAGCCCCATGTCTCCATCCATGTCCCCACGGGTCCATCCAGCCCCCCCTTCAGCCCCATGTCTCCATCCATGTCCCCACGGGTCCATCCAGCCCCCCCTTCAGCCCCATGTCTCCATCCATGTCCCCACGGGTCCATCCAGCCCCCCCTTCAGCCCCATGTCTCCATCCATGTCCCCACTGGTCCAGCCAGCCCCCCCTTCAGCCCCATGTCTCCATCCATGTCCCCACGGGTCCAGCCAGCCCCCCCTTCAACCCCATGTTTCCATCCATGTCCCCACGGGTCCAACCAGCCCCCCCTTCAGCCCCATGTCTCCATCCATGTCCCCATGGGTCCACCCAGCCCCCCTTTCAGCCCCATGTCTCCATCCATGTCACCACGGGTCCAGCCAGCCCCCCCTTCAGCCCCATGTCTCCATCCATGTCACCATGGGTCCAGCCAGCCCCCCCTTCAGCCCCATGCGCCCATTCATGTCCCCATGGGTCCAGCCAGCCCCCCCTTCAGCACCATGTCTCCATCCATGTCCCCATGTGACCAGCCTGCGACCCCTCCATATATGGATGATGACCAATGCTGGGAACACTCACCCAGAAAAACGTGGATATTGCACTTGACTTGAAGTTGAAGCAGGGAGAGCTGTAGCCGGGGCCGGCAGCCTTGTTTCCAGGGTGATGGTGAGAGAGCAGAGTGCAGGTCACCGTATACTCAGCCCAGGAGCCGGCTTAAAAGGCCAAGAGAGCAGGAGAGAAGAGGGCGGTGCGCGGTGCTACCTACTCGGACGGGAGCCGGTGTTACAAGGCCAATTCCAAGGGAGCAGGAGCCGGGACTGGAGAGCAGAGCGCGGCGTCGGCGTATCAAAAGCCGGCAGGGGAGCAGAGAGAGGAGAGCGTGACGTCAGCGTGTCACCTGACACCACACACCTGCCAGCCACCAGCGGGAAAGCAGAGCGCGGTGCGTGTCACCGCCCACCAAGAACACGTCCTCCTGTCATGTGACTATGCGCGTCACCCGCTGTCACCACTGAATAGTAGGAGCGCCGCACGCGACGCTACATTTCCTTCGGCTGCGCTTTTAAAGGGCCCGCACTTTTTAAGAGCCCCCGCTACCAATTCTCTCACTCTCTCATCGGGGCCCACCGGGAATTTTTCGCGCTATCACACCAGGCCAGTCCAACCCTGCATGGGCCCATCAGGTAAAGTGATGGAATGAAGTTTTCTCTCCTGTTGAAAAATGACATTTTCTGCCACCTATTGATGAGAGACAAAAAGTGATGAAGATTTACAAACTTCTAACATTAGTCAGTGAAAAACATACAGAACAAGGATGCAAATGGATCTTTTTTTGGCAATCCAATCATTTGAATGGCCAGTTTTATCTGCAAATCAGATTACAATCAAACATGTCTCAAATTTCTTTTGTGAACCATCAGCATCAGAAAAGGTCCATAGACTATAATTATTATGTTTTTATAAGCAAAGAAAAGGAACACAATGCAAACTCTAAAATCAGACATTTAAATGGATGAGTTTGGTGGGCATACAGGGTCTGACTGGAGCACCGGGACACTGGACGATTATCCGGTGGGCCAGGGTCCTTGGCAGGACCCTGAGCAGGACGTAGAGGGGGCCCACTGGTTTCAACTGAATGTGCGCCGGAGGACATTAAATTAATGATCAGTACTGTAATATTAGGTCACTATGTTGTAATATCTGGTCCGGTCATGGTGTGGTATTTATCCCTGTATGTGTTATTATTTGGTCACTATGTGGTGTGGACATGATGTGGTGGTATTTCTCCCTTGTATGTGGAATTATTTGGTCGCTATATGTTGGTAATATCTGGTCTGGTCATGGTGTGGCGATATTTCTCCCTTTTACAGTATGAGGTATTGTTCGGTCACTATGTGGTGGTAATATGTGGTCTGGTCACGGTGTGGCTGTATTTCTCCCTTCTACGTGGGATTATTCGGTCGCTTTATGCTGGTAATATGTGGTCTGGTCACAGTGTCACCTTAGTTCTCCCTTGAATGTCGTGTTATTGGTCTTGAAAAAGTGGATTGTGTTGTGTATATCAGTGAATTGTTCTCTCTGATATTAATTAGGAGAATAATCTTTATTTAGATTTGTGATTAAATACTTGGAACAAGATGCACTTACAGGAATTCTACTGTGAAAACAAGTAATCACCTTTCCAAAGGATAAGTGATAAGGTATTGATTGGTGGGGGTCTGACTGCCGGGACCCGCACCGATTGGTAGAATGTGGAGCTTTTATCCCCACTAGACTGGAGCAGCATGCGCGACTTCACCACTGATCCATTCATTCCCTCAATGGCTGTGAGCGCTGCTCTTATTTTTTTCTGGAAGCCCCATAGAGAATGAATGGATCTGCGGTCAGACGTCCCACCTGACGCTGCATTTTAAAATGGGGATAAAAGTGTCCTGTCAGGGATAAAACTTCCCAATTCTGATCAGTGCGGTTTCCAATGGTCGGACCCAAACGATCATTAAGTTATCACCAATCCTGAGGAGCCCATGGATCGGTGATAACTTGTTTTCACCAAAGAAGCCCTTTAATGCAAACGACCGTAATTGTCCATCCCAGTTGTGCTGTGCGCACAGTAGATGTGCAGGAGCCGCCTGTGTTTTACAGTCGAGGTCCCACTATAACGGGGATAAAGGCTAACAGGTATCTGCATCTAGCTGTAGGGTGGGCCCCAGTCTCCCCACTCCGACGCTGTGGGCAAATATAACCTGTCTGGGCAATTGTAGCCAATTTTGCTGCAAAAAAAGAAAAGTCTTTTTACCTTTTTAACCATAACTTTCAATGTCTTGGATAAATGTGTAACCCTTTATTAAATTCTGCCTTTATTATGGGGATCTCATGGTAGTAGAGCATACCAGAGGTTGACTATATTTAATTTTTATTTCTCTTTTACAGAAAGATCCACGTAAAGAAAAAAAAAAAGTAAAAAAAAATGGAAACCGAAAGAAAATAAACAGACCACACCTTTTTTGTAAATGTTTATACTTTGAGCAGCCCCATGATATAAGCTGGTGCAGGTCACTAATCAGACAAATCCACATGAATGAGTGTAAGAAGTGAATGCAGCACTCACCGCTATAATAAAACATTGTATTCCATCATTAATAACCATCAGCTTCTCACAGAGGGAGGTCAGCGAGTGGTAGATACAGCGCATTGTGAAAGGATTTGGCCCCCTTGAACTTTTCCACCTTTTGCCACATTTCTGGCTTCAAACATAAAGATATTAAATTCACATTTTTGGGAAGAATCAACAAGTGGGAATGAAATTTATTGGATATTTTAAACTTGTTAATAAAAAATGAAAAGTGCAATATTATTCGGCCCCTTTACTTTCAGTGCAGCAAACTCCAGAAGTTCAGTGAGGATCTCTGAATGATCCAATGTTGTGCTAAATGACTGGTAATGATAAATAGAATCCACTGATCCAATGTTGTCCTAAATGACTGGTAACGATAACTAGAATCCACCTGTGTGTAATCAAGTCTCTGTATAAATGCACCTGCTCTGTGATAGTCTCAGGGTTCTGTTTCAAGTGCAGAGAGCACCATGAAGACCAAGGAACACACCAGGCAGGTCCGAGATACTGTTGTGGCGAAGTTCAAAGCCGAATTTGGATACAAAAAGATTTCCCAAGTTTTAAACATCTCAAGGAGCACTGTGCAAGCGATCATATTGAAATGGAAGGAGTATCAGACCAATGCAGATCTACCAAGACCCGGCCGTCCCTCTAAACCAGTGTTTCCCAAACTCCAGTCCTCACGGACCCCCACAGGTCGTGTTTTCAGGATTTCCTTAGTGTTGCATAGGTGATGGAAGTATCATCAAGGCATCAGGAATTCTCTCACCTGTGCAATACTATGTAAATCCTTAAAACATGACCTGTAGGGTCTGTGAGGACTGGAGTATGGGAAACACTGCTCTAAACTTTCATCTCGAACAAGGAGAAGACTGATCAGAGATGCAGCTAAAAGGCCCATGATCACTCTGGATGAACTGCCGAGATCTAGAGCTGAGGTGGGTTAGTTTGTCCATAGGACAACAATCAGTTGTACACTGCACAAATCTGGGTTTTACGGAAGAATGGCAAGAAGAAAGCCATTTCTCAAAGATATCCATAAAAAGTCTCGTTTGAAGTTTGCCACAAGCCATCTGGGAGACAGACCAAACATGTGGAATAAGGTGCTCTGGTCAGATGAAACCAAAATCGAACTTTTTGGCCACAATGCAAAACGATATGTTTGGCGTAAAAGCAACACAGCTCATCACCCTCAAAACACCATCCCCACTGTCGAACATGGTGGTGGCAGCATCATGGTTTGGGCCTGCTTTTCTTCAGCAGGGACAGAGAAGATGGTTAAAATTGATGGGAAGATGGATGGAGCCAAATACAGGACCATTCTGGAAGAAAACCTGTTGGAGTCTGCAAAAGACCTGAGACTGGGACGGAGATTTATCTTCCAACAAGACAATGATCCCAAACATAAAGCAAAATCTACAATGGAGTGGTTCAAAAATAAACATATGCAGGTGTTAGAATGGCCAAGTCAAAGTCCAGACCTGAATCCAAACGAGAATCTGTGGAAAGAGCTTAAAACTGCTGTTCACAAACGCCCTCCATCCAACCTCAATGAACTCGAGCTGTTTTGCAAGGAAGAATGGGCAAGAATTTCAGCCACTCTATGTGCAAAACTGATAGAGACATTCCCCAAGCGATTGCAGCTATAATCGCAGCAAAAGGTGGCGCTACAAAGTATTAACTCAAGGGGGTCGAATAATATTGCACGCCCCACTTTTCAGTTTTTAATTTGTTAAAAAAGTTTAAAATAGCAAATAAATTTCATTCCACTTCACGATTGTGTCCCACTTGTTGTTGATTCTTTCCCCAAAAAATAGAATTTTATATCTTTATGTTTGAAGCCAGAAATGTGGCAAAAGGTAGAAAAGTTCAAGGGGGCCAAATCCTTTCACAATGCAGTGTATAGGCGACGGCAGTGCTGTGTATCTGCAGGATTCCAGGCCAGTATCTGCCACCCGCTGGATTTCCCATGGGAGAAGCTCTGGGATTTTATTACAGGGAAACTGTCATCAGCTTTTTGCTATGTAATCTAAAAGCAACAAGTCGGGGCAGAGGACCTTATCCCAGCGATGTGTCACTTGCTGGTCTGCATGATGTCATTTTGATATAATCCCTCTTTTATCTGCTGCAGATCTAGCAGTTCCCTGAATTCACAGATTATGTAGAGACCAATGCGGGAAAGTTACCCCAAATGTTCTAGAAGT
This sequence comes from Phyllobates terribilis, assembly GCF_046119375.1. Classification (NCBI taxonomy): domain Eukaryota; kingdom Metazoa; phylum Chordata; class Amphibia; order Anura; family Dendrobatidae; genus Phyllobates; species Phyllobates terribilis. The sequence goes on from NW_027363327.1 coordinate 435,140, forward strand.
CAGCATTGGATTTTCTGCTTTCAGATCACCTCACAGACCAATGTAAGTTAAGGGACAAGTTCAGATGACTGTTTATCCCACTGTTTTTTGAAAGAAATTCGCCATTAAAACTCATGCATCCAGTACAAAAAGAAATAGATGCCACAACCAGGGCCGGCTCCAGGATTTCATGGGCCCCGGGCAAAAGTCTCAGTGGGCCCCATTCACACCTACCACGATTCATGATGCACAGAAATATAGGTATAGTACAATGCTAAAGATTTCACTTCTCACATTACATGAGTGATATCTATTGTAAAGTCTACAACAGCTCAGAAACCGGTGAATCCTTCCAGCGCACAGTTCAGACCAGACAATATAGTCCTCTATACAGTATTATGGGCCCCACGTAGCCCTCCATATACAGTATTATGGGCACCACGTGGTCCTCCATATACAGTATTATGGGCACCACGTGGTCCTCCATATACAGTATTATGGGCCCCACGTGGTCCTCCATATACAGTATTATGGGCACCACGTGGTCCTCCATATACAGTATTATGGGCCCCATGTGGTCCTCCATATACAGTATTATGGGCCCCACATAGTCCTCCATATACAGTATTATGGGCACCACGTGGTCCTCCATATACAGTATTATGGGCACCACATGGTCCTCCATATACAGTATTATGGGCACCACATGGTCCTCCATATACAGTATTATGGGCACCACATGGTCCTCCATACAGTATTATGGGCACCACATGGTCCTCCATACAGTATTATGGGCACCACATGGTCCTCTATACAGTATTATGGGCACCACGTGGTCCTCCATACAGTATTATGGGCACCACGTGGTCCTCCATACAGTATTATGGGCACCACGTGGTCCTCCATATACAGTATTATGGGCACCACGTGGTCCTCCATATACAGTATTATGGGCACCACGTGGTCCTCCATATACAGTATTATGGGCACCACGTGGTCCTCCATATACAGTATTATGGGCACCACATGGTCCTCCATATACAGTATTATGGGCACCACATGGTCCTCCACACAGTATTATGGGCACCACATGCTCCTCCATACAGTATTATGGGCACCACATGGTCCTCTATACAGTATTATGGGCACCACATGGTCCTCCATACAGTATTATGGACACCACATGGTCCTCCATACAGTATTATGGGCACCACATGGTCCTCCATACAGTATTATGGGCACCACATGGTCCTCCATACAGTATTATGGACACCACATGGTCCTCCATACAGTATTATGGACACCACATTGTCCTCCATACAGTATTATGGACACCACATGGTCCTCCATACAGTATTATGGGCAGCACATGGTCCTGCATCCAGTACTATGGGCACCATATATTGCTCCATACAGAATAATGGACCACATATAATGCTCCATACAGTATGATCCCCATATATTGCTCCATTCAGTATAATGGACCCCATATATTACTCCATAAAGTAAAATGAGCCCTATATATTGCTCCATACATAATGGGTACCATATAATGCTCCATACAGAATAATGGAGCCCAAATATTGCTCCATACAGTATGGGCCCCATATATTGCTCCATACAGTATGGGCCCTATATATTGCTCCATAAATAGTGGGCCCAATATATTGCTCCATAAAGAATAGGCCCCATATAATGCTCCATAGATAATGGGCCCTATATAATACTCCATACATAATGGGCCCCATATATTGTTCAATAGATAATGAGCCCCATATAATACTCCATACATAATGAGTCCCATATATTGTTCAATAGATAATGAGCCCCATATAATACTCCATACATAATGAGCCCCATATATTGTTCAGTAGATAATAAGCCCCATATAATACTCCATACATAATGAGCCCCATATATTGTTCAATAGATAATGATCCCCATATATTACTCCATACATAATGATCCCCATATATTACTCCATACATAATGGGCCCCATATATTGTTCAATAGATAATGAGCCCCATATAATACTCCATACATAATGAGCCCCATATATTGTTCAATAGATAACAAGCCCCATATAATACTCCATACATAATGAGCCCCATATATTGTTCAATAGATAATAAGCCCCATATAATACTCCATGCATAATGGGCCCCATATATTGTTCAATAGATAATGAGCCCCATATAATACTCCATACATGAGCCCCATATATTGTCCAATAGATAATGATCCCCATATATTACTCCATACATAATGATCCCCATATATTACTCCATACATAATGGGCCCCATATATTGTTCAATAGATAATGAGCCCCATATAATACTCCATACATAATGAGCCCCATATATTGTTCAATAGATAACAAGCCCCATATAATACTCCATACATAATGAGCCCCATATATTGTTCAATAGATAATAAGCCCCATATAATACTCCATACATAATGAGCCCCATATATTGTTCAATAGATAATAAGCCCCATATATTACTCCATACATAATGGGCCCCATATATTGTTCAATAGATAATGAGCCCCATATAATACTCCATACATGAGCCCCATATATTGTCCAATAGATAATGATCCCCATATATTACTCCATACATAATGAGCCCCATATATTGTTCAATAGATAATGAGCCCTATATAATACTCCATACATAATGGGCCCCATATATTGTTCAATAGATAATGAGCCCCATATAATACTCATTACATAAAAAAAAAAATCAAATACTCACCGCTCCTTGCTGGAAGCAGGCCTGTCTCATCAGGGTCTTCCGACTCTCTGCACTGGGACTGCTTAGCAGAGGGCGCTCTGTAGTGACGTCATCGCGCCCTCTGCCCTGAGATGTCACAGAGTAAGAAGACGCAGAAGACAGAGGAGCAGAAGAGGAACAGGGAGAGGTAAGTATTGCAAACAGTTTAAAGCACTGGGGAAGGCCCAGTGCAAGTGCCCATTCGCTGGCATCAGGCCCCGCTGACTCATGGGCCCCATAGCGCGCTGGTGTCCCAGAGGGTGAGTGGGCCCCCTGCTCGCTCAGGGCCCAGGCACTTGCCCGGGTGGTGATGCCGGCCCTGGGTACAACACACACGGCACCCGTTTTTAACTGATCCGCTGCAATGATTATGTAGGAAACTGTATTCATTTACAATCATCCACAGCGTGAGAGAAAACAGCTACAACATTACTGAATAAACAGAAACCCTGCAAGTATAAGAAAATGATTTTATTAAAAATATTTTGCATATCAATCCAGTTTGAAAAAAAGTAACTTATTAAGCATTTTTTGCAACGTAGTAGTCCACATCTGACAGAGTCCTGTAACTCTGGACACAGTATAATAGTGTGGCCGTTGTTCTCTAGCACGACCCTCTAATGATAGAAGCAGGACGGCATACTGGATCTCGCACAACGCTACCTGCATGCCATCTGATTGGCTACTGTAAGTGCTCCAGCCGTATAAAGATCACTATGTATACAATATACTCCAAAAAGATGTCAGTGATTACTGTGAAGTCAAAATATTGTGCCCCCATTGAGCAGGAATGATTAGAGATGGACAAGCTCCAGTTGGCTGACAGTCAGTGATGGCGGAGAGCTGATCATCTTTACTCGCTGCTCATTAGGAAAGTGGTCGCTTTCTGAAACCATTTGACTCTGAACTCGGCGTCAGACGCCATTATGTAAGAGGCCAATGTCTGAGCGGTTTTTGTGTCCATTTGTCCTTCCTCTGTTCTTTCTGCCAAAAGATCCTCACCCATAACCTAAGGACTAAAATAAAGTTGAATTGTTACTAATATTTTTTTAAATTTAGCAAATGAATTGAATTTCATAAACTAAAAGAAAACTTTCCCTCCGATGTCCACAAAACTGAGCGCCACTACATAAGCCACAAATAGTCTCCCCTCTCTCTCCCAGTCTGTGCAGCGGACGGGAACCATTTAAATGGGTGCAGGGCCGATTTTAGATAAAGTGGGGCCCTGGGGAAAAGTTTAAAGTGGGGTCCCAAATGCTGACATACAGCACCACACAAACATTTAGCTTGTATGTACATGCGCTGAGATCAGGCCGCTAAACGAGCGCAATCCACAATACTGAAGCCGTTCAACGCTTGTTTCCCGACCTCTTTACACCAGCTGAGGAAGAATGATGGATACAGAACAATCACTAATAGATCAATCTGTCCCCATACAGCATCATGTTATCAGCAGCACATCTGCAGGTTACACCGGCCGATGTGCTGCTGAGAACAAGGATTTTTGTTCTGGCATAAACAATCCAATTACTCGATGAATAGGCAGCATTTTGCTTGTTTAGTATAATACATGCCATAGTCCTCCATATTTTATAATGTGCCCCACAGCCCCCCATATTGTATAATGAGGCCCATAGTCCTCCATATAGTATAATACACTCCCGATAGCCCTCCATATAGTATAATGCACTCCCCATAACCCTCTATATAGTATAATATACTCCCCATAGTCCTCCATACAGCCCTCCATATTGTATAATGTGGCCCATATTCCTCCAAATAGTATAATGCACTCCCCATAGCTCTCTATATAGTATAATGCACCTCATAGTTCTCCATATAGTATAATGCAGCTCATAGTCCTCCATATAGTATAACGCACCTCATAGCCCTCCATATAGTATAATGCATTCCCCATAACCCTCTATATAGTATAATATACTCCCCATAGTCCTCCATATTGTATAATGTGCCCCACAGCCCTCCATATTGTATAATGTGGCCCATATTCCTCCAAATAGTATAATACACTCCCCATAGCTCTCTATATAGTATAATGCACCTCATAGTTCTCCATATAGTATAATGCACCTCATAGTTCTCCATATAGTATAATGCACCTCATAGTTCTCCATATAGTATAATGCACCTCATAGTCCTCCATATAGTATAACGCACCTCATAGCCCTCCATATAGTATAATGCATTCCCCATAACCCTCTATATAGTATAATATACTCCCCATAGTCCTCCATATTGTATAATGTGCCCCACAGCCCTCCATATTGTATAATGTGGCCCATATTCCTCCAAATAGTATAATATACTCCCCATAGCTCTCTATATAGTATAATGCACCTCATAGTTCTCCATATAGTATAATGCACCTCAAAGACCTCTATATAGTATAAGTCACCTCATAGCCCTCCATATAGTATAATATACTCCCCATAGTCCTTCATATAGTATAATGCACTCCCCATAGGCTTTCATATTGTATAATGTGCCCCACAGCCCTCCATATTGTATAATGTGGCCCATATTCCTCCAAATAGTATAATACACTCCCCATAGCTCTCTATATAGTATAATGCATCTCATAGTTCTCCATATAGTATAAAGCTCCTCATAGTCCTCCATATAGTATAATGCACCCCATAGTCCTCCATATAGTATAATACACTCCCAATAGCCCTCCATATAGTATAATGCACTCCCCATAGCCCTCCATATAGTATAATACACTCCCTATAGTATAATGCACTCCCCAAAATCTTCAATATTGTATAATGTGCCCCACAGAGCTCCATATTGTATAATGTGACCCATATTCCCCCAAATAGTATAATACACTCCCCGTAGCCCTCCACATAGTAAAATACACTCCCCATAGCCCTCCATATAGTATAATGCACTCCCCATAGCCCTCCATATAGTATAATGCACTTCATAGTCCTCCATATAGTATAATACTCTCCCCATAGCCTTCTAAATAGTATAATGCACTCCCAATAGTCCTCCATATAGTATAATGTGCCCCACAGCCCTCCATATTGTATAATGTGACCCATATTCCTCAATATAGTATAATACATTCCCCATAGTCCTCCATATAGTATAATACACTTCCCATAGCCCTCCATATAGTATAATGCACTCCCTATAGCCCTCCCTATAATATAATGTACTCCCCATAGTCCTCCATATTGTATAATGTGCCCCACAACGCTCAATATTGTATAATGTGGCCCATATTCCTCCAAATAGTATAATACACTCCCCATAGCCCTCCACATAGTATAATATACTACCCATAGTCCTCCATATAGTATAATGCACCTCATATTACTCCATATAGTATAATACACTCCCCATAGTCCTCCATATAGTATAATGCACCTCATAGCCCTCCATATAGTGTAATGCACTCCCCATAGCACTCCATATTAGTATAATGCACCTCATAGTCCTCCATATACTATAATACACTCCCCATAGCCCTCCATATAGTATAATGCACCTCATAGTCCTCCATATAGTATAGTACACTACCCATAGCCCTCCATATAGTATAATACACTCCCCATAGCCCTCCATATAGTATAATACACTCTCCATAGCCCTCCATATAGTATAATGCACTTCATAGTCCTCCATATAGTATAATACACTCCCCATAGCCCTCTAAATAGTATAATGCACTCCCCAAAGTCCTCCATATAGTATAATATACTCCCCATAGTCCTCCATATAGTATAATGCACTCCCAATAGTCCTCCATATAGTATAATGTGCCCCACAACCCTCCAAATGGTATAATGTGACCCATATTCCTCAATATAGAATAATACATTCCCCATAGTCCTCCATATAGTATAATACACTTCCCATAGCCCTCCATATAGTATAATGCACTCCCTATAGCCCTCCCTATAATATAATGTACTCCCCATAGTCCTCCATACTGTATAATGTGCCCCACTGCGCTCAATATTGTATAATGTGGCCCATATTCCTCCAAATAGTATAACACACTCCCCATAGCCCTCCACATAGTATAATATACTACCCAGAGTCCTCCATATAGTATAATGCACCGCATATTCCTCCATATAGTATAATACACTCCCCATAGCCCTCCATATGGTATAATGCACCTCATAGTCCTCCATATAGTATAAAACACTCCCCATAGCCCTCCATATAGTATAATGCACCTCATAGTCCTCCATATAGTATAATACACTCCCCATAGCCCACCATATAGTATAATATACTCCCCATAGCCCTCCATATAGTATAATACACTCCCCATAGCCCTCCATATAGTATAATGCACCTCATTGTCCTCCATATAGTATAATGCACCTCATTGTCCTCCATATAGTATAATGCACTCACCATAGCCCTCCATATAGTATAATATACTCCCCATAGTCCTCCATATAATGGAATGCACCTCATAGTCCTCCATATAGTATAATGTACTCCCTATAATCCTCCCTATAGTATAATGCACTCCCCATAGCCCTCCCTATAGTATAATGCACTCTCCATAGTCCTTCATAGTGTATAATGCACTCCCCATAGTCCTTCATATAGTATAATGCTTTCTCCTCAGTCCTTAATAGAGTATAATGCAGCCTCCCTATAGTATAATGCAGCCAAACATACAGTACATATAATATAATGCAACCCATAGATCTCGATAAAGTATAATTGGGCCCCAACCATAGACTATAATTCCATATGCCTATAATGAATTAAATAAACCATTTTCTGGTCTCCATGGGAATCAAACCCACAACCGCTATCATTGCCGGTAACAACTAAAGCTATGAGCAACAGCCTCTGCTGATATCACTGGGAGGATTTTCGATATTTGCACACTCTGAACCCACAGGCAAATGCTACTGATACATAGAGATACATCTATACATAGCAGTGTATTTTTTGTCCCTGTATTATAGAGGGAAATTAAAAGATTTTTTTCCTATAACATTACTAAAAAATAATGAAAAACAATTACAATAATGGCATTTTCATTGAGCTTTTTTAGATAATAAACATCACAAATCAGCAAATACCATGGACATATGTGTTCCTGTACCTATAACGACCCGCACAACACAGCGATCAGACGATTTATGGCAGGGATGTCAAACTCAAATACACAGATGGCCAAAATTAAAAACTTAGACAAAGTCGCAGGCTAATGTTCATATTTAAAAAAATGTCTAGAATTGCAGACGTTTTTCCTTATCAAATATAATGATGATACTTTTCTTAAAGGGGTTGTGCCACGAACAAAGTACATTTTAATTAATAGATCTTAGAATAAAATAAAACACAATCACAAATAGGGCATACTGGAATAATATAATGTTATGTAAGAGCAGTAAAAAGCAAATGGCCCAATGGCCTAATTTAAATATGTAATAACAAAGGATAAAAAACTTTGACTTAATAAATAATACAGATAATAAAGTATGATGCAAACAAAAGTGCCTCCCAAACACAGTATGATACCCTCACAGTGAATTCCTCCACTGTATCATCCATACACACGGTATGATGACCCTACTGTGACGCGAACACAATATGATGCCGCAACTGTGATTTGCACAAAGTCCTCCATACAGTATAATGGGCCCCATAGAGTCCTCCAAACAGAATAATGTGCCACCTCATAGTCCTCCATACAGAATAATGGGCCTCACATAGTCCTCAATACTGAATAATGGGCCCACATAGTGCTCCATACAGTTTAATGTGCCACCTCATAGTCCTCCATACAGTATAATGGGCCCCAAATAGTCCTCCATACTGAATAATGGGCCCACATAGTGCTCCATACAGTATAATGAGCCCCTCATAATCCTCCATACAGTATAATGGGACCCTCATAATCCTCCATACAGTATAATGGGCCTCATATAGTCACCCATACAGTATAATGGGCCCCACATAGTCCTCCACACAGTATAATGGGCCTCACATAGTCATCCACACAGTATAATGGGCCCCACATAGTCCTCCATACAAAATAATGGGCCCCACATTTTCCTCCATACAGAATAATAGGCCCCACATAGTCCTCCATACTGAATAATGGGCCCACATAGTGCTACATACAGTATAATGTGCCCCACATAGCCCTCCATACAGAATAATGAGCCAACTCATTGTCCTCCATACAGAATAATGGCCCCCACATATTCCTCCATACAGAATAATGGGCCCTAGATAGTCCTCCATACAGAATAATGGGCACCACATATTCTTTCATACAGAATAATGGGCCCTAGATAGTCCTCCATACAGAATAATGGCCCCACAAAGTCCTCCATACAGAATAATGGGTCCCACATAGTCCTCCATACAGAATAATGGTCCCACATCGTCCGCCATACAGAATAATGGCCCCACATAGTAATCCATACAATGTAATGTGCCACCTCATAGTCATCCATACAGTATAATGGGCCTCACAGTCATCCATACAGAATAATGGGCCCCACATAGTCCTCCATACAGAATAATGGGCCCCACATAGTCCTCCATACAGAATAATGGGCCCCACATATTCCTCCATACAGAATAATAGGCCCTAGATAGTCCTCCATACAGAATAATGGCCCCACATACTCCTCCATACAGAATAATGGGCCCCACATAGTCCTCCATACAGAATAATGGCCCCACATCGTCCTCCATACAGAATAATGGCCCCACATAGTTATCCATACAAAGTAATGTGCCACCTCATAGTCCTCCATACAGTATAATGGGCCTCACAGTCATCCATACAGAATAATGGGCCCCACATGGTCCTACATACAGAATAATGGGCCCACATAGTGTTCCATACAGTATAATATGCCACCTCATAGTCCTCCATACAGTATAATGGGCCCCACATAGTCCTAGATACAGAATAATAGTCTCCACATAGTCCTTCATACTGAATAATGGGCCCACATAGTGCTCCATACAGTATAATGGGCCCCTCATAATCCTCCATACAATATAATGTGCCACCTCATAGTCCTCCATGCAGTATAATGGGCCTCACACAGTCATCCATACAGAATAATGGGCCCCATATAGTCCTCCATACAGTATAATGGGCCTCACATAGTCCTCCGTACAGAATAATGGGCACCACATGGTCCTCCGTACAGAATAATGGGCACCACATAGTCCACCATACAGAATAACAAGCCAACTTATTGTCCTTCATACAGTATAATGGGCCCCACATAGTCATCCACCCAGAATAATGAGCCCCTCATAGTCCTCCATACAGAATAATGGCCCCAAATAGTCCTCGATAAAATATAATGGGCTCCACATAGTCCTCCATAGAGAATAATGGCCCCACATAGTACTCCATTCAATATAATGTGCCACCTCATAGTCCTCCATACAGTATAATGGGCCTCACATAGTCCTCCATACAGAATAATGGGTCCCACAACTTCCTCCATACAGTATAATGGGCCCCACAACTTCCTCCATACAGTATAATAGGCCCCACATAGTCCTCCATACTGAAAAATGGGCCCACATAGTGCTCCATACAGTATAATGAGCCCCTCATAATCCTCCATACAGTATAATGGGCCCCTCATAATCTGCCATACAGTATAATGGTCCTCACATAGTCACCCATACAGTATAATGGGCCCCACATAGTCCTCTACACAGTATAATGGGCCTCACATAGTCATCCATACAGTATAATGGGCCCCACATAGTCCTCCATACAGAATAATTGGCCCCGCATCTTCCTCCATACATAATAATATGCCCAACATAGTCCTCCATACAGAATAATGGGCCCCACATAGTCCTCTGTACAGAATAATGGGCCCCAGATAGTCATCCACACAGAATAATGGGCCCCTCATAGTCCTCCATACAAAATAATGGCCCCAAATAGTCCTCTATACAATATAATGGGCCCCACATAGTCCTCCATACAGAATAATGGCCCCACATAGTCCTCCATACAATATAATGTGCCACCTTATAGTCCTCCATACAGTATAATGGGCCTCACACAGTCATTCATACAGAATCATGGGCCCCACATAGTCCTCCATACAGTATAATTGTCCCCACATAGTCCTCCATACAGAATAATGGGCATCACATAGTCCTCCATACAGAATAATGGGCCAACTCATTGTCCTTCTTACAGTAAAATAGGCCCCACATAGTCCTCAATATTGAATAATGTGCCACCTCATAGCCCTCCATACAGAATAATTGGCCCCACATATTTTTCCATCCCGAATAATGGTCCCCACATAGTCCTCCATACAGAATAATGGGACCCACATAGTCCTCCATACAGAAAAATGGCCCCACATAGTCCTCCATACAGAATAGTGGCCCAACATAGTCCTCCATACAATATAATGTGCCATGTCATAGTGCTCCATACAGTATTATGGGCCCCACATAGTCCTCCATACAGAATAATAGGCCACACATACTCCTCCATACTGAATAATAGGCCCACATAGTGCTCCATACAGTATAATAGGCCCCTCATAATCCTCCATACAGTATAATGGGCCCCTCATAATCCTCCCTACAGTATAATGGGCCTCACATAGTCACCCATTCAGTATAATGGGCCCCACATAGTCCTCCATACAGAATAATGGGCCTCACATAGCCCTCCATACAGAATAATAGGCCCCACATAGTCCTCAATACTGAATAATGGGCCCACATAGTGCTCCATACAGTTTAATGGGCCACCTTATAGTCCTCCATACAGTATAATGGGCCCCACATAGTCCTCCATACAGTATAATAGGCCCCACATAGTCCCCCATACTGAATAATGGGCCCACATAGTGCTCCCTACAGTATAATGAGCCCCTCATAATCCTCCATACAGTATAATGGGCCCCTCATAATCCTCCATAAAGTATAATGGGCCTCACATAGTCACCCATACAGTATAATGGGCCCCACATAGTCCAACACACAGTATAATGGGTCTCACATAGACATCCATACAGTATAATGGGCCCCACATAGTCCTCCATATAGAATAATGGGCCCCACATCTTCCTCCATACAGAATAATAGGCCCCACATAGTCCTCCCTACTGAATAATGGGCCCACATAGTCCTCCATACAGTATAATGTGCCCCACATAGTCCTCCATACAGAATAATGGGCCAACTCATTGTCCTCCATATAGAATAATGGCCCCCACATCTTCCTCCATACAGAATAATGGGCCCTAGATAGTCCTCCATACAGAATAATGGGCCCCACATATTCCTCCATACAGAATAATAGGCCCTAGATAGTCCTCCATACAGAATAATGGCCCCACATACTCCTCCATACAGAATAATGGGCCCCACATAGTCCTCCATACAGAATAATGGGCCCACATACTCCTCCATACAGAATAATGGGCCCCACATAGTCCACCATACAGAATAATGGGCCAACTTATTGTCCTTCATACAGTATAATGGGCCCCACATAGTCATCCACCCAGAATAATGGGCCCCAAATAGTCCTCGATAATATATAATGGGCACCACATAGTCCTCCATACAGAATAATGGCCCCACATAGTCCTCCATACAATATAATGTGCCACCTCATAGCCCTCCATACAGTATAATGGGCCTCACATAGTCCTCCATACAGAATAATGGGTCCCACATCTTCCTCCATGCAGTATAATTGGCCCCACATAGCCCTCCATACAGAATAATAGGCCCCACATAGTCCTCCATACTGAATAATGGGCCCACATAGTGCTCCATACAGTATAATGAGCCCCTCATAATCTTCCATATAGTATAATGGGCCCCTCATAATTCTCCATACAGTATAATGGGCCTCACATAGTCACCCATACAGTATAATGGGCCCCACATAGTCCTCTACACAGTATAATGGGCCTCACATAGTCATCCATACAGAATAATGGGCCCCACATCTTCCTCCATACAGAATAATAGGCCCCACATAGTCCTCCATACAGAATAATGGGCCCCACATAGTCCTCCGTACAGAATAATGGGCCCCACATAGTCATCCACCCAGAATAATGGGCCCCTCATAGTCCTCCATACAGAATAATGGCCCCAAATAATCCTCTATACAATATAATGGGCCCCACATAGTCCTCCATTCAGAATAATGGCCCCACATAGTCCTCCAAACAATATAATGTGACACCTCATAGTCCTCCATACAGTATAATGGGCCTCACACAGTCATTCATACAGAATCACGGGCCCCACATAGTCCTCCATACAGTATAATTGTCCCCACATAGTCCTCCATACAGAATAATGGGCATCACATAGTCCTCCATACAGAATAATGGGCCAACTCATTGTCCTTCTTACAGTAAAATAGGCCCCACATAGTCCTCAATATTGAATAATGTGCCACCTCATAGTCCTCCATACAGAATAATTGGCCCCACATATTTTTCCATACAGAATAATGGGCCCCACATAGTCCTCCATACAGAATAATGGGCCCCACATCTTCCTCCATACAGAATAATAGGCCCCACATAGTCCTCCATACTGAATAATGGGCCAACATAGTGCTCCATACAATATAATGGGCCCCACATAGTCCTCCATACAGAATAATGGGCCCCACATAGTCCTCCATACAGAATAATAGGCCCCACATAGTCCTCCATACAGAATAATGGGCCAAACATATTCCTCCATAAAGAATAATAGTCCCTAGATAGTCCTCCATACAGAATAATGGGCCCCGCATAGTCCTCCATACAGAATATTGGCCCCACATAGTCCTCCATACAGTATAATGGCCCTACATAATCCTCCGTACAGGATAATAGGCCCTACATAGTCCTCCATACAGTATAATGGGCCTCACACAGTCATTCATACAGAATCATGGGCCCCACATAGTCCTCCATACAGTATAATGGGCCCCACATAGTCCTCCATACAGAATAATGGGCATCACATTGTTATCCATACAGAATAATGGACCAACTCATTGTCCTTCTTACAAAAAATAGGCCCCACATAGTCCTCAATATGAAATAATGTGTCACCTCATAGTCCTCCATACAGTATAACGGGCCTCACATAGTCATCCATACAATATAATGTGCCACCTCATAGTCCTCCATACAGTATAATGAGCCCCACATAGTCCTCCACATAGTATAATGGGACTCACATAGTCCTCCATACAGAATAATGGCCCCACATAGTCCCCCATACAGAATAATGGCCCCACATAGTCCTCCATGCAGAATATTGGGTGCCACATAGTCCTCCATACAGAATAATGGCCCCACACCGTCCTCCATACACAATAATGGCCCCACATAGTTTTCCATACAATATAATGTGACACCTCATAGTCCTCCATACAGTATAATTGGCCTCACAGTCATCCATACAGTATAATGGGCCCCACATAGTCCTCCATACAGAATAATGGGCACCACATATTCCTGCATACAGAATAATAGGCCCACATAGTGCTCCATACAGAATAACGTGCCACCTCATAGTCCTCCATACAGTATAATGGGCCCCACATAGTCCTCCATACTGAATAATGGGCCCAAATAGTGCTCCATACAGTATAATGGGCCCCTCATAATCCTCCATACAATATAATGTGCCACCTCATAGTCCTCCATACAGTATAACGGGCCTCACATAGTCCTCCATACAGATTAATCGGCACCACATAGTCCTCCATACAGAATAATGGGCCAACTTATTGTCCTTCATACATTATAATGGGCCCCACATAGTCATCCACCCAGAATAATGGGCCCCTCATAGTCCTCCATACAGAATAATGGCCCCAAATAGTCCTCGATACAATATAATGGGCCCCACATAGTCCTCCATACAGAATAATGGCCCCACATAGTCCTCCATACAATATAATAAGCCACCTCATAGTCCTCCATACAGTATAATGCGCCTCACATAGTCATCCATACAGTATAATGGGCCCCACATACTAGTCCATACAGAATAATGGGCCCTAGATAGTCCTCCATACAGAATAATGGGCCCCACATATTCCTCCATATAGAATAATGGGCCCTAGATAGTCCTCCATACAGAATAATGGCCCCACATACTCCTCCATACAGAATAATGGGCCCCACATAGTCCTCCATACAGAATAATGGCCCCACATACTCCTCCATACAGAATAATGGGCCCCACATAGTCCACCATACAGAATAATGGGCCAACTTATTGTCCTTCACACAGTATAATGGGCCCCACATAGTCATCCACCCAGAATAATGGGCCCCTCATAGTCCTCCATACAGAATAATGGCCCCAAATAGTCCTCGATAATATATAATGGGCCCCACATAGTCCTCCATACTGAATAATGGGCCCAAATAGTGCTCCATACAGTATAATGGGCCCCTCATAATCCTCCATACAATATAATGTGCCACCTCATAGTCCTCCATACAGTATAACGGCCCTCAGATAGTCATCCATACAGAATAATGGGCCCCACATAGTCCTCCATACAGTATAATGGGCTTCACATAGTCCTCCATACAGATTAATCGGCACCACATAGTCCTCCATACAGAATAATGGGCCAACTTCTTGTCCTTCATACATTATAATGGGCCCCACATAGTCATCCACCCAGAATAATGGGCCCCTCATAGTCCTCCATACAGAATAATGGCCCCAAATAGTCCTCAATACAATATAATGGGCCCCACATAGTCCTCCATACAGAATATTGGCCCCACATAGTCCTCCATACAATATAATGTGCCACCTCATAGTCCTCCATAGAGTATAATGGGCCTCACATAGTCATCCATACAGTATAATGGGCCCCACATAGTAGTCCATACAGAATAATAGGCCCCACATCTTCCTCCATACAGAATAATAGGCCCCACATAGTCCTCCATACTGAATAGTGGGCCCACATAGTGCTCCATACAGTATAATGAGCCCCTCATAATCCTCCATACAGTATAATGGGCCTCTCATAATCCTCCATACAGTATAATGGGCCTCATATAGTCACCCATACAGTATAATGGGCGCCACATGGTCCTCCACACAGTATAATGGGCCTCACATAATCATCCAATCAGTATAATGGGCCCCACATAGTCCTCCATACAGAATAATGGGCCCCACATCTTCCTCCATACAGAATAATAGGCCCCACATAGTACTCTATACTGAATAATGGGCCCCACATACTGCTCCATACAGTATAATGTGCCCCACATAGTCCTCCATACAGAATAATGTGCCAACTCATTGTCCTCCATACAGAATAATGGCCCTCACATATTCCTCCATACAGAATAATGGGCCCTAGATAGTCCTCCATACAGAATAATGGGCCCCACATATTCCTCCATACAGAATAATGGCCCCACATCGTCCTCCATACAGAAAAATGGCCGCACATAGTTATCCATAAAATATAATGTGCCACCACATAGTCCTCCATACAGTATAATGGGCCCAGCATAGTCTTAGATACAGAATAATAGGCCCCACATAGTCCTCCATACTGAATAATGGCCCCACATAGTGCTCCATACAGTATAATGGGCCCCTCATAATCCTACATACAATATAATGTGCCACCTCATAGTCCTCCATACAGTATAATGGGCCTCACATAGTCATCCATACAGAATAATGGGCCCCACATAGTCCTTCATACATTATAATGGGCCCCACATAGTCCTCCATATAGAATAATGGGCCACACATCTTCCTCCATACAGAATAATAGGCCCCACATAGTCCTCCATACTGAATAATGGGCCCACATAGTGCACCATAGAGTAAAATGTGCCCCACATAGTCCTCCATACAGAATAATGGGCCAACTCATTGTAATCCATAAAGAATAATGGGCCCCACATATTCCTCCATACAGAATAATGGGCCCTAGATAGTCCTACAAACAGAATAATGGGCCCCACATAGTCCTCCATAAAGAATAATGGGCCCAACATAGTCCTCCATAAAGAATAATGGGCCGACATAGTCCTCCATACCGAATAATAGGCCCCATATAGTCGCCTATACTGAATAATGGGCCCACATAGTGCTCCATACAGTATAATGTGCCACCTCATAGTCCTCCATACAGTATAATGGGCCCCACATAGTCCTCCATACAGAATAATAGGCCCCACATAGTCCTCCATACTGAATAATTGTCCCACATAGTGCTTAATACAGTATAATGGGCCCCTCATAATACTCCATACAGTATAATGGGCCCCTCATAATCCTCCTTACAGTATAATGGGCCTCACATAGTCACCCATACAGTATAATGGGCCCCACATAGTCCTCCACACAGTATAATGGGCCTCACATAGTCATCCATACAGTATACTGGGCCCCATATCTTCCTCCATGCAGAATAATAGGCCCCACATAGTCCTCCATTCTGAATAATGGGCCCACATAAGGCTCCATACATTATAATGTGCCCCAGATAGTCCTCCATACAGAATAATGGGCCATCTTATTGTCCTTCATACAGAATAATGGGCCCCACATATTCCTCTATACAGAATAATGGGCCCTAGATAGTCCTCCATACAGAATAATGTGCCCCACATAGTCCTCCATACATAATATTGGCCCCACATAGTCCTTCATATAGTATAATGGCCTCACATAGTCCTCCATACAGTATAATGGCCCCACATAGTCCTCCATACAGTATAATGGCCTCACATAGTCCT
Organism: Phyllobates terribilis; assembly: GCF_046119375.1. Lineage (NCBI taxonomy): Eukaryota > Metazoa > Chordata > Amphibia > Anura > Dendrobatidae > Phyllobates > Phyllobates terribilis. The sequence continues at coordinate 452,681 of NW_027363327.1, forward strand.
CCTTACAGGATAATAGGCCCCACATAGTCCTCCAGACAGTATAATGGCCCCACATAGTCCTCCAGACAGTATAGTGGCCCCATATAGTCCCCAGCGTCGCAGGCCAAACACAATCACCCTGAGAGCCAGACTTGGCCCGTGGGCCAGAATGTGACACGTGTGCTCTACATAGCGCACCTGTAGGACTGGTATCTACTACTTTATGCTCACCGTATGGTGGGAATATTGGTTTTTGTACAGCAGTTTTGTCAATGATCAGTATATAGTCAGTACTGTAGTGCTGGTGATATGCGGTTATGGCCTGTTGATATATTGTGTAGTATTAATGGTAGTATCTCTATAAATTAAAAATTCTAAAAAAATATCTGATTCATGACGGATAATTGGCACAAGTCCATTAACCTTCATTCAGATGCACGTGGTGGATCACTGAGGCGTCACATCACTTTTTTATATACGATATGTATATCTCTTTTTTTCTTTATTTTTTTTTTTCTTTAGTGCAGACACTGAGGCGTCACATCACTTTTTTATATACGATATGTATATCTCTTTTTTTATTTATTTATTTTTTTTTTTCTTTAGTGCAGACACTGAGGCGTCACATCACTTTTTTATATACGATATGTATATCTTTTTTTTTTTTTTTTTCTTTTTTTTTTTCTTTAGTGCAGACTACCCCTCACCTCCAATATACTCCTGCGACCTATACTGTATTTATAGTCCGTAAAATGAGAAACTTTGACTTTAGGGAGAGAAACTTTTTTTTCTGCTAATATAATGAGCCGCCCCTGCTGAACACCCTCCTGCTATAGAAAGCTCAACTACGGCGAAAATTTAGGAGATTTACCCTGAATACACGTTGCCTCTGTCCCTTTTCCCAGAAGCTCATTTGCATATGTCACTGATGGAGCTCAGTGATTGGCTGACACAGTAGCTCAGTAGTTAGTGCAGCCCTGCCCACACAGAGCTTCATTGTAGTCTTCATCCTGCCGCCATAGGCCCGGGCTGCAGACAAACTGTTTATAGTGCGACAGTTATTGTAAAACGTGTTATTCATGATGGATGTGCTCTGCTCTAGGAAACGCCCCAGACATCATCCAGCAGGGGGCAGTGTTAATGCCTTCATCAGGCTCTCTTTCCCAACAGTAAGCAGTGATGGATATCTGCTCTGTCCTACTAGAAAGGGGTTGTCTAATAACTGATGCAGATGGGAGCAGAGCGACCCCATTGATTTCTGCATGATGTGATTTTTTTCTGAAAGCGGTGTACGGACACAAGGACTTACCATTGAGCCCCCACACAGCTTATGCAGGCGCTGCGCACTTCAGAGTGGTCTTTTGACCAATAGGTGCTGGGATCAGGACTTTATATCCCATTGATTGGCAGCATAAACAGCACCTATAATATATACAAATGATTGATACATTTTTTAAGTATTTTTATTTTTTTAAGTGGGAAGGATAGATATCTTTATAGTCTCTAGCAACAGCTATGGCTCCAACACCAAGACCGAAGAAAAATGTTTTTTTTTCCTAATCTATAGGGGATTTGAAGATCCAATCTCCTGATCACTTAGATCAGGGCTTTTCAGTCTTCTTATCAATGGGGATCACTTTTTCTTATGCGGACTTTTATGTTCCATCCCTAACCCTGCCTCTTCTTGCCTCATCAGAAATTCTCACTTCTAGGTGGGGTTAAAATAAAACCCACTACACTTTTTGTCCAATGGGTGTCAGCACATGCTCCTTTGGGTGGGGTCTGCATCTCTGCTTTGTTCTTACATGAATGAAATAAACCATTTTCTGGTCTCCATGGGAATCAAACCCACAACCGCTATCATTGCCGGTAACAACTAAAGCTATGAGCAACAGCCTCTGCTGATATCACAGAGGATTTTCGATATTTGCACAATCTGAACCCACAGGCAAATGCTACTGATACATAGAGATACATCTATACATAGCAGTGTATTTTTTTGTCCCTGTATTATAGAGGGAAATTAAAAGATTTTTTTCCTATAACATTACTAAAAAATAATGAAAAACAATTACAATAATGCCATTTTCATTGAGCTTTTTAAGATAATAAACATCACAAATCAGCAAATACCATGGACATATGTGTTCCTGTACCTATAACGACCCGCACAACACAGCGATCAGACGATTTATGGCAGGGATGGCAAACTCAAATACACAGATGGCCAAAATTAAAAACTTAGACAAAGTCGCAGGCTAATGTTCATATTTAAAAAAATGTCTAGAATTGCAGACGTTTTTCCCTATCAAATATGATGATGAAACTTTTCTTAAAGGGGTTGTGCCACGAACCAAGTACATTTTAATTAATAGATCTTAGAATAAAATAAAAGACAATCACAAATAGGGCATACTGGAATAATATAATGTTATGTAAGAGCAGTAAAAAGCAAATGGCCCAATGGCCTAATTTAAATATGTAATAACAAAAGATAAAAAACTTTGACTTAATAAATAATACAGATAATAAAGTATGATGCAAAAAAAGTGCCTCCCAAACACAGTATGATACCATCACAGTGATTTCCTCCATGGTAACACTCCACACACACGGTATGATGACCCTACTGTGACCCCAACACAATATGATGCCGCAACTGTGATCCCCACAAAGCTCTCCATACAGTATAATGGGCCCCATTGAGTCCTCCATACAGAATAATGGGCCTCACATAGCCCTCCATACAGAATAATAGGCCCCACATAGTCCTCAATACTGAATAATGGGCCCACAGAGTGCTTCATACAGTTTAATGTGTCACCTCATAGTCCTCCATACAGTATAATGGGCCCCACATAGTCCTCCATACAGAATAATAGGCCCCACATAGTCCTCCATACAGAATAATGGCCCCACATAGTAATCCATACAGTATAATGAGCCCCTCATAATCCTCCATACAGTATAATGGGCCCCTCATAATCCTCCATACAGTATAAGGGGTCTCACATAGTCACCCATACAGTATAATGGGCCCCACATAGTACTCCACACAGCATAATGGGCCTCACATAGTCATCCATACAGTATAATGGGCTCCACATACTCCTCCATACAGAATAATAGGCCCCACATAGTCCTCCATATTCAATAATGGGCCCACATGCTGCTCCATACAGTATAATGTGCCCCACATAGTCCTCCATACAGAAAAATAGGCCAACTAATTGTCCTCCATACAGAATAATGGCCCCCACATATTCCTCCATACAAAATAATGGGCCCTAGATAATCCTCCATACAGAATAATGGCCCCCACATATTCCTCCATACAAAATAATGGGCCCTAGATAGTCCTCCATACAGAATAATGGCCCCACATAGTCCTCCATACAGAATAATGGGTCCCACATACTCCTCCATACAGAATAATGTGTCCGACATAGTCCTCCATACAGAATAATGTCCCCACATCGTCTTTCATACAGAATAATGGCCCCACATAGTTATCCGTACAATGTAATGTGCCAACTCATAGTCCTCCATACAGTACAATGGGCCTCATAGTCATCCATACAGAATAATGGGCCCCACATAGTCCTCCATACAGAATAATGGGCACCACATAGTCCTCCATACGGAATAATGGGCCCACGTAGTGTTCCATACAGTATAATGTGCCACCTCATAGTCCTCCATACAGTAAAATTGGCCCCACATAGTCCTAGATACAGAATAATAGGCTCCATATAGTCCTCCATACTGAATAATGGGCCCACATAGTGCTCCATACAGTATAATGGGCCCCTCATAATCCTCCATACAATATAATGTGCCACCTCATAGTCCTCCATACAGTACAATGGGCCTCACATAGTCATCCATACAGAATAATGGGCCCCACATAGTCCTCCATACAGTATAATGGGCCTCACATAGTCCTCCGTACAGAATAATGGGCACCACGCAGTCCACCATACAGAATAATGGGCCAACTTATTGTCCTTCATACGGTATAATGGGCCCCACATAGTCATCCACCCAGAATAATGGGCCCCACATAGTCATCCACCCAGAATAATGGGCCCCTCATAGTCCTCCATACAGAATAATGGCCCCAAATAGTCCTCGATTCAATATAATGGGCCCCACATAGTCCTCCATACAGAATAATGGCCCCACATAGTCCTCCATACAATATAATGTGCCACCTCATAGTCCTCCATACAGTATAATGGGCCTCACATAGTCCTCCATGTAGAATAATGGGCCCCACATAGTCCTCCATACAGAATAATGGGCCCCACATAGTCCTCCATACAGAATAATGGGTCCCACATCTTCCTCGATACAGTATAATGTGCCACCTCATAGTCCCCAATACAGTATAATGGGCCTCACATAGTCCTCCATGTAGAATAATTGGCCCCACATAGTCCTCCATACAGAATAATGGGTCCCACATAGTCCTCCATACAGTATAATGTGCCCCACATAGTCCTCCATACAGAATAATAGGCCCCACATAGTCCTCCATACAGAATAATAGGCCCCACATAGTCCTCCATACTGAATAATGGTCCCACATAGTGCTCCATACAGTATAATGAGCCCCTCATAATCCTCCATACAGTATAATGGGCCCCTCATAATCCTCCATACAGTATAATGGGCCTCACATAGTCACCCATACAGTATAATGGGCCACACATAGTCCTCCACACACTATAATGGGCCTCACATAGTCATCCATACAGTATAATGGGCCCACATAGTCCTCCATACAGAATAATGGGCCCCACATCTTCTTCCATACAGAATAATAGGCCCCACATAGTCCTCCGTACAGAATAATGAGCACCACATAGTCCACCATACAGAATAATGGGCCAACTTTTTGTCCTTCTTACAGTATAATGGGCCCCACATAGTCATCCACCCAGAATAATGGGCCCCTCATAGTCCTCCATACAGAATTATGGCCCCAAATAGTCCTCGATACAATATAATGGGCCCCACATAGTCCTCCATACAGAATAATGGCCCCACATAGTCCTCCATACAATATAATGTGCCACCTCATAGTCCTCCATACAGTATAATGGGCCTCACATAGTCCTCCATGTAGAATAATGGGCCCCACATAGTCCTCCATACAGAATAATGGGCCCCACATAGTCCTCCATACAGAATAATGGGTCCCACATCTTCCTCGATACAGTATAATGTGCCACCTCATAGTCCTCCATACAGTGTAATGGGCCTCACATAGTCCTCCATGTAGAATAATGGGCCCGACATAGTCCTCCATACAGTATAATGGGCCTCACATAGTCACCCATACAGTATAATGGGCCACACATAGTCCTCCACATAGTATAATGGGCCTCACATAGTCATCCATACAGTATAATGGGCCCACATAGTCCTCCATACAGAATAATGGGCCCCACATCTTCTTCCATACAGAATAATGGGCCCCACATAGTCCTCCGTTCAGAATAATGAGCACCACATAGTCCTCCATACAGTATAATGGGCCTCACACAGTCATTCATACAGAATCATGGGTCCCACATAGTCCTCCATACAGTATAATTGTCCCCACATAGTCCTCCATACAGAATAATGGGCCAACTCATTGTCCTTCTTACAATAAAATAGGCCCCACATAGTCCTCAATATTGAATAATGTGCCACCTCATAGTCCTCCATACAGAATAATTGGCCCCACATATTTTTCCATACAGAATAATGGGCCCCACATAATCCTCCATACAGAATAATGGGTCCCACATAGTCCTCCATACAGAAAAATGGCCCCACATAGTCCTCCATACAATATAATGTGCCACCTCATAGTGCTCCATACAGTATTATGGGCCCCACATAGTCCTCCATACAGTATAATAGGCCCCACATACTCCTCCATTCTGAATAATAGGCCCACATAGTGCTCCATACAGTATAATGGGCCCCTCATAATCCTCCATACAGTATAATGGGCCTCACATAGTCCTCCATACAGAATAATGGGCCCCTCACAATCCTCCCTACAGTAAATTGGGCCTCACATAGTTACCCATACAGTATAATGGGCCTCACATAGTCATCCATACAGCATAATGGGCCCCACATAGTCCTCCATACAGTATAATGGCCCCACATAGTCCTCCATACAGTATAATGGCCCCACATAGTCCTCCATACAGTATAAAGGCCCCACATAGTCCTCCAGACAGTATAGTGGCCCCATATAGTCCCCAGCGTCGCAGGCCAAACTCAATCACCCTGAGAGCCAGACTTGGCCCGTGGGCCAGAATGTGACACGTGTGCTCTACATAGCGCCCCTGTAGGACTGGTATCTACTACTTTATGCTCACCGTATGGTGGGAATATTGGTTTTTGTACAGCAGTTTTGTCAATGATCAGTATATAGTCACTACTGTAGTGCTGGTGATATGCGGTTATGGCCTGTTGATATATTGTGTAGTATTAATGGTAGTATCTCTATAAATTAGAATCAAAAATTCTAAAAAAATATCTGATTCATGACGGATAATTGGCACAAGTCCATTAACCTTCATTCAGATGCACGTGGTGGATCACTGAGGCGTCACATCACTTTTTTATATACGATATGTATATCTCTTTTTTTATTTATTTTTTTATTTTTTTTTATTTTTTTTTTTTTAGTGCAGACACTGAGGCGTCACATCACTTTTTTATATACGATATGTATATCTTTTTTTTTTTTTTTTTTTTCTTTAGTGCAGACTACCCCTCACCTCCAATATACTCCTGCGACCTATACTGTATTTATAGTCCGTAAAATGAGAAACTTTGACTTTAGGGAGAGAAACTTTTTTTTCTGCTAATATAATGAGCCGCCCCTGCTGAACACCCTCCTGCTATAGAAAGCTCAACAAAGGCGAAAATTTAGGAGATTTACCCTGAATACACGTTGCCTCTGTCCCTTTTCCCAGAAGCTCATTTGCATATGTCACTGATGGAGCTCAGTGATTGGCTGACACAGTAGCTCAGTAGTTAGTGCAGCCCTGCCCACACAGAGCTTCATTGTAGTCTTCATCCTGCCGCCATAGGCCCGGGCTGCAGACAAACGGTTTATAGTGCGACAGTTATTGTAAAACTTGTTATTCATGATGGATGTGCTCTGCTCTAGGAAACGCCCCAGACATCATCCAGCAGGGGGCAGTGTTAATGCCTTCATCAGGCTCTCTTTCCCAACAGTAAGCAGTGATGGATATCTGCTCTGTCCTACTAGAAAGGGGTTGTCTAATAACTGATGCAGATGGGAGCAGAGCGACCCCATTGATTTCTGCATGATGTGATTTTTTTCTGAGAGCGGTGTACGGACACAAGGACTTACCATTGAGCCCCCACACAGCTTATGCAGGCGCTGCGCACTTCAGAGTGGTCTTTTGACCAATAGGTGCTGGGATCAGGACCTTATATCCCATTGATTGGCAGCATAAACAGCACCTATAATATATACAAATGATTGATACATTTTTTAAGTATTTTTATTTTTTTAAGTGGGAAGGATAGATATCTTTATAGTCTCTAGCAACAGCTATGGCTCCAACACCAAGACCGAAGAAAAATGTTTTTTTTTCCTAATCTATAGGGGATTTGAAGATCCAATCTCCTGATCACTTAGATCAGGGCTTTTCAGTCTTCTTATCATTGGGGATCACTTTTTCTTATGCGGACTTTTATGTTCCATCCCTAACCCTGCCTCTTCTTGCCTCATCAGAAATTCTCACTTCTACGTGGGGTTAAAATAAAACCCACTACACTTTTTGTCCAATGGGTGTCAGCACATGCTCCTTTGGGTGGGGTCTGCATCTCTGCTTTGTTCTTACATGAATGAAATAAACCATTTTCTGGTCTCCATGGGAATCAAACCCACAACCGCTATCATTGCCGGTAACAACTAAAGCTATGAGCAACAGCCTCTGCTGATATCACGGAGGATTTTCGATATTTGCACACTCTGAACCCACAGGCAAATGCTACTGATACATAGAGATACATCTATACATAGCAGTGTATTTTTTTGTCCCTGTATTATAGAGGGAAATTAAAAGATTTTTTTCCTATAACATTACTAAAAAATAATGAAAAACAATTACAATAATGGCATTTCATTGTGCTTTTTAAGATAATAAACATCACAAATCAGCAAATACCATGGACATATGTGTTCCTGTACCTATAACGACCCGCACAACACAGCGATCAGACGATTTATGGCAGGGATGGCAAACTCAAATACACAGATGGCCAAAATTAAAAACTTAGACAAAGTCGCAGGCTAATGTTCATATTTAAAAAAATGTCTAGAATTGCAGACGTTTTTCCCTATCAAATATAATGATGAAACTTTTCTTAAAGGGGTTGTGCCACGAACAAAGTACATTTTAATTAATAGATCTTAGAATAAAATAAAACACAATCACAAATAGGGCATACTGGAATAATATAATGTTATGTAAGAGCAGTAAAAAGCAAATGGCCCAATGGCCTAATTTAAATATGTAATAACAAAGGATAAAAAACTTTGACTTAATAAATAATACAGATAATAAAATATGAAGCAAAAAAAAGTGCCTCCCAAACACAGTATGATACCATCACAGTGAATTCCTCCATGGTAACCCTTCACACACACGGTATGATGACCCTACTGTGACCCCAACACAATATGATGCAGCAACTGTGATCCCCACAAAGTCCTCCATACAGAATAATGGGCCTCACATAGCCCTCCATACAGAATAATGGGCCTCACATAGTCCTCCATACAGAATAATAGGCCCACATAGTCCTCCATACAGAATAATGGGCCTCACATAGCCCTCCATACAGAATAATAGGCCCACATAGCCCTCCATACAGAATAATAGGCCCACATAGTCCTCCATACAGAATAATGGGCCTCACATAGCCCTCCATACAGAATAATAGGCCCACATAGCCCTCCATACAGAATAATAGGCCCACATAGTCCTCCATACAGAATAATGGGCCAACTCATAGTCTTCCGTAAAGTATAGTGGGCTTCACATAGTCGTTCATACAGTATAATGGGCCCCACATAGTTCTCCATACAGTATAATGGGACCCACTTAGTCCTCCATACAGTATAATGGGCCCCACTTAGTCCTCTATATAGTAAAATGGCCTCACATAGTCCTCCATACAGTGTAATGGGCCCCACATAGTCCCCAGCGTCGCTGGCCAAATATAGTAGAGTGTGACGTGTCTTAAAGGGGTTTTCCCACAAGCAAAAGTTAATTTTAATCAATGAATCTTGGAATAGTAATTATTTCCACAATTGAATGTATTTAAATAAAATGTTCCTGTGCTGAGATAATCTTATAAATGTGCCTCTGCTCTGTATTGTGTAATGACTGTTTCTGACCGTGCAGGAACATGGTCTGATCATACCACAGCTCCTGAACAGGGGAGGAAGCAAAAGAATATACAGACATTACAGGACGGGATCACAGCTGATTCTTTCTTAGAAGTAAAACATTGTTTAAAAACAGGCAGGGAAATGTTTTACCTCAGAAAATGAATCAGCTGCGTTCCCTGCTGTAATGTCTGTATACTCTTTTCCTTCTTCCCCTGCCCAGGAGCTGTGGAATGATCAGACCATGTTCCATACACGGTCAGACACGGCCATTACACAGGGGAACATTTATAAGATTATCTCCGCACAGGAACATTTTATTAAAACACATCCAATTGTGGAACTTATTATTATTCCAAGATCTATTGATTAAAATCAACTTTCATTAGTGAGAAAACCCCTTTAAGTCTCTTTCACACGTACCGGAGACACTGACACACATAGACCCATTCAAATTAATGGGTCTGCGCACATGTCAATGTGTTTCCACAGACCGTGTGTCCATGGGCAAAACATGCTGACATGTCCGTTTTTGGATGACAGCAGCACGGATCACAAGTACCCATTCAAGTCAATGGGACCGTGTAAACACATACCGCACACAGATGCCATCTGTGTGACACGTACCGGCGCCTGGGAATCAGCAGTACAGTTAGCGCTGTTTCCAAGCACCGGGTTCTGAATGCTGCCCTCATCACGATTCCCTGGCAACGCTGCGATCAGCACCAGCAGGGGACCATGATGAGAGTAGTAGTGTCTGCTCCTCCAGTGTCCGACTGTCAGAATAAGAATAAAATAAAAACTCCTTATACTCACCTGTTCTACTGTAAGTGTCCACCGCTGTAATCCATGTGACCGCTCAGCAGAGGAGCTGGTGAGAATGAGCCGCTGCAGTGAGCGGGCCGCGGAGCTGCGCTGCACTCAGTGAGTGCCAGGACACCGCTTACTGAGCACAGCTCTGGGGCCAGCTTGCTGCAGTAGTCATTCTCCCCGGCTCCTCTGCCTGAGCGGTCGTATGGATTACAGCGGTGGACACTTAAGACAGGTGAGAATAAGGATTTTTTATTCTATTCTTATTCTTACAGTCGGACACTGCGGGAGCAGACACTACTACTCTCATCATGGTCCCTGCTGGTGCTGATCGCAGCGCCGGCAGGGAACCATAATGAGGGCAGCGTTTAGAACCCAGCGCTTGGTAACAGCGCTAACTGTACCACTGATTTCCAAGCGCCGGTACGTTTGCTCCTGATGCGGCACACAGCTGCTACATGTGTGCCACACATGGACATGGATATCTCCTGTATGGGTTTTCCCAGTACCAGAAATATCTGGACGTGTGAAACTGGCCTTAGTCTGACTGATTAGTAGGGGGCGTGACCCCTTAACATGCCTAGGGCAGCATGAATGCCAAATATGGCCCTGCTGCTGACCATCTTATTGTTAGGCTGCCTGCAGGTGTTTTATAAATTAGCCAGTAGGGCAGCATTGATTCTCCAATATAGAAAAAGGCTTGGATGGTGATATACTCAGCTTCTAGCGTTCCTGTAGATCCAGTGCAGATCACTATGGAGGTCTGCACCAGCTCTGAAAACGATGCTTGCGCCATTCGTAAGTAGAAGGACTGCTACAACCTGTGATTGGCCACAGTGGTGAGGTGATGAGAAGAGCACGTCATCATATGTTTCACTAATGATGGGCTCTGCTAGTCACTTGCCTGCTGCTAAGGCTGTGTGCCCACGATGCAGAAATGCTCCGGATTTTTCCTGAGCGTTTCTGCATCTCCCTGGCAGAAAAAACGCATGCGGATTGTACATGCAGATTGTACATGCAGATTGTACATGCGGATTGGGCATGCGGATTGTGCATGCAGATTGTGCATGCGGATTGTTAATGCGGATTGTACATGCAGATTGTACATGCAGATTGTACATGCGGATTGGGCATGCGGATTGTGCATGCAGATTGTGCATGCAGATTGTGCATGCAGATTGTGCATGCGGATTGTGCATGCGTTTTTCCTGCCAGGGACATGCGGATGTAAAGTGTTCTTCACTTGCATTTCCGCATGCGGGTTGACAAGCGCTTTCCAAGCGATTTTAGCATCACTTGGAAAGTGCTTGTCAACTTGGTCACACTATATAAATCCATGCAACCGGCATGGATTTATATAGTGTGACCCGAGAGAATGGTTAAAAATAAAAAAATAAATCAATACTTAACTTCCGATGGCCCCCGCAGTCTTGCTTCGCTCCGTCCTGGCTGCCGGCAGATCATGGTACACTGAAGGACCTGCCGTCACATGACTATGACGTCAGCGCAGGTCTTTCAGTCCACCGCGATCTGCCGGCATGGGAGGACGAGCGCAGCGGGGGCCATCAGAAGGTAAATATAACATTTATTTTTTATTTTATTCTTTTTTTCACAGGTTCTATGGTACCCGGGTTCGAAGGAGAGTCTCCTGTCCTCCACACCCGGGTACCATCCGCGCATTGGAACGCATGGATTCTGCATGTACAGATGCAGTGATGCGGATTCCATGCGTTCCAATGCAAGTCAATGGCGGCGAAAACGCAGCGCTTCCGCAAAATAATGCGGATTATCATTGGGGAACATGGCAGGCCTTCTACCATGCGTTTTTTAAGCGTTTCTGCAGCATTTTTGCCGCTGCAGAAACTCTTAAAAAACGCATCGTGGGCACACAGCCTAACAATCACAGACTGAAGTGATTTTGCTACTTCTTGAAAGAGCAGGTATTGCAGTCAGAGCCAGTAGAGACCTCTATTGCAACCTGCACTAGATCAGTGTCTGCACCGAAAGGTGAGTTTAAGGCCACGTGCACACGTTGAGTGTTTGGTCAGTATTTTATCTCAGAATTTGTAATCCAAAACCAGGAGTGGGTGATAAATACAGAAGTGGTGACGAGTTTCTATTATACTTTTCCTGATTGTTTCACTCCTGGTTTTGGCTTACAAATACTGAGATAAAATACTGACCAAATACTGAACGTGTGCACGTGGCCTAATGCCATTTTTATATTAAGCCCATCCGTGAGTTAAAAATGTTTTTTCCTATATTGCGCAACCTCTTTAAGATTATACCTTAATGGGGTTGTTCAGCCGAGTGCAATTTGCCAAACCTTAAAAGCGAGTAATATACACAGTGTTAGGCTATGCATGAGTTTTTTTGAGATGTTAAAAAACGACAGCTTTTTCAAGGGTAAATTGCTTCAGCAAAGTATTCTCTTTTCCTTTTGGTTTTAGAAGAATTTTTTTCCTAAAGCATTATTTCCTGCCTTCAGATTGGACAGTGCCTAGTTTGGTGCAGTTTCCATCAGGACACACTTCAAAGAAGTGACATGTACTTTATTTTTTTAGACCAGGATTTTTTTTTCATTTTTTAGAAAAAAAAATCTCATTATCAGCAAAGTGGATTTGCCACAGAAATGAATAGGGAGAGTTTTCCAAGTGTTTTTGAAAAGGATTTTGATGGGAATTTTGGAAAGCAAAAGCAAAAAAAAGCTCCTAAATAAACTCTGCATGTATATAGAATTAGGGTTTGAGTCTGCTTGCCAATTTGAATAGTCGTCACTTGACCACAAGTTAGCGATTTGTATCCTTATGTCACATGCCAACTAGTTTCTTTTCCTGCCACTCTCAATAGAACACTGAGAGAAGCAGATGAGAATCTAGTCGGCATGTGAGTGCAGCTAAGCAAATCCCATACTTGGGGTCACATGGCGACCACTTGAATTGGCAAGAATATTACACACTATTAGGACTCAATTAACTGCAGTGCTTGCCAAAAATGTTGGGAACCTGACAACTGATACATGCTGCCCAATCCTAGGGTAACCTGCATGTATCAGTCACTGGCTGTAAGATTTCAGCAATGTTTGTTTGACCTGAAACACTGCAGCATTTCAGAGAAAAAGATACTTAAAAAGCCACCTGGACTGAGCTGCACATGTGACTAGTCAGAAAGGCGGGTCCCTGGCAGCTCATCCCTGCCTGCTCCCCTTGAGTGACTGGTCTCTCTCTATGCATGCACACAGGGGACTGGCCTTCTCGACTAGTCACTGCGTGGCTTGGTCCTTGACAGCTTTTAAAGTAAATGCTGTGGCGTTTCAGAGTCAAACATACCTGGCTGTGATAATACAGCCAGTGACTGATACACGCATGGTATCAGTGGACCGGGCAGCATGTATCAGCTGTCAGGTTCCCTTTAAGGACAGGAACAATGAATTTTCAGATAAGTGTTTTAATACCATAGATGGTCCATATTGAACAAGGACTACTTATGGCTGATGTCTCATTTTACTGCTTTTAAAGCCTTTAAAGAAGAGTGGACCAAAAATTCATTTCATAAAAGCTTTAACCGATGAAGTAAAAACCTTCAATGAATTAACCTTGAAAACTGAAATTAAGTCTTTTAAAAGATTCCAAGTATGGACACCTGTCCTGTCTCATGTATATGAATACACCGTCTCAACAATACAGACAGCAATCTAAGGGATTTTCAAGTGATTCTATAAAATGTGTTGAATATAGAGTTTAGGTGACTTTTATCTAACTTTCAATGCCCATTTAACGCTATCAGAAACGTTCAGCATATGGATCCATATGTGTGTATTTTAACTCTTCTTATGCTCTCCTCCAGGTCGTCAACCAGATCTCCAATGTTTTACCAAGGATTTGTTAGGTCTTATAATGTGATTCTTCCTTTGAGAGTACATTCTTGTTTCCCTCCCGCGCTCTTCGCAGCTCCCTTCAGTCAGATACAGTTAGGTCCATATATATTTGGACAGAGACAACATTTTTCTAATTTTGGTTCTAGACATTACCACAATTTATTTTAAACAAAACAATTCAGATACAGTTGAAGTTCAGACTTTCAGCTTTCATTTGAGGGTATCCACATTAAAATTGGATGAAGGGTTTACGAGTTTCAGCTCCTTAACATGTGCCACCCTGTTTTTTAAAGGGACCAAAAGTAATTGGACAATTGACTCCAAGGCTATTTCATGGACAGGTGTGGGCAATCCCTTCGTTATGTCATTCTCAATTAAGCAGATAAAAGGCCTGGAGTTGATTTGAGGTGTGGTGCTTGCATTTGGAAGGTTTTGCTGTGAAGTAAACATGCAGTCAAAGGAGCTCTCCATGCAGGTGAAACAAGCCATCCTTAAGCTGCAAAAACAGAAAAAACCCATCCGAGAAATTGCTACAATATTAGGAGTGGTAAAATCTACAGTTTGGTACATCATGAGAAAGAAAGAAAGCACTGGTGAACTCATCAATGCAAAAAGACCTGGGCAGCCACGGAAGACAACAGTGGTGGATGATCACAGAATAATCTCTATGGTGAAGAGAAACCACTTCACAACAGCCAACCAAGTGAACAACACTCTCCAGGAGGTAGGTGTATCAATATCCAAATCTACCATAAAGAGAAGACTGCATGAAAGTAAATACAGAGGGTTCACTGCACGGTGCAAGCCACTCATAAGCATCAAGAAGAAAAAGGCTAGACTGGACTTTGCTAAAAAAACATCTAAAAAAGCCAGCACAGTTCTGGAAGAACATTCTTTGGACAGATGAAACCAAAATCAACCTCTACCAGAATGATGGAAAGAGAAAAGTATGGCGAAGGCGTGGTAGAGCTCATGATCCAAAGCATACCACATCATCTGTAAAACATGGCGGAGGCAGTGTGATGGCTTGGGCATGCATGGCTGCCAGTGGCACTGGGTCACTAGTGTTTATTGATGATGTGACACAGGTCAGAAGCAGCCGAATGAATTCTGATGTATTCAGAGCCATACTGTGTGCTCAGATCCAGCCAAATGCAGCCAAACTGATTGGTCGCTGTTTCATACTACAGATGGACAATGACCCAAAACATGAAGCCAAAGCAACCCAGGAGTTTATTAAAGCAAAGAAGTGGAATATTCTTGAATGGCCAAGTCAGTCACCTGATCTCAACCCAATTGAGCATGCATTTCACTTGTTAAAGACTATAAACTTCAGACAGAAAGGCCCACAAACAAACAGCAACTGAAAACCACCGCAGTGAAAGCCTGGCAAAGCATCAAAAAGGAGGAAACACAGCATCTGGTGATGTCCATGAGTTCAAGACTTCAGGCAGTCATTGCTAACAAAGGGTTTTCAACCAAGTACTAGAAATGAACATTTTATTTACAATTATTTAATCTGTACAATTACTTTTGGTCCCTTTAAAAACAGGGTGGCACATGTTAAGGAGCTGAAACTCCTAAACCCTTCATCCAATTTTAATGTGGATACCCTCAAATGAAAGTTGAAAGTCTGAACTTCAACTGCATCTGAATTGTTTTGTTTAAAATTCATTGTGGTAATGTCTAGAACCAAAATTAGAAAAATATTGTCTCTGTCCAAATATATGTGGACCTAACTGTAGAATACAGTAGTTAGACTGGATCCAGCTTTGTTCTGGTAGTTATTGCAGCTTTTATCTCACAAGCGACCATTTTAACTCACGGTGAGACAAAATGGGTTCACAGTCATCAATGCTTTTCCCCATTCTTTTCATAAAAGTACACTATTATACTAAACTAATTGATCAAATAATAGGAGGACAATTTTGAAAATGTTTCTGAAAAAGTCATGAAAAGCTACCTTGCTGATAATCTCTGCGGGAAGCTAATGGCATAGTGCTCTTATGATTACTAAGAGAAACACGCAATTCTGTTACTGACATGTAATTGATTCTGACGGATTGCCAAGGGCAGTGTCACACTCTGCTGTGCACTCGTTCTAGAAATGTTGCCCACTTTGCTAGTGTCAGTTAATGGTTACAGTATGTGTAGGAGACAATTGTCGGAGCTTTGGTATTGGTTTGACATTATACAATAAAAGCATAAAGAAGAGGGCAAGCAGTGATCTATGGACGCTGTCCTCCCATTAGTTCCCAGCATTGACTGAAAATATAATCTCTTAGTGGTGGGCAATTAATATTCCCGAGGGGCCACATGACAGACAGTTACTATTCTGGAGGCCGAACTAGAAGTCTAAAATTAATTCTACTCAATATTAATATTAACATATTAATTATAATTATTATATTATATTAATATTAATTGTATCATTTAATATTGAGCAGAATTAAGTATGCTGACACCCTCCCATATACCATATGAGCCTGCACACAGCCCCATATATACAGTATGAGCCCCCACACAGCCTCCTACATACAGTGTAAGCAGGTGACCAGATGCAACGCGCAGGGACAAGGTGGAAGTACCCAATGAAACTGTTTGTGTCCCTAATGTGGCTGGAAATTGTGGTAACTATAGCAATGGTAAATAATAGTGTTGAGCGAGCATGCTCGACACTGCTCGGTACTCGCCCGAGCATCACGCTACTCGGGATATTCGGCGACCACCGAGCATTTCCGGGTTACTCGGGGTGGAGCTCGGGTCTCCGCCCTGCACGTTTGGCGCTCTTTACAGAGCCAATGAACATGCAGAGATTGCCAGGCAGTCACTGTAATGTCGCAGCCATGTTGGTTGTGTGCATTACAGTGATTGGCTGACCGCACAGCGTCATCTCGAGTATTTAAAACAGGGCGCCGCCATCTTGGACACAGTCGCTCCGGATCAGACAGTGTAGGCACAGCACTGCTGATTTAGGGAGAGATATATCCTGCGAAATAGTTAGTGTAGGGTCTGTAAAGGCTGCCAGATCAAACAAACAGTCCTTCTCAGGACTAATATCCATCCCAGATATCAGGCAGGCAGGCAGGCAGGCTGTATAGGAGACGCAGTGGTTATACCAGCAAACGCTGCATTACAGTCCTGTGTGCTCCTGCTGCTGAAATTAATGGACTTAGCTCCAGGTCTCGGGGGCCAGGAAAAATCCTTTTTTTTTTTCATCTAAATCCTCTTTTTTTTCCCTCCTTCACACTGTACAAATACCCGTCTTATTAACCTTTTGGTGTGTCCCCCCCCCCCCCCCAAAAAAAAAAAGTGTGTCTCTTTTTCAGACACAAATATATCTGTTGAAAATAGTGTGGTGTAGGCCCGAGAAATACAAGTGTGGTTTTGCAGTTCCACGGTTGAAACCTCTGTATTACCCACTTTTGGACCATTTATATCTAAAAAAACCAGTTTGAGTGTGTCGCTCACTGTTCAACCGCAAATATATATATTTAAAAAAGTCTAGTATACCCTAGTAAACAATAACTGTGGTTTTGCCATTCCATGGTAAAAAATCTCTATTATCCAGCTTTTGGTATTTTTTCCGTAAACAGTAATAGTTTCTCCCTGATTGTTCAGATTGTTTAAAAGAGTCGGGTGTAGGCCAGAGAAACAGAACTGTGGTTTTCCTCTTCCACAGTTCTAATATGCTTTTAATTACCCTTTTGCCATTGATAGTGCGAGTGTCAGCTATTTTACTTCATTTACAATGGGCAAGGCGCGTGGCAAGGGACGTGGAACTGGACGTTCTGGTGATGGTGCGTGTAGAGGACGGGGCCGTGGCCAAGGTGAAAATGTGCCACAACCAACAGCCACATCTTCTCGCTCCCACTTCTTGACCGAATTACTAGGGAAGCACAGAACAACACCAGTATTGTGAACTGATCAGTGCGAACAGATTATTAATTGGATAGCAGATAATACTTCCAGTTACCTGGCACCACCACCTCCGGTCTGTCTTCCACATGGTCAACTCTTAGAAGCCGTGAGTTTCGACCGCATACTCCTCCTCACCCTGATGTTCCTTCCTCCCACCATGCCGAGTGTCGTCAGACAGCAACTGATCCCACACTTGGACACTCTGAAGAGCTGTTCACTGGTCCATTTCCAGATTTGTGCCCCTCGCCTGATCCGCTTGAAGTGGTGGAAGAGGAGATCCCATGTAGCGATGCCCAAATATTTGAACAGCCACGGCCACAGGAAGTCGACGCTGGCAATTTGTCACAAGAGGTGGACGATGACGAGACACAATTGCCAGGAAGTGAGGAGGAGGATCGTGGTGTGCAAGTGGAAGAGGAGGAGGTGGTGGATGATCTAGTAACTGACCCAACGTGGCAGGAGGACATGCAGAGCGAGGCCAGCAGCACACAGGGTGAGGGAGGCAGAGTACCCCAACAGGCAGGAAGAAGCAGTGTGGTGGCCGCACACAGAAGGCGGGCAACAGTTTCCCGTAACACCAACATGAGGTCAGGAATTTTTTTAAAGACTCTACTGATAACCCCAAAAAGGCCATTTGTACCACCTGCCATGCCAGTATCAGCAGGTGTGACAAAACTACCAGCCTGACCACCACCAGCATGATCAGGCACATGGCAGCAAAGCACCCGACTTTATGGGGCGAACCCCAGGGTCCACAACCCATGTCAGCGGGTATCACCACTGCTTCTTCCCCTGGGCCGCGTGGGGAACCCGGAACCGGGCCTGTTGTAGGATGCTGGGGGTTGTAGTCTCCGTGTGGCGGTGACCCGGTCCGTGCCCAGGGCGGTCAAACCAGTGGCAGTCTATTGGTGTTATAATAAGCGTCCGACTACGCCACCCGTGGATTGCGGTCAGTGGGGACCGCTGCCGACCGCTGAGGCTGATGTTGTTTGCGCAGCCGAGTATGGGATAACTCCCCACGGGAGAAGTATTGCCTCAGGGCAGCTAATGTGGATGATGATGGGAGTGATGGTGTGAGTGTCCCGGTAGTAATGGTGCTGGTGCGGCGATGAAACACAGAGACTTGTAATTGCAGTTTCCAAAGCTTTACTCACGGTTGTTATTCTGGTCACTTGTTCACATGAGGGACCGCCCAAGCCGTGCTGCGTTCACCAGGCAAGGGACTCGACCAACTCCCAGGCAATTCCAGAGCGTGGCATAGGGCTCCCTTCC
Source organism: Phyllobates terribilis (assembly GCF_046119375.1). Classification (NCBI taxonomy): domain Eukaryota; kingdom Metazoa; phylum Chordata; class Amphibia; order Anura; family Dendrobatidae; genus Phyllobates; species Phyllobates terribilis. The sequence goes on from NW_027363327.1 coordinate 471,982, forward strand.
TTTCCTTTCTCTGGCCGTCCCCACCAGTGACCCACCTTTGTCCAGCTTTCTCGGGCCTTCTGTTGGCGAAACCTCTCCCGGTTTCCCTGACCCTATGTGGTATGCCTTTCTGGTGGATGTAGTGAGGGGTCGCACCAAGATGTGGTAACAACCTCCGGTCTTTGGCTGAGGAATCTGTTGCCTCCACCAATTTGGGTTCCGGTACCCTATTCTGCCAACCCTTCACCCAGTATCTCCTCTGGGCATATGGGGTTCCTTCTGCCTTCGTGTCTCTGGGCCTTTCTCTGTGTTCCTTGCTTCCTTTCTCCTCTGTTCCAGTTCCTTTCCTACTTTCCTTTCTGTTCCTTCTTCTCTCTCTCTCTCTCAGGCTCCAGCCTCCTGACAAGGCCTGCCTGCAGAGCAGAGCCCATGCAGGGGCTCTGCTTCCTGTCTTCTCCTCAGACTGTCTCCACTGAACTGAACACTGTCGTAAGATGGTGCCCACCTTATATACCTCCTTCTATGTGTGAGCCCAGGTGACTAGCAACCAATGGGCTCCTACCTATGCTCAGAGACCCACCCCTTTCTGCTCCTACACCACTGGGTATTCCACCCCTCCCCACTCCAGTCAAGGACAGATGCTGTCGTGCCTGCACTTCTATCTTGTGGGAGCACCGTTGAGCTGTCCCTCGGAAATGGGGTGTGTGTGGTGCATGCAGCTTACTGAGTCCTGGTCCACACTCCATCCTTACCCGGGAGTGGAATATCACACCTCTGGTTCGAGGTGCAATACCCCTGTAGCAGCCGAGCCCTCGGGGTGCTACACAATCCCCTGTCCATACTGCATGCAAAGATGCCCCCTCCTCTCAGTCTTCACTTGTTATGGCAGTTTCTCAAGAAACAGCATCAACGTCCACCTCCACGTCCCACCGCAGCGTTCAATTGTCCATATCCCAGACCTTTGAATGACCTTACCTGGTGAACGCAGCACGGCTCAGGCGGTCCTTCATGTGCACAAGTGACCTGGATGAGAACTGTGAGTAAAGCATTGGAAACTGCAACCACACGTCTCTGTGTTTCATCGCCGCACCAGCACCATTAGTACTGGGACGCTCACACCATCACTACCATCATCTACTCTAGCTGCCCTGAGGCAATACTTCTCCCGTGTGGAGTTATCCCATTCTTGGCTGCGCATATAACATCAGCCTCAGCGGTCTGCAGCGCAGCGGCGGTCCCCACTGACCGCAATCCACGGGTGGCATAGTCGGACAATTACAACACAAATAGACTGCCACTGGTTTGACCACCCTTAGCCACGGACCGGGTCGCCGCCACACGGAGACTACAACCCCCAGCATCCCACAAGAGGCCCGGTTCCGGGTTCCCCACGCTGCCCAGGGGGCGAGTCAACTTTGGCGTAGTCGGCAGGATCTTTACCAACCCGCCACAAGAGGGTATTGCGTGCCTGAAGAAGATCGTACATGTACCTTGAAAAGAAGTCTCCCGCCATTTCCAGAAGTTTCCCGCCGTCCGGAGTCGTTTCCCGCCATCCGGAACCGATTCCCGCCATCAGACGCCATCTTGGACCGTTTCCCGCCATCTTCATCCGTTTTTCCCGCCCTGGCAGAGCGGACACCATTATGTGCGCACCAAAAGACAGCAGGAAGCCGCCTCCCATCGTGGGCCAGGTCCCAGAGTGGCGCCAAAGAAGGAGCCCGCCCCCAGCAACAATGAGTGCAGCAGTGGAGATGTCCATCAACGTGGGGGGGCTGCTCCTGAAGGTGATTGTCAGCAGATGCCCCCAAGACCAACCCCCATGGGGGCGGATAGGAAAGAAAACTGTGGGGCCGGGCGCGGCCTGGATCAGTCTGGACCTGCTGCACCCGGAGATGGAGGGAGCAGCGAACCCCACCAGCACCCTGGCCCGCAGCCTGCTGCAAGCTGAGCCACCCTGCAGCCTGACAGAGTTGCTAGCCCAGCTGCCCAGGGACCCGGACAGTGCGCGCGCAGCGCTGGAAGACCTGAACAGGAGGATGGTCCGGGCGCAGTGGGATGTGTTTGCCGGGTGGAGAGAGGAGATGGCCCGGCAGCACGAAGGCAGCCAGCTGAGGACCCCGCCGGGACAGGGCAGTGCGCTTACCGCTGGGCGCGGAGAAGAGGGACCGGCAGCTGCAGACGACGCCGCGGAGGAGGCCACGGAGACCGAGGCAGGTAATGGGGACGCCACCACCCCAAGCCCTGGGAACACCAGCCTGCCCTCACCCTCAGCTGCGGGACCCGAAGCCCCGGGGACCGTACCTGACATCATGCCTCCACCGCCGCCAGCTAGGCCTCAGGCTGCAAACGTCACTGTCACGCCCCGCCCCGCGCTGTGCCCTCTGAACCCGGGCGCCGTAAAGCGGGAGACGTCACAGGCCGGGACGCAAGGCCCAGCACACCCGGGCGCCACTGCCTCACCAGCGCCCCCTACCTTGGGGGTGCCACCCCCGGGCGCGACCAACAAGCGACAACCGGCCTGGTCACAAGGCCGAGTGCCCCCGGGCGCTGCCACCCGTCCGAAGCCCGCGGTGCCACCCCTGGTTGCGGACCTGTACGCCCAACATACTAGCTCGGACGGGCTGCCCTTTGAGTGGCCACCGGAGTTTGTCAACCCCCGTCTCCGGAGAGAACAACCCCTGAGCGAGCCTCTGATCCCGGCCCCGGAGCCTGCCAACATCGCTCCACCCCCGCCGGAGGATGCCCAGTTTACATGGGACCCCACCGGCGAGAATCTCATGGGGTTCACCCAGGAGACCCGGGCGGAAGCAGCCCATCGCCTGGATTGCTGCCGTCAACAGCTGGCCACCTTTGAAAGGGAGCGGCGGCAGAGGCGCATCAGGGAGGAGCGACTCCAAGCCCGGAGCGCGGAGCAGAAGAGGAGGGCCCGACAAGACTCCCAGGCCATCCGCGGTCCCAGAGCCACCGGGACTGTAGTAAAGTTCCAGCTGGAGCATGGCTGGGGCTTCATCCGAGATCCGGAGGCTGACACCGACGTCTTTGTCACCAGAAGGGACGTGGAAAGCCACCTGCCGAGGGACATCACGGACGTGACCTGTACCCCGGTGACGTGGTCACTTACACCTGGCATAAGGGCGCAAAGGGACTGTATGCCCTCCATGTCCACCGTCTAACAGAGGAGGAGCTGCGGTACCGCCCAGACATGGACTACCCTGAGGATCAGGACGGATCTGAAGGCTATGAGGAAGGAGCATCAGGAGGACACCGTTATTGAATAAACGGTAAAATTAACTGTAAATAGTTACCCGTCAGGGTATCAGAATTGTGGATGAAACTGTTTCCTGATAAAAGTTACCCCCCTACATCCCCTACAAGGCTGAGGACTGTGAGCAGCCATTCCCCCTTTCCAACCGGCCGAGGACTGGGAACGGCCAATCACTTGTAAATAGTTGCGCTTCCTAAAGCGCCCCTTACTGGTTTTATGAAAAAGACTGCAACGTCTACCTCAGGATTAAATGGACTGTTGCACCTTTACCTGGTCGCAAGTTGCACAGCGGCCAGAGCTCAAGAATGTTTTACTTGAAAAAGTTTTATATTGAAAAGTTTAATTTGCTGCTAAAAGAGTTTATGGTATTATATGTGTGTGTGTGAAGAAAGTCTTATAATGTTTATTAATGCTTATACCAGTAACGTTGGAAAGAAAAGAGTACCTCCCATAAAGGGATGAGTTTTTGGTTAAATGTCTTATATGCGAATGCATTCTAAAAATTTTGTATGTCGAAAATTGTTTTATTCTTTTCCAGCCCGAGGACGTGCTGTGATTTACCAGGGGGGAATGTAGCACCCCGAGGGCTCGGCTGCTACAGGGGTATTGCACCTCGAACCAGAGGTGTGGTATTCCACTCCCGGGTAAGGATGGAGTGTGGACTAGGGCTCAGTAAGCTGCATGCACCACACACACCCCATTTCCGAGGGACAGCTCAACGGTGCTCCCACTAGACAGAAGTGCAGGCACGACAGCATCTGTCCCTGGCTGGAGTGGGGAGGGGAAAGTAAACCCAGTGGTGTAGGAGCAGATAGGGGTGGGTCTCTGGGCATAGGTAGGAGCCCATTGGTTGCTAGTCACCTGGGCTCACACATAAGGGAGGTATATAAGGTGGGCACCATCTTAGATCAGTGTGCAGTGCAGAGAAGAAGTTAAGAGTGAGAGGAGAAGACAGGAAGCAGAGCCTCTGCATGGGCTCTGCTCCACGGGCAGGCCTTGTCAGGAGGCCGGAGCCTGGGAGAGAGAAGAAGGAACAGAAAGGAAAGCAAGAAAGGAAACAAGGAACAGGAACACAGAGAAAGGCCCAGAGACACGAGTGAAGAAGGAACCCTAAGAACCCACGAGATAACGGGTGAAGGGTTGGCAGAGCAGGGTACAGGAACCAAAATTGGTGGAGGCGACTAATCCTCAGCCAAAACCGGAGGTTGTGACCACATCTTGGTGCGACCCCTCACTACATCCACCAGGAAAGCATACCACATAGGGTCAGGGAAACCGGAGAGAGGTTTCGCCAACAGAAGGCCCGAGGAAGCTGGACAAATGTGGGTCACTGGTGGGGACGGCCAGAGAAGGGAAGAGAAGGGAGCCCTGTGCCACGCTCTGGAATTGCCTGGGAGTTGGTCGAGCCCCTTGCCTGGTGAACGCAGCACGGCTCAGGCGGTCCTTCATGTGCACAAGTGACCTGGATGAGAACTGTGAGTAAAGCATTGGAAACTGCAACCACACGTCTCTGTGTTTCATCGCCGCACCAGCACCATTAGTACTGGGACGCTCACACCATCACTACCATCATCTACTCTAGCTGCTCTGAGGCAATACTTCTCCCGTGGGGAGTTATCCCATTCTTGGCTGCGCATATAACATCAGCCTCAGCGGTCTGCAGCGCAGCGGCGGTCCCCACTGACCGCAATCCATGGGTGGCGTAGTCGGACAATTACAACACAAATAGACTGCCACTGGTTTGACCACCCTGAGCCACGGACCGGGTCGCCGCCACACGGAGACTACAACCCCCAGCATCCCACAAGAGGCCCGGTTCCGGGTTCCCCACGCGGCCCAGGGGGCGAGTCAAATACAAAAGTGCAAAAAAGCATAAAAAAATGCTACTTGTGAACATAGCCCAAGGTGTGGAGGAGTATTTTTGTTTTTGGTTATTTATTTTACCTTTTACACAAGTCTTTACCCTGGAAAGGAACTTCCTTAACATATTTCACAGAAAAGCAGTTTCAGTTTCGTTTTTGAACGTTTTATTGTGAGCCCGTAAAAGTGGCTTAATACCTCTGACCACGTTGTTGACAGCAGTGACCTGGGGGTCAGAAATGCTTCCTGGGGTGATCCCCATGCTGCCCCCATGTCATATGAGTACTGTCACTATCGTTTTGGGCACTTGTTAGGCTTTTAAAAGACTGCCGGGGGTGCCACCGCAAAAATGCTTGGGTCTCCCATAGACTAACATTGGGCTCGCTGCTCGGGTCGAGCACCCGAGTATCACGGCGAGCTCGGCCCGAGCTTCGAGCACCCGAGCATTTTAGTGCTCGCTCAACACTAGTAAATAATGAATAACAGGGTAATTACAGCATGAAATATACAATATCAATCATATAATGAATCCTCAGGTCCACTCTATTATAACAGTCTCTTCTTATATACAGTATTTGTATAGTCTTCTAGCAGGCATGGTGTTCCCGATAACGAGAGTCACTGTACTGTTTCTTCCTCTAGCACAGGCACTAGCGGGCGTTTCCAGTTCTTCCCTCTAGTCCGCAAGAACTCCTGACAAAGTCTAGCAAGGCTCACTGGGCCTCCTTCACTTCTCCCTTTCTGTTGCACTGGCCCAGGCCGACAGCTGTACCGTACGTCAGTGCTGGAAGCAACGGCCCAGCTCACTCGCGCCTCCTGTTGACACAGGTGTCCACCCCCAAGCATAGTTTCCTCAAAATCTTCAGGTATTGACCAACGGCGGATGTCTCTCGTACCCGGTGGGATGAGGGCTGGGCCTCGGCTTTTGACTTGCGTCATCTGGGCTCCGGTTCTTGGGTCTGATCTTTAGGACTTGAAACTTGTCTTGGGCAGGTCTGGTCTTTGGGCCTTGACTGGCATCATCTGGATTCCGGGGCTTGTCCGGGACTGCCTAGGTCTTGCTTCCAGGCGCGCCACAAGGTTTGCGCTTCCTGTAACGGCCCGGCACCCTGCCCTCAGCATCTCTCTAGACACACATCCTGTCCATCCCTTCTCTTGGCGCCAAATTTCCTCCCGTTTTGGAGTGCTGGCCTTTTATACCAGGGAACTGCATCATCAAGGTCACCTGATCGGGTGCTCCATCTAAACTCAGCCCTCCTGAAACTCTCCCTCTTCTGGGACCCCGCAGGGTCCCGTTTGGACAGTAGATAGCAGTCCTCATGCACAAATGCTACACAGCGCTGGGGATTCTCATCCTTGATGTCACACCCTCTTACAACAGTATGAGCCCTCAAATAGCCACTGTATACAGACACTCTTCCCATATAAATATGAAAAAGAAAACTACACAAACTCAATTCGCTCCCCCAACACTCTGTTAAGATCTTTGGTGCACTCACACTCTGGAAAGCAGATGCGATGTAGTGACGTCATTACTAGTGTTGAGCAAGCATGCTCGACACTGCTCGGTACTCTCCCGAGCATCTCAATACTCGGGATGTTCGGCGACCACCGAGCATTTTCGGTTAACTCAGGCGGGAGCTCGGGTCTCCGCCCTGCACGTTTGGCGCTCTTTACAGAGCCAGTGAACATGCAGGGATTGCCAGCCAGTCACTGTAATGCCGCAGCCATGTTGGTTGTGGGCATTACATTGATTGGCTGGCCGCACAGCGTCACCTCGGGTATTTAAAACCGGGCGCTGTAATCTTGGACACAGTCGCTCCGGATCAGATGGTGTAGGGAGAGTGCTGCTGAGCTAGGGAGAGATTTATACTGCAAAATAGGTAGTGTAGGGCCACTAAAGCCTGCAAAAATCGTCTTATTAACCTTTTGGTATTTCCCCCCCAAAATAAAAATTGAGTGTGTCTGTGAGTGTTCAGACACAAATAAATCTGTTTAAACGAATCTGGTGTATGCCAGATAACTAGAACTGTGGTTTTCCTCTTCCACAGTTCAAATCTCCTTTTTATTACCCTTTTGCCATTGATAGTGTGAGTGTAAGCTATTTTACTTCATTTACAATGGGCAAGGCGTGTGGCAAGGGACGTGGAACTGGACGTTCTGGTGATGGTGCGTGCAGAGGACGGGGCCGTGGCCAAGGTGAAAATGTGCCACAACCAACAGCCACATCTTCTCGCTCCCAGTTCTTGACCGAATTACTAGGGAAACGCACAACAGCACCACTATTGCCAACTGATCAGTGTGAACAGGTTATTAATTGGACAGCAGATAATAATTCCAGTCACCTGGGCACCACCACCTCCGGTCTGTCTTCCACATGGTCAAGTGTTAGTAGCCGTGAGTCTCGACTGCATACTCCTCTTCACTCTGATGCACCTTCCTCCCACCATGCCGAGTGTCATCAGACAGCAACTGATCCCACAGTTGGACACTCTGAAGAGCTGTTCACTGGTCCATTTCCATATTTGGGCCCCTCGTCTGCTGCGCTTGAAGTGGTGGAAGAGGAGATCCCATGTAGCGATGGCCAAATATTTGAACAGCTATGGCCACAGGAAGGCGACGCTGGCAATTTGTCACAAGAGGTGGACGATGACGAGACACAATTGCCACGAAGTGAGGAGGAGGACTGTGGTGCGGAAGTGGAAGAGGAGGAGGTGGTGGATGATCTAGTAACTGACCCAATGTGGCAGGAGGACACGCAGAGTGAGGCCAGCAGCACACAGGGTGAGGGAGGCAGAGTACCCCAACAGGCAGGAAGAAGCAGTGTGGTGGCCGCACAGAGAAGGCAGGCAACAGTTTCCCGTAACACCAACATGAGGGACGTTGCCAGTACAACCGGTAGGTCTTCCAGAGTCAGGAATTTTTTTAAAGACTCTGCTGATAACCCCAAAAAGGCCATTTGTATCACCTGCCAGGCCAGCATCAGCAGGGGTGACAAAACTACCAGCCTAACCACCACCAGCATGATCAGGCACATGGCAGCAAAGCACCCGACTTTGTGGGGCGAACCCCAGGGTCCACGACCAGTGTCAGTGGGTGTCACCACTGCTTCTTCCGCTGTTGTGCGTGTAAGAGAACCCCCTGTTGTGCGTGCAAGGCAATCCCCTGTCCATACTGCATACTCCTCTCAGTCTTCACTTGTTATGGCAGTTTCTCAAGAAACAGCATCAACAGCTACGTCCCACCGCAGTGTTCAATTGTCCATATCCCAGACCTTTGAACGGAAGCGCAAATTCGCAGCCAATGCCCCACAGGCCACAGTCCTAAATTCGCACATTTCACGACTACTTGCGTTGGAAATGCTGCCTTTTAGGCTGGTGGAGACGGAATCCTTCCGCAACCTTATGGCGGCGGCCGTCCCTCGGTACTCGGTCCCCAGCCAACACTATTTTGCCCGGTGTGCCATCCCCACACTACACAAGCACGTGTCCCAAAACATCTGCCGTGCCCTCAACAGCGCAGTTACTGGGAGAGTCCACCTGACAACGGACAAGTGCTTGTGGCCAGGGACGGTACATCTCCCTGACGGCACACTGGGAAAACATAGTGGAAGCCGGGACCCAGTCGCACCTTGGGACGGAACACAGCCTCCCCACACTGAGGATTGTGGGCCCTATGTCAGTCAGAGTTAAGGCCCTCTAACCTCCATGTCATTTCCAAGGGGCATTAAAACTGTCTTGTTAAGCTACTGCGACCTCCACCACTTTTCCCAGGGGCATTAAAACCATCTTGTTAAGCTACTGCGACCTCCATCACTTTTCCCAGGGGCATTGATATTGTCTTTTTATTCCACTGCAACCCCCATCACTTTTCCAAGGGGCATTAAAACCGTCTTGTTAAGCTACTGCGACCTCCATGTCTCTTCCAAGGGGCATTAAAACCATCTTGCTAAGCTACTGCGACCTCCACCACTTTTCCCAGGGGCATTGATATTGTCTTTTTATTCCACTGCAACCTCCACGTCTCTTCCAAGGGTCATTAAAACCGTCTTGTTAAGCTACTGCGACCTCCACCACTTTTCCCAGGGGCATTAAAACCGTCTTGTTAAGCTACTGCGACCTCCACCACTTTTCCCAGGGGTATTAAAACCATCTTGTTAAGCTACTGCGACCACCACTTTTCCCAGGGGCATTGATATTGTCTTTTTATTCCACTGCGACCTCCACCACTTTTCCCAGGGGCATTAAAACCATCTTGTTAAGCTACTGCGACCTCCACCACTTTCCCCAGGGGCATTAAAACCGTCTTGTTAAGCTACTGCGACCTCCACCACTTTTCCCAGGGGCATTAAAACCGTCTTGTTAAGCTACTGCGACCACCACTTTTCCCAGGGGCATTGATATTGTCTTTTTATTCCACTGCGACCTCCACCACTTTTCCCAGGGGCATTAAAACCGTCTTGTTAAGCTACTGCGTCCACCACTTTTCCCAGGGGCATTGATATTGTCATTTTATTCCACTGCGACCTCCACCACTTTCCCAGGAGCATTAAAACCATCTTGTTAAGCTACTGCGACCTCCACCATTCTTCCAAGGGGCATTAAAACCGTCTTGTTAAGCTACTGCGACCTCCACCACTTTTTCAAGGGCCATTGATATTGTCTTTTTATTCCACTGCGACCTCCACCATTCTTCCAACGGGCATTGCATTTCCTCCTAATTTAGTCAGCTTTTGCTTTTCAATGCATAGGTGAACACTAAGGGAGACCCACCCCCCAATAATGGGCAGAAGGTTTTTAGTATGCTGTCATTCACGTCTGTTTCAAGGGGCATTGCAATTCCTCATAATTTTTGGAAAGCCTTCCATTCACTGCTTAGGCCAAAAGTGCACAGGAGACCCAGTTGCTATAAATGGAAAAAACAGTTTAGTTAAGGCCCTCTGACCTCCATGTCATTTCCAAGGGGCATTGGAGTGCCTCAAAATTTTTGGTAGGCATTCCACTCACTGTATGCCCTATAACTGTGTAGCCGAACCACTCCTTTTGGTACAGAAACATATCCTACAAGACATGTTTGGTTGACTGGCCTGATATTGATGTGAATGGTCCCTGTTCCTCCTGTTCTCTCCTTTGCCACCACCTCATCCATCATTCATCTGTAAGGTGCCCCAGCAACGTAGTCGTGGGCGAGCTGTAGCCCCCTCTCGCTCTGACACCCTACAGACAATTCGTGTCCTCCCTCTGATGTGTGGCTGTGTATGTGGTGCTCTCCACTTACTTCAAACCATCCGATCACGGCTGTCTCCAGGCATTTCTCTTCTGGGACCAGGGCAGCAATAAATTCAGAGGACACTAAGTTCTTAACCAGAACTTGAACTTTACTTGGGGTTGAGGAATATGTACAATATTTACAGGCAGATATAATGGATAAGGCCCGACAGGTTATTATCTCTCTCACAGGCACTGGCAACATCTTCAGCCCTTGTTCCCTCTTTAAGTGAAGCATCTCTGTGACTCTAATCTCTAGCCCAAGAGACTCTTCTGCAATACCAACATTGATCTGGATCCGATCTCTCCCCCACGTCTTAGCCGGGAGTCCTATTTATCTTCCTCTGCTTCCTGCAGACTAGAAGTGCCCCGGGTCCTCACTACCTCTGATGAGTTTCTCCGGCTGGCTAACAGGACTCTTGCTCTTGCGTAGGGAGACTTTCACACTAGTGATCCCACTGTCTGAGGGTATGGAGCTCCCGTCTACCCTAGCAGCCACCATACATTCAGGCTGCCCGTACGGTTCACCGTCCTATCTCTAACGGAAGAATCACTTCCTGATCCTGGAAACTAAACAGAGATTTTCCTAATGTGCCCACCCTCAGTGAGCTGTCTTCACACAGCATTAACCCATCACTGTCTGTAACACTGCCAGCAGACTCAACCTGACATCTGCACCCAGGACAGTGGCATCTTGTGGCTGTTTACAGGTACTGCAGCCCACAAGGAATTATGTCAGGAACAAGCTCTATATCACTCAAGGCTTGATCAGGGCACTAAGTTCCCCCTCCACTCTACTGAATGGACCACTAAAGCTAACCCCTTAGCTTGGTCTACCAACAGTTCAGAGAGGTCTAACTACGGGAACACTTTCTTTAACTACTTCAGTGCCAAAGGAAGGTTACGTCCTTCCCCACTATTACACATCACCTGAAGCTTTGTTTAAACGGGAGTCATAGAACTGGGATAGTAGCAGGAAAACATCCAGCAATCCTTGGAGGAGGTAGGATATGCGCCAAAACGCTGACCACCTCAGGCCTAGCCGCTACTACATACATGCGCTTGCATTCCAAGAAAACAAAGCAGACGCTAACTTCTATCATCATTATGCTCCTCACCTTGGCACTCTCAACTCCCCTGATGGAGAAGCCAAGGCCCACCGGAGGAGTCTGGTTCTCTGGTGGGCTCGTCCAATGCTGCTCTAAAGCAGGCCGGGCTAAGAAAAGTGTGGGGGAACTTCCAAGGAGAAATAGGGGCGGCTGGGGACCGTTTATGGACACCCGGCCGCCCCCTGGCGGCTGGGGACCGAGCGTGGACACCCGGCCGCCGGGCGGCTGGGGACTGAGTATGGATACCTCGCTGCCAAAGCAGTCATGAGGTAATGGCCAGCTTTGGCCTCCTCCAAACTAAAAGGCCCCAATTCAAGTGCAAGTTAGCAGTATGGTATTGCAGTCTGGGGGTGGGTGAGTGGCAGGCTGCATACTTGCGCTTGCATTGCAAGGAATGGGGGAGGTACAAATTGAACACTGCCCTGGGACAAGGACTAGCACGGGGATAGTTGCAAGTCTGCATCTTCTGATGCGGCAAGGATCACTTCTGATGGGCACACTTTTAGGCAGTAACCTGGGTGTTAGAGATGCTTCCAGGGGTCTTCCCCATGCTATTCCCATGTCTTTTCAGCACTGTATGCATGTGTCACACAGCACATGGCCAGATAAGGTTGTAAAATGTTAAAATGACATTTCCCGTTGAATGCATTTGTCACTGTTGGAGGAAATACAAAAGTGCAAAAACGCATAAAAAATGCAGCTTGTGAACATAGCCCAAGGTGTGGAGGAGTATTTTTGTTTTTGGTTATTTATTTTACCTTATACACAAGTCTTTACCATGGAAAGGAAGTTCCTTAACCAGGGGCATGCATAGAAATCATGGGGCCCCATAGCAAAAGTCCAAATTGCCCCCCCCCCCAATAAAAAATAATAAATTCTGCAGTGTAAGTAGAATCGCAGTATATAGGTGCTTTCACAAAGGGCATAGCTCAACTTTTGAAGACAGGGAAATGAACATGTCTTGTGGCATGCACATAGTGAATGTGCCCATACTGAAGTCCTTTAGTGTTCTCATCCCTTTTTATCACCCTGTTGATTTAAATACAACAAAACATGCATCCAACACACAGTATTATACCCCCCTACAGTAAATTCCCCTACAGTAACCCTGACACACACACAGTAAGATGACTCCATAGTCCCCCCAGTAAGGTATGATGCCCTCACAAACACCCACACAGCATGATGGCCCCCCCATATACCCACACTGTATGATGGCTCCCTAGCAACTCCCCTGCTTCACACAGTATTATGGTTCCCAAGAAGTATGATGGTCCCCACAGACCCACATTGTATGATGGCCCTCACAGCTGCCCACACAGTATAATGGCCCACAGGTCCTCCACTGTATCATGGTCTCCACAGGACCTCCATACAATATGATGAAAGTACCCACAGTATAATGGCCTGCACAGGTACCCCACACACAGTATGATGACCCCACAGTAGGCGCCTCCACAGTATAAGGCTCCACAACCCCCTACAAGTCCTGACTGATAAAAAAATATATAAAAATTAATCACCTACCCCTGTTTCCCCAATGAGCTGCTCTATGCACCGTGTGAATGGAGGCGATGCACAGCAGATGTGACATAGTGACATCATGCTTGGTGCGCTGAGACACAGACTCATGGCTGAATGGTACAGCAGGGAGCCTTTAAGCATCTGGTCTCCTAAAGAGCTCAAATGTGGCCATATGATCTGCCGCTATTAGTGGTATGCCACTGGTACTATAGTAAGAGCTATTTTACACAGTGACATTCTTATGTACATATGTGTGACGCTGTAAGCCCTACCCTGGGAGATGGGGGACTCGGAGTCGGGTCCTGTGTTGTAGATGGGGTGCAGCCGTGGCCCGGACCCGCTCCGTGCCCAGAGCCGTCACATTAAAAAGGATGGTATGGGCTTATCCGGGTTGAGTGGCTGATCTCGACTACGCCACCTGTGGCACCTGGTGAAGGCCACCAGCGCCGCTACAATCCGCTGAGGCAGGGTGTTATTGCAGCCATCGTTGTTACTACTCCCCACAGGCGGGGCAGGGCCTCAGGGCAGAGGGACAGGATGGAGGGGGTTGTAGTCTAGGAGGTCTGGTACTGCGTAGTGCGGTGTAATGCAAAATAAAGAGTCCGGAGGCTATAGGGGTTAACTTCCAGAGTTTTTACTCACGGTGGAGATTGCAGTTGGAAGGCTTCTCCCTGCTCCTCGCGGAGTTCTGCGGTCACCAGAGATGGGGGGGGGGGTGGGGGTCTGACAACCTCCGAGTAAGTCCAGTGTTCAATCAGGACCCCGCCCCAGAGTGTTCCTAGACTTCAGACGGGGCCTTTCCTGTCTGTGTGTGTGTAGATAGGCCTGGTCTCCCTCTGAACTTCACTCAGAAAAAGGGTACGGGTGGCAGCTCCGCTCCTTCCGTTACCCGGTGGGATCCTCAGGGCCTACCGGACTTCGCTGACCAGGACGTAGAGTGGCAAGGTCAGGTGTCGGGGGCCGGTACCCCTCTTGCAGCCGGAATCCCTCTGAATAAATCAGGTTGGCGAGGACAGGTGGCGTATACCGCTCCGTCTGCATCCCCCTGGGATCCATTTGCGGTGAAGCTACACTCCTGAGCTCCGGCCCTTCTTGGTCATGGTCCTTGACCGGGCTGAGACATTCATTATCTGCAACCTGCCCCTCGACCCAAAGCCAGGGTACGAGGGCCGTGCCTCCATCCTCTGGAGGTCCACACAGGATCCACGCTCAGGGAGGAAGGTCACGATCAAAGAACGATCAAAGAACCCAGAACCAAGATGGCTTTGTATTAAATATGAAATTTAAAGTGTCACTAAAATGTGAATCCTCCACCCTCACCCACTAATTGATTCCCCTATCTCTTGGTTCCCCAGTCTCCCAATTCCCAGTAGGGGCAGCACCTAGTGCCTACTAGCCCCCTCTGGTGGGAGAAGTGTGGTGTTGGTTGTGGAGGTAGGGTCCTGACCATCGCACTGTTCTTACCTCAGAGGAGGAACACTACACCCCATTAAAGAGGTGCAGCATCCCTGTGGCGGTCGAACCCTCAGGGGCGCCACATTCCCCCCTGGTGAAACACAGCACGTCCGCAGCCTGCAAAAGAGCAATACCTGGTACAGTTTTTTTTTTTTTTATATATATATATATGAACAATAAACTATCTTCCCTTTATGGGAGGCACTTCTTCTTAAACGTTTCGAACAGCATATAATATAAAAGTACAAAGGTATAAAAATATAAAAGTACAAGAATCATCCAGAGACATTTATGCACAGACAGATGGGTTAAAGTGCAGGGACTTAAAGGCAGTTCAGAAGCACGAGGGACCGGTCCCAAACCCCCAACGTAGGCCCTGGGGTGGCTGCAGGGCATGAAGATCCTGAGTTGGACCTACAGGAGAGCCACTCCAGACAGGTTTTTCTTCTGAGGTCTGAGGTAGAAATAGCCACGGTTTTACATAAAACCAATAAGGAGCACCTAAAGAGATGCAAACTATTTACAGGGTATGAGTCTGTCTGCTGCAAGTCCGCAGGGCCAAATGTCTCTAGAAATCGGGAATGTAAATTAAAACATAAACACAACCATTACAACTTTAAACAAGTTACAGCCGCTGGGGCTGCTTAATTCTCGGGTCCCCTCCGGGGAAAAGGCTCATTCCTCCCGACGGAGGCTGACCGGTCCTCTAAGGCCGAGCGCGAGGGGGCATCACTCCCGGACACCTTGTGGACATCCAGGGCGTACCACCCCCGCACCCCGTGGTGGCGGGTGTACGTGACTATGTCACCCGGGACGAGGTTCCGGCCAGGGTGTCCCTTTTTCAGCCGCGACTCGACGTCCTGCCGGCTGATGAAGACGTCGTGCTCATGCTGGGAACTCCGAATGAATCCCCACCCCGACTCATGGTGGAAGAGGACAACTTGCCCTTCCACACGGGGGCTTGGACGGGTCTTCTCCTCCTGGAGGGCCCGGGACTTTGCAGCCTTGGCGTGCACCTCGAGGCGCTTGCAGCGAATCTCCCTCTGGCATTGCTCCCGGCTGAGTTGAAGGATCTGCTGACGGCACAGCTCGCTCCTCCTGCGCGCTTCAGCCCGGGTCTCCCGGGGGAAGCCCATCAGGTCCCCCCCCTGGTTGTCCCAGGCCCACTCCTCAGTCGCCGGCCAGGTGACTGTCGGTGCGGGTAGCGGTGTCAGCAGAGGTTGCTGCGGGTCCTCTGCAAGTGCGGACCGGTCCGGGTTGGGGTCGGTGGATACCCCAGCAGCCTCAGGTATTTCCGAATCAGGAGTTGGACGGCAGTGCAGGTCTCCGCCTATAGCAGAAGCTTGCAGCTCCGGGGCAAAGACCTGCTCCCAGGTGACCGCGCCAGGCAGGAGATACTCGGCCATGAGGTCCAGTACGGGCACGGTAGGTTCAGCAGCCGGGGCAGGCGAAGCACACTCACCCACCTCTGGGCCGCTCACGACCTCTGTCACCAATTCTCCCTGAGCTTCAGCTCCTTGATGGCGGGTTCGTATGCGCAGCAGCATTTCTTCCTGCCACGCAGCAGACACCGCCTTCTGGGCCTCATCCAGTCTATGTGCAAGACCCGGGGCTTCCTGGTGGAGAAATTCAATATCTCCCGCTGTAAGTATTGTGCCGCTTCGCTCCCTGCCGGGGGAAGGACCTGGGCCAGGTTCGGAAGGTTCCGTTTGTTGCGCTCCAGCAGCGTCCATGTCCGCTCCTGAAGGCCGCCAAACCTCAACTGCAATGGCCGCACCTTGTTTTTTTTCTTTTTCCTCCTCTTTTGGGGCGGCTCCAGGGCGGTATGCTGACAGCCACACCTTCGTTCGGCCCATCCATTTTGACGGGCATTACCCCGCGGACAGTTTCTGATGGAAGGGGCGGTCCACACTTTTGGCGCCATGTGGGAGCCTGGTCCATGATAGGAGGTGTTAGAAGACCGTCTTTCTAATACACTATGGCGTCTGTTCTTCTTGGGCGGGCGCCATTTTAAGTGGAAATGACAGTCTAAGGTGTAAGGCACACAGTACCCTGTAGCAATGGGTAATTCCTTCCTTTGCTGCGGGCACACGATCCTGCCGACTACGCCAGTTGAGTGATGCTGTAAGCCCTACCCTGGGAGATGGGGAACTCGGAGCCGGGTCCTGTGTTGTAGATGGGGTGCAGCCGTGGCCCGGACCCGCTCTGCGCCCAGGGCCGTCACATTAAAAAGGATGGTATGGGCTTATCCGGGTTGAGTGGCTGATCTCGACTACGCCACCTGTGGCACCACGTGAAGGCCACCAGCGCCGCTACAGTCCGCTGAGGCAGGGTGTTATTGCAGCCATCGTTGTTACTACTCCCCACAGGTGGAGCAGGGCCTCAGGGCAGAGGGACAGGATGGAGGGGGTTTTAGTCTAGGAGGTCTGGTACTGCGTAGTGCGGTGTAATGCAGAATAAAGAGTCCAGAGGACATAGGGGTTAACTTCCAGGGTTTTTATTCACGGTGGAGATTGCAGTTGGAAGGCTTCTCCCTGCTCCTCGCGGAGTTCTGCGGTCACCAGAGACGGGGGGGGGGGGGGTCCGACAACCTCCGAGTAAGTCCAGTGTTCAATCAGGACTCCGCACCGGAGTGTTCCTAGACTTCAGACCGGGTCGTTTCCTGTCTGTGTGTGTGTAGATAGGCCGGGTCCCCCTCTGAACTTCACTCAGAAAAAGGGTGTGGGTGGCAACTCTGCTCCTTCCGTTACCCGGTGGGATCCTCAGGGCCTACCGGACTTCCCTGACCAGGACGTAGAGTGGCAAGGTCAGGTGTCGGGGGCCGGTACCCCTCTTGCAGCCGGAATCCCTCTGAATAAATCAGGTTGGCGAGGACAGGTGGCATATACCGCTCCGTCTGCATCCCCCTGGGATCCATTTGCGGTGGAGCTACACTCCTAAGCTCCGGCCCTTCTTGGTCATGGTCCTTGACCGGGCTGAGACATTCATTATCTGCAACCTGCCCCTTGACCCAAAGCCAGGGTACGAGGGCCGTGCCTCCATCCTCTGCAGGTCCACACAGGATCCACGCTCAGGAGGAAGGTCACGATCAAAGAACGATCAATGAACCCAGAACCAAGATGGCTTTGTATTAAATATGAAATTTAAAGTGTCACTAAAATGTGAATCCTCCAACCTCACCCACTAATTGGTTCCCCAGTCTCCCGATTCCCAGTAGGGGCAGCACCTGGTGCCTACTAGCCCCCTCTGGTGGGAGAAGTGTGGTGTTGGATGTGAAGGAAGGGTCCAGACCATCACACTGTTCTTACCTCAGAGGAGGAACACTACACCCCATTAAAGAGGTGCAGCATCCCTGTGGCGGTCGAACCCTCAGGGGCGCCACACATACATATATAGTGAAGTCCATATTACGTATAGAGCTTCACTTATAAAGACAACCTTTGTGCATTTGACGAAATATCAACATCGTGGATGAAATCCCCTGATCAGAAACTGGGCTAACTTTAGGCTATGTTCACACATTGTGTTTTTGCAGCGTTTATGAATTTTCTGCTGCGTTTTACAGTACCAGCAAAGACTGAGATTTCAGAAATCTCATGCACACTCTTTGTTTTTTTTTTTCCTGACTGTTTTGTCAAAGAGCTGCATTTTTGCAAACAGCAGCATGTCACTTCTTTTAGCGTTTTTCACCCATAGAAAGCAATGGGTAGCGCAAAATTGCAGCAAAAACGCAGGTATCAAGTTTTGCTGTGTTTTTGATGCAAAAACCTGAGGAAATTGAATCATGTTTCTTTTTATGCACTAAACTTTATCAGCATGCACAAGAAACAAATGTACCCTGACAAAAACGCAGAAAAAAACTCAGCAAAACCTGCTTTTTCTCTACTGCCAAGAGAGCAGGTTTTGGCAGCGGAAAAAAAATTTGCAAAAACACAATGTGTGAATATAGCCTTACGGGTTGTAACCTGTGAAGATTGTGCAAAGCGCATCTCTCTACACTCCACTGTGTTAGCACTCAGAACGTCAGCTGGCTGTGAAGAACAGACTGGCCTGCCGAGAATCTGATCAAAAATATGGATGTGTGAATGAGGTCTTAGGCTGATGGGAGGGGATCAGTCAGATATGGAGACAGTCACCACCTCCAATAGTATATGATCTCCCATCAGCCTAAGGCCTCAATCACACGTGCAATATTCGCATACGAGTGCTATCCATCGTCTTCAAGGATAGCACTCGTACCTGTGGTAGTCTATGGGGCCATTCACATGTCTGTGATTTTAGAGACATGCCCGATTTTGATCCAAGGGTCAGATTACACTTGGCCATGCAAGGTCAATGGGTTTGTGAAAAAAAAAAAACGGACTGCACTCTGATGACATCTCAGTGCAGTCGATTTTTATGGTCTGTAAGAATGAAGAAGGTGGAGAATTGTTTTATTTTTTTATTTCTCCAGATACGAGAACAACGGATGACACTCAGGTCACACTCTGATTAAAGTCTGATCAGAATAATTGGCCATTTTTCTTGTATGTGGAAAAATCAGAAGTGTGAATGAGTCCTAAGGTTGTTTTTAATTAGTAGTGGATCCTACCTGCCCTTTAAATTTGGTTAGACAAAAAAGGGGGTGGGGTGGAAAAGCGCAGTGCTTGTGTGAACCTGTATGGAAGTGGAATATACGTGCAGATACAGTGGTCTGCTCACCTGAGTGGGTTGTGCAGACCGCACAACCCAGGTTAAACAGCTACTGGCGCTGATAGCGCTGCCACGATGCCTTCAGTGTCTCCTCTGGATTAGCAGATGGAGCTTCCAATCATGTGATTCCGGGTGGGGTCACATGGGTGATGACATCATCGCAGGTCCTACAGGTCCTGCAGCTGAAATTGTATCCAGTTCTCTGCAGCCTCCAGCCA
Source organism: Phyllobates terribilis (assembly GCF_046119375.1). Lineage (NCBI taxonomy): Eukaryota > Metazoa > Chordata > Amphibia > Anura > Dendrobatidae > Phyllobates > Phyllobates terribilis. The sequence continues at coordinate 491,351 of NW_027363327.1, forward strand.
CAACTCCCAAGGGAAAAGTGAACAGTGTGCAAATTGAAGTGGTCAGTGGGGCGCTAGAAACTGGATAAGGCGCTGGAAAAGGATAAAACAAACCTCTTTATTGAAGTATTAATGCCCACAACACGTTTCTGCAGCGGTCTGCTGCCTTCATCAGGTGGAGTTATGGGAAAATGGCAGAAACAGGCACTTTTTGGCACTGACCACTTCAATTTGCACACTTTAAATTTGGTTAGTCCCATGAAAGAATGGTACATCTTGTCGTTCTTGATGGGCTCCCATGAATTGGCCAATTTATGCACCAAGTACCTTTATTTTCCATATCTCTACGCTTACAGAGGCGACTGTATTCTTTATTATGCAGTGATAGCAGCAGCGCCTGTTCACACTTAATTTATTCTGTCTGGAGGCGATATACATACATAAACACAGAGGGGTTGTCCAAGTTTGGGATGAAAGTCTACAATCGCTCTATATGACTACGGTCATCTGAATCCTCACATCATACGCTGTCAGGATTCTTCGATGACAGTGGCAAGAGCAGCCGGTCACGTACAAGTATGTGTTTTGCATATCTGTGGTCACGTGTCGATTAAACGTGCATTCAGTTCCCTTGTATTGATCGAGGACGAACACGTCTAGTCAGAATGTGACTGGAAGCATGCAAATTGTTAGAACCCTCCTGTTTGTTTGTTTTTTCCTTCCTGTGTATAGCGGTCATGTGACCATTTGCCTTTATATTACAGCTCCGCCCTTTTGGCTCTGTTGGACTTCAGTGTTGTTTGACTGCTTCTCTAGCCAGGTGCTTCTGTGCCTATCTGGCAGCTCGCTTGGTCCTTCTGGGACCTCTAGTACCCTTTTGTCAGTTTGTATTTTTGTGTTCTGCAACTACTCTGTTTAGGAGGTGTCCCATTTTTGTCCCAGTCCTTAGTTCTTTTAGGGACCCCTCTCCTTTATGCTCTAGGTCTCCGTTCAGACTAGCTGAAGACTAAGGCGGGTCTGTTCACTCGGAACAGGCAGCCCGCTACATCGTAGGGATTCAGCTTAGTCTTATTGTAGGGACAGCCTTCCCCTATCTTTCCTTAGTTCATGTTGCAGATCATAACACAAATCACATACTTGTGGTGGCATGACCGCCTGCACGCGATGTGTGCGCTCTGAGGATTCAGAAGTCTGCAGTCATAGAGTGATTGCAGACTTTCATCTCAAGCCTGGACAACCCTTTAAAGGGGTTGTCCACTACTTTGACATTGATGCCCTGTCCTTAGGATAGGGCATCAATGTATGATCGGCTGGGGTCCCACACGTGGCATCGCTGCCGATCAGCTGTTATCGTGCCGGTGGCCGCCGGCCGGAAGTCCTTGCCTGTGGTGCCTGGCCGTCAAGTTGTAGTGGCGGCCGCTTGTAACTGTATATCCGCCTCCTATTCAATTGAATGGGAGGCGGATGTGCAGTTACGAGCGGTGGCCACTACAGATGGACGGCCAAGCACCGCAGATAAGGACTTGTGGCCGCTGCCGCCGGCATAACAGCTGATTGATGGGGATGGGGCGTCCGGGACCCCGGCCGATCATACATTGATGCCCTATCCTATGGATAGAGCATCAATGTCAAAGTAGTGGATAACTTTTTTAAGAGTACATTCCCACTTTCAGGATTTGTTGCGGTTTTCACGCTGCAGAATTTTTGTATTTATTATGTAAATTACTGGACACGCATTTTTACACATGAGGATCTTCCTCAACTAAGCAAGTCTATGAGGAAAGTCTACATGCGGACCCACAAGAGAAATCGACATGCTCGGGGTCTGAAGGACACGCCGCATCTCAGTTTCCGCTGGTGATCCGCTGGTGCACAGAGATGCATAGTGGACAGTAAAGAACATCCACTATGCTGTAACATCTGGCTGTTGCGGGTTTCACGCTGCATAAATATGCAGCGTCAAAACCGCAGCAAATCTTGAACGTGGGAACGTTCCCTTAGGCTATGTGCCCATGATCCGGAGCCCCTGCGGGTTTGACGCTGCGTGTTTATGCAGCGTCCAAGGAAAGTCTGCAGGTGAAAAAAAAATGGTAGCTATTCCGCAGCATTGGGGCCGCAGGCTGGTATGCATTGTGCGCACATACAGTGTGGCTAGCTGCAGCAATACTAGTGATTAGTGATGGTCTGGGGTCAGATGTACTCACTCTGACAGCCGTGTCCTTTGCTCTGCTGTGCACTCTGCAGCCTGTCCATTCCTCCTTCAGTTAATCCTTCATTAGGAGTGCATGATCTGCAATGCAGATAAATGTGTGTAAAGAAGTAATTTAAACAATTTATTAATAGGCTTCCATTGTCACAGGTGTCCTAATGTTTAGCTCAACCGTCTGGTCCCAGGTTCAGGATCTCTGTGGTGACTGACAGACACAAGACAGTGGCTTGGTGTGAGGGGCTTCCTGACTTTTTATTTGTTTGCAGCCCTCCTCCCCAGTTACCCTAGATAGTTAGCAGAATTCCAAACACGACCCCTCCCCCCTGCCTTAACACCCGCACATCCAAAACAGGACACAAAGTAAAAGAAATTCATTTACATTTCACACTTACAGTACAGAGTGCTGCAGTGAGCCAGAGACTTACCCTGCAGCCCTGCCGGCTCCCTCTGCAGCCAGTCAGAGACTTACCCTGCAGCCCTGCCGGCTCCCTCTGCAGCCAGTCAGAGACTTACCCTGCAGCCAGGCCGGCTCCCTCTGCAGCCAGTCAGAGACTTACCCTGAAGCCAGGCCGGCTCCCTCTGCAGCCAGTCAGAGACTTACCCTGCAGCCCTGCCGGCTCCCTCTGCAGCCAGTCAGAGACTTACCCTGCAGCCCTGCCGGCTCCCTCTGCAGCCAGTCAGAGACTTACCCTGCAGCCAGGCCGGCTCCTCTGCAGCCAGTCAGAGACTTACCCTGCAGCCAGGCCAGCTCCTCTGCAGCCAGTCAGAGACTTACCCTGCAGCCAGGCCGGCTCCCTGAGCAGCCAGTCAGAGACTTACTCTGCAGCCAGGCCGGCTCCTCTGCAGCCAGTCAGAGACTTACCCTGCAGCCAGGCCGGCTCCCTCTGCAGCCAGTCAGAGACTTACCCTGCAGCCAGGCCGGCTCCTCTGCAGCCAGTCAGAGACTTACCCTGCAGCCAGTCAGAGACTTACCCTGCAGCCAGGCTGGCTCCCTCTGCAGCCAGTCAGAGACTTACCCTGCAGCCAGGCCGGCTCCCTCTGCAGCCAGTCAGAGACTTACCCTGCAGCCAGGCCGGCTCCTCTGCAGCCAGTCAGAGACTTACCCTGCAGTCAGTCAGAGACTTACCCTGCAGCCAGGCCGGCTCCCTCTGCAGCCAGTCAGAGACTTACCCTGCAGCCCTGCCGGCTCCCTCTGCAGCCAGTCAGAGACTTACCCAGCAGCCAGGCCGGCTCCTCTGCAGCCAGTCAGAGACTTACCCTGCAGCCCTGCCGGCTCCCTCTGCAGCCAGTCAGAGACTTACCCTGCAGCCAGGCCGGCTCCCTCTGCAGACAGTCAGAGACTTACCCTGCAGCCAGGCCGGCTCCTCTGCAGCCAGTCAGAGACTTACCCTGCAGCCAGGCCGGCTCCTCTGCAGCCAGTCAGAGACTTACCCTGCAGCCAGGCCGGCTCCCTGTGCAGCCAGTCAAAGACTTACCCTGCAGCCAGGCCGGCTCCTCTGTAGCCAGTCAGAGACTTACCATGCAGCCAGGCCGGCTCCTCTGCAGCCAGTCAGAGACTTACCCTGCAGCCAGGCCGGCTCCTCTGCAGCCAGAGACTTACACTGCAGCCAGGCCGGCTCCCTGAGCAGCCAGTCAGAGACTTACTCTGCAGCCAGGCCGGCTCCTCTGCAGCCAGTCAGAGACTTACCCTGCAGCCAGGCCGGCTCCCTCTGCAGCCAGTCAGAGACTTACCCTGCAGCCAGGCCGGCTCCTCTGCAGCCAGTCAGAGACTTACCCTGCAGCCAGTCAGAGACTTACCCTGCAGCCAGGCCGGCTCCCTCTGCAGCCAGTCAGAGACTTACCCTGCAGCCAGGCCGGCTCCCTCTGCAGCCAGTCAGAGACTTACCCTGCAGCCAGGCCGGCTCCTCTGCAGCCAGTCAGAGACTTACCCTGCAGCCAGTCAGAGACTTACCCTGCAGCCAGGCTGGCTCCCTCTGCAGCCAGTCAGAGACTTACCCTGCAGCCCTGCCGGCTCCCTCTGCAGCCAGTCAGAGACTTACCCTGCAGCCAGGCCGGCTCCTCTGCAGCCAGTCAGAGACTTACCCTGCAGCCAGGCCGGCTCCCTCTGCAGACAGTCAGAGACTTACCCTGCAGCCAGGCCGGCTCCTCTGCAGCCAGTCAGAGACTTACCCTGCAGCCAGGCCGGCTCCTCTGCAGCCAGTCAGAGACTTACCCTGCAGCCAGGCCGGCTCCCTGTGCAGCCAGTCAAAGACTTACCCTGCAGCCAGGCCAGCTCCTCTGCAGCCAGTCAGAGACTTACCCTGCAGCCAGGCCGGCTCCTCTGCAGCCAGTCAGAGACTTACCCTGCAGCCAGGCCGGCTCCTCTGCAGCCAGTCAGAGACTTACACTGCAGCCAGGCCGGCTCCCTGAGCAGCCAGTCAGAGACTTACTCTGCAGCCAGGCCGGCTCCTCTGCAGCCAGTCAGAGACTTACCCTGCAGCCAGGCCGGCTCCCTCTGCAGCCAGTCAGAGACTTACCGTGCAGCCAGGCCGGCTCCTCTGCAGCCAGTCAGAGACTTACCCTGCAGCCAGGCCGGCTCCCTCTGCAGCCAGTCAGAGACTTACCCTGCAGCCAGGCCGGCTCCCTCTGCAGCCAGTCAGAGACTTACCCTGCAGCCAGGCCGGCTCCTCTGCAGCCAGTCAGAGACTTACCCTGCAGCCAGTCAGAGACTTACCCTGCAGCCAGGCCGGCTCCCTCTGCAGCCAGTCAGAGACTTACCCTGCAGCCCTGCCGGCTCCCTCTGCAGCCAGTCAGAGACTTACCCAGCAGCCAGGCCGGCTCCTCTGCAGCCAGTCAGAGACTTATCCTGCAGCCCTGCCGGCTCCCTCTGCAGCCAGTCAGAGACTTACCCTGCAGCCAGGCCGGCTCCCTCTGCAGACAGTCAGAGACTTACCCTGCAGCCAGGCCGGCTCCTCTGCAGCCAGTCAGAGACTTACCCTGCAGCCAGGCCGGCTCCTCTGCAGCCAGTCAGAGACTTACCCTGCAGCCAGGCTGGCTCCCTGTGCAGCCAGTCAAAGACTTACCCTGCAGCCAGGCCGGCTCCTCTGCAGCCAGTCAGAGACTTACCCTGCAGCCAGGCCGGCTCCCTCGGCAGCCAGTCAGAGACTTACCCTGCAGCCAGGCCGGCTCCCTCTGCAGCCAGTCAGAGACTTACCCTGCAGCCAGGCCGGCTCCTCTGCAGCCAGTCAGAGACTTACCCTGCAGCCAGGCCGGCTCCTCTGCAGCCAGTCAGAGACTTACTCTGCAGCCAGGCCAGCTCCCTGTGCAGCCAGTCAGAGACTTACCCTGCAGCCAGGCCGGCTCCTCTGCAGCCAGTCAGAGACTTACCCTGCAGCCAGGCCGGCTCCTCTGCAGCCAGTCAGAGACTTACCCTGCAGCCAGGCCGGCTCCTCTGCAGCCAGTCAGAGACTTACCCTGCAGCCAGGCCGACTCCCTCTGCAGCAAGTCAGAGACTTACCATGCAGCCAGGCCGGCTCCCTGTGCAGCCAGTCAGAGACTTACCCTGCAGCCAGGCCGGCTCCTCTGCAGCCAGTCAGAGACTTACCCTGCAGCCAGGCCGGCTCCTCTGCAGCCAGTCAGAGACTTACACTGCAGCCAGGCCGGCTCCCTGAGCAGCCAGTCAGAGACTTACTCTGCAGCCAGGCCGGCTCCTCTGCAGCCAGTCAGAGATTTACCCTGCAGCCAGGCCGGCTCCTCTGCAGCCAGTCAGAGACTTACCCTGCAGCCAGGCCGGCTCCCTCTGCAGCCAGTCAGAGACTTACCCTGCAGCCAGGCCGGCTCCTCTGCAGCCAGTCAGAGACTTACCCTGCAGCCAGGCCGGCTCCTCTGCAGCCAGTCAGAGACTTACACTGCAGCCAGGCCGGCTCCCTGAGCAGCCAGTCAGAGACTTACTCTGCAGCCAGGCCAACTCCCTCTGCAGCCAGTCAGAGACTTACCCTGCAGCCAGGCCGGCTCCTCTGCAGCCAGTCAGAGACTTACCCTGCAGCCAGGCCGGCTCCCTCTGCAGCCAGTCAGAGACTTACCCTGCAGCACGGCCGGCTCCTCTGCCTCCACTAGGCAGCTCTAATGATGGTCGCTCAGGCTGCTCAGCCTCAACTCCTCTCTGCTGTGCACGCAGCGTAGCCATCTAGAGGGGCGTGTCTATGGACAGGACATCCGACGCCGGGCCCACTGATCATTCGGGCCCCATAGCAGTTGCGTGGTCTGCCTCTATGGACGGTACGCCACTGCCTCTGAGTTTGTTTGTATGTTGTTAGTTTTTGTCTTAGGCTATGTGCCCACAATGCAGAAATGCTCAGGATTTTTTCCTGAGCGTTTCTGCATCTCCCTGGCAGAAAAAAACGCATGCGGATTGTACATGCGGATTGTACATGCGGATTGTACATGCGGATTGTACATGCGGATCGTACATACGGATTGTACATGCGGATTGTACATGTGGATTGTACATGCGGATTGTACATGCGCTTTTCCTGCCAGGGACATGCGGATGTGAAGCGTTCTTCACATGCATTTCCACATGCGGGTGTCAAGCGCTTTCCAAGCGATTTTAGCATCACTTGGAAAGTGCTTGACAACTAGGTCACACTATATAAATCCATGCAAACGGCATGGATTTATATAGTGTGACCCGAGAGAATGGTTAAAAATAAAAAAATTAACCTATACTTACCTTCTGATGGCCCCTGCAGTCTTGCTGCGCTCCTGTGCTGGCTGCCGGCAGATCGCGGTACGCTGTACTGAAAGACCTGCCGTCACATGACTGTGACGTCACCGCAGGTCCTTCAGTCCTGCGCGATCTATCGGCAAGCACAGGGAAGGAGTCCGGGGGCCATCGGAAGGTGAATATAATCTTTATTTTTTATTTTATTCTTTTTTTTACAGCTTTTAATGGTACCTGGGTGTGGAGGAGAGTCTCCTGTCCTCCACACCCGGGTACCATCCGCACATTAGAACGCGCCAATTACGCAAGTACAGATGCAGTCTTGCCGAATTGGCGCGTTCTAATGCAAGTCGATGGCGGGGAAAACGCAGCGCTTCCGCAAAATTAATGGACATGCTGCAGATTTTTGAGCGCAGCATAAACGCTGCGGAAAAATCCGCAGCATGGGCATTGAAAGTGCGGAATTGCATTGGAGACCATGGGGGAAGGTTTACCAAGCGTTTCCCAAGCGTTTACACTGCGGAAATTCCGCAGCATAAACGCTTGAAAAACGCATCGTGGGCACACAACCTTACTGGATGACATATTATTGTACCCTTTTAATTGCACTAAGTAAAGGTTATATTTTAACTAAACTTTGATACCACTTTGCTTGGATTAATGTCTATAAGGACGTCCTCTGTACAGTAACTTCAATCTAGATGTCTCAGTACAGAGGTGACTAGATCGGAGTTGCTGTACTGAGGTCCATGATCTCTGTGCACTGTACTGTGTATAAGGACGTCCTCTGTACAGTAACTTCAATCTAGATGTCTCAGTACAGAGGTGACTAGATCGGAGTTGCTGCACTGAGGTCCATGATCTCTGTGCACTGTACTGTGTATAAGGACGTCTTCTGTACAGTAACTTCAATCTAGATGTCTCAGTACAGAGGTGACTAGATGGGAGTTGCTGTACTGAGGTTCATGATCTCTGTGCACTGTACTGTGTATAAGGACGTCCTCTGTACAGTAACTTCAATCTAGATGTCTCAGTACAGAGGTGACTAGATCGGAGTTGCAGCACTGAGGTCCATGATCTCTGTGCACTGTACTGTGTATAAGGACGTCCTCTGTACAGTAACTACAATCTAGATGTCTCAGTACAGAGGTGACTAGATCGGAGTTGCTGCACTGAGGTCCATGATCTCTGTGCACTGTACTGTGTATAAGGACGTCCTCTGTACAGTAACTTCAGTTTAGATGTCTCAGTACAGATGTGACTAGATCGGAGTTGCTGTACTGAGGTCCATGATCTCTGTGCACTGTACTGTGTATAAGGACGTCTTCTGTACAGTAACTTCAATCTAGATGTCTCAGTACAGAGGTGACTAGATCAGAGTTGCTGCAGTAAGGATCATGATTTCTGTGTACTGTACTGTGTATAAGGACGTCCTCTGCACGGTAACTTCAATCTAGATGTCTCAGTACAGAGGTGACTAGATCGGAGTTGCTGCACTGAGGTCCATGATCTCTGTGCACTGTACTGTGTATATGGACGTCCTCTGTACAGTAACTTCAGTCTAGTTGTCTCAGTACAGAGGTGACTAGATCGGAGTTGCAGCACTGAGGTCCATGATTTCTGTGCACCGTACTGTGTATAAGGACGTCCTCTGTACAGTAACTTCAATCTAGATGTCTCAGTACAGAGGTGACTAGATCGGAGTTGCAGCACTGAGGTCCATGATCTCTGTGCACTGTACGGTGTATAAGGACGTCCTCTGTACAGTAACTACAATCTAGATGTCTCAGTACAGAGGTGACTAGATCGGAGTTGCTGCACTGAGGTCCATGATCTCTGTGCACTGTACTGTGTATAAGGACGTCCTCTGTACAGTAACTTCAGTTTAGATGTCTCAGTACAGATGTGACTAGATCGGAGTTGCTGTACTGAGGTCCATGATCTCTGTGCACTGTACTGTGTATAAGGACGTCTTCTGTACAGTAACTTCAATCTAGATGTCTCAGTACAGAGGTGACTAGATCGGAGTTGCTGCACTGAGGTCCATGATCTCTGTGCACTGTACTGTGTATAAGGACGTCCTCTGCACGGTAACTTCAATCTAGATGTCTCAGTACAGAGGTGACTAGATCGGAGTTGCTGCACTGAGGTCCATGATCTCTGTGCACTGTACTGTGTATATGGACGTCCTCTGTACAGTAACTTCAGTCTAGTTGTCTCAGTACAGAGGTGACTAGATCGGAGTTGCAGCACTGAGATCCATGATTTATGTGCACCGTACTGTGTATAAGGACGTCCTCTGTACAGTAACTTCAATCTAGATGTCTCAGTACAGAGGTGACTAGATCGGAGTTGCTGCACTGAGGTCCATGATCTCTGTGCACTGTACTGTGTATAAGGACGTCCTCTGTACAGTAACTACAATCTAGATGTCTCAGTACAGAGGTGACTAGATCGGAGTTGCTGCACTGAGGTCCATGATTTCTGTGCACCGTACTGTGTATAAGGACGTCCTCTGTACAGTAACTTCAATCTAGATGTCTCAGTACAGAGGTGAGTAGATCAGAGTTGCTGCACTGAGGTCCATGATCTCTGTGCACTGTACTGTGTATAAGGACGTCCTCTGTACAGTAACTTCAATCTAGATGTCTCAGTACAGAGGTGACTAGATCGGAGTTGCAGCACTGAGGTCCATGATCTCTGTGCACTGTACTGTGTATAAGGACATCCTCTGTACAGTAACTACAATCTAGATGTCTCAGTACAGATGTGACTAGATCGGAGTTGCAGCACTGAGGTCCATGATCTCTGTGCACTTTACTGTGTATAAGGACGTCCTCTGTACAGTAACTACAATCTAGATGTCTCAGTACAGAGGTGACTAGATCGGAGTTGCAGCACTGTGGTCCATGATCTCTGTGCACTGTACTGTGTATAAGGACGTCCTCTGTACAGTAACTTCAATCTAGATGTCTCAGTACAGAGGTGACTAGATCGGAGTTGCTGTACTGAGGTCCATGATCTCTGTGCACTGTACTGTGTATATGGACGTCCTCTGTACAGTAACTTCAGTCTAGATGTCTCAGTACAGAGGTGACTAGATCGGAGTTGCTGTAGTGAGATTCATAGTTTGTGTGCACTGTACTGTGTATAAGGACGTCCTCTGCACAGTAACTTCAGTCTAGATGTCTCAGTACAGAGGTGACTAGATGGGAGTTGCTGCACTGAGGTCCATGATCTCTGTGCACTGTACTGTGTATAAGGACGTCCTCTGTACAGTAACTACAATCTAGATGTCTCAGTACAGAGGTGACTAGATCAGAGTTGCAGCACTGAGATTCATAGTTTGTGTGCACTGTACTGTGTATAAGGACGTCCTCTGTACAGTAACTTCAATCTAGATGTCTCAGTACAGAGGTGACTAGATCAGAGTTGCTGCAGTAAGGATCATGATCTCTGTGCACTGTACTGTGTATAAGGACGTCCTCTGTACAGTAACTTCAGTCTAGATGTCTCAGTACAGAGGTGACTAGATGGGAGTTGCTGCACTGAGGTTCATGATCTCTGTGCACTGTACTGTGTATAAGGACGTCCTCTGTACAGTAACTTCAGTCTAGATGTCTCAGTACAGAGGTAACTAGATCAGAGTTGCTGTACTGAGATTCATAGTTTGTGTGCACTGTACTGTGTATAAGGACGTCCTCTGTACAGTAACTTCAATCTAGATGTCTCAGTACAGAGGTGACTAGATGGGAGTTGCTGCACTGAGGTCCATGATTTCTGTGCACTGTACTGTGTATAAGGACGCCCCTTGTACAGCAACTCCATGCTAGCCGTCTCACTACAGAGGTGACTAGCTTGGAGTTGCTGTATGGAGGCTCGTGATGTCTGTGCACTGTAAGGAATATAAGTATGTTCTCTATACAGTAACTCCATTCTGTCTCACTACAGAGATGAGTAGAACTGAGTTGCTGCAGTGAGGTACATGATTTCTGGGCACAGTAGTACAGCTTGCCTAATGGACGTATCTAAATAATAATGATTGTGCCTGCGCACAGAAGCATTTTTTGGGGGGCTTGCACCAAGATCCCTTGGAAATGAGCAGTAAACATTATTCTGCATTAATTTATTGATCAAATTGGGGTAAATAAACAGCAAAACAGCTATGTTAGGCATGTGTGAGAAGCACACGATCACTCATGTCTACGGATGGGACTAGCTAGACTATTATTATAACCACGTGCACTCTGCCTAAAGGGATTCTGTCATAAAGACAAAAAAAGACGGCTCCAAAGTAGTGCAGGCACTCGGTGCACCCTTGTTGTGCCGAACAGTTCAGTGCACTTTACCACATACTTGCTTTTCTCTAGTCCAGGTGTATGAGCCTTAATGGGGTATAATTGTCCGCACCTAGAAAAATAAATAATTTGAGTGGGGTGAGGGGGGTTGTGCTTCATTCTTAGCAAGACAAAGTGCCATTTTCAGGGACACCATATTTCTTTTCTACAACCCCTGGCAAAAATTATGGAGTCACCGGGCTCGGAGGATGTTCATTCAGTTGTTTAATGTTGTTGAAAAAAAGCCGATCACAGACATGGCACAAAACTAAAGTCATTTCAAATGGCAACTTTATGGCTTTAGGAAACACAAAAAGAAATCAAGATTAAAAATGTGGTACCACATCCTGATCCTCATCTTCTAGTCCTGTTCCCATCCTGGTCCCCTGCGGACATTAGCTGCTGGCCTGTGATTGACCCACAGTTGGCATTGGTAGAGCTGAGCAAAGAGCTTGTCTGTGCACGGCGCCTGCAATATGTTCCACTGAAAAAGTGCTGACGTGCCACAATCCTCCAGGTGTACGGTGCCTGCGGCCTGCATGAAGCAGCCCCTGTGGCCAAATGTTTGAGACCCCCGCTCGAGTCTATAAAGCTACAGCTGCCAATCAAAATACAGGGTGCCATGATACACTGAGGGGCTGCCATTGGTTTGATTAGTTATTCTGTGATGACAGAGTCTCTTTACCCCCCGAGTGATTTCAGACCAATCACCTATTCTGTGGAGAAGTGATAAAGATTTACAAGACAGTGACTTGAAGGGTCAACGTGATATTTGACATTTTTTCTCAACATTTTATTTCACTTATATTTTCAAGCAGATCAGGGGGTGTTCATATCCTGAGACGACCATAAGCTGCCCCCAAAAAACTCACTGTCTTCACCGAGGGGTGCGCAGTTCAGGCATAAGAAAGGTATACTCAGTCTATAATATGGATATCCATGGAAAACGGAGGGCTTGTAGTGATCGATGGGTTATTGTATTGTGGGGTGTCTAGGTTCTGCTTGAAAGTATAAGGACATTCACAAATGAAAAAGATATCATACAAGGTTTACTTAAATCTTGCAAATGAGAAAACAGGTGTATTGGTGTGATAATTCTAATAATCCAGGTGCATCTCACTAAATTAGAATATCATCAAAAAGTTAATTTATTTCAGTTCTTCAATACAAAAAGTGAAACTCATATAGAGTCATTACAGACAGAGTCATCTATTTCAAGTGTTTATTTCTGTTAATGTTGATGATTATGGCTTACAGCCAATGAAAACACAAAAGTCATTATCTCAATAAATTAGAATAATTAACAAAAAACACCTGCAAAGGCTTCCTAAGCATTTAACAAGGTCCTTTAGTCTGTTTCAGTAGGCTCCACAATCATGGGGTAGACTGCTGACTTGACAGATGTCCAGAAGGCAGTCACTGACACACTCCACAAGGTCTCAGAGTCTGGAGGAAGAGTGGAGAGCCCACAATCCAAGCTGCTTGAGGTCTAGTGTGAAGTTTCCACAATCAGTGATGGTTTGGGGAGCCATGTCATCTGCTGGTGTAGGTCCACTGTGTTTTATCAAGACCAAACTCAGCGCAGCCGTCTACCAGGACATTTTACAGCACTTCATGCTTCCCTCTGCCGACAAGCTTTTTGGAGATGGAAATGTCATTCTCCAGCAGGACTTGGCCCCTGTCCACACTGCTAAAAGTACCAATACCTGGTTTAAAAACAACAGTATCACTGTGCTTGGTTGGTAGCAAACTCGCCTGACCTTAACCCCATAGAGAATCTATTATAGAGAATCTATGGGGTATTGTCAAGAGGAAGATGAGAGACACCAGACCCAACAATGCAGACGAGCTGAAGGCTGCTATCAAAGCCATTTAAAAGTGTACTCAATAGTACAACTAGGACAAAAATTAACTACACATATCAATAAAAGCACCATATGAGGGATGGATAATAAGGGTGGTAGGTAGTACAGACAGACTTGCCCTAAGCAGCCCTAGTGGAGTATCTCTCCCTCCCTAACATCGGAGTGTTTTCACCCTAGTAGTGCAGATTGGTGTCCCCGCTCCTCGGAGGCTGTCCCTTGCTTATCCCTACGTATCCCTAAGCACACACACAAACAATAAACATATTGACCAGCAGTATATACTAGTCATGCCATAATTGACATGCTAAACATCAAAAAATCACACAACATTTATGTCAGTGGAAAAAACAATAAATACACAGAGGAATGGATCCCATAAATAATTTGTCAACAAATAAGGACCACCCTCCCTAAATTTTTGCTCATATAGGTAGATAGATAAGAGCAGCAATCACCCACTTATACAAATGAGTACCATTACATGACAGAAATACTGGTCAAAACACCAAAAAGGAGAAATGGACTTATCTGATCTCTAGTCCATCTGAGGTCACGGTAGATGCCTTGGGCGATGTTTCTTTTAAATCCCTCAATAGGTAACTGTCCAGGACAAATCACAGAGGTTCTACAATGTTTCAAAGTATGGTTCCAAACACACCAGACATCCGCTTTTCCAATCCCTCAAAGAAATATATAGCCATCAGCAAAGAACAAAAGTCCCAACGCGTTTCACCCCTTCCTCGATATGGGGCTCATCAGGGGACAGGGAAATGTTAGAGGAGAGAGACCATAATAGGTGCACCCAGGATAAGTGCTTCCATTCCTATATTTCTTTGAGCGATTGGAAAAGCGGATGCCTGGTGTGTTTGGAACCATACTTTGAAACATTGTGGAACCTCTGTGATTTGTCCTGGACAGTTACCTATTGAGGGATTTAAAGGAAACATCGCCCAAGGCATCTACCGTGACCTCAGATGGACTAGAGATCAGATAAGTCCATTTCTCTTTTTTGGTGTTTTGAACAGTATTTCTGTCATGTAATGGTACTCATTTGTATAAGTGGGTGATTGCTGCTCTTATCTATCTACCTACAGTACAGACCAAAAGTTTGGACACACCTTCTCATTTAAAGATTTTTCTGTATTTTCATAACTATGAAAATTGTACATTCACACTGAAGGCATCAAAACTATGAATTAACACATGTGGAATTATATACTTAACAAAAAAGTGTGAAACAACTGAAAATATATCTTATATTCTAGGTTCTTCAAAGTAGCCACCTTTTGCTTTGATGACTGCTTTGCACACTCTTGGCATTCTCTTGATGAGCTTCAAGAGGTAGTCACCAGAAATGGTTTTCACTTCACAGGTGTGCCCTGTCAGGTTTAATAAGTGGGATTTCTTGCCTTATAAATGGGGTTGGGACCATCAGTTGTGTTGTGCAGTAGTCTGGTGGATACACAGCTGATAGTCCTACTGAATAGACTGTTAGAATTTGTATTATGGCAAGAAAAAAGCAGCTAAGTAAAGAAAAACGAGTGGCCATCATTACTTTAAGAAATGAAGGTCAGTCAGTCCGAAAAATTGGGAAAACTTTGAAAGTGTCCCCAAGTGCAGTTGCAAAAACCATCAAGCGCTACAAAGAAACTGGCTCACATGAGGACCACCCCAGGAAAGGAAGACCAAGAGTCACCTCTGCTTCTGAGGATAAGTTTATCCGAGTCACCAGCCTCAGAAATCGCAGGTTAACAGCAGCTCAGATTAGAGACCAGGTCAATGCTACACAGAGTTCTAGCAGCAGACACATCTCTTCAACAACTGTTAAGAGGAGACTTTGTGCAGTAGACCTTCATGGTAAAATAGCTGCTAGGAAACCACTGCTAAGGACAGGCAACAAGCAGAAGAGACTTGTTTGGGCTAAAGAACACAAGGAATGGACATTAGACCAGTGGAAATCTGTGCTTCGGTCTGATGAGTCAAATTTGAGATCTTTGGTTCCAACCACCGTGTCTTTGTGCAACGCAGAAAAGGTGAACGGATGGACTCTACATGCCTGGTTCCCACCGTGAAGCATGGAGGAGGAGGTGTGATGGTGCTTTGCTGGTGACACTGTTGGGGATTTATTCAAAATTGAAGGCATACTGAACCAGCATGGCTACCACAGCATCTTGCAGCGGCATGCTATTCCATTCGGTTTGTGTTTAGTTGGACCATCATTTATTTTTCAAAAGGACAATGACCCCAAACACACCTCCAGGCTGTGTAAGGGCTATTTGACCAGGAAGGAGAGTGATGGGGTGCTACGCCAGATGACCTGGCCTCCACAGTCACCAGACCTGAACCCAATCGAGATGGTTTGGGGTGAGCTGGACCGCAGAGTGAAGGCAAAAGGGCCAACAAGTGCTAAGCATCTCTGGGAACTCCTTCAAGATTGTTTGAGGACCATTTCCGGTGACTACCTCTTGAAGCTCATCAAGAGAATGCCAAGAGTGTGCAAAGCAGTCATCAAAGCAAAAGGTGGCTACTTTGAAGAACCTAGAATATAAGACATATTTTCAGTTGTTTCACACTTTTTTGTTAAGTATATAATTCCACATGTGTTAATTCATAGTTTTGATGCCTTCAGTGTGAATGTACAATTTTCATAGTCATGAAAATACAGAAAAATCTTTAAATGAGAAGGTGTGTCCAAACTTTTGGTCTGTACTGTATATGAGCAAAAATTTAGGGGGGTGGTCCTTATTTGTTGACAAATTATTTATGGGATCCATTCCTCTGTGTATTTATTGTTGGGTTCAGGTCTGGTGACTGTGGAGGCCAGGTCATCTGGCGTAGCACCCCATCACTCTCCCTCCTGGTCAAATAGCCCTTACACAGCCTGGAGGTGTGTTTGGGGTCATTGTCCTTTTGAAAAATAAATGATGGTCCAACTAAACGCAAACCGGATGGAATAGCATGCCGCTGCAAGATGCTGTGGTAGCCATGCTGGTTCAGTATGCCTTCAATTTTGAATAAATCCCCAACAGTGTCACCAGCAAAGCACCCCCACACCATCACACCTCCTCCTCCATGCTTCACGGTGGGAACCAGGCATGTAGAGTCCATCCGTTCACCTTTTCTGCGTTGCACAAAGACACGGTGGTTGGAACCAAAGATCTCAAATTTGGACTCATCAGACCAAAGCACAGATTTCCACTGGTCTAATGTCCATTCCTTGTGTTCTTTAGCCCAAACAAGTCTCTTCTGCTTCTTGCCTGTCCTTAGCAGTGGTTTCCTAGCAGCTATTTTACCATGAAGGTCTACTGCACAAAGTCTCCTCTTAACAGTTGTTGAAGAGATTTGTCTGCTGCTAGAACTCTGTGTAGCATTGACCTGGTCTCTAATCTGAGCTGCTGTTAACCTGCGATTTCTGAGGCTGGTGACTCGGATAAACTTATCCTCAGAAGCAGAGGTGACTCTTGGTCTTCCTTTCCTGGGGTGGTCCTCATGTGAGCCAGTTTCTTTGTAGCGCTTGATGGTTTTTGCAACTGCACTTGGGGACACTTTCAAAGTTTTCCCAATTTTTCGGACTGACTGACCTTCATTTCTTAAAGTAATGATGGCCACTCGTTTTTCTTTACTTAGCTGCTTTTTTCTTGCCATAATACAAATTCTAACAGTCTATTCAGTAGGACTATCAGCTGTGTATCCACCAGACTTCTGCACAACACAACTGATGGTCCCAACCCCATTTATAAGGCAAGAAATCCCACTTATTAAACCTGACAGGGCACACCTGTGAAGTGAAAACCATTTCCGGTGACTACCTCTTGAAGCTCATCAAGAGAATTCCAAGAGTGTGCAAAGCAGTCATCAAAGGAAAAGGTGGCTACTTTGAAGAACCTAGAATATAAGACATATTTTCAGTTGTTTCACACTTTTTTGTTAAGTATATAATTCCACATGTGTTAATTCATAGTTTTGATGCCTTCAGTGTAAATGTACAATTTTCATAGTCATGAAAATACAGAAAAATCTTTAAATGAGAAGGTGTGTCAAAAAATTTGGTCTGTACTGTAGGTAGATAGATAAGAGCAGCAATCACCCACTTATACAAATGAGTACCATTACATGACAGAAATAGTGTTCAAAACACCAAAAAAGAGAAATGGACTTATCTGATCTCTAGTCCATCTGAGGTCACGGTAGATGCCTTGGGCGATGTTTCCTTTAAATCCCTCAATAGGTAACTGTCCAGGACAAATCACAGAGGTTCCACAATGCTTCAAAGTATGGTTCCAAACACACCAGGCATCCGCTTTTCCAATCCCTCTTTTCGCCGCACTTCCGCAGAATAATTGGTAGTGCTGCGGATTTTTCCGCAATGATAATCCGCAGCGGAAATTTCCGCATGTGCACAGCACATGCGGATTATCATTGGGGAACATGGCAGACCTTCTACCAAGCATTTTTAAGCGTTTCTGCAGCGGAATTGCCGCTGCGGAAACGCTTAAAAAGCGAATAGTGGGCACACAGCCTAAAAAAATTATTATAATTAATATTGTGCCAAATTAATTTCACGTGAACTATCACATGATCTATCACAGGGGATCATGTGACATGTCACATGATACATCAGGTGTGTGTGTCCTGGGCCCTTGCCACTCTTAATCCACTCCTGGCCCCCTCACACCACCCACACAGCCCCCTGGATGCCCCTCACACCACCCCCCTTTATGCCAGCACAGCATTTATTCACATGGTCAGTTCTCCCCGCCTCAGTCCTCACAGCACAACGCTGAACACGAGCTCCTCATCACCAGTCCTCCTGTCCCGGCACAATGTGCGCACTGCTGCAGCTGCAGGTGGAATAGTGTCCACTGGACTGAGAAGGCCCCGCCCCTTCCGGTGACGTCATGATTCCATAAAATCACTCCTCCCCCTCAAGACATCAACTCCAATCTAGACGCTCCCCTGTTGCTGAGGCGCGGTGACGCTGTAGCTGGATGATTGCAGTCAGAGTAGTGGTGTTTGGCGTCTGTACTACAGGTAAGAAGATGGGAATGTGCCAAGGTGATTACTACATTCAGGACAATAAGTAGCTAGCTGTAGGTGTGCAGAATCCAACTCCCAATATTGTCAGGCTCCCGCACCCCCTGGTGTCATGGGCTGTCGGGCTCCCGCACCCCCTGGTGTCGTGGGCTGTCGGGCTCCCGCACCCCCCTGGTGTCGTGGGCTGTCGGGCTCCCGCACCCCTTCGTGTCGTGGGCTGTCGGGCTCCCACACCCCCTCGTGTCGTGGGCTGTCGGGCTCCCGCACCCCCTCGTGTCGTGGGCTGATGGGCTCCCGCACCCCCTGGTGTCGTGGGCTGTCGGGCTCCCGCACCCCCTGGTGTCGTGGGCTGTCGGGCTCCCACACCCCCTCGTGTCGTGGGCTGTCGGGCTCCCGCATCCCCTCGTGTCGTGGGCTGTCGGGCTCCCGCACCCCCTCGTGTCGTGGGCTGTCGGGCTCCCGCACCCCCTCATGTCGTGGGCTGTCGGGCTCCCGCACCCCCTCGTGTCGTGGGCTGTCGGGCTCCCGCACCCTTCATGTCGTGGGCTGTCGGGCTCCCGCACCCCCTCGTGTCATGGGCTGTCAGGCTCCCGCACCCGCTCGTGTCGTGGGCTGTCAGGCTCCCGCACCCCCTCTTGTCGGGGACTGTCAGGCTCCCACACCCCCTCGTGTCGTGGGCTGTCAGGCTCCCACACCCCCTCATGTCGTGAGCTGTCAGGCTCCCGCACCCCCTCGTGTCGTGGGCTGTCAGGCTACTGCGCCCCATCGTGCCGTGGGCTGTCAGGCTCCCGCACCCCCTGGTGTCGTGGGCTGTCAGGCTCCCGCACCCCCTGGTGTCATGGGCTGTCGGGCTCCCGCACCCCCTGGTGTCGTGGGCTGTCGGGCTCCCGCACCCCCTGGTGTCGTGGGCTGTCGGGCTCCCGCACCCCCTGGTGTCGTGGGCTGTCGGGCTCCCGCACCCCTTCGTGTCGTGGGCTGTCGGGCTCCCACACCCCCTCGTGTCGTGGGCTGTCGGGCTCCCGCACCCCCTCGTGTCGTGGGCTGTCGGGCTCCCGCACCCCCTCGTGTCGTGGGCTGTCGGGCTCCCGCACCCCCTGGTGTTGTGGGCTGTCGGGCTCCCGCACCCCCTGGTGTTGTGGGCTGTCGGGCTCCCGCATCCCCTCGTGTCGTGGGCTGTCGGGCTCCCGCACCCCCTCGTGTCGTGGGCTGTCGGGCTCCCGCACCCCCTCGTGTCGTGGGCTGTCGGGCTCCCGCACCCCCTCGTGTCGTGGGCTGTCGGGCTCCCGCACCCTTCATGTCGTGGGCTGTCGGGCTCCCGCACCCCCTCGTGTCATGGGCTGTCAGGCGCCCGCACCCCCTCGTGTCGTGGGCTGTCAGGCTCCCGCACCCCCTCTTGTCGGGGGCTGTCAGGCTCCCACACCCCCTCGTGTCGTGGGCTGTCAGGCTCCCACACCCCCTCATGTCGTGAGCTGTCAGGCTCCCGCACCCCCTCGTGTCGTGGGCTGTCAGGCTACTGCGCCCCATCGTGCCGTGGGCTGTCAGGCTCCCGCACCCCCTGGTGTCGTGGGCTGTCAGGCTCCCGCACCCCCTGGTGTCGTGGGCAGTGGGGCTCCCGCGCCCCCTCGTGCCATGGGCTGTCAGGCTCCCGCACCCCCTGGTGTCGTGGTCTGTCAGGCTCCTGCACCCCCTGGTGTCGTGGGCTGTCAGGCTTCCGCACCCCCTCGTGCCGTAGGCCGTCAGGCTCCCGCACCCCCTCGTGCCGTGGGCTGTCAGGCTCCCGCACCCCCTCGTGTCGTGGGCTGTCAGGCTCCCGCACCCCCTCGTGCCGTGGGCTGTCAGGCTCCCGCACCCCCTCGTGTCGTGGGTTGTCAGGCTCCCGCACCCCCTCGTGTCGTGGGCTGTCAGGCTCCCGCACCCCCTCGTGCCCTGGGCTGTCAGTCTCCCGCACCCCGTCGTGCCATGGGCTGTCAGGCTCCCGCACCCCCTGGTGTCGTGGTCTGTCAGGCTCCTGCACCCCCTGGTGTCGTGGGCTGTCAGGCTTCCGCACCCCCTCGTGCCGTAGGCCGTCAGGCTCCCGCACCCCCTCGTGCCGTGGGCTGTCAGGCTCCCGCACCCCCTCGTGTCGTGGGCTGTCAGGCTCCCGCACCCCCTCGTGCCGTGGGCTGTCAGGCTCCCGCACCCCCTCGTGTCGTGGGTTGTCAGGCTCCCGCACCCCCTCGTGTCGTGGGCTGTCAGGCTCCCGCACCCCCTCGTGCCCTGGGCTGTCAGTCTCCCGCACCCCGTCGTGCCATGGGCTGTCAGGCTCCCGCACTCTCCCCTTGTCGTTGTCTGGGGAGAAGATTAATACATATTTTCATTTTTCAGGTTTTCTCTTATAAAACAAGATCCCTGAGCTTCTGTCTTTGACCGAAAAAATGGCGTCTGACAAGTCGCTGCTGTCTGCAGAAAGGAACACAAACATGGAGGAAGCGCTGTATGAACAGATGCTGATGAAGGTACGAAAGATGAATTGGAGAGGCCAGCAATCACCGGGTGAATGTCTCCTCCGTCAGCCGCCGGGGGCGCTGCAGTCTCCAACATTTACCTAATGTGTATTGTTGGCTTTAGACCCCTCACAGTTGTACTATTTTGGTGCAGGAAAAATCAGTTTGCAGAACCATCCTGTTCATGTTACTCACTGATTCTCACTTGTTGCCTCATTTCAGGCCAAACAGGAGATACAGAGCAGAATACCGAACTTACCAGAAAGCAGACAGATCAGACCCCAATCGGGTGAGATGGGCGTCCTCTGATTATTATCCAGATTACTTTGTGCATATTATGTGACAGATACCACAGTGGGGCAGTGGGGTCTTATTGACTGCAACGGTCACATGATGCAACCAACGTGGGGGGTCACATCGTTTTTTCTTATACAGTTGGTTACATGTAAACGCTGCTTGGCTTTTGCCAATTTTATTGTATTTTTGTTCACTTTTTGTTTTTATTTCTGTGTTAGGTTTCTGCATTAAAACTCGCAATCCAAAAATACCAAAATCTTTATTAACATCTGCAAGTCGAACCAGATCCCAGCGTCCCCGGACCTGACGGAGCAGGAGTTAGTCAGCATCCTGGAATCTGATGATCCCTCTGGCTATCGAGTCCCCATGAGCCTTGGAGAGCCCCACGTTGAAGTTGATAATTGTACGTTTTTTTTTAATACAGCGCGTCTCTTTTTAAAGGGGTAGTCCAGAGATATCCTTAAAGGGGTTAAAATAGCAAGTATTACAACTTACTAATCCTCAATGGTCAAAGGTGCCATCTCCACAGGTTCTGGTAGGTCCACTTCCAGTCTGCGGAATAAAGTTTGACATCTTGTTGTTGACTTTTGAACTTTTTTGGTTTAGATTTGGGACTTAAAGGAATTGTCCACTACTTGGATTCCCCTTTAAGAACTTATACCACTTATTCATAGCAGCCCTACTAAGGTCAATGGATTGAGTCGGCACCGCAAAGTATCTAAGTCCTGGTGCACTTTGTCCTACAGGTGGATGCGGCTGCACTGCATACGACATAGTGATTAATGGCACCTTCTTTGAGAAAATTAAGGTAACTGCAATTGCTTATTTCGACATACGAGTTGTCTGCTCTCCTTTGTGTCAGCTCCTTACTTTGTATTTTTTTTATTAGAATAATGAGCTTTTCAGGGAATTTTTTATCACCGTGGCCATGGAGGGACTAGAGAACGGAGCTGTCAAGAGGTAACGACCGCATCACTGATATTTTCCTTGATTTTTTCCATCGACCACACAAGGACTTGTTCTTTCGTGGAGCAAGTTTACCATATAATATATTGAAAATTTTTATGTACCAACCTGTTGTATGGCACCGTATCAAATGCCTTTGAAAAGTCCAGATAGACAACATCCACTAAGTTTCCCTGGTCCAACCTAGAACTTACCTCCCCATAGAATCTTTTCAGATTAGTTTGCAGGACAGATCCCTCATAATCATATGTTTAGGTTATTCTTATTGAGGTGCTCCAGGTTAGTATCTCTTAGCAAACCCTCAAAGATGTTGCCCACAGTACAAGTTAAACTTACCGGTCTATAAATTCCAGGATCAGATGTTATCCCCTTCTTGAATATTGGTAATACATTTGCTATGTGGGTGCAATACTGGTGGATATGGACCCACTGCCCCACGGGAGGGTTGTGACTAGGTGTCTACTGGGTCTCCACTAGAACCTCTGGCGGTGAGGATAGACTGGGCCGCCGATAGACACCAGGTACCACTTCAGGGCAGTCCCCGGGACTGTAGCAGCATTCCGGAGGTACCAGGGTACCAGACACAGGAGAGCGAAGACAAGGACTAGGTCAGACAGTCTGAGATCGGGGCAGGCAGCACAGGTTCAGGATAGAGAAAAATGGCAAGGGGGACAGGGGTTTTTGATACCAGAAAACTCCTTTAACGCTTGCAACCTCTGTTGCTTGACTGCAACTCAAACAGTCAAATCAGTCAGTAAGAATTTAGGGCACTTCCATGGCGATATTTTGCATCAGTATTTGTTAGCAGATGCCAGGAGTGGATCCAAAACAGAAGAGGTGAAAGTGTTTCAGTTACTATTTTTCACTGTGTTTGTTCCCATCTGGTTTTCAGCTTACAAATACTGATGTAAATTAGTGCCCAAAATACTCACTGTGTGAATGAGGCGAGGAAGCTGCTTGTAGTACTGTAATAGAAGTCCTTATTCTGAGGATGAGTGCTATAGTTCTTGTCTTCTCTGCTCCATCAAACTCCCCAGAGCAGGAGCAACCCCTGGGGCAAAACTGCTGGCAGCAGATGTCCAGACGTATGACTCAGTGAAGTGTGATGGACCCCGACTCCCAAACAAAATGAATCAGACACATACAAAATAAATACACAAAGCATTGCAATTAGGTGTCAAACGTTCTCAACTTTATTTAAATTTACATGACACCGAAAATGGCACAACCCTCGACTCACGAAGAGTCACCCTCCAGCACTCAGGAGAGGAAAAACCCCTGTGGAGGAAACCTCTAGGGAACCATGGCTGGAGGGCTGCCCTTCCCTTGGGCTTAGAGAGTTAGTGCCGATATATGACGGAGTTTTAGAATTTCTACATATTTACAGAGAACGACATAACAAATATAGACTATTAATGTGATAAACTGGATGTGGGAGAGATCTGGCTGCGATATCTGTCACCACATTTGTTGCTGGAACGAATTTAGTTGATCTGATTTCGCAGATTTATCTACCACTTCTCCCTTACAGATCCAGCTCCGTCTCTCAAGAAGTTGGGTACTTGGTTACAGGGGTTGCTCATTATGGATAACCCCTAATAGGATGAGTATCCCCTCCCCCTCCCAATTTATCACCCATTAAAGTCAAGGATCCATCCATGAACTCCCAAAGAAGAGCAGCTGTTTGTACATAGTAACAGAAGGGGATCCTGTTTTGGGGACCCCCCGTTCTGTTACCTTCCCTTCCCCCCGGGGTGTCTAAGAAGACAACCCCTTTCCCTGCTAGAACCTCCAAATTACACCAACGTTGGCACATTACGTGGGGTGGTCAAGCTCAAGGTCCTCAGGCGCATCATCAGTAATGGCGCTGATCGTGGCAGCGCGGCATTCTTTTATGGAATCTTCTTTATGACACTTGTTTATGCCCTCACAATAGTTGTCATGATTACTACAAGGGCTATTACTGATGCAGGGTCCAAGTATTAACC
The DNA here is from genome assembly GCF_046119375.1 of Phyllobates terribilis. Taxonomy (NCBI): domain Eukaryota; kingdom Metazoa; phylum Chordata; class Amphibia; order Anura; family Dendrobatidae; genus Phyllobates; species Phyllobates terribilis. Next base: position 515,211 of record NW_027363327.1, read on the forward strand.
CTTTCATCATTGGTAATTCACTTTCATTATGGAGGCAAATAACTGCACTTGTTACCAAGCAGGAGTCTTATAATTACGGCTTCCCTTAGGCACCATAAGAAACATAGATTATAGAACATACGTACAAGTGTTTCAGGAGTGTTTTGCACTTTTTAGATCCATAGATTGGGCTTATAACTAGCACTTTACAAAGCAGAAAATTAAGAGGAAATTACTTGTAAAATAATATTATAGGGAATTGCATTTCAAGCATTTTCCTAATGTGCATTCTGCATACTTGCATAGTTACATAGGTTGAAAAAGTTTGAACTTTAATGTCCTTGGTCTATCTCCAAAGTTATCCATTTTCTTTTTACTAGATTATTTATAACCCACAATGTCATGTTTTGTTAAAAAAGTATCCAGCCCTTCTATAAATGCTGTTATACTATCTGCCATTACTATATCTTGTGGTTGGCATTCCACAGTCTGACTGCTCTAACTGTAAAGAATCCTTTCCTATTAAGTTGCCAGAATCGCTTCTCCTCCGCTTGTTATGAATGTTCCTGGTGCTTTGTAAGGTCCTGGAAAGTGATAAGTCATGTGCCAGTGCTATGCATTGACCACATATGTATTTATACATATAAATGTATATTTATGAAGGAGATGATAATTACCCTTCATAGAGGTGTTACGATCATTCATAAATTGCTGTCATAGGTTTGATCTCCAGGATTAGCAGAGATTTGGGGTGTAAACGTAATAAATAATGAGTAAAACATCAAAGCAAACGAAAAAGGGTTTTTGACCCAAACTGGTAGGTGAGACCGGCTAGCCCCATATTATACGAGGTCACAACCAGGTTTCGCCTGAGGAGGGCAGCACTAATGAGTCCTCAGGAGCGCATAACCCTGAAATATGCAGCGATTCTACACTGCCCATTATAAAAGGGTTTAATATGCTACTTACTACCATGTTTTAGCTAAGATACAAGGCATACTTGTAAGGAAAGATGAAAAAGGTGATGGGGGACAACATATAAATATACTGAGGAACTCTATACACTAGTGGCCAAAATTGAGGCAACACCCCCAAGATTTATAAATTTTTAGCATTTTGCCAATACAAATACAAATTTCATGAATGTTTTTGATTTCACAGTAAAGTTTTTAAGTAGAAATAAAATCTCATATAGAAACACAATATTAGCAGGAAATTTGTTCATTTGTCAACAAATTGGACACTATTGTCACTCAGATGACTGTGGGAGAAAAGCCATTGATTTGTCCTATTTTCATATCTAACACTAAATGTTAATACTCAGTTGGACAGCCCTCGGCCTTGATGACTGCCTGGCATCTACTTGGCTTGCTATCTACCAGTTTGTGTAAATCAGATGGTGTGATGATATGAAGCCATGATTTGATGATGGCTGCAATGAGTTCCTGCTTGTGTGAAGCCCGCTGTTTTGACACCGCTCTTTTGAGGCGAGCCCAGAGATTCTCAATAGGATTGAGATCTGGGCTGTTTCCTGGCCAATTCAATAGCTGGACATTTTTGTCCTTGAACCAAGAGAGACATTTTTTAGCTGTATGGCATGGGGCTCCATCTTAAAATAAACGGTGTCCCTTCACTAAATACATCATGTGCCGAAGGAATGAGTTTAGGCTGAAGGACGTCCTTGACGTACTTTTCAGCATTAACTGTTTCTTCAATTACCTGCAGCCTACCACCTGCATCTCTGGACACGCAGCCCCCCACCATAACACTCAGAGGAGGCTTCATGGTGGGTACTGTACCCTCTGGCAACCAGTCCTCTCCAGGTCGTCGTCGAACGTAGCGGACACCGTCGCTGCCAAAGATGGATATGCGTGTCTCATCGCTCCATATAACATTTCTCCATTGTTCAATGGTCCATTTACAATGTTCTTTGGCCCCTGCAGACGTTTCTGACGCTGTGAGGCATTCAAAAGTGGCTTTTTACCTGGTATTCTGGCTCTTAACCCCGCGTTTACCAGTCGTCGTCGAACCGTCCGATCAGACACTGTCACTCCGGTGTTGATAAGCTCCTTGTTGATGTTAACAGCAGTTTATTCCCTGTTATTTAGGGTGATTCTAACAATTCTTCTATCAGTCTGAGGACTTGTAGCCTTCTTCCTTTCTCTACCTGGTTTATTCTTTATCGAACCAGTCTCTTGAAACCGCTTACACACTTTGAGAACGAATACATGTAATTGCTTACCTTTTGATGACAAACTGGCTTTAAAATATAAAAACCGCATTTTAATCGCACAATATCTGTCTTAAATCACACCCAGGTCACTATAAACCAACATAGAATACATATCGCAGAAGAGGGCGTGTGTACAAGTAAGTAGGTCAGTGAAAACTTCCATTAAATATTGGTGATGGTGAAAAAGTGAAGGTGTTGCCTCAATTTTGGCCACTGGTGTATAACACAAAATATAAACAAAAAAGAAAGGGAAGAACATTTCTGCACAAAAAACATGTCGCTCGGCAGGAAAATCCCCTTGATATTGCGTTTTTTGAGATTTTTTTTGTCCCGTTCTTTAGAAACGCTGCAAAAATACTGAAAGAATAGACATGAAACTGCTTCAAATCTGCAAGGATTTACTTTTCCTGGTACTATCAAACATAGCGTTTTTGGGAACTTGGAGCTCTATATTTCAAATATGTCCGTCCCTCCAGTTGAAAGAAATTAACATTTTCCTGGAGGGAAGTTTATATTTTACATTATGTCAGTTTTTTTCTATCGATGATAAAGTGCAGTTTGCAGCAATTTTTATTGTGACATATACCCAAATCATTCACGAAAATATTTCAAATTCAACGCGCGTCGGGCGGGCCTGCGTGCTCTCACATGCCAGAGCTGAGTTTCAGTTCCAGTCCGACCCTGTTAATCATCTATGGTTTCCCTTCAGAGTGGAAAATGCCGAAAAATCGGAAGTTCCTGGGATCCATTTTTGAACAGAATATCAGAACCAAATCAAAACCGATGATTCAGGAAATGGACACAATGGGGTAAGTCCAAACTCTAAGGTACAAGTCTATGGCATACAGTCTGTAAAAGACGACATAGTAGGCTGCTGTTGAACATCGCCGGCTTCTTCTCTGATGTTCCTCGCTCATCCATGCAGTACATGGTCGGCCATTCAATTGATTGGATGTCTTATAATACCACATTTCCTCTAGGTACACAAAGTATGAAGAGCGCCACTCCTCCTGGTGATAGGTTATACCCAACAGAAGCGGCAGCGCCACTCCTCATGGTGATAGGTTACACCCAACAGATGGGGGAGCGCCACTCCTCATGGTGATGGGTTACACCCAACAGATGGGGGAGCGCCACTCCTCGTGGTGATGGGTTAAACCCAACAGATGGGGGAAGTTGCAGAATGGCTTGTTATGGTGCAAGAACAATGTGGACATTGGTTTTTTTTTGTTTTAACTATTATGCCTTTATGTTCTTTATTTTTTTCCTACAGACCCTCCCAGCTAACTCCAAGCAAGTCCCTCATCTCAGAAGTTGAAAGGTTTGGGTTACTTTGAGGTTTAATGCATGCATTTACTTTTTTTAGAATCCCATCTTACAAAAGATATAGGATATCCAACTTCTTGGACTCCAAGAATAAGGGGGCTGCAGCCTGGAAGTAACCCCGCTGCCCTTTTTAAAGAATATGCTGGTGTGGGGCAGCTACCCGGATTTTCACTGTGCAGGAGAACTGCAGCTAAGCCCATTCACTTTGCTGGATCTATGCTGTCGTTCCGCTGCACAGTGGAGGCCATGATGCCAATGTGCAGGGAATGACCCTGAAAGGGGCTGTTCCTCATTACCAGCATCAGTGCCCCTTTATTATATTAGAGATTGACCCCAACAGATCATAAATTGATGGTGTACCCTTGCAATATACTGCTGCCTTCCTTTTTTTTATCAGTTCACCCGTGAAACCAGATTACATGATTGTGGCGGAACCTCCTGTAGGACACCCAAGTTTTCTGGTGGCTGAAATCTCTTTACCTAAAGTGGTGAGACCCTCAGATGTGGTTTAGGATTGTGACCTTTTTGTATTTCATGTGATCTCCAATAGTCTTCCCTTATTAAAAGTCTGTGCCAACCTCGTGCTACCGGTCCTCCTCTGCCAACTTTTATCATCACAGCTTTGATGTGTCCACAGTAGCCAATTGCTGGCAGCTGTGAGACATTTACTGGATGATGATGATATAATTTTTTTTTTCATACCATGGTGGGTTGTTTGCAAGCTGTTGGAATGGGAAAGAAGATCTCTGTAAACGACTCTGTCAGCGGAGAATGACTGTTCAAACCAAGCACAGACGCCCAGTGCTTCACGGCGGGACCAGTCATTTATATAAGCCTTCCCCCCTGCTTGTTTTCCCTCGATCTCCACCATCACCTCTTCTTTGACAGTTCTGGCTTCATAGATCCAGAGAGGAGATAGAGGGAAAACAAGCTGGTGGGAAGATGTATATATTATTATTATTATTTAATTATATAGTGCCATTGATTCCATGGTGCTGTTGCATATAAATGATGTTATAATGATGATATAAATGATGAAAAAGGCTTGTTGCAATAGTGTAGAACACGCCGCTCTTTATTTTTTCTATATTAATGCGACATTTGGAGGAATCGCACAGAAAATGCTTTAAATGTATTTATTTTTTAATTTGATTTTTCTCATGTCCATGATTCACATTGCGTTAAATGAGGCATAATGAAGATTAAGAATGTTTCAGCTAATGTAGCCTTCATCAGACAGGATAATGTAGCTTAAGGGGACCCACTTGGTTAAATATAGGGGTCAGTTCTGGTCTTCCCAAAAAGCAGATTAAGTAGTCACCACACGGGAATCTGGTGATTACTGGGTTTGCTTTTGGGGACCCCAGATTTCTTCATATAACCGAGTGGGCCTTCTGCCTAATGAAGGCTACATTATCTGAAATTCTGGTACCATTCATTATGCCTCACTTAAAGGGGTTGCCTGGCACTTTAATATTGATGACCTATCCTAAGGATATTCCATTAGTATTAAAGTGGTGGACAACCCCTTTTAATGCAGTGTGAATCCTAAAAAATATTTGAAGCCTTTTCTGTGAGCAGTTCCTCCACGTGTCAGATTTAATGTAGGAGACGTGTGGAGCTACACAGTAACTTCTAGTTGGCCACGTATCAAGATAAAAGTTTAGATTTTTGTGCACTTGTTGGTTACAACTTTCTTTCCCGTACAGAAGCATTCAGCGACATAAGCGTTGTTACCACGCTGGTCTTCTCTTTACAGTCTTCTGCTAGATCTCTTGTGTTGGACTTGGGTGAAGACAGAATAGTCAGACGTCCCGATTTGTATCATCTAGACGTCTTCATTCCTTACAATATCATCCAAGAACAAAGTGGTGCTCAGTTCAACAAGGACAGTAAGGTGAGACAATTAAGCAAAGCTGGACATGTCTTATAGCCCATTCTGAAATCATCTTCTTAAAGAGGTTCTCTGAGAAAATGTATAAAATAAAATTTTAAAAAATGTATACATTTATTTACCAAAAATAAATTGTTTTAATTAGTGGATAATTCTATGTGAATACTTTTATGCCCAAAAATGGCAAAAGTATTCTTGGAGTGATACCTTTATTGGCTAACCAGAAAAAAAAAATATATGCAAGCTTTCAGAGCACAGAGGCTCCTTCTTCAGGCAATATTACAAATGAATTCTTAACATTTGTAATCCTGCCTGAAGAAGGTATCACTCCGAGAATACTTTTGCCATTTTTGGGCATAAAATTATTTCCAACAAATTTTCTGGCTAACACGGTACCACAATATAAATTTGTATTGTACATCACAATTAGCGGATAATAATTACGTATGGACATAATGGCCAACGATGTCAGCAGCCATCCATCCTAGATGGGTGAAGGTAAACTGTTTGAGACGGACATCTCTGACCTACCTGTCGGAATCAAGAACGTGCATCTATGTCATTGATTGACTGACTGATCACGTCCATGAGTCAACATGTTGTAAACCTGTCATGATGAGTGAGCAGATAGGATGCTGCCCCTCACCCTGACAGGAACTTATCTATCACAACATATAGTTGCCCAGAGACATCTGAATGCATCGGCTTTCCTTTATGCCATTCATCAAACATGTCGTATATTTTGTGTATAGCGAGTCACAAGCCACGCACTGCTCTGCGTCTTATCATTTGGTTCTATGAGCTGCAGTAAAACGTGACGTATATTCCAGGTGCTGACGATCACAATGCCGGTCCAGCCAGCATAGCGGTGGGCTCAGAAGATCAGCTTTGGAAAGCGTTCCTCTTATATAGATCCAGTGGATCCTACTTACATTTGCTGCTGTTTACATTGTATGGTTACAATTCTATTTACACTTCATTATGACTCCAGAATAAATTTTTGTCTTTCTTATACTTGCCGTATATTTTTCCCAAGGAAGGGGTTTAGGTATTGTGCTTTTTTTTTTTTTTATTTCTACTGTAATATTTCATAATATCTGTGAATAAGTCTTGAAAATAATTTGCATTGAAAAGGTTGAGATCCTCTGAATCTACAGGGATTTTTAGGAATTAAAAATCTACAGCAGTGAATCTGCAGCAGAATTTACATTTTGCACCATGTCTGGATTTAGTAGCAGCTGCCCCTTTAAATGGAATATGTCAGCAGGTTTTTGCTATCCCATTTGAGAGCAGCATAATCCGAGGCCCTGATTCCAACGATGTATCACTTCCTGGGCTGCTTGGTGTTATTTTGATAAAATTGCAGGTTTTTTTTTCTCATGCAGATCTCTGAATGCTGAGCTCTGTATAATAACCCCACCCACACCTCTGATTGGCAGCTTTCTGTGTACACTGTATTTAAACTGCCAATCAGTGGTGGGGGGCGTGGTTGGACTACCTGGCTGCAGGTTTACTAGTCCTCTAGTGATAATCTTCTGCTAATAAAAGTGTGATTTTTATCAAAACTACAACCAGCAGCCCTGTAAGTGAGACGTCCCTAGAATCAGGGTCTTTGTCTCTACATCATGCTGCTCTCAACAACAACCAATATATAGTACATCCGACAAGGGGTCAATGTGTTAAAAAAGACCTTTATTATAATAATTTGGGTACATGGCGGCAAAGAAAAGAGCACACACACATATATATAGTAATACCATATAATAGTGAGGAGGTATAATGTAAATATTTGAATTGCAGAGACACCAGGGCTAAATAGTAGTAGCTCCAATTGTGCTAATGCACACTGATAGTATATCCTAGGTCACATAGTAAAAGGATATAATCCCAAATAATAAAAGCCAATATAGGCATTCCCAAGATAATGACCTTTTGGTATATATATATCAAGGGATGTATTATATCCAAGTAGGTTCATTCCCAAGTAACAATAATGTTGTATTGGATTCATTCATACCTGGTATATATTGTCTGCACGTCTTGCAATAGCTCTGGGCTCGGTGGTCCTACTCCTAGTGTGGCGCTCACCCCATCATGCTGCTCTCAGAATAGCCAAGAAAAACCTGCTGACAGATTCCCTTTACAAATAGCTGAAATGGCTCCTAGATACCAGAGAAGGAAAACGTTATTAAAACGGTTTTGTTTCCTAAATAAGAAAGCAAATTAAACACCACTGGATAATGTGGTGTGTGAAACCGTCCATTGGATTGCTGTTTCGGGTGGGCTCAGGAGCAGAGCCCCCATCCTACACAGCTGACATCTTGCTGTAACAGCAGCGGCCAGAGCGAAGCGTCAATCACTGCTGTTTAACCATTTATATGCCGTCAATCACTGATGGCAAGTTAAATAGCGCAATCGCCGGTACGCTATGCAATGTTACTAGAATTTTTTTTTTTACTTTTCCATTTCCTTGAATTACTTGTTGTGATTTGTGGATCCATTGACTGGCCACGTGGAAGGGCTGCAGCCGATCATTCATGTCCGTAGCAGATACACATTTACATGTGTAAATAGGCCCTTATAGAATTCAATCAATAGAACGTATACCTGGATATCCAGGTTTATCCTTTGCATACATTTAAAGAGGTATAAGTCATGGCATATTACTAGGATGTCATTCTTGGGGGTCTGACAGCCTGATTTAGAAAGAAGTGGATGCATTATTTTTTTCACACTCCCAATTTAACAATTTGAGTACAGTTGGATCTATTGTTTTTTTTATTTTTTGCACTATGGGTGGGTGGTTGGGAGCACAGCTGTGCAGGAAAAAAAAAGCTTACAGGTTCTCAATTCCTTCATTCTTGGGATCGGTGGCGGAACCACAGGTCGGACCATCGCCAATCAAGATATTATATTCCTTCACACTCATCATTGCTCCCAATTAACAATTTGAGTACGTGCATTTTTTTAGGGTATTTTTGCGCAATGGGTGGGAGCACAGCTGTGCAGGAAAAAAAGCTGATAGGTTCCCCATTCCTTCTTTCTCAGAATCAGTGGATGGAACATCGCCAATCACAATATTATATCCTTCACACTAATCGTTGCTCCCAATTATCAATTTGAGTACGGTTATACCTATTGTTTTTTTAGGGTTTTTTTTGCACTGTGGGTGGTTGGGAGCACAGCTGTGCAGGAAAAAAAAAAGCTGATAGGTTCCCCATTCCTTCATTCTCAGGATCAGTGGTGGAACCAGAGGTTGGATCATCTCCAATCAAAATATTATTTTATTCACACTAATCATTGCTCCTAGTTAACAATTTGAGTACGGTTGAACCCATTGTGTTTTTTTGGGGTTTTTGTTTTTTTTTTGCACTATGGGTGCAAGTTATAGTAATATGTGTCACCGTAAAAAAAAAAAATAATAGTGTCTCCTGATTGTTCAGACACAAATATATCTGTTGAAAATAGTCTGATATACACCAGTAAATTATAACTGTGGTTTTGCTGTTCCGCGGTAAAAAATCTCTATTATCCTGCTTTTGTCATTTTTTGCTGCAAAGAAAAACAGTAGTAGTGTCTCCTGATTGTTCAGACACAAATATATCTGTTGAAAATAGTCTGGTGTAGGCCCGAGAAATACAAGTGTGGTTTTGCAGTTCCACGGGTCAAATCTCTGTATTATCCTGCTTTTTTGCATTTTTTGCTGTAAAGAAAAACAGTACTGTCTCCTGATTGTTCAGACACAAATATATCTATTTGAAATTTTCTGGTATACCCCAGTAAACAATAACTGTGGTTTTGCCATTCCACGGTAAAAAATCTCTATTATTCACCTTTTGGTATTTTTTCCGTAAAGAAAAACAGTAATAGTTTCTCCCTGATTGTTCAGATTGTTTAAAAGAGTCGGGTGTAGGCCAGAGAAATAGAACTGTGGTTTTCCTCTTCCACGGTTCTAATCTACTTTATTACCCTTTTTCCATTGATGGTGCGAGTGTAAGCTATTTTACTTACTTTACAATGGGCAAGGCGCGTGGCAAGGGACATGGAAGTGGACGTTCTGGTGATGGTACATGCAGAGGACGGGGCCGTGGCCAAGGTGAAAATGTGCCACAACCAACAGCCATATCTTCTCGCTCCCACTTCTTGACCGAATTACTAGGGAAGCACAGAACAACACCAGTATTGCGAACTGATCAGTGTGAACAGGTTATTAATTGGATAGCAGACCACCACTTCCGGTCTGTCTTCCACACGGTCAACTCTTAGTAGCCGTGAGTCTCGACCGCATACTCCTCCTCACCCTGATGCTCCTTCCTCCCACCATGCCGAGTGTCGTCAGACAGCAACTGATCCCACACTTGGACACTCTGAAGAGCTGTTCACTGGTCCATTTCCAGATTTGTGCCCCTCGCCTGCTCCGCTTGAAGTGGTGGAAGAGGAGATCCCATGTAGAGATGCCCAAATATTTGAACAGCCACGGCCACAGGAAGTCAACGCTGGCAATTTGTCACAAGAGGTTGACGATGACGAAATACAATTGCCAAGAAGTGAGGAGGAGGATCGTGGTGCGCAAGTGGAAGAGGAGGAGGTGGTGGATGATCTAGTAACTGACCCAACGTGGCAGGAGGACATGCAGAGCAAGGCCAGCAGCAGACCGGGTGAGGGAGACAGAGTACCCCAACAGGCAGGAAGAAGCAGTGTGGTGGCCGCACACAGAAGGCCGGCAACAGTTCCCCGTAACACCAACACGAGGGACGTTGCCAGTACAACCTGTGGGTCTTCCAGAGTCTGGAATTTTTTTAAAGACTCTGCTGATAACCCCAAAAAGGCCATTTGTACCACCTGCCATGCCAGCATCAGCAGGGGTGACAAAACTACCAGCCTGACCACCACCAGCATGATCAGGCACATGGCAGTAAAGCACCCGACTTTGTGGGGCGAACCACAGGGTCCACGACCAGTGTCAGCAGGTGTCACCTGTAGTGTGTGCACGGCAATCCCCTGTCCATACTGCATGCAAAGATGCCCCCTCCTCTCAGTCTTTATGGCAGTCTCTCAAGTGTGTGCAAAGCAGTCATCAAAGCAAAAGGTGGCTACTTTGAAGAATCTAGAATATAAGACATATTTTCAGTTGTTTCACACTTTTTTGTTAAGTATATAATTCCACATGTGTTAATTCATAGTTTTGATGCCTTCAGTGTGAATGTACAATTTTCATAGTCATGAAAATACAGAAAAATCTTTAAATGAGGTGTGTCCAAACTTTTGGTCTGTAATGTATGTACCATCTTGACCAACTTTGAGGAGTCCACCAAGATGGTGAGTGGCGATGACTCCATCATTAGCGTCAGCATTCCACTTGTCTGTCTTTTGCAATGCTCTCTACAGAGAATTAAAGAGGAGGCATTGCAGCCAGAGTATGATGAGATGGATCAAGAAGCCGTAGCGGTCGAGTACACACAGCCCAGCCTCATCTCATCCCAACGTGCATTGGGGGACAATGAGGGAGAGGAGGAGGAGGAAGAACAGGAGCTTGTATCATGCGCTGTAGGCGGTAGTACCTGTACAACTGTCATACCGTCGGTTCAGCGTGGGTGGCCTGAGGACAGGGGGGAGGAGGAGGAGGAGAGCATGGTCATTCGTCATCTTGGTGTGGACACGGAAGTCTTGCCCGTTACCAGTCTGGCGCGCATGGCTGACTTTGTTACTCTGCCTTAACCGTGACCCTCGCGTTGTCAAAATGTTGGGTGACAGTCATTACTGGTTGGTGACACTTTTAGACCCCCGCTACAAGGAGAACGTTCACTCTCTTATTCCTGAGGTGGAGAGGTCTACAAAAATGGGGCAGTACCAGAAGGCCCTTGCTGGGGGAACACTGTCAACATTCTGGGAAAGTTTTCTGAGACCTGCCCAGCTTACAGGCCCTGAGGCGCGGGGTACTCTCACAAGGAGTGGAAAATTTCAAAAGATGGTGAGGGAGTACCTTGCCGACCGTACCAGCGTCCTCCGTGATTCCTCTGTGCCTTTTAATTATTGGGTATCCAAGCTGGACACTTGGAATTAAATCGCTCTGTACGCCTTGGAGGTCCTGGCCTGCCCTGCCGCTAGCGTGTTATCGGAGCGTGTTTTTAGTGCTGCTGGGGTAATTATAACTGATAAGCGCACTCGCCTGTCAACTGACAATGCTGACAAGCTGACCCTTATCAAAATGAACAAGAGCTGGATTGGGCCAGACTTCTCATCACCACCAAATGACAGCAGAGTAACATAAAGTCAAATCCACTGTGTTATTTCGGGAGGTGTATTCAAATGCACCACTTCACACCCACACATGGGTATACGCTTCCTCATTTCGGCTGTTTTATGTTCTTCTCCTTATCCTCAGCCTCCACCACCACTATACCACCAGGGTGACCGTGGTCCGTGTTGCCATTATTGAAAGTTCCTCAGTCCTTATTTTTGTCAGCTTTTGCTTAGAAGGCATAAGCAAAGACTGTGGGAGACCCACTCCCCAATAATGGGAATAATATATTTAAAATGCTGTACTGTATGGCTCTTGTAAGGGGCATTAAAAGCATCTTGTTAAGCTACTGCGACCTCCACCACTTTTCCGAGGGCCATTAAAAGCGTCTTGTTAAGCTACTGGGACGTCCACCACTTTTCCGAGGAGCATTAAAACCGTCTTGTGGACTTCCACGTCTCTTCCAAGGGGCATTCAAACCGTCTTGTTAAGCTACTGCGATCTCCACCACTTTTCCGAGGGGCATTAAAAACGTCTTGTTAAGCTAGTTGGACCTCCACGTCTCTTCCAAGGGGAATTCAAACTGTCTTGTTAAGCTACTGGGACATCCACGTCTCTTCCAAGGGGCATTCAAACCGTCTTGGTAAGCTACTGCGACCTCCACCTCTTTTTCGAGGGGCATTAAAAGCGTCTTATTAAGCTACTGGGACCTCCACCACTTTTCCGAGAAGCATTAAAACCGTCTTGCTAAGCTACTGGGACCTCCACGTCTCTTCCAAGGGGCATTTAAACCGTCTTCTTAAGCTACTGGGACCTCCATATCTCTTCCAAGGGGCATTCAAACCGTCTTGTTAAGCTACTGGGACCTCCACGTCTCTTCTGAGAGGCATTAAAAGCGTCTTCTTAAGCTACTGGGACCTCCACCACTTTTCCGAGGGGCATTAAAACCGTCTTTTTAAGGTACTGGTACCTCCACGTCTCTTCCAAGGGGCATTCAAACCGTCTTGTTAAGCTACTGGGACCTGCACCACTTTTCCAAGGGGCATTCAAACAGTCTTGTTAAGCTACTGCGAACTCCACCACTTTTCCAAGGGGCATTAAAACCGTCTTGTTAAGCTACTGTTACCTCCACCACTTTTCCGAGGGGCATTAAAAGCATCTTGTTAAGCTATTGGGACCTCCACCACTTTTCTGAGGAGCATTAAAACCGTCTTGTTAAGCTACTGGGACCTCCATGTCTCTTCCAAGGGGCATTCAAACAGTCTTGTTAAGCTACTTAGACCTCCACGTCTCTTCTGAGGACATTAATAGCGTCTTGTTAAGCTACTGTGACCTCCACCACTTTTCCGAGGGGCATTCAAACCGTCTTGTTAAGATACTGGGACCTCCACGTCTCTTCCAAGGGGCATTCAAACAGTCTTGTTAAGCTACTGGGACCTCCACGTCTCTTCCAAGGGGCATTCAAAGCGTCATGTTAAGCTACTGGGACCTCCACCACTTTTCCGAGGGGCATTAAAAGCATCTTGTTAAGCTACTGGGACCTCCACCACTTTTCCGAGGAGCATTAAAACCATCTTGTTAAGCTACTGGGACCTCCACCACTTTTCCGAGGAGCATTAAAACCATCTTGTTAAGCTACTGTGACCTCCACGTCTCTTCCAAGGAGCATTCTGACCGTCTTGCTAAGCTACTGCGACCTCCACCACTTTGGCGAGGGGCATTAAAACCGACTTGTTAAGCTACTGGGACCTCCACGTCTCTTCAAAGGGGCATTTAAACCGTCTTGTTAAGCTACTGGGACCTAAACGTCTCTTCCAAGGGGCATTCAAACCGTCTTGTTAAGCTACTGCGACCTCCACCACTATTCAAAGGGGCATTAAAACCGTCTTGTTAAGCTACTGGGACTTCCACCACTTTTCCGAGGGGCATTAAAACAGTCTTGTTAAGCTACTGGGACCTCTACGTCTCTTCCAAGGGGCATTCAAACCGTCTTGTTAAGCTACTGGGACCTCCACTTCTCTTCTGAGGGGCATTAAAAGTGACGTGTTAAGCTACTGTGACCTCCACCACTTTTCCGAGGGGCATTAAAAAAGTCGTGTTAAGCTACTGGGACCTCAACGTCTCTTCCAAGGGGCATTCAAACCGTCTTGTTAAGCTACTGGGACCTCCATGTCTCTACCAATGGGCATTCAAACCGTCTTGTTAAGCTACTGCTACCTCCACCACTTTTTCGAGGGGCAGTAAAAGTGTTTTATTAAGCTACTGGGTCCTCCACCACTTTTCCGAGAAGCATTAAAACCGTCTTGTTAAGCTACTGGGACATCCACGTCTCTTCCAAGGGGCATTCAAGCCGTCTTGTTAAGCTCCTGGGACCTCCACGTCTCTTCCAAGGGGCATTCAAACAGTCTTGTTAAGCTACTTAGACCTCCACGTCTCTTCTGAGGACATTAATAGCGTCTTGTTAAGCTACTGTGACCTCCACCACTTTTCCGAGGGGCATTCAAACCGTCTTGTTAAGCTACTGGGACCTCCACGTCTCTTCCAAGGGGCATTCAAACAGACTTGTTAAGCTACTGGGACCTCCACGTCTCTTCCAAGGGGCATTCAAAGCGTCATGTTAAGCTACTGGGACCTCCACCACTTTTCCGAGGGGCATTAAAACCGTCTTTTTAAGGTACTGGGACCTCAACGTCTCTTCCAAGGGGCATTCAAACCGTCTTGTTAAGCTACTGGGACCTCCACGTCTCTACCAAGGGGCATTCAAACCGTCTTGTTAAGCTACTGCGACCTCCACCACTTTTTCAAGGGGCAGTAAAAGCGTCTTATTAAGCTACTGGGTCCTCCACCACTTTTCCGAGAAGCATTAAAAGCGTCTTGTTAAGCTACTGGGACCTCCACGTCTCTTCCAAGGGGCATTCAAGCCGTCATGTTAAGCTCCTGGGACCTCCACGTCTCTTCCAAGGGGCATTCAAACCATCTTGTTAAGCTACTGGGACCTCCACGTCTCTTCTGAGAGGCATTAAAAGCGTCTTGTTAAGCTACTGTGACCTCCACCACTTTTCCGAGGGGCATTAAAACCGTCTTGTTAAGCTACTGGGACCTCCATGTCTCTTCCAAGGGGCATTCAAACCGTCTTGTTAAGCTACTGGGACCTCCACCACTTATCTGCGGGGCATTAAAAGCGTCTTGTTAAGCTACTGTGACCTCCACCACTTTTTCGAGGGGCATTAAAACCGTCTTGTTAAGCTACTGGGACCTCCACGTCTCTTCCGAGGGGCATTCAAACCGTCTTGTTAAGCTACTGGGACCTCCACGTCTCTTCCAAGGGGCATTCAAACCATCTTGTTAAGCTACTGCAACCTCCACCACTTTTCCAAGGGGCATTAAAACCGTCTTGTTAAGCTACTGGGACCTCCACCACTTTTCCGAGGGGCATTGAAAGCATCTTGTTAAGCTACTGGGACCTCCACCACTTTTCTGAGGAGCATTTAAACCATCTTGTTAAGCTACTGGGACCTCCACGTCTCTTCCAAGGGGCATTCAAACCGTCTTGTTAAGCTACTGGGACCTCCGTCCCATGTCTCTACTGAGGGGCATTAAAAGCGTCTTGTTAAGCTACTGTGACCTCCACCACTTTTCCGAGGGGCATTAAAACCGTCTTGTTAAGATACTGGGACCTCCACGTCTCTTCCGAGGGGCATTCAAACCGTATTGTTAAGCTACTGGGACCTCCACGTCTCTTCCAAGGGGCATTCAAACCGTCTTGTTAAGCTACTTGGACCTCCACGTCTCTTCCGAGGGGCATTAAAAGCGTCTTGTTAAGCTACTGTGACCTCCACCACTTTTCCGAGGGGCATTAAAACCGTCTTGTTAAGCTACTGGGACCTCCACCACTTTTCTGAGGAGCATTAAAACTGTCTTGTTAAGCTATTGGGACCTCCACGTCTCTTCCAAGGGGCATTCAAACCGTCTTGTTAAGCTACTGGGACCTCCACGTCTCTTCTGAGGGGCATTAATAGCGTCTTGTTGAGCTACTGTGACCGCCACCACTTTTCCAAGGGGCATTAAAACCGTCTTGTTAAGCTACTGGGATCTCCACGTTTCTTCTGAGGGGCATTAAAAGCTTTTTCTTAAGCTACTGTGACCTCCACCACTTTTCCGAGGGGCATTAAAACCGTCTTGTTAAGCTACTGGGACCTCCACCACTTTACCAAGGTGTATTAACACCGTCTTGTTAAGCTACTGGGACCTCCACATCTCTTTTGAGGGGCATTAAAAGTGTCTTGTTAAATCACTCTGAACTCCACAGCTCTTCCAAGGGGCATTGATATGTTGTTTTTAATTAACTCTAACCTCCACGACTCTTCGAACGGGCATTGCATTTCCTCTTAATATAATGTTTGTAATATGCTGTACTGCATGGCTCTTGTAAGGGGCACTGCAAGTTCCTCCGTCCTAATTTTTGGCATCTTTTGCTTGGAAGGCATAAGCAAAGACTATGGGAGACCCACTCCCCAATAATGGGAATAATGTTTGTAATATGCTGTACTGCATGGCTCTTGGAAGGGGCATTCAAATCGTCTGGTTAAGCTACTGGGACCTCCACGTCTTTTCCGAGGGGCATTAAAACCATCTTGTTAAGCTACTGTGACCTCCACGTCTCTTCAAAGGGACATTAAAACAGTCTTCTTAAGCCACTCTGAACTCCACAGCTCTTCCTAGGGGCATTGAAATGTTGTTTTTAATTACCTCTTACCTCCACGACTCTTCCAACGGACATTGCATTTCCTCCTAATTTTAGTCAGCTTTTGCGTTTCAATGCAAAGGCGAAAACTAAGGGAGACCCACTCCCCAATACTGGGTAGAAGGTTTTTAGTACGCTGTAATCCATGTCTGTTTCAAGGGGCATTGCAGTTCCTCATAATTTTTGGAAAGCTTTCCATTCACTGCTTAGGCCAACAGTGTACAGGAGACCCAGTTGCTATAAATGGAAAAAAACGGTTTACTTAAGGCCCTCTGACCTCCATGTCATTTCCAAGGTACATTGGAGTGCCTCGAAATTTTTGGTAGGCATTGCACTCACTGTATGCCCTATAACTGTGTAGCCAAACTGCTCCTTTTGTTACAGAAACATATCCTACAAGACATATGTGGTTGACTGGCCTGATATTGATGTGAATGGTCCCTGTTCCTCCTGCTCTTTCTCCTTTGCCACCACTTCATCCATCATTCATCACCTGAAGCTTTGTTTTAACGTGAGTCATAGAACTGGGATAGTAGCAGGAAAACATCCAGCAATCCTCGGAGGAGGTAGGATATGCGCGAAAACGCTGACCACCTCAGGCCTAGCCGCTACTACATACATGCGCTTGCATTCCAACAAAACAAAGCAGATGCTAACTTGTATCATCATCATCATGGTCCTCACCTTGTCACTCTCAGCTCCCCTGATGGAGAAGCCAGGGCCCACCGGAGGAGTCTGGTTCTCTGGTGGGCTCGTCCAATGCTGCCCTAAAGCAGGCCAGGCTAAGAAAAGTGTGTGTGGGGATGTTCCAAGGAGAAATAGGGGCGACTGGGGACCGTTTATGGACACCCGACTGCCCCCAGGCGGCTGGGGACCGTGTGTGAACACCTGGCAGCCGGGCGGCTGGGGACTGAGTATGGATTACAGGCCGCCAATGCTGCCTTGACGCGGTGGTCAGATTCCACCTCCACGTGCCTAAAAAGGCCCAATTTCAAGTGCAAGCAAGCAAGCAGTATGGTATTGCAGCCTGGCGGTGGGTGGGTGGATGGCAGGCTGCACACTTCGCTTGCATTCCAAGAAAACAAAGCAGATGCTAACTTGTATCATCATCATCATGGTCCTCACCTTGTCACTCTCAACTCCCCTGATGGAGAAACCAGGACCCACCGGAGGAGTCTGGTTCTCTGGTGGGCTCGTCCAATGCTGCCCTAAAGCAGGCCGGGCTAAGAAAAGTGTGTGGGGGGATGTTTCAAGGAGAAATAGGGGCGGCTGGCGGCCGTTTATGGACACCCGGCTGCCCCCAGGCGGCTGGGGACCGAGTATGGACACCCGGCCGCCCCCTGGCGGTTGGGGACCGAGTGTGGACACCCCGCCGCCAACGCTGCCATGACATGGTGGCCTGATTCCGCCTCCACATGCCTAAAAGGCCCAATTTCAAGTGCAAGCAAGCAGTATGGTATTGCAGCCTGGGGGTGGGTGGGTGGTTGGCTGCATATTTGCGCTTGCATTGCAAGGAATGGGAGAGGTACAATTGAACCCTGCCCTGGGACAAGAACTTGCACGGGGATAATTGCAAGTCTGCATCTTCTGATGCTTCAAGGATGACTTCTGATGGGCACACTTTTAGGCAGTGACCGGGGAGTCAGAGATGCTTCCAGGGGTCTTCCCCATGCTGTCCCCATGTCTTTTCAGCACTGTATGCATGTGTCACACAGCACATGGCCAGATAAGGTTGTAAAATGTTAAAATGACATTTCCCGGTGAATGCATTTGTCACGGTTGAAGCAATACAAAAGTGCAAAAACGCATAAAAAATGCCACTTGTGAACATAGCCCAAGGTGTGGAGGAGTATTTTTTTTTTTGTTATTTATTTTACCTTATACACGAGTCTTTACCCTGGAAAGGAAATTCCTTAACTGAAAGCAGTTTCATTTTCGTTTTTGAACGTTTTATTGTGAGCCCTTAAAAGTGGCTTAATACCTCTGACCACGTTGTTGACAGCAGTGACCTGGGGGTCAGAAATGCTTCCTGGGGCGATCCCCATGCTGTCCCCATGTCATTTTAGCACTGTCACTATCGTTTTGGGCACTTGTTAGGCTTTTAACAGACAGCCGGGGATGCCGCCGTGAAAATTCTCGGGTCTCCCATAGACTAACATTGGGCTCGTGGCTCAGGTCGAGCAACCGAGTATCATGGCGAGCTCGGCCCGAGCTTCGAGCCCCCGAGCATTTTAGTGCTCGCTCTTCACTACTAAATACCCTTCATTATTTATTATTTTTGCACTTTGCGATTTACCCATTCACTTCCGGTTACTTGGGTATTTTGCTTGTCTTTGGTTTTTCTTTGTCTAGTGGCCTTGTGTGAACATGCATTTACATTTTGCATGCACATCAATTTATGTTTCAGTTCAGACTTCTAGGTTTTTTCTTTGTAGTTCAGTGTGCTTTAGTACATATAAGGGTGTGGCCGCCCTTTGTCTGAGCTGAAATGTTTATTCTGCCTCAGGTCTATGCTTCTACTAGGGGGTCAGTCTCTCTGCCCTTATCCATATGTACGTCACTTGACAAATGGTAAGGTTTTAATATTAGAGTTAGGACTGTCCCATAAGGGTTGCCGTGATGTGGCGGGATAGCTTTTGCATTATTTTTATCAAAATTATGTTAACTAAATACCCTTCATTATTTATTATTTTTGCACTTTGCGATTTACCCATTCACTTCCGGTTACTTGGGTATTTTGCTTGTCTTTGGTTTTTCTTTGTCTAGTGGCCTTGTGTGAACATGCATTTACATTTTGCATGCACATCAATTTATGTTTCAGTTCAGACTTCTAGGTTTTTTCTTTATATGCTATATATGCTGTATGTGCGGGAAGGGAGCTTGTATGTACACTGTTTGCTATGTATGGGGGAGGGAAGCTGTCGGACAAAGAGGGGTCCTGCAAACATCCAACTAATGGCCCCCCATATATATTACAGGAAGGTAAGTCAAACCCAAGGAATTTTGCTGGAGCAGCCGACCATGTGCTGTGTATGGGGCCATCTCCCCCACACATATAACCACATTCATGTATATGGGGGAGTCGGGATGTGTTGTGTGGACAAGCGTCCGGTCTAAAGCTAACTAGTGTATGGGCACCTGAGACTAAGGCAAGTTATCATCCAGAAAGTCTTTCTCCAGCCTGCTGAAAAAATGCCGGATAGAGAAAGGCTTTTATCACCTAAGCCAGATCTCACAGGAGGGGAATCAAGAAGAAAAAAGGAGAAATGTAAAATAAGACACAAGTCCAGACAGTTGTCATCCAAAACTTTATCTGGTATCGACCAAGAAAATTACAATCAGTAAAAGTATAATCCACATTTAGGAAAAACACAGATGAGCTGCGGGACCATCGCTTCTTCTTCTGGGACTTTTTGGCGGACAGGTTGCTCTGCTGTCGGAGGCCTTTCTTGTTCTTGGACTTCTCCTTCATGTGGATTCTGAAGACTAGGAGGCTCCTGAGGGTCCATCTCTCCTGCCGGCAGCTCAGAGTGACTTGGAGATATGTTTCCTTCAGTCCAGGAAAGCAAGAGAGGAAAAAGATGAATGTGATGTAATAACAAGACAAACCTAAAAAAAAACGTATAAAAAATCATGTAACTGCAAACTGCACAAAAATGACCCCAATAACGTAAGTGCTGTAGTATTAAAGAACCTGCAAAACGAGTGGTGTGAAAAGACCTGGGACTTGTCAGAAATATGTAATGTTTTGTCTAAAATGACAAAAAAAAAGAAAAGATTCAAGGGAACAGCAGCATTTTATAACAGGTAAAAAATATACAAATTTGTGACAAGTGATCGGTATTAAGTATTGTGGATGATAACCAGACGTTTATTTCAAATGAAGAGTTTAATGAACATTTTGTATTCGGCCAAATGGAACCTTCCCGGAAATGTCTGCGCCGGTGATAAAATCTACTTACTAATAGAGTTCCCGACTGGACACAAAGAACTGCAGCTCATGGAGGAATGAAGCTTCTTTCCTTCTCAGCCAAGAACTTCTTATATCAGTCCCGTACGGCCTCTATCATGTCCTGATATCTAGCAGAAAGAGAAAAAATCAATTATAAACTAAATAAAATTTATTAAAGAAAAAAAAACCTCCTGCAAACATGAAGCATTTGTAGCAAAGCACAGCCATTATTTACACAGCACAATTGTTTTACTTTATTCTATATTAGTGGCCGCTCTGTGCAAAAACTTGTGGGAAATTACTGCAGCACTAATATTGTCCGTCCAGAGAGCACCCAAGTATTCCCCAATTTCTGACTCCACCGCCCGATTGCCCCCACAAGCACAATGCTGCACCGCTGTCACCTGCCTGGTACAGGCTCCTTTATAGGGTCCTTTCAGCTGTTGTTCACCAAGATGTGAAGTAATCCGAGTACAGGGTTTCCCATGTCTGAGTGCAGGGGTGGAGAGCAGAGAGGATCAGACAGGGACAGGCCCATACACAGACTGCTGGTATATAGAGGACAAATCTCGCTGAACAGCAGCTACAAGAAGCTTCTGGATGGGGGCAGTGGGGGTGAGACAGCACTTCAGCAACGTGTTTGGGAGAGAAGTAAGAAAATAAGCAAATGAAGAATATTTATAAAGTTCACAAGTCTGCAATGTGAGGAGGATAATTACATGAAGAAAACCCTCTAGGTGCAGCGTCGTCAGCCGGAAAACCGCCCCAAGGTCCACCTGTGTCATCAGCGCCCCCCCTGCTGGACCCCTAATCAGTTGTACTGCAGACTCAGTTGATTGATAGTGACACTAGGTCAGCTCTTTCCCTATGGCGGCACTAGCTGACCATCCTGTGGATAGGACAGGTGCCGGATCATTCAGTCCTTTCCCTCTTCCCCAACGTGAAGCAAACATCCCTCTGACCAGACAAACATCCCCCTGACCAGACAAACATCCCCCTGACCAGGCAAACATCCCCCTGACCAGGCAAACATCCCCCTGACCAGGCAAACATCCCCCTGACCAGGCAAACATCCCTCTGACCAGGCAAACATCCCTCTGACCAGGCAAACATACAACCCCTTATTTTCTTTCCCATTTTACTTCCTTTATTAATTTCTCCTCCAACATTACTGACAACTCCAAGTTCGATAGTTTGATAGTCTCATCTCCTGCCTTTGTATGTGGAGGAGACAATAAACAGCCGTATACATCCTAAACCTGTCACAAGGACTTTCTCTGCAACTCCCTACTCTCAGCTGTCCTCCTGTAACAATCCACCTTTTTCTCTTTCTCGCTCATACATTTCAGACACTTTATTAACATGTTAATCATATTTCTAAACTTACTGCATTCCACTTCATCTGATCATACATCACCGTTTAAAAGAATCACACTCACTTACTTGTCTGCTGCTGTAATTCTTGGATTGTTTTCTTGCTGTTACTTGGTCTTATTTTGCTGTTTGCTGTCCTTAAACCACCATCTGCCGCACAGTGTCCACATCTTGTTCCACCGGGTCGCTCTTTTGATCCCTGCAACAACAGACACTATGCGAGTATGACTTCACATGTGACATTTCCAAGTCCCTTTACCATTGTGGTGCCAATGGAGTACCCCTTTTCTCATTATCATGCCCCCGAAGCACACAATTTCCCGCTAGCATGCCACCGTTGCACACCTTTTCCCATTAGTATGCCACCGGGCACACCTATTCCCGTTAGCATGCCATCGGAGCACACCTATTCCCGTTAGCATGCCACCGGAGCACACCTTTACCATTAGCATGTCACGTCTCCACGTCTCTTCCAAGGGGCATTCAAACCGTCTTGTTAAGCTACTGGGACCTCCACCACTTATCTGAGGGGCATTAAAAGCTTCTTGTTAAGCTGCTGTGACCTCCACCACTTTTTCGAGGGGCAATAAAACCGTCTTGTTAAGCTACTGGGACCTCCACGTCTCTTCCGAGGGGCATTCAAACCATCTTGTTAAGCTACTGGGACCTCCACGTCTCTTCCAAGGGGCATTCAAACCGTTTTGTTAAGCTACTGCGACCTCCACGTCTCTACCAAGGGGCATTCAAACCGTCTTGTTAAGCTACTGCGACCTCCGCCACTTTTTCGAGGGGCAGTAAAAGCGTCTTATTAAGCTACTGGGACCTCCACCACTTTTCTGAGAAGCATTAAAACCGTCTTGTTAAGCTACTGGGACCTCCACGTCTCTTCCAAGGGGCATTCAAACCGTCTTGTTAAGCTACTGCGACCTCCACGTCTCTTCTCAGGGGCATTAAAAGCGACTTGTTAAGCTACTGTGACCTCCACCACTTTTCCGAGGGGCATTAAAACCGTCTTGTTAAGCTACTGGGACCTCCACGTCTCTTCCAAGGGGCATTCAAACCGTCTTGTTAAGCTACTGGGACCTCCATGTCTCCACCAAGGGGCATTCAAACCGTCTTGTTAAGCTACTGCGACCTCCACCACTTTTTCGAGGGGCAGTAAAAGCGTCTTATTATGCTACTGGGACCTCCACGTCTCTTCTGATAGGCATTAAAAGCATCTTGTTAAGCTACTGTGACCTCCACAACTTTTCCGAGGGGCATTAAAACCATCTTGTTAAGCTACTGGGACCTCCACGTCTCTTCCAAGGGGCATTCAAACCGTCTTGTTAAGCTACTGGGACCTCCACCACTTATCTGAGGGGCACTAAAAGTGTCTTGTTAAGCTGCTGTGACCTCCACCACTTTTTCAAGGGGCAATAAAACCGTCTTGTTAAGCTACTGGGACCTCCACGTCTCTTCCGAGGGGCATTCAAACCGTCTTGTTAAGCTACTGGGACCTCCACGTCTCTTCCAAGGGACATTCAAACCGTCTTGTTAAGCTACTGCGACCTCCACCACTTTTCCAAGGGGCATTAAAACCGTCTTGTTAAGCTTCTGGGACCTCCACCACTTTTCCGATGGGCATTAAAAGCATCTTGTTAAGCTACTGGGACCTCCACCACTTTTCTGAGGAGCATGAAAACCGTCTTGTTAAGCTACTGGGACCTCCACGTCTCTTCCAAGGGGCATTCAAACCGTCTTGTTAAGCTACTGGGACCTCCACGTCTCTTCTGAGGGACATTAAAAGCGTCTTGTTAAGCTACTGTGACCTCCACCACTTTTCCGAGGGGCATTAAAACCACCTTGCTAAGATACTGGGACCTCCACGTCTCTTCCGAGGGGCATTCAAACCGTCTTGTTAAGCTACTGGGACCTCCACGTCTCTTCCAAGGGGCATTCAAACCGTCTTGTTAAGCTACTTGGACCTCCACGTCTCTTCCGAGGGGCATTAAAAGCGTCTTGTTAAGCTACTGTGACCTCCACCACTTTTCCGAGGAGCATTAAAACCGTCTTGTTAAGCTACTGGGACCTCCTCGTCTCTTCCAAGGGGCATTCAAACTGTCTTGTTAAGCTACTGGGACCTCCACTTCTCTTCTGAGGGGCATTAATAGTGTCTTGTTAAGCTACTGTGACCTCCACCACTTTTACGAGGGGCATTTAAACCGGCCAGTTAAGCTACTGGGACCTCCACGTCTCTTCCAAGGAGCATTCAAACAGTCTTGTTAAGCTACTGGGACCTATACCACGTTTCTGAGGGGCATTAAAATCATCTTGTTAAGCTACTGGGACCTCCACCACTTTTCTGAGGAGCATTAAAACCGTCTTGTTAAGCTGCTGGGACCTCCACGTCTCTTCTGAGGGGCATTAATAGCGTCTTGTTAAGCTACTGCGACCTCCACGTCTCTTCCAAGGGGCATTCAAACCGTCTTGTTAAGGTACTGTGACCTCCACGTCTCTTCCAAGGATCATTCAAACCGTCTTGTTAAGCTACTGCGACCTCCACCACTTTTCCAAGGGGCATTAAAACCATCTTGTTAAGCTACTAGGATCTCCACGTTTCTTCTGAGAGGCATTAAAAGCGTCTTCTTAAGCTACTGTGACCTCCACCACTTTTCTGAGGGGCATTAAAACCGTCTTGTTAAGCTACTGGGACCTCCACATCTCTTTTGAGGGGCATTAAAAGTGTCTTGTTAAACCACTCTGAACTCCACAACTCTTCCAAGGGGCATTGATATGTTGTTTTTAATTAACTCTAACCTCCACGACTCTTCGAACGGGCATTGCATTTCCTCTTAATTTTTGGCTGCTTTTTCTTGGAAGGCATAAGCAAATACTATGGGAGACCCACTCCCCAATAATGGGAATAATGTTTGTAATATGCTGTACTGCATGGCTCTTGTAAGGGGCACTGCAAGTTCCTCCGTCCTAATTTTTGGCAGCTTTTGCTTGGAAGGCATAAGCAAAGACTATGGGAGACCCACTCCCCAATAATGGGAATAATGTTTGGAATATGCTGTACTGCATGGCTCTTGTAAGGGGCATTGCAAGTTTCTCCATCCTAATTTTTGGCAGCTTTTGCTTGGAAGGCATAAGCTATGACTATGGGATACACACTCCCCAATAATGGGAATAATGTTTGTACTATGCTGTACTGTATGGCTCTTGGAAGGGGCATTAAAAGCCCCTTTTCCGAGGGGCATTCAAAACGTCTGGTTAAGCTACTGGGACCTCCACGTCTTTTCCGAGGGGCATTAAAACCATCTTATTAAGCTACTGTGACCTCCACGTCTGTTCAAAGGGACATCAAAAGTCTTCTTAAGCCACTCTGAACTCCACAGCTCTTCCTAGGGGCATTGAAATGTTGTTTTTAATTACCTCTAACCTCCACGACTCTTCCAACGGACATTGCATTTCCTCCTAATTTTAGTCAGCTTTTGCTTTTCAATGCAAAGGCGAAAACTAAGGGAGACCCACTCCCCAATAGTGGGTAGAAGGTTTTTAGTACGCTGTAATCCACGTCTGTTTCAAGGGGCATTGCAGTTCCTCATAATTTTTGGAAAGCCTTCCATTCACTGTTTAGGCCAACAGTGTACAGGAGACCCAGTTGATATAAATGGAAAAAACGGTTTAGTTAAGGCCCTCTGACCTCCATGTCATTTCCAAGGTACATTCGAGTGCCTCAAAATTTTTGGTAGGCATTGCACTCACTGTATGCCCTATAACTGTGTAGCCAAACCGCTCCTTTTGTTACAGAAACATATCCTACAAGACATATGTGGTTGACTGGCCTGATATTGATGTGAATGGTCCCTGTTCCTCCTGCTCTTTCTCCTTTGCCACCACCTCATCCATCATTCATCACCTGAAGCTTTGTTTTAATGGGAGTCATAGAACTGGGATAGTAGCAGGAAAACATCCAGCAATCCTCGGAGGAGGTAGGATATGCGCCAAAACGCTGACCACCTCAGGCCTAGCCGCTACTACATACATGCGCTTGCATTCCAAGAAAACAAAGCAGATGCTAACTTGTATCATCATCATCATGGTCCTCACCTTGGCACTCTCAACTCCCCTGATGGAGAAGCCAGTGCCCACCGGAGGAGTCTGGTTCTCTGGTGGGCTCGTCCAATGCTGCCCTAAAGCAGGCCAGGCTAAGAAAAGTGTGTGAGGGGGATGTTCCAAGGAGA
Organism: Phyllobates terribilis; assembly: GCF_046119375.1. Classification (NCBI taxonomy): domain Eukaryota; kingdom Metazoa; phylum Chordata; class Amphibia; order Anura; family Dendrobatidae; genus Phyllobates; species Phyllobates terribilis. The sequence continues at coordinate 541,183 of NW_027363327.1, forward strand.
AATAGGGGCCCCTGGGGACCGTTTATGGACACCCGGCTGCCCCCAGGGGGCTGGGGACCGTGTGTGAACACCCGGCCGCGGGGCGGCTGGGGACCGAGTATGGACACCCGGCCGCCCCCTGGCGGCTGGGGACCGAGTGTGAACACCTGGCAGCCGGGCGGCTGGGGACTGAGTATGGATTCCAGGCTGCCAATGCTGCCATGACTCGGTCGTCAGATTCCGCCTCCATGTGCCTAAAAAGGCCCAATTTCAAGTGCAAGCAAGCAAGCAGTATGGTAATGCAGCCTGGCGGTGGGTGGGTGGCAGGCTGCACACTTACGCTTGCATTCCAAGAAAACAAAGCAGATGCTAACTTGTATCATCATCATCATGGTCCTCACCTTGTTACTCTCAACTCCCCTGATGGAGAAGCCAGGGCCCACCGGAGGAGTCTGGTTCTCTGGTGGGCTCGTCCAATGCTGCCCTAAAGCAGGCCGGGCTAAGAAAAGTGTGTGAGGGGATGTTCCAAGGAGAAATAGGGGCGGCTGGGGACCGTTTATGGACACCCGGCTGCCCCCAGGCGGCTGGGGACTGAGTATGGACACCCGGCCGCCACCTGGCAGTTGGGGACCGAGTGTGGACACCCCGCCGCTGGGCAGCTGGGGACTGAGTATGGATACCAGGCCGCCAATGCTGCCATGACATGGTGGCCAGATTCCGCCTCCACATGCCTAAAAGGCCCAAGTTCAAGTGCAAGCAAGCAGTATGGTATTGCAGCCTGGGGGTGGGTGGGTGGTTGGCTGCATATTTGCGCTTGCATTGCAAGGAATGGGGGAGGTACAATTGAACCCTGCCCTGGGACAAGAACTTGCACGGGGATAGTTGCAAGTCTGCATCTTCTGATGCGGCAAGGATGACTTCTGATGGGCACACTTTTAGGCAGTGACCGGGGAGTCAGAGATGCTTCCAGGGGTCTTTCCCATGCTGTCCCCATGTCTTTTCAGCACTGTATACATGTGTCACACAGCACATGGCCAGATAAGGTTGTAAAATGTTAAAATTACATTTCCCGGTGAATGCATTTGTCACGATTGAAGCAATACAAAAGTGCAAAAACACATTAAAAATGCTACTTGTGAACATAGCCCAAGGTGTGGAGGAGTATTTTTTTTTTGGGTTATTTATTTTACCTTATACACAAGTCTTTACCCTGGAAAGGAACTTCCTTAACATATTTCACAGGAAAGCAGTTTCAGTTTAGTTTTTGAACATTTTATTGTGAGCCCTTAAAAGTGGCTTAACACCTCTGACCACATTGTTGACAGCAGTGACCTGGGGGTCAGAAATGCTTCCTGGGGCGATCCCCATGCTGTCCCCATGTTATTTGAGCACTGTCACTATCGTTTTGGGCACTTGTTAGGCTTTTAAAAGACAGCCGGGGATGCCGCCGCGAAAATGCTCGGGTCTCCCATAGACTAACATTGGGCTCGTGGTTCAGGTCGAGCACCCGAGTATCATGGCAAGCTCGGCCCGAACTTCGAGCACCCGAGCATTTTAGTGCTCGCTCTTCACTACTAAATACCCTTCATTATTTATTATTTTTGCACTTTGCGATTTACCCATTTACTTCCGGTTACTTGGGTATTTTGCTTGCCTTTGGTTTTTCTTTGTCTAGTGGCCTTATGTGAACATGCATTTAAATTTTGCCTGCAATTTATGTTTCAGTTCAGACTTCTAGGTTTTTTCTTTGTAGTTCAGTGTGCTTTAGTGCATATTAGGGTGTGGCCACCCTTTGTCTGAGCTGAAATGTTTATTCTGCCTCAGGTCTATGCTTCTACTAGGGGGTCAGTCTCTCTGCCCTTATCCATATGTACGTCACTTGACAAATGGTAAGGTTTTAATATTAGAGTTAGGACTGTCCCATAAGGGTTGCCGTGATGTGGCGGGATAGCTTTTGCATTATTTTTATCAAAATTATGTTAACTAAATACCCTTCATTATTTATTATTTTTGCACTTTGCGATTTACCCATTCACTTCCGGTTACTTGGGTATTTTGCTTGTCTTTGGTTTTTCTTTGTCTAGTGGCCTTGTGTGAACATGCATTTACATTTTGCATGCACATCAATTTATGTTTCAGTTCAGACTTCTAGGTTTTTTCTTTATATGCTATATATACTGTATGTGCGGGAAGGGAGCTTGTATGTACACTGCTTGCTTTGTGTGGGGGAGGGAAGCTGTCGGACAAAGAGGGGTCCTGCAAACATCCAACTAATGGCCCCCCATATATATTACAGGAAGGTAGGTCAAACCCAAGGATTTTTGCTGGAGCAGCCGACCATGTGCTGTGTATGGGGCCATCTCCCCCACACATATAACCACATTCATGTATATGGGGGAGTCGGGATGTGTTGTGTGGACAAGCGTCCGGTCTAAAGCTAACTAGTGTATGGGCACCTGAGACTAAGGCAAGTTATCATCCAGAAAGTCTTTCTCCAGCCTGCTGAAAAAATGCCGGATAGAGAAAGGCTTTTATCACCTAAGCCAGATCTCACTGGAGGGGAAGCAAGAAGAAAAAAGGAGAAATGTAAAATAAGACACAAGTCCAGACAGTTGTCATCCAAAACTTTATCTGGTATCGACCAAGAAAATTACAATCAGTAAAAGTATAAACCACATTTAGGAAAAACACAGATGAGCTGCGGGACCATCGCTTCTTCTTCTGGGACTTTTTGGCGGACAGGTTGCTCTGCTGTCGGAGGCCTTTCTTGTTCTTGGACTTCTCCTTCATGTGGATTCTGAAGACTAGGAGGCTCCTGAGGGTCCATCTCTCCTGCCGGCAGCTCAGAATGACTTGGAGATATGTTTCCTTCAGTCCAGGAAAGCAAGAGAGGAAAAAGATGAATGTGATGTAATAACAAGACAAAGCTAAAAAAAACATGTATAAAAAATCATGTAACTGCAAACTGCACAAAAATGACCCCAATAACATAAGTGCTGTAGCATTAAAGAACCTGCAAAACGAGTGGTGTGAAAAGACCTGGGACTTGTCAGGAATATGTAATGTTTTGTCTAAAATGACAAAAAAAAAGAAAAGATTCAAGGGATGAGCAGCATTTTATAACAGGTAAAAAATATACAAATTTGTGACAAGTGACCGGTATTAAGTATTGTGGATGATAACCAGACGTTTATTTCTAATGAAGAGTTTAATGAACGTCTTGTATTCGGCCAATTGGAACCTTCCCGGAAATGTCTGCGCCAGTGATAAAATCTACTTACTAATAGAGCTCCCGACTGGACACAAAGAACTGCAGCTCATGGAGGAATGAAGCTTCTTTCCTTCTCAGCCAAGAACTTCTTATACCAGTCCCGTACGGCCTCTATCATGTGCTGATATCTAGCAGAAAGAGAAAAAATCAATTATAAACTAAATAAAATTTATTAAAGAAAAAAAAACCTCCTGCAAACACGAAGCATTTGTAGCAAAGCACAGCCATTATTTACAGGGCAGAATTGTTTTACTTTATTCTATATTAGTGGCCGCTCTGTGCAAAAACTTGTGGGAAATTACTGCAGCACTAATATTGTCCAACCAGAGAGCACCCAAGTATTCCCCAATTTCTGACTCCACCGCCCGATTGCCCCCACAAGCACAATGCTGCACCGCTGTCACCTGCCTGGTACAGGCTCCTTTATAGGGTCCTTTCAGCTGTTGTTCACCAAGATGTGAAGTAATCCGAGTACAGGGTTTCCCATGTCTGAGTGCAGGGGTGGAGAGCAGAGAGGATCACACAGAGACAGGCCCATACACAGACTGCTGGTATATAGAGGACAAATCTCGCTGAACAGCAGCCACAAGGAGCTTCTGGATGGGGGCAGTGGGGGTGAGACAGCACTTCAGCAACGTGTTTGGGAGAGAAGGAAGAAAATAAGCAAATGAAGAAAATTTATAAAGTTCACAAGTCTGCAATGTAAGGAGGATAATTACATGAAGAAAACCCTCTAGGTGCAGCGTCCGCAACCGGAAAACCGCCCCAAGGTCCACCTGTGTCATCAGCGCCCCCCTGCTGGACCCCTAATCAGTTGTACTGCAGACTCTGATGATTGATAGTGACACTAGGTCAGCTCTTTCCCAATGGCGGCACTAGCTGACCATCCTGTGGATAGGACAGGTGCCAGATCATTCAGTCCTTTCCCTCTTCCCCAACGTGAAGCAAACATCCCTCTGACCAGACAAACATCCCCCTGACCAGACAAACATCCCCCTGACCAGGCAAACATCCCCCTGACCAGACAAACATCCCCCTGACCAGGCAAACATCCCCCTGACCAGGCAAACATCCCCCTGACCAGGCAAACATCCCCCTGACCAGACAAACATCCCCATGACCAGGCAAACATCCCTCTGACCAGGCAAACATACAACCCCTTTTTTTCTTTCCCATTTTACTTGCTTTATTAATTTTGCCTCCAACATTACTGACAACTCCAAGTTCAATAGATTGATAGTCTCATCTCCTGCCTTTGTATGTGGAGGAGGCAATAAACAGCCGTATACATCCTAAACCTGTCACAAGGACTTTCTCTGCAACTCCCTACTCTCAGCTGTCCCCCTGTAACAATCCACCTTTTTCTCTTTCTCGCTCATACATTTCAGACACTTTATTAACATGTTAATCATATTTCCAAACTTACTGCATTCCACTTCATCTGATCATACATCACCGTTTAAAAGAATCACAATCACTTACTTGTCTGCTGCGGTAATTCTTGGATTGTTTTCTTGCTGTTGCTTGGTCTTATTTTGCTGTTTGCTGTCCTTAAACCACCATCTGCCGCACAGTCTCCACATCTTGTTCCACCGGGTCGCTCTTTTGATCCCTGCAACAACAGACACTATGCGAGTATGACTTCACATGTGACATTTCCAAGTCCCTTGACCATTGTGGTGCCAATGGAGTACCCCTTTTCTCGTTATCATGCCCCCGAAGCACACCATTTCCCGCTAGCATGCCACCGTAGCACACCTTTTCCCGTTAGTATGCCACCGGGCACACGAATTCCCGTTAGCATGCCATCGGAGCACACCTATTCCCGTTAGCATGCCACCGGAGCACACCTTTACCATTAGCATGTGACCGCAGCACACCTTTACCGTTAGAATGCCACTGGAGCACACCTTTACCATTAGCATGCCACCGGAGCACACCTTTTCCCGTTGGCTTGCCATCGGAGCACGCCACTTTCCCGTTGGCTTGCCACCGGAGCACGCCACTTTCCCGTTGGCTTGCCAACGGAGCACGCCACTTTCCCGTTGGCTTGCCACCGGAGCACGCCACTTTCCCGTTGGCTTGCCACCGGAGCACGCCACTTTCCCGTTGGCTTGCCACCGGAGCACGCCACTTTCCCGCTGGCTTGCCACCGAAGCACGCCACAGTCCCGTTGGCTTGCCACCGGAGCACGCCACAGTCCCGTTGGCTTGCCACCGGAGCACGCCACAGTCCCGTTGGCTTGCCACCGGAGCACGCCACAGTCCCGTTGGCTTGCCACCGGAGCACGCCACTTTCCCGTTGGCTTGCCACCGGAGCACGCCACTTTCCCGTTGGCTTGCCACCGGAGCACGCCACTTTCCCGTTGGCTTGCCACCGAAGCACGCCACTTTCCCGTTGGCTTGCCACCGGAGCACGCCACTTTCCCGTTGGCTTGCCACCGGAGCACGCCACTTTCCCGTTGGCTTGCCACCGGAGCACGCCACTTTCCGGTTGGCTTGCCACCGGAGCACGCCACTTTCCCGTTGGCTTGCCACCGGAGCACGCCACTTTCCCGTTGGCTTGCCACCGGAGCACGCCACTTTCCCGTTGGCTTGCCACCGGAGCACGCCACTTTCCCGTTGGCTTGCCACCGGAGCACGCCACTTTCCCGTTGGCTTGCCACCGGAGCACGCCACTTTCCCGTTGGCTTGCCACCGGAGCACGCCACTTTCCCGTTGGCTTGCCACCGGAGCACGCCACAGTCCCGTTGGCTTGCCACCGGAGCACGCCACAGTCCCGTTGGCTTGCCACCGGAGCACGCCACTTTCCCGTTGGCTTGCCACCGGAGCACGCCACTTTCCCGTTGGCTTGCCACCGGAGCACGCCACTTTCCCGTTGGCTTGCCACCGGAGCACGCCACTGTCCCGTTGGCTTGCCACCGGAGCACGCCACTGTCCCGTTGGCTTGCCACCGGAGCACGCCACTGTCCCGTTGGCTTGCCACCGGAGCACGCCACTGTCCCGTTGGCTTGCCACCGGAGCACGCCACTTTCCCTTTGGCTTGCCACCGGAGCACGCCACTTTCCCGTTGGCTTGCCACCGGAGCACGCCACTGTCCCGTTGGCTTGCCACCGGAGCACGCCACTGTCCCGTTGGCTTGCCACCGGAGCACGCCACTTTCCCATTGGCTTGCCACCGGAGCACGCCACTTTCCCGTTGGCTTGCCACCGGAGCACGCCACTTTCCCGTTGGCTTGCCACCGGAGCACGCCACAGTCCCGTTGGCTTGCCACCGGAGCACGCCACTTTCCCGTTGGCTTGCCACTGGAGCACGCCACTTTCCCGTTGGCTTGCTACCGGAGCACGCCACTTTCCCATTGGCTTGCCACCGGAGCACGCCACTTTCCCGTTGGCTTGCCACCGGAGCACGCCACTTTCCCGTTGGCTTGCCACCGGAGCACGCCACTTTCCCATTGGCTTGCCACCGGAGCACGCCACAGTCCCGTTGGCTTGCCACCGGAGCATGCCACTTTCCCGTTGGCTTGCCACCGGAGCACGCCACTTTCCCGTTGGCTTGCCACCGGAGCACGCCACTTTCCCGTTGGCTTGCCACCGGAGCACGCCACTTTCCCGTTGGCTTGCCACCGGAGTACGCCACAGTCCCGTTGGCTTGCCACCGGAGCACGCCACTTTCCCGTTGGCTTGCCACCGGAGCACGCCACTTTCCCGTTGGCTAGCCACGGAGCACGCCACTTTCCCGTTGGCTTGCCACCGGAGCACGCAACTTTCCCGTTGGCTTGCCACCGAAGCACCCCACTTTCCCGTTGGCTTGCCACCAGAGCACGCCACTTTCCCGCTGGCTTGCCACCGGAGCACGCCACTGTCCCGCTGGCTTGCCACCGGAGCACGCCACTTTCCCGCTGGCTTGCCACCGGAGCACGCCACTTTCCCGCTGGCTTGCCACTGGAGCACGCCACTTTCCCGCTGGCTTGCCACCGGAGCACGCCACTTTCCTGCTGGCTTGCCACCGCAGCACGCCACTTTCCCGCTGGCTTGCCACCGGAGCACGCCACTTTCCCGCTGGCTTGCCACCGGAGCACGCCACTTTCCCGCTGGCTTGCCACCGGAGCACGCCACTGTCCCGCTGGCTTGCCACCGGAAGCACGCCACTTTCCCGCTGGCTTGCCAAGGGAGCACGCCATCATCCATTTAATAAAATTGGCCACACTTAGCTTTTTCTTTTATATAATGGGCCCATATAGTTTTTCATTGAATATATTGGGCCCTACATAACCTTACATTTAATATATATAATCGTCTTATCATGTCTGTCTGTCTGTCCTTCTGTCCAGGAAGTCCTGCGTCGCTGATTGGTCCGACCGTGGTCAATCAGCGACGTGGGATTTCAGAAAAAGATGGCGGCCATTAGCAGCTCATCTGCCGCACGGAGGTCAGCGGCGATGTAGCCGGGAGATGACTGGGGCTAGCCGGTCAACTCCCGGTTGCTCGCAGCAGAAGTACCCCGACCAGCGGCGCCGCTGACCTCCATGCGGCTACCGTTGGGAGATCAGCGGTTAGGGCCGCTGATCTTCCGACGGAAAGTGTGAAGGGAGGACCGGGGAGCGGCGCCACCGGTCGGGATACTTCTGCTGCGAGCAGCCGGTCATTTCCCGGCTGCTCGCAGTGGAAGTACCCGCACAGGCAGCGCCGCTCCCCTGTCCTCACTAATACGATTCGGCGGCCACGACCAATCAGCGATATTGGCTCCAAATTTAAACACCGCTCTGCACAGAGGTCAGTGGCGATGCAGCCGGTCATCTCCCGGCTGCTTGCAGCAGAAGTACCCCGACCTGCGGCGCCGCTGACCTCCATGCGGCTACCGTCGCTAGATCAGCGGCTAGGGCCGCTGATCTCCCGACAGCAAGTGTGAAGGGAGGACCGGGGAGCGGCGCCGCCGGTTGGGATACTTCTGCTGCGAGCAGCCGGTCATCTCCCGGCTGCTCACAGTGGAGGTACCCGCTCCCCGGTTCTCACTAATACGATTCGCTGATTGGTTGCGGCCGCCAGCCGTGACCAATCATCGGTTTTGGCGCCAAATTTAAACATGCTCTCCGGTCCTCACTAACACGGTTCGCTGATTGGTCGCGGCCGGCCGCATACATATTCTAGAATACCCGATGAGTTAGAATCGGGCCACCATCTAGTTTAATATGATGGGCCACAAATTGCCTTCTAGTTATTACAAGAGGTCCTGCATAGTCTTCCATTTATTTTAATAGGCCCCATATAACCTTTCAGCATCTGAAACAATGGATACTGAAAGCCTGTGCTAGCATTTCTTCTGCGGTGTTGCTATCAGTGTGTCAAGAGTGGGAGAAGAGGGTTGCATTGACAATCCAACACAATGGGCAGCACTTTAAACACATTTTATAAGTGGTCATAAACTTGTAAAAAATTCATGAAAGAATAAAGTTATGTTAAAACCAAGCACACCATTGTATTTTCTTATGAAATTCTCAATGAGTTTGATGTGTCACATCACCCTCTTCCCATTGAAAAAAATAAAGTTAGATCCAAAATGGCCGACTTCAAAATGGCCGCCATAGTCACCACCCATCTGGAAAAGTTTCCCCCTCCCATATACTAATGTGCCATAAACAGGAAGTTGACATCACCAACCATTCCCATTTAATTTAGGTGTATCCATATAAATAGCCCACCCTGTATTATTACCATTTTTATTATTGCTGTACATACTGTAGCTTTTCATTTAATTTATTGGGCCCCATATAGGCTTCCATTTAATATAATGGGCCCCACATAGCCTTCCATTTAATTTAATGGGGTCCACATAGCCTTCCATTTAATTTAATGGGGTCCACATAGCCTTCCATTTTATTTAATGGGACCCACATATGTTTTTATTTAATATAAAGAGCCCCACATAAGCCCCTAATTAATATAATGGGCCCCACCTTGCTTTCCATATAAAATAATGGGTCCCACATAGCCCTCCCTTTTGTTATGATGAGCCTTACATATCACACCATTTCCCGATGGTCTGCCACCGAAGTACACCATTGGCTGCTGGGGTGCCACTGGAACACACTCTTTACAGTTGGGGTGCCAACAGAGCACACCTTTCACCATTAGCATGCCACCGGAGTACACTTTTTGCCACTGGCATGCCACTGAAGCACACCCTTTACCATTGGAGTACCATCGGGCACACCCTTTACCGTTGGTGTGCCATCGGAGAACTCTATTTCCCGTAGGCCTACCAGAGGGGCCCAATATGTGACCTTTTTTGCTGACCACCGGGGCACCCATCTTGGGCTTTTTAGCTTCCACCGGGGTGCACTCTTTGGCCTTTTAGCTTACCACCGGGGCACCCAACTTGGGCTTTTTAACTGCGACCGGGGTACACTCTGACCATTTTGCTTACCACCGGGGCACTCATTTTAGGCTTTTTTAGCCTGCCACCGGGGTGCACTTTTTGGCCTTATTGCTTACCACTGGGGTGCACTCTAGGGCTTTTTAGCCTACCACCAGGGTACATTCTTTGGCCTTATTGCTTATCACTGGGGCGCACTCTAGGGCTGCTCAGTCTGCCACCAGAGTCTACTCTTTGGCCTTTTTGCCATTGGTGTGCCACCAGAGCACACCCTATGACGTTGGAGTGCCACCGGAGCACACCCTTTACCTTTGGAGTGCCACCAGAACACACAATTTGCCATTGGCAAAAGTATAATGGACCCCCACATAGAATTCTATAAAGTATAATGGCCCCCACATAGCCCTCTATATAGTATAATGAGCCGCACATTGCCTTCCATGTACTATAATTTAATTTATTGGGCTCCACATAGCTTTTCATTTAATTTATTGAACCCCACATAACCGTCAATTTAATATAATAGGCCGCACTGGACTCCATTTAATATATTGGACCTGACACAGCCTTCCATTTAATAAAATGGGGCAAAAATATCCCTCTATTTAATATAATGGGCACCAAAAAGCCTTCCATGTTTTATATTGGGCACCACATAGCCCTCTATTTAATACAATTGGCCCCACTTAACCTTCCATCTAAAATATTGGGCCCCACATAGCTTTACATTTAATTTACTGGGCTCCATATAGGCTTCCATTTAATATAATGGGCCCCACATAACCCTCCATTTAATATAATGGTCCCCACATTGCCTTCCATTTATTATAATGGAGCCAAGATACATCTCTATTTAATATAATGGACAAAACACAGGCTTCCATTTAATATAATTGGCGCTACATAGCCCTTTATTTGATAAATGCGCCTCACATAGCCCTCCATATAATATTATGGGCCCCGCAACGCTTTCCATTTAATTTAATAGGCCTCACATAGCACTCAATTTAATACAGAGGGCCCCACAAAACCTTCCAGATAACATAGTGGGCCCCAATATAGCTTTCTTTTTAATGTATTGGTCCCCACATAGCTCTCTATTTAATATAATGGGCCTCACGTAGCCTTCCATTAAATATCATGGGCCCCATATAGAATTTATCATATACGTAGATGTCCCTTTAAGATAACGGGCCCCACATAGCTTTCCCTTTAATATAATGGGCCCCACATAGATTTTATTATTATATAATGGGCCCCACATAGCTTTCCCTTTAATATAATGGGCCCCACATAGCTTTCTCTTTAATATAATGGGCCCCACATAGCTTTCCCTTTAATATAATGGGCCCCACATAGCTTTCTCTTTAATATAATGGGCCCCACATAGCTTTCTCTTTAATATAATGGGCCCCACATAGCCATCCATTTAATATAATGGGCCCTACGTAGATGTCCCTTTAAGATAACGGGCCCCACATAGCTTTCCCTTTAATATAATGGGCCCCACATAGCTTTCCCTTTAATATAATGGGCCCCACATAGCTTTCTCTTTAATATAATGGGCCCCACATAGCTTTCCCTTTAATATAATGGGCCCCACATAGCTTTCTCTTTAATATAATGGGCCCCACATAGCCATCCATTTAATATAATGGGCCCTACGTAGATGTCCCTTTAAGATAACGGGCCCCACATAGCTTTCCCTTTAATATAATGGGCCCCACATAGCTTTCCCTTTAATATAATGGGCCCCACATAGCTTTCTCTTTAATATAATGGGCCCCACATAGCTTTCCCTTTAATATAATGGACCCCACATAGCTTTCCCTTTAATATAATGGGCCCCACATAGCTTTCCCTTTAATATAATGGGCCCCACATAGCTTTTTCTTTAATATAATGGGCCCCACATAGCTTTTTCTTTAATATAATGGGCCCCACATAGCTTTCCCTTTAATATAATGGGCCCCACATAGCTTTCTCTTTAATATAATGGGCCCCACATAGCTTTCTCTTTAATAAAATGGGCCCCACATAGCTTTCTCTTTAATATAATGGGCCGCACATAGCTTTCCCTTTAATATAATGGGCCCCACATAGCTTTCCCTTTAATATAATGGGCCCCACATAGCTTTCCCTTTAATATAATGGGCCCCACATAGCTTTTTCTTTAATATAATGGGCCCCACATAGCTTTATCTTTAATATAATGGGCCGCACATAGCTTTCTCTTTAATATAATGGGCCCCACATAGCTTTCTCTTTAATATAATGGGCCCCACATAGCTTTCCCTTTAATATAATGGGCCCCACATAGCTTTCTCTTTAATATAATGGGCCCCACATAGCTTTTTCTTTAATATAATGGGCCCCACATAGCTTTTTCTTTAATATAATGGGCCCCACATAGCTTTCCCTTTAATATAATGGGCCCCACATAGCTTTCTCTTTAATATAATGGGCCCCACATAGCTTTCTCTTTAATAAAATGGGCCCCACATAGCTTTCTCTTTAATATAATGGGCCGCACATAGCTTTCCCTTTAATATAATGGGCCCCACATAGCTTTCCCTTTAATATAATGGGCCCCACATAGCTTTCCCTTTAATATAATGGGCCCCACATAGCTTTTTCTTTAATATAATGGGCCCCACATAGCTTTATCTTTAATATAATGGGCCGCACATAGCTTTCTCTTTAATATAATGGGCCCCACATAGCTTTCTCTTTAATATAATGGGCCACACATAGCTTTCCCTTTAATATAATGGGCCCCACATAGCTTTCTCTTTAATATAATGGGCCCCACATAGCTTTCTCTTTAATATAATGGGCCCCACATAGCTTTCCCTTTAATATAACGGGCCCCACATAGCTTTCCCCTTAATATAATTGGCCCCACAGAGCTTTCCCTTTAATATAATTGGCCCCACATAGCTTTCCCTTTAATATAATGGGCACCACATAGATTTATTATAATATAATGGGCCCAACATATCCGTCCCTTTAATATTATGGACCCCACATAGATTTATTATAATATTATGGACCCCACATAGATTTTATTATTATATAATGGGCCCCACATATCCGTCCCTTTAATATTATGGACCCCACATAGATTTATTATAATATGATGGGCCCCACATAGATTTATTATAATATAATGGGCCCCACATATCCGTCCCTTTAATATTATGGACCGCACATAGATTTATTATAATATAATGGGCCCCACATAGATTTATTATAATATTATGGACCCCACATAGATTTATTATAATATAATGGGCCCCACATAGATTTGTTATAATATAATGGGCCCCACATAGATTTATTATAATATAATGGGCCCCATCTAACCCTCCAGTTTATACACTGCAGTCGCTCTCTTTCTTCTCTTCTTTACCTAGTCCAGTCTTTCGTGACGACTTCCCGCCATGATTCGTCTTTGCAGTTTGCTGTCCAGGTTTCGGCTGCTCCGCACTTTTCAGCAGATCACCGCACTCCTGAAAAACAAAAATGTTACAAATATAAGCGACTTAAATAAATAATGCCGCCCACTGTGCCACCAAATGCAAATATGTGCCACACTGTGCCCATGAGTATATCATTCACCGCAATGAAGTCTGCTCCACTGAGAATATAAATCAGTCACTAGCTTGTGCCCCCGTTATAAATAGTGTTGAGCGAGCACTAAAATGCTCGGGTGCTCGAAGCTCGGCCCAAGCTCGCCGTGATACTCGGGTGCTCGACCCGAGCAACGAGCCCATGTTAGTCTATGGGAGACCCGAGCATTTTTGCGGAGGCACCCCCGGCAGTCTGTAGAAAGCCTAAAAAGTGCCCAAAATGATAGTGACAGTGCTCAGATGACATGGGGACAGCATGGGGATCGCCCCAGGAAGCATTTATGACCCCCAGGTCACTGTTGTCAACAACGTGGTCAGAGGTATTAAGCCACTTTTACAGGCTCATAAGAAAATGTTCAAAAACGAAAGTGAAACTTTTTTCCTGTGAAATATGTTAAGGAATTTCTTTTCCAGGGTAAAGACTTGTGTATAAGGTAAAATAAATAACCAAAAACAAAAATACTCCTCCACACCTTGGGCTATGTTCACAAGTAGCATTTTTTATGCGTTTTTGCACTTTTGTATTGCTTTCAACTGTGACAAATGCATTCACCAGGAAATGTCATTTTAACATTTTACAACCTTATCTGGCCATGTGCTGTGTGACACATGCATACAGTGCTGAAAAGACATGGGAACAGCATGGGGAAGACCCCTGGAAGGATCTCTGACTCCCAGGTCACTGCCTAAAAGTGTGCCCATCAGAAGTGATCCTTGCCGCATCAGAAGATGCAGACTTGCAACTATCCCCGTGCAAGTCCTTGTCCCAGGGCAGTGTTCAATTGTACCTCCCCCATTCCTTGCAATGCAAGCGCAAATATGCAGCCAACCACCCACCCACCCCCAGGCTGCAATACCATACTGCTAGCTTGCACTTGAAATTGGGCCTTTTAGTTTTGAGGAGGCCGAAGCTGGCCACTACCTCATGGCTGCTTCGGCAGCGAGGTATCCATACTCAGTCCCCAGCCGCCCGGCGGCGGAGTGTCCACACCTGGTCCCCAGCCACCCCGATTTCTCCGCGGAACATCCCCACACACTTTTCTTAGGCTGGCCTGCTTTAGGGCAGCATTGGATGAGCTCACTAGAGAACCCGACTCCATCAGGGGAGGTGAGAATGCCAAGGTGAGGAGCATGATGATGATAGAAGTTAGCATCTGCTTTGTTTTGTTGGAATGCAAGCATAAGTGTGTAACCTGCCACCAACCCACCCCGAGGCTGCAATACCATACTGCTAGCATGCGTGCACTTGAAATTGGGCCTTTTAGGCATGTGGAGGCCAGAGCTGGCCACTACCTCATGGCTGCTTCGGCAGCGAGGTATCGATACTCAGTCCCCAGCCGCCCGGCGGCCGGGTGTCCATGCTCGGTCCCCAGCCGCCAGGGGGCGGCCGGGTGTCCACACTCGGTCCCCAGCCGCCCCGCGGCCAGGTGTCCATAAACGGTTCCAAGCCGCCCCGATTTCTCCGCGGAACATCCCCACACACTTTTCTTAGACTGGCCTGCTTTAGGGCAGCATTGGACGAGCCCACCAAAGAACCCGACTTCTCCGGTGGGCCCTGGCTTCTCTATCAGGGGAGTTGAGAGTGCCAAGGTGAGGAGCATGATGATGATGATAGAAGTTAGCATCTGCTTTGTTTTCAAGGAATGCAAGCGTCCTCTGTTTGGACGTCTTCAAACAGAGGCTGGACAGACATCTGTCTGAGATGATTTAGTGAATCCTGCTTTGAGCAGGGGGTTGGACCAGATGACCCAGGAGGTCCCTTCCAACTCTACCATTCTATGATTCTATGATTCTATGTATGTAGTAGCGGCTAGGCCTGAGGTGGTCAGCGTTTTGGCGCATATCCAACCTCCTCCGAGGATTGCTGGATGTTTTTCTGCTACTATCCAAGTTCTATGACTCTCGTTAAAACAAAGCTTCAAGTGATAAATGATGGATGAGGTAGTGGCAAAGGAGAAAGAGCAGGAGGAACAGGGACCATTCACATCAATATCAGGCCAGTCAACCACATATGTCTTGTAGGATATGTTTCTGTAACAAAAGGAGCGGTTTGGCTACACAGTTATAGGGCATACAGTGAGTGCAATGCCTACCAAAACTTTTGAGGCACTCCAATGCCCCTTGGAAATGACATGGAGGTCAGAGGGCCTTAACTAAACCTTTTTTTCCATTTATGGCAACTGGGTCTCCTGTGCACTGTTGGCCTAAGCAGTGAATGGAAGGCTTTCCAAAAATTATAAGGAACTGCAATGCCCCTGGAAACAGACGTGGATTACAGCGTACTAAAAACCTTCTACCCATTATTGGGGAGTGTGTCTCCCTTAGTTTTCACCTTTGCATTGAAAAGCAAAAGCTGACTAAAATTAGGAGGAAATGCAATGCCCGTTGGAAGAGTTGTGGAGATTAGAGGTAAGGTAATTAAAAACAACATTTTAATGCCCCTTGAAAGAGCTGTGGAGTTCAGAGTGGCTTAAGAAGACGCTTTTAATGCCCCTTTGAAGAGACGTGGAGGTCACAGTAGCTTAACAAGACGGTTTTAATGCCCCTTACAAGAGCCATACAGTACAGCATCTTAAAAACATTATTCCCATTGTTGGGGAGTGGGTCTCCCACAGTCTTTGCTTATGCCTTCCAAGCAAAAGCTTCCAAAAATTATGAGGAAATGCAATGCCCGTTCGAAGAGTCGTGGAGGTCCCAGTAGCTTAACAAGACGCTTTTAATGCCCCTCAGAAGAGACGTGGAGGTCAGAGTGGTATAACAAGACGGTTTTAATGCCCCTTACAAGAGACGTGGAGGTCAGAGTGGTATAACAAGATGGTTTTAATGCCCCTCAGAAGAGACGTGGAGGTCAGAGTGGTATAACAAGATGGTTTTAATGCCCCTCTGAAGAGACGTGGAGGTCAGAGTAGTATAACAAGACGGTTTTAATGCCCTTTACAAGACACGTGGAGGTCAGAGTGGTATAACAAGACGGTTTTAATGCCCCTTACAAGACACGTGGAGGTCAGAGTGGTATAACAAGACTCTTTTAATGCCCCTTACAAGAGACGCTCATTATTCTGGCATTTGGCAAATATTAAAAATGATGGTAATCCTAATTGACCTAAAATGGGAAAGGTTTATTCTGATTTCATGTCAGATATTGAGAAAAACCTGCAGATGTGTCTATTTATACTGTGTATGGAAACTTCTGATTTCAACTGTGTATGTATATATATATATATATATATATATATGTGTGTATAATATATACACGGCGAAGCTCACACAACACAACACCCACAGCAGAGGAACGGGCTGCACACACACCTGCTCCTGTCAGTGCTGTGAGCGCTCCTCATATCGCTGCTGGCTCCGCCCCTCATATTGCTGCTGGCTCCGCCTCTCATATCACTGCTGGCTCCGCCCCTCATGTCGCTGCTGGCTCCGCCCCTCATATCGCTGCTGGCTCTGCCCCTCACATCGCTGCTGGCTCCGCCCCTCATATCGCTGCTGGCTCCGCCCATCATATCGCTGCTGGCTCCGCCCCTCATATCGCTGCTGGCTCTGCCTCTCACATCGCTGCTGGCTCCGCCCATCAGCCGCTCACAGTCCTCAGCAATATGGAGACATCCACACTGATCAGAATCCTCGGGGGCGTGGCCTGTCACTGTAGTCACACAAGGGTTGTCATGGAGATCTCAAGGGAAGGCAGGTGGGCGGGGCTTAGAGCAGGAAGTAGAAGCCGTGCAGTGTGATTGGCTCCTTACCTTCTGCCAGTAATGGAGCAGATATATGGCTGCTATATAATGGAGGGGGCTCAGGAGGGGTTCCCCACCCTAAAGGTCAGGGGATAAATAATACTGGACATGAACGAGGGCAGGAGGACATTATTCTATATTGTAAGAAATCTGATTTCTTCTTTCCTCACAGTTTTTCCTGTGCAAGGCCACATGTATTGTGCGATAATCTGTGAATATGGGGGCATCTGCTCCTCACATCCACATCAATCCCCCCACGTCTGAGCTCTCCCTTACAGGGGTCTTCTGCTCTGCACATTGATGCTGTATCCATGGAGATGACATCATGGCCGGCACATGCGGATCTCCCCGATGGGACCCTCATGTATCTGGAGGACGAGGCACTGCTGCTCCTCGGGGAGAGGGGGCACAATTCCTGTACACATGATACAGGGGCTTCTGCCATCTCTGGGCTGAGAATAATGCTGGCAGCGCGCAGTCTACATGATGTGAGGATTACAAGTCTGCAGTCACAGAGAGTCACACAGATGACTGCAGGCCTTCAGCTTCACACTGGACAATCCCTTTAAATACATGTATATTGGTCTAAAAATACTTTTTACTATTTTGCTTCATGTAACATTTGCTCTGTTCGGCCTTTACCAGCTTTTTGTTTCCCAGCAGCACATTGATGGCTGCAGAATGAGTTAACTTGAGATTCAGTCAGTGAGCTCCTTATGATCTGGAGTTTCCAGCTCTTTTATTTCTGCGATGATTTATGACTGCATCAGAGATCAGCCCAACTTTCATGCTGGTCTGTGAACATAATCAGCACAGAGAAGGTCAGAATGAGCTCACTGATAAATTCTCAGTGAGCTCATTCTGCAACTAGCAATGCAAAGGAAATAAAAAAGCCAAATTGTTTATGAAACGTTATTGAAAAAATATTTGTATGTATATATTTAGCCCAAAATGTCTGAGTGTCCATATCCTTAGTACCAGCACAGCTGAGGATTTGGTACAATCAGGGGCGTACATAGGACGCAGAAGTTCTAATTGGGCCCCCCCCCAGCAACAAAAATGTAAATAATTGTCGGGGTCGCAGAAGATCAGATCTCACAACCTTCCAGCCTTTACATAGTAATTTTCCTCCTGCTGAAGTCCTAGATCCCTTTTTCATTGCCCATAAAGTGTGGTGCCAACAAAAGTCCCCCCCAAACATGGTATGATACCCCCATGGTGAATTCCTCCATATGCGCAGTATAATGACCCTACTGTACCCGACCTCAACTCCCAGGGTAAAGTATGATCCCCCAACTGCCCCACACCTCTCCACACTCCATAGAGTATAATGCACTCAGTATAAGACTCTCGCCATGGTTCTCCACACAGTATAAGGCACTCGCCATGGTCCTCCACGCAGTATAATGCACTCCCTCGTGGTCCTCCACGCAGTATAATGCACTCCCACGTGGTCCGCCACGCAGTATAATGCACTCCCTCGTGGTCCTCCACACAGTACAATGCACTCCCCGTGGTCCTCCACACAGTATAATGCACTCCCCCATGGTCCTCCACACAGTACAATGCACTCCCCCATGGTCCTCCACACAGTACAATGCACTCCCCCATGGTCCTCCACACTGTACAATGTACTCCCCCATGGTCCTCCACACAGTATAAAGCCCCCGTCTCACATAGCGATATCGCTAGCGAGATCGCTGCTGAGTCACGGTTTTGGTGACTCACCAGCGACCTCACCAGCGATGTCGCTATGTGTGACACTTTGCAACGATCAGGCCCCTGCTGTGAGGTTGCTGATCGCTGCAAAGTGTCCTGGACCATTTTTTGGTCGCTGGCCTCCCGCTGGCCAGCACACATCGCTGTGTGTGACCAGCGGGACCAACGATCTGGCTGGTAACCATGGTAAACATCGGGTTACTAGGGGCACGCGCGCACTTAGTAACCCGCTGTTTACCATGGATACCACTCTGCTATGGTGCGCGGAGGCTACCGTTCACCTTAGCAGAGTGGTATCCATGATAAACAGCGGGTTACTAGGGGCACACGCGCACTTAGTAACCCGATGTTTACCATAGTTACCAGCCTGCTCCTGCTTAAGCAGCAGGCTGGTAACAGGAGCAGGACATCGTGGAACGATTCTTTCCACGATATCGCTGCTCCCCTGATCGCTGGTGAGCCTGCCTGTTTGACAGCTCACCAGCGATGTATTAGCGATGCAGCAACGATCCCTGACAGGTCGTATCGTTGTCGGGATCGCTGCTGCATCGCTTAGTGTGACGGGGCCTTAAGACACTCGCCATGGTTCTCCACTCAGTATAATGCATTCCCCCATGGTCCTGTACGCAGTATAATGCAGCCCCCCATAGGGTAAAATGCAGCCCCCCCCACCCGTAGGGTAAAATGCAGCCCCAGTCCTCCAGTATTATCAGTACACACTGATTTAAAAATAAATACATACTTACCGCTCCTCGTTCCCCGCTGCTTCAGTCTCTGCAGCTGATCACCTCAGCAGCTGCCAGCTCCACTGTCTGACACAGCGTGGCGCGTCATCATGCCGCTGCGTCAGACGCAGAGGAGGAATGAAGGGAGAGGGAGTGTCACATGATGCTCCCTCCTCCAGGTTTTCGTGGGCCCCGGGCGAAAGAGTCTCAGTGGCCCCTTTAACACATCCAACCATTCATGATGCACAGATACAGCAGAGAAATTATAGATATAGTACAATGCCAAAAATTTCACTGACTTCTTACATTTCATGAGTGATATCTTTTGTAAATTCTACAATAGCTCAGAAACCGGTGAATCCTCACAGCGCACAGTGCAGACCGGACAGTATAGTCCTCCATACAGTGTTATGGCACCACATAGTCCTCCATACAGTGTTATGGCACCACATAGTCCTCCATACAGTATTATGAGCCCTATATAATGCTCCATACAAAATACTGGATCCCATATAATTCACCATAGAGAATACTGCCTGGTCCCCATGTAATGCCATATGCAGGCTGGACCCCATACAGAGGCCCCACAAGCCCGCTGCATCCTCCCCGGGGCCCCCACAAGCCGGCTGCATTACCCCAGGGCCCCCCTCAAGCCTGCATCACCCCCCCCCCAGAGCCCCCACATGCCTGCAGCATCCCCCCCATAGACCCCACAAGCCTGCAGCATCCCCCCCAGAGCACCCACAAGCCCACAGCATCCCCTCCAGGGCCCCACAAGCCCGCAGAATCCCCCCCAGGGCCCCACAAGCCCGCAGCATCCCCTTAGGGCCCCCACAAGCCCGCAGCATCCCCCCGGGGCCCCCACAAGCCCTGGACCGTACCTGCATCACCACCAGTAAAGGTATTGAAGTTTACCCTTGTGTGTGTGCCTGTACTTCCTTTGGGACCGTCCTGCCGTCTCCCTCCTGCTTCCACCATCTTTCTACACCTCTACACTGCCCTGAGGCCTGCTCTACCTGTGGGGAGCCGTCCCATCATAGCTGCCCCTAACATCAGCCTCAGTGGACTGTCGCAGCGCTGGTAACCTCTTACCAGAATCCACAGGTGGCATCACGACAATTTCCCCTATAAGCATCCCCCCCCCCTTTGAGTGACCGCCCTGGGCCACGGACTGGGCCAGCCACCGTGATATCCCCCGGCAACCAGAGGCCCGGCTGCCGAGTGCCCCACGGCCCTGGGGGCGAGTCACTATGCACAGTGGTTCATGAATTAATATTCACAGTGACCCTCTATCCTGTGATTAAAAGGGTCCGTACATTTGACACCTCCGTCTGACTCCCACAGTCTCCTCCGCACAGATCGATATTAAGATGGCCACCGCAATGGCATGGGGAGTGCAGCGGTGAGTCCAGTGCGCAGCTCCTCGCTCTAAAATGCCCATCAGAAAGAAGAGGTCAGACATTTATTTTCTATGAGCGCTCTATTATCCTATTTATCAAACATCAGCACTACAAGAATCCGTCCTGAGCCGTGCTGGGATCTTTGAACGTGGACCCCCGGGAGGATCGGACCCCTCATGGTGGAGCAGATCACACTCATTATAATCCACCACTGATAGAAGATACATAAACAACAACACAGGATGATTGTAAAACAGTGAGGTAATATTTTATTGAGCCACCAAACACACAATAAACATATCGAACAGTCCCAGCAAATACCTAATATGGTGCAAATTACAGAGTCTCACCCTTCCGCTGACTCGCTGGGATTAAAGCAGCTGCCAATCCGAGGGGCTTCTGGGGCTGACTACCCCCACCAATGGCACCCCCACCAAAGAGCACCCACAAAGAGGAGGTAACAACAAGCTTAGAAAGCTGACAGTCCATTGAGGTACGTGGCCAGGAGACCAGAAAGTTCCAACCTGGCTTCTCCGAACATATCCATGGAACTAGGTGACCGGAAGGTCCCGACTTGGCTTTTTCCGAGCATATTCACGAGTTCCAGGTGGCCGGAGTGTCCCAACCTGGCTACTCCAAACATCTCCATGGGACCAGGTGACTGGTGGGTCCCAACCTGGTTTTCCCAGATGTATCCATGGGTTCTATAGTAGTCAATGGAGCAGATCTGTATTCCTCCAGCCAGGGCTGTGGTCCCTTAAGCTGGCATCCTGTAGAAACCAAATCTGTGTCCCTCTTAATGGATTCATGGTGTTCTGTAGAGCTGTCCCATAGAGTGTTCCTGGCAGTGGTTTTGTAAAAAGACTCCTTTATGTAGTTTACAACTGTCCTTCTTCATGACTTCATCCACAGGTCAAGAGAAAGGGGTGGTGTTACTAATTCCCATTACTGGAGCATCCACAGTTCATCCCCCAATGTTGACTTGCAAACATTGCAAACATTGAAGGATAAACTATAAATTCCGAAACAATGCAAACATCCATTGTTCAAAGAGCCTGCGTCCCTGTATTGCAAAGATAACAGTACAATAAACCAGAAGAGTTGATATAAGAGGTAAATAACCATTTATCAATTAACAAATATCACCTCAACCTACAAGATGAGTCAACATTCGGACTAATGACAAAAGATCATGTGCGTTGACCAACCGAAGAAAGAAACACATAAATTCAATAGTTAATAATTCAGGCAATAGTCTATCATTCTGGGCCTATGGAATTTACATCTGGATAATTACGATTAAATGCTGTGTCGTCACAGGCCCCTTTAGTTTTAGGGACTGGCAGGGGTCCTTTACAGTTGCTCTCCCACTAGTTCATCCTTCTTTCCTTTACTCCGTTTCAATAAAATATTTGGAAATATACAAAGTAAAAACTCAAATATAATTTTTTTTCTTACATTAAAACTAGATTTTATTAAAATAAACCCCCAAAAAACAAGAACAAAAAAACTAAACCTGATTAACATCGCAGAGAACAACAACCTAAACTGTACAACGATCACATGATTTATCCGGCACGAAAAACAGCATCAAGAATAAAATAGTAAGAATTAATGGCAAAATTGTAGCTTTTGTTCATTTTGTCTCTATACTGCACGATAAACGCTGGAAAGAAAAAATATAAGAACCATTCCTGGGGTTTTGCCATTGAATGCTGGAAAAAATAAAAAAACATCAGCAGAATTGTTTTTTTTATTAATCTCACGCAAAAGAAAAATGGAATAAAAATTATAAAAACTTTGTCTGTTCCCCAAAATGTTACCAGTGAATCCTATAGCTGCTCCGCATGGACCCAAACTGGTAAACTAAAAACTCCTGCATGCCCCGTGTGTGTGTATGTATATATATATATATATATACATACACATATATATATACTCCTCTGTACTATATGCACGGCAGAGCTCACACACCACAACACGCTCCGCTGCGGCGCCACAAAAAGAGCGAACCTGGCTGCACACACACCTGCTCCTGTCACCTGTATACACAGTTGAAACCAGAAATTTACATACACTATATAAATGTTAGAACCCTCCTGTTTGTTTTTTCCATCTTGTGTTTTGCGGTCACAAGACCATCTGCCTTTATATTTCAGCTCCGCCCTTTTGGCTGTGCTGGACTTCAGTGTTGTTTGACTGCTTTTCTAGCCAGGTGCTTCTGTGCCTTTCTCTGTCAGTTTGCTCGGTCCTTCTGGGACCTCTAGTACCTTTTTGTCAGTTTATCTTTTTGTGTTCTGTAACAACTTCTCTGTTTAGGAGATGTCCCATTTTTGTTCCAGTCCTTAGTTCTTTTAGGGACCCCTCTCCTTTATGCTATAGGTCTTTGTTCAGACTAGCCGAGGACTAAGGCGGGTCTGTTCGCTAGGAACAGGCAGCCCGCTACATCGTAGGGATTCAGCTTAGTCTTTCTGTAGGGATAGCTTTCTACCTTCTTTCCTTAGTACTTGTTGCAGATCATAACAATAAAAAGACACATCTGCATGTTTTTCTCAATATCTGACATGAAATCATAATAAACCTTCACGTTTTAGGTCAATTAGGATTAGCATCATTTTTAAGATTTGCCAAATGCCAGAATAATAAGAGAGAGAGAGAATGTTTTAAAGCATTTTTATTACTTACTGCAAAGTCATAAGTTTACATACACTAATATTGCTATACCTTTAAAAAATTCTGGACTGCCCATATGATGATGTCATGTGTTTGGAAACTTCTGATAGTATTTTGGGCAACATCTCAGTTAATTAGAGACACACCTGTGGATGTATTTTAATGCACACCTGAAACACACTGCTTCTTTGTGTAGCATCATGGTGAAGTCTAAAGAAATCAACCAAGATATCAGGAAGAGAATTGTGGACTTGCACAAGTCTGGCTCATCCTTGGGTACAATTTCAAGATACCTGAAGGTGTCTCGTTAATCTGTACAAACAATTATATGCAAGTACAAACAAGATGGGACTGTCCAGCCATCATACCGCTCAGGAAGGAGACGGGTTCTGTGTCCCAGAGATGAACGTGCTTTGGTCCGATATGTGCATATCAAGGACAAAAGCAAAAGATCTTGTGAAGATGATAGGGGAAGCTGATAAGATTGTGTCTATATCCACAGTGAAATGAGTACTGTATCAATATAGGCTGAAAGGCCACTGTGCCAGGAAGAAGCCATTACTCCAAAAGAAAGATAAAAAAGCCAGATTAATGTTTGCAAATGCACACAGGAACAAAGACCTCAATTTTTGGAGACATGTCCCGTGGTCTGATGAAACTAAAACTGAACTTTTTGGGCATAGTGACCATCGTTACTTTTGGAAGAAAAAAGGAGAAGCTTGGAAGCCTAAGAACACCATCCCAACTGTGAAACATGGGGGAGGCAGCATCATGTGGGGTTGATTTCCTGTAGGAGGGACTGGCGATAGCGCCACTCACAGGCATCACGTGACCCCCGGCTGCAGCCGGCTCTTTCTTCCGCTGATGTCACGTCAAATGAGGCGTGACATTAGTGTCGCGGACCCCGCGGTGGATGCTGGGCTGTGGGCGGGGGTTACCCCGCGCGTCCCACCCAGCATCCTCCGCGCCCCACTCCCAATGAATGAGGAGAGGGAAAGAGGTAAACTTTTGACTTAGCAGTAAGTAATAAAAATGTCCTAAAACATTCTCTCTCTCTCATTATTCTGGCATTTGGCAAATATTAAAAATGATGGTAATCCTAATTGACCTAAAAAGGGAAAGGTTTATTCTGATTTCATGTCAGATATTGAGAAAAACCTGCAGATGTGTCTATTTATACAGTGTATGGAAACTTCTGATTTCACCTGTGTATATATATATATATGTGTATAATATATACACGGCGAAGCTCACACAACACAACACCCACAGCAGAGGAACTGGCTGCACACACACCTGCTCCTGTCAGTGCTGTGAGCGCCCCTCATATCGCTGCTGGCTCCGCAGTGGTTTTGTAAAAAGACTCCTTTATGTAGTTTACAACTGTCCTTCTTCATGACTTCATCCACAGGTCAAGAGAAAGGGGTGGTGTTACTAATTCCCATTACTGGAGCATCCACAGTTCATCCCCCAATGTTGACTTGCAAACATTGCAAACATTGAAGGATAAACTATAAATTCCGAAACAATGCAAGTCAACAAATTGCATGGACTTATCAACATATTTAGCAAACATCCATTGTTCAAAGAGCCTGCGTCCCTGTATTATAAAGATAACAGTACAATAAACCAGAAGAGTTGATATAAGAGGTAAATAACCATTTATCAATTAACAAATATCACCTCAACCTACAAGATGAGTCAACATTCGGACTAATGACAAAAGATCATGTGCGTTGACCAACCGAAGAAAGAAACACATAAATTCAATAGTTAATAATTCAGGCAATAGTCTATCATTCTGGGCCTATGGAATTTACATCTGGATAATTACGATTAAATGCTGTGTCGTCACAGGCCCCTTTAGTTTTAGGGACTGGCAGGGGTCCTTTACAGTTGCTCTCCCACTAGTTCATCCTTCTTTCCTTTACTCCGTTTCAATAAAATATTTGGAAATATACAAAGTAAAAACTCAAATATAATTTTTTTTCTTACATTAAAACTAGATTTTATTAAAATAAACCCCCAAAAAACAAGAACAAAAAAACTAAACCTGATTAACATCGCAGAGAACAACAACCTAAACTGTACAACGATCACATGATTTATCCGGCACGAAAAACAGCATCAAGAATAAAATAGTAAGAATTAATGGCAAAATTGTAGCTTTTGTTCATTTTGTCTCTATACTGCACGATAAACGCTGGAAAGAAAAAATATAAGAACCATTCCTGGGGTTTTGCCATTGAATGCTGGAAAAAATAAAAAAACATCAGCAGAATTGTTTTTTTTATTAATCTCACGCAAAAGAAAAATGGAATAAAAATTATAAAAACTTTGTCTGTTCCCCAAAATGTTACCAGTGAATCCTATAGCTGCTCCGCATGGACCCAAACTGGTAAACTAAAAACTCCTGCATGCCCCGTGTGTGTGTATGTATATATATATATATATACATACACATATATATATACTCCTCTGTACTATATGCACGGCAGAGCTCACACACCACAACACGCTCCGCTGCGGCGCCACAAAAAGAGCGAACCTGGCTGCACACACACCTGCTCCTGTCACCTGTATACACAGTTGAAACCGGAAATTTACATACACTATATAAATGTTAGAACCCTCCTGTTTGTTTTTTCCATCTTGTGTTTTGCGGTCACAAGACCATCTGCCTTTATATTTCAGCTCCGCCCTTTTGGCTGTGCTGGACTTCAGTGTTGTTTGACTGCTTTTCTAGCCAGGTGCTTCTGTGCCTTTCTCTGTCAGTTTGCTCGGTCCTTCTGGGACCTCTAGTACCTTTTTGTCAGTTTATCTTTTTGTGTTCTGTAACAACTTCTCTGTTTAGGAGATGTCCCATTTTTGTTCCAGTCCTTAGTTCTTTTAGGGACCCCTCTCCTTTATGCTATAGGTCTTTGTTCAGACTAGCCGAGGACTAAGGCGGGTCTGTTCGCTAGGAACAGGCAGCCCGCTACATCGTAGGGATTCAGCTTAGTCTTTCTGTAGGGATAGCTTTCTCCCTTCTTTCCTTAGTACTTGTTGCAGATCATAACAATAAAAAGACACATCTGCATGTTTTTCTCAATATCTGACATGAAATCATAATAAACCTTCACGTTTTAGGTCAATTAGGATTAGCATCATTTTTAAGATTTGCCAAATGCCAGAATAATAAGAGAGAGAGAGAATGTTTTAAAGCATTTTTATTACTTACTGCAAAGTCATAAGTTTACATACACTAATATTGCTATACCTTTAAAAAATTCTGGACTGCCCATATGATGATGTCATGTGTTTGGAAACTTCTGATAGTATTTTGGGCAACATCTCAGTTAATTAGAGACACACCTGTGGATGTATTTTAATGCACACCTGAAACACACTGCTTCTTTGTGTAGCATCATGGTGAAGTCTAAAGAAATCAACCAAGATATCAGGAAGAGAATTGTGGACTTGCACAAGTCTGGCTCATCCTTGGGTACAATTTCAAGATACCTGAAGGTGTCTCGTTAATCTGTACAAACAATTATATGCAAGTACAAACAAGATGGGACTGTCCAGCCATCATACCGCTCAGGAAGGAGACGGGTTCTGTGTCCCAGAGATGAACGTGCTTTGGTTCGATATGTGCATATCAAGGACAAAAGCAAAAGATCTTGTGAAGATGATAGGGGAAGCTGATAAGATTGTGTCTATATCCACAGTGAAATGAGTACTGTATCAATATAGGCTGAAAGGCCACTGTGCCAGGAAGAAGCCATTACTCCAAAAGAAAGATAAAAAAGCCAGATTAATGTTTGCAAATGCACACAGGAACAAAGACCTCAATTTTTGGAGACATGTCCCGTGGTCTGATGAAACTAAAACTGAACTTTTTGGGCATAGTGACCATCGTTACTTTTGGAAGAAAAAAGGAGAAGCTTGGAAGCCTAAGAACGCCATCCCAACTGTGAAACATGGGGGAGGCAGCATCATGTGGGGTTGATTTCCTGTAGGAGGGACTGGCGATAGCGCCACTCACAGGCATCACGTGACCCCCGGCTGCAGCCGGCTCTTTCTTCCGCTGATGTCACGTCAAATGAGGCGTGACATTAGTGTCGCGGACCCCGCGGTGGATGCTGGGCTGTGGGCGGGGGTTACCCCGCGCGTCCCACCCAGCATCCTCCGCGCCCCACTCCCAATGAATGAGGAGAGGGAAAGAGGTAAACTTTTGACTTAGCAGTAAGTAATAAAAATGTCCTAAAACATTCTCTCTCTCTCATTATTCTGGCATTTGGCAAATATTAAAAATGATGGTAATCCTAATTGACCTAAAAAGGGAAAGGTTTATTCTGATTTCATGTCAGATATTGAGAAAAACCTGCAGATGTGTCTATTTATACAGTGTATGGAAACTTCTGATTTCAACTCTGTATATATATATATATGTGTATATTATATACACGGCGAAGCTCACACACCACAACACCCACAGCAGAGGAACTGGCTGCACACACACCTGCTCCTGTCAGTGCTGTGAGCGCCCCTCATATCGCTGCTGGCTCCGCCCCTCATATCGCTGCTGGCTCCGCCCCTCATATCGCTGCTGGCTCCGCCCCTCATGTCTCTGCTGGCTCCGCCCCTCATATCGCTGCTGGCTCCGCCCCTCATGTTGCTGCTGGCTCCGCCCCTCATATCGCTGCTGGCTCCGCTCCTCATATTGCTGCTGGCTCCGCCCCTCATATCGCTGCTGGCTCCGCCCCTCATATAGCTGCTGACTCCGCCCCTCATATCGCTGCTGGCTCCGCCTCTCATATCGCTGCTGGCTCCGCCCTCATATCGCTGCTGGCTCCGCCCCTCATATCGCTGCTGGCTCCGCCCCTCATATCGCTGCTGGCTCCGCCCCTCACATCGCTGCTGGCTCTGCCCCTCATGTCGCTGCTGGCTCCGCCCCTCATATCGCTGCTGGCTCCGCCCCTCATGTCGCTGCTGGCTCCGCCCTTCATATCGCTGCTGGCTCCGCCCCTCACATCGCTGCTGGCTCCGCCCATCAGCCGCTCACAGTCCTCAGCAATATGGAGACATCCGCACTGATCAGAATCCTCGGGGGCGTGGCCTGTCACTGTAGTCACACAAGGGTTGTCATGGAGATCTCAAGGGAAGGCAGGTGGGCGGGGCTTAGAGCAGGAAGTAGAAGCCGTGCAGTGTGATTGGCTCCTTACCTTCTGCCAGTAATGGAGCAGATATATGGCTCCTATATACTGGAGGGGGCTCAGGAGGGGTTCCCCACCCAAAAGGTCAGGGGATAAATAATACTGGACATGAGCGAGGGCAGGAGGACATTATTCTATATTGTAAGAAATCTGATTTCTTCTTTCCTCACAGTTTTTCCTGTGCAAGGCCACATGTATTGTGCGATAATCTGTGAATATAGGGGGATCTGCTCCTCACATCCACATCAATCCCCCCATGTCTGAGCTCTCCCTTACAGGGGTCTTCTGCTCTGCACATTGATGCCGTATCCATGGAGATGACATCATGGCCGGTACATGCGGATCTCCCCGATGGGACCCTCATGTATCTGGAGGACGAGGCACTGCTGCTCCTCGGGGAGAGGGGGCACAATTCCTGTACACATGATACAGGGGCTTCTGCCATCTCTGGGCTGAGAATAATGCTGGCAGCGCGCAGTCTACATGATGTGAGGATTACAAGTCTGCAGTCACAGAGAGTCACACAGATGACTGCAGCCTTCAGCTTCACACCGGACAATCCCTTTAAATACATGTATATTGCTCTAAAAATACTTTTTACTATTTTGCTTCATGTAACATTTGCTCTGTTCGGCCTTTACCAGCTTTTTGTTTCCCAGCAGCACATTGATGGCTGCAGAATGAGTTAACTTGAGATTCAGCCAGTGAGCTCCTTATGATGTGGAGTTTCCAGCTCTTTTATTTCTGCGATGATTTATGACTGAATCAGAGATCAGCCCAACTTTCATGCTGGTCTGTGAACATAATCAGCACAGAGAAGGTCAGAATGAGCTCACTGATAAATTCTCAGTGAGCTCATTCTGCAACTAGCAATGCAAAGGAAATAAAAAAGCCAAATTGTTTATGAAACGTTATTGAAAAAATATTTGTATGTATATATTTAGCCCAAAATGTCTGAGTGTCCATATCCTTAGTACCAGCACAGCTGAGGATTTGGTACAATCAGGGGCGTACATAGGAATCATGGGGCCCCATAGCAGAAGTTCTAATTGGGCCCCCCCCAACAAAAAAATGTAAAAATGTAAATAATTGTCGGGGTCACAGAAGAGCAGATCTCACAACCTTCCAGCCTATACATAATAATTTTCCTCCTGCTGAAGTCCTAGATCCCTTTTTCATTGCCCATAAAGTGTGGTGCCAACAAAAGTGCCCCCCAAACATGGTATGATACCCCCATGGTGAATTCCTCCATATGCGCAGTATAATGACTCTACTGTACCCCACCTCAACTCCCAGGGTAAAGTATGATCCCCCAACTGCCCCACACCTCTCCATACTCCATAGAGTATAATGCACTCGCCATGGTCCTCCACACAGTATAAGACTCTCGCCATGGTCCTCCACACAGTATAAGGCACTCGCCATGGTCCTCCACGCAGTACAATACACTCCCCATGGTCCTCCACGCAGTATAATGCACAACTTCGTGGTCCTCCACGCAGAATAATGCACTCCCTCGTGGTCCTCCACGCAGTATAATGCACTCCCACGTGGTCCTCCACACAGTACAATGCACTCCCTGTGGTCCTCCACACAGTATAATGCACTCCCCCATGGTCCTCCACACAGTACAATGCACTCCCCCATGGTCCTCCACACAGTACAATGCACTCCCCCATGGTTCTCCACACAGTACAATGCACTCCCCCATGGTCCTCCACACAGTATAAGACTCTCGCCATGGTTCTCCACACAGTATAAGGCACTCGCCATGGTCCTCCACACAGTATAATACACTCGCCATGGTCCTCCACGCAGTATAATGCACTCCCTCGTGGTCCTCCACACAGTATAATGCACTCCCTCCTGGTCCTCCACGGAGTATAATGCACTCCCCGTGGTCCTCCACACAGTATAAGACACTCGCCATGGTTATCCACTCAGTATAATGCATTCCCCCATGGTCCTGTACGCAGTATAATGCAGCCCCCCATAGGGTAAAATGCTGCCCCCCCACCCGTAGGGTAAAATGCAGCCCCAGTCCTCCAGTATTATCAGTACACACTGATTTATAAATAAATCCATACTTACCGCTCCTCGTTCCCCGCTGCTTCAGTCTCTGCAGCTGATCACCTCAGCAGCTGCCAGCTCCACTGTCTGACACAGCGTGGCGGGTCATCATGCCGCTGCGTCAGACGCAGAGGAGGAATGATGGGAGAGGGAGTGTCACATGATGCTCCCTCCTCCAGGTTTTCGTGGGTCCCGGGCGAAAGAGTCTCAGTGGCCCCTTTAACACATCCAACCATTCATGATACACAGATACAGCAGAGAAATTATAGATATAGATATAGTACAATGCCAAAAATGTCACTGACTTCTTACATTTCATGAGTGATATCTATTGTAAATTCTACAATAGCTCAGAAACCGGTGAATCCTCACAGCGCACAGTGCAGACCGGACAGTATAGTCCTCCATACAGTGTTATGGCACCACTAAGTCCTCCATACAATATTATGGGCACCACATAGTCCTCCATACAGTATTATGAGCCCCATATAATGCTCCATACAAAATGCTGGACCCCATATAATTCACCATAGAGAATACTGCCTGGTCCCCATGTAATGCCATATGCAGGCTGGACCCCATACAGAGGCCCCACAAGCCCGCTGCATCCCCCCCGGGGCCCCCACAAGCCTGCTGCATCCCCCTGGAGCCCCCACAAGCCTGCAGCACCCCCCCCCCAGAGCTCCCACAAGCCTGAAGCATCCCCCCCAGAGCTCCCACAAGCCCGCAGCATCCCCCCCAGAGCCCCCACAAGCCCGCAGCATCCCCCCAGAGCACCCACAAGCCCGCAGCATCCTCCCCCAGAGCATCCACAAGCCCACAGCATCCCTCCCAGGGCCCCACAAGCCCGCAGCATCCCCCCCAGGGTCCCACAAGCCCACTGCATCCCCCCCAGAGCACCCACAAGCCCGCAGTATCCCACCAAGGGCCCCCACAAGCCCACAGCATCCCCCCCAGGGCCCCACAAGCCAACAGCATCCCCCCTAGGGCCCCCACAAGCCCACAGCATCCCCCCCAGGGCCCCACAAGCCCACACCATCCCCCTCAGAGCACCCACAAACCCACAGCTTCCCCCCCAGGGCCCCACAAGCCCACAGCATCCCCCCCCAGGGCCTCACAAGCCCACAGCATTCCGCCCCCAGAGCCCCCACAAGCCCGCAGCATCCCCCACCCCAGGGCCCCACAAGCTCGCATCATCCCCCCCCCAGGGCCCGCAGAAGCCCGCAGCATCCCCAACAGAGCCCTCATAAGCCCGCAGCATTCCCTTAGTGCCCCCACAAGCACGCATTATCCCTGCATTATTCCCCAGAGCCCCCTAAGATCTCCACAAGCATTAATTAACCCCACCAGACTGCCCTCCAGCATTAACCCCCCCAAATCCCTCACTCGCAAGTATCAAGCCCCCTCACCCCAAAAACAACAAGAAGAAAAGACATCAGACCAGCAATTAATAGAACAATTTCCTGTTTCTCAGCTTAGGATACTGACCTCCTTCTGCAGCTTCACCGGCAGCTCTGTCTCTGCATGAGACTCTGGCGTCTGGTGCTGAACTAGAACACGCCCCCGGAAATGACATCACACCTGGAAGGATCCCATACATTCTAGCGTCTAGGGCACGGGAAGAGGTAAGTATTGTGCCGGCCGGGGTCCTGAGCAGGCGGGGGGCCCATAGTGCGCTGGGATGCCCGACGGCGAGTAAGCCCCCCGCCTGCTCAGGGCCCCGCCTCTTGCCTGGGTGCAGGAGGGGGACCCGATGCGGGGGTACACAGTGCAGGCGACTGCTATGGGGCCCCCCCAGCTCACGGGCCCCATAGCAGTCGCGTGGCCTGCCGCCCTTGGCGGGATGCCACTGGGTACAATGGTGTCTGGCCTGGACAATCCTCTGTAAGGGAAACCAAGTCCAAACTGATAGATTTTCCCTGCACTGATACATTGTAGCAAACGGTCAGGACAGGAGGGGGATCGTCTAGACTGAATACCATTGTAATAAATGCTCCGCTGCTGTCAGGATTAGATTTTTTTCAGGTTCTGGATATTAACAAGAATGATTTTATTCTCAGACAACAAGCAGAGATCTTACAAATGGCAGAAAAGTGGAATAATCCTTCATTGCAGAGAGGAGAACTTTCCTCCAGTATCCGGCGGATCGTCCTGTGGCTGAGAACAGTCTTTGCGGAGCGATTCCTCCCTATGAGGGGAACGTCGGCGCGGTGGAGCTGCTGTATCAGCCACGGAGGGGAATGAAGAGCAAGAAAGATTTATCCTCATCCTGGAGGATCCGGAACTGAAGACTGCGGAGATCAAAGCTGAAGGTGAAGCCACATGTGATCTGTATACATCGGCAGAGGGGTCGTCACATGAGGAAATCCCCCCATATATATGGAGATGGCGATCTGTGGGGGCCGGACACAGAATGGGTGTGTGGCATAACCAAAGAGAACACTAAGTCAGCACAGGAGCTGTGTACACAAAACGGAAGCCTTCTGCAAAGTTACTTTATTCTCTTTATCCCCTTCCCGACATCCGCAGAATTTAAGTGTCGCAATTCCAATGAGTTGTGGATTTTTGGTTCAAGTTGCCCAACGGGACCAAAAAATAATGTGATAGAAAAGTATTAAAATTGAAATTTATATATATAAAAAAATCCTTTGAAATTTCCTACCTCCATTTGTCAATACAAAGCAAGACTAAAAGATTATATATATATATTTATTTATTTAGTATTGACACACTGACAAAAAGTCCGATCTATCAAATCATAAATATATTAACCCCTACAGCAAATGCCCAACAGCAAAGATAATCTAAACACCCAATTTTTTTTTCTTTTTGGGTAATTTTACCTCCCAAAAAATGCATCAAAAAGAGATGAAAAGTTTGTAGACAGCAGAGAATGGGATCAATAACCCCCGCAGGTCGGCGAGCAGAAAGCGAACCTCGCCCAGATTCATCAGCAGAAACATGGAACAAATGCAGGGTCTCACAAAATGGTGACACAATACCGGGTTATTTATTACTGTTTGGTGACACCATAATACGGCAATTCTGGCTTCTTAATTTATTTTTCCGCTATTTAACGTGCGGTTTAAATAATTTGGGCTTTGATAGGTCGGACTTTTACAGACACGACAATATAAAATGTTTCTTTTTTAATTTCTTTTTTTTTACCTCGGAAAATAGGGGTGATTTAACATTTTTGTTTATTTTTTTTCCTTTATAAAACTTTTTCTTTTTTTTCCATTTTTACTTTCTTTTTTTATGTCCCCTTAGGGCACTTGAACCTGCGATCTCTTGACTGCTTATTCTATATACAGTAATCCTCTAGTAATGCAGTATACAGTTTATAAGATTAAGTCCAGACTGTGGATGAACTTCACAGGAGTACCAAGATGGCAGCCATGCAGGCCTTCACCATTCCCCTGACTGCCATTGTCATCCATTTCCTGGCGATAGCGCAATTTAAATGCCGCTGTTGGCTCAGGTGGCCACAGTCTACTCAAGTCGCTGCTGTCGGCTCAGGTCACCGCTGTTCTGGGCTGGCTGGCAAATTGCACACAGTAGCAACCCATCCTTACTGAGTTTTATCTATGGCTGATTCATAAAGTGAGTAAAGGTTACAAAGCTTTAAAAAGATAAAGCCGGTGTTATGATGTAATAGTTGAGGTCAAATGCCGACTAGATTCTCATCCACTTCTATCAGTGGGCTACTCAGAGAGGTGTCTGAGACTCTAGTCAGCATGTGACCAGGCTCGGACTGGCCTGCTGGGGAATTCCCCGGTGGGCTCCACTGCAGGGCCAGCACTGACAAGAGAAGGAAGGCTCCTCCCACTCCTACCCTAGCACAGCTATGCACTTGTCTATACATCGTATGCTGTGTGTGTGGGGGGGGACTTGTCTATATACCGTATGCTGTGTGTGGGGGACTTGTCTATATACCGTATGCTGTGTGTGGGGGACTTATCTATATACCGTATGCTGTGTGTGGGGGACTTGTCTATATACCGTATGCTGTGTGTGGGGGACTTGTCCATATACCGTATGCTGTGTGTGGGGGACTTATCTATATACTGTATGGTGTGTGTGGGGGACTTGTCTATATACTGTATGCTGTGTGTGGGGGACTTGTCTATATACTGTATGCTGTGTGTGGGGGACTTGTCTATATACCGTATGCTGTGTGGGGGACTTGTCTATATACCGTATGCTGTGTGTGGGGTACTTGTCTATATACTGTATGCTGTGTGTGGGGGACTTGTCTATATACCGTATGCTGTGTATGGGGGACTTGTCTATATACTGTATGCTGTGTGTGGGGGACTTGTCTATATACTGTATGCTGTGTGGGGGGACTTGTCTATATACCGTATGCTGTGTGGGGGACTTGTCTATATACTGTATGCTGTGTGTGGGGGACTTGTCTATATACAGTATGCTGCGTGTGGGGGACTTGTCTATATACTGTATGCTGTGTGTGGGGGACTTGTCTATATACAGTATGCTGTGTGTGGGGGACTTGTCTATATACTGTATGCTGTGTGTGGGGGACTTGTCTATATACTGTATGCTGTGTGTGGGGGACTTGTCTATATACTGTATGCTGTGTGGGGGGACTTGTCTATATACCGTATGCTGTGTGGGGGACTTGTCTATATACTGTATGCTGTGTGTGGGGGACTTGTCTATATACAGTATGCTGCGTGTGGGGGACTTGTCTATATACTGTATGCTGTGTGTGGGGGACTTGTCTATATACAGTATGCTGCGTGTGGGGGACTTGTCTATATACTGTATGCTGTGTGTGGGGGACTTGTCTATATACAGTATGCTGTGTGTGGGGGACTTGTCTATATACCGTATGCTGTGTGGGGGGGACTTGTCTATATACCGTATGCTGTGTGGGGGGGACTTGTCTATATACCGTATGCTGTGTGTGGGGGGGGACTTGTCTATATACCGTATGCTGTGTGGGGGGACTTGTCTATATACTGTATGCTGTGTGGGGGGGACTTGTCTATATACCGTATGCTGTGTGGGGGACTTGTCTATATACCGTATGCTGTGTGTGGGGTACTTGTCTATATACTGTATGCTGTGTGTGGGGGACTTGTCTATATACCGTATGCTGTGTATGGGGGACTTGTCTATATACTGTATGCTGTGTGTGGGGGACTTGTCTATATACTGTATGCTGTGTGGGGGGACTTGTCTATATACCGTATGCTGTGTGGGGGACTTGTCTATATACTGTATGCTGTGTGTGGGGGACTTGTCTATATACAGTATGCTGCGTGTGGGGGACTTGTCTATATACTGTTTGCTGTGTGTGGGGGACTTGTCTATATACAGTATGCTGTGTGTGGGGGACTTGTCTATATACTGTATGCTGTGTGTGGGGGACTTGTCTATATACTGTATGCTGTGTGTGTGGGACTTGTCTATATACTGTATGCTGTGTGGGGGGACTTGTCTATATACCGTATGCTGTGTGGGGGACTTGTCTATATACTGTATGCTGTGTGTGGGGGACTTGTCTATATACAGTATGCTGCGTGTGGGGGACTTGTCTATATACTGTATGCTGTGTGTGGGGGACTTGTCTATATACAGTATGCTGCGTGTGGGGGACTTGTCTATATACTGTATGCTGTGTGTGGGGGACTTGTCTATATACAGTATGCTGTGTGTGGGGGACTTGTCTATATACCGTATGCTGTGTGGGGGGGACTTGTCTATATACCGTATGCTGTGTGGGGGGGACTTGTCTATATACCGTATGCTGTGTGTGGGGGGGGACTTGTCTATATACCGTATGCTGTGTGGGGGGACTTGTCTATATACTGTATGCTGTGTGGGGGGGACTTGTCTATATACCGTATGCTGTGTGGGGGGGACTTGTCTATATACTGTATGCTGTGTGTGAGGGGGACTTGTCTATATACCGTATGCTGTGTGTGGTGGACTTGTCTATATACTGTATGCTGTGTGTGGGGGACTTGTCTATATACTGTATGCTGTGTGTGAGGGGGACTTGTCTATATACCGTATGCTGTGTGGGGGACTTGTCTATATACTGTATGCTGTGTGTGGGGGACTTGTCTATATACTGTATGCTGTGTGAGAGGGGGACTTGTCTATATACTGTATGCTGTGTGTGAGGGGGACTTGTCTATATACCGTATGCTGTGTGGGGGACTTGTCTATATACTGTATGCTGTGTGTGGGGGACTTGTCTATATACTGTATGCTGTGTGTAGTGGACTTGTCTATATACTGTATGCTGTGTGTGTGGGGGACTTGTCTATATACCGTATGCTGTGTGGGGGACTTGTCTATATACTGTATGCTGTGTGTGGGGGACTTGTCTATATACCGTATGCCGTGTATGGGGGACTTGTCTATATACCGTATGCTGTGTGTGGGGGGGACTTGTCTATATACCGTATGCTGTGCGGGGGGACTTGTCTATATACCGTATGCTGTGTGTGGGGGGACTTGTCTATATACCGTATGCTGTGTGTGGGGGACTTGTCTATATACCGTATGCTGTGTGTGGGGGACTTGTCTATATACCGTATGCTGTGTGTGGGGGACTTGTCTATATACCGTATGATGTGTGGGGGACTTGTCTATATACCGTATGCTGTGTATGGGGGACTTGTCTATATACCGTATGCTGTGTGTGGGGGGGACTTGTCTATATACCGTATGCTGTGCGGGGGGACTTGTCTATATACCGTATGCTGTGTGTGGGGGACTTGTCTATATACCGTATGCTGTGTGTGGGGGACTTGTCTATATACTGTATGCTGTGTGGGGGGGACTTGTCTATATACCTTATGCTGTGTATGGGGGACTTGCCTATATACCTTATGCTGTGTGTGGGGGGACTTGTCTATATACCTTATGATGTGTGTGGGGGACTTGTCTATATACCGTATGCTGTGTGTGGGGGACTTGTCTATATACTGTATGCTGTGTGTGGGGGACTTGTCTATGTACTGTATGCTGTGTATGGGGGACTTGTCTATATACCTTATGCTGTGAATGGGGGACTTGTCTATATACCTTATGCTGTGTGTGGGGGGACTTGTCTATATACCGTATGCTGTGTGTGGGGGACTTGTCTATATACTGTATGCTGTGTGTGGGGGACTTGTCTATATACCGTATGCTGTGTGGGGGGGACTTGTCTATATACTGTATGCTGTGTGGGGGGACTTGTCTATATACCGTATGCTGTGTATGGGGGACTTGTCTATATACCGTATGCTGTGTGTGGGGGGACTTGTCTATATACCGTAAGCTGTGTGTGGGGGACTTGTCTATATACTGTATGCTGTGTATGGGGGACTTGTCTATATACCGTATGCTGTGTATGGGGGACTTGTCTATATACCGTATGCTGTGTGTGGGGGGACTTGTCTATATACCGTATGCTGTGTGGGGGGGACTTGTCTATATACCGTATGCTGTGTGGGGGGGACTTGTCTATATACCGTATGCTGTGTGGGGGGGACTTGTCTATATACTGTATGCTGTGTGTGGGGGACTTGTCTATATACTGTATGCTGTGTGGGGGGACTTGTCTATATACTGTATTCTGTGTGTGGGGGACTTGTCTATATACCGTATGCTGTGTGGGGGACTTGTCTATATACCGTATGCTGTGTGGGGGACTTGTCTATATACTGTATGCTGTGTGGGGGGACTTGTCTATATACTGTATTCTGTGTGTGGGGGACTTGTCTATATATCGTATGCTGTGTGTGGGGGACTTGTCTATATACAGTATGCTGCGTGTGGGGGACTTGTCTATATACTGTATGCTGTGTGTGGGGGACTTGTCTATATACAGTATGCTGTGTGTGGGGGACTTGTCTATATACCGTATGCTGTGTGGGGGGGACTTGTCTATATACCGTATGCTGTGTGGGGGGGACTTGTCTATATACCGTATGCTGTGTGTGGGGGGGACTTGTCTATATACCGTATGCTGTGTGGGGGGACTTGTCTATATACTGTATGCTGTGTGGGGGGGACTTGTCTATATACCGTATGCTGTGTGGGGGGGACTTGTCTATATACTGTATGCTGTGTGTGAGGGGGACTTGTCTATATACCGTATGCTGTGTGTGGTGGACTTGTCTATATACTGTATGCTGTGTGTGGGGGACTTGTCTATATACTGTATGCTGTGTGTGAGGGGGACTTGTCTATATACCGTATGCTGTGTGGGGGACTTGTCTATATACTGTATGCTGTGTGTGGGGGACTTGTCTATATACTGTATGCTGTGTGAGAGGGGGACTTGTCTATATACTGTATGCTGTGTGTGAGGGGGACTTGTCTATATACCGTATGCTGTGTGGGGGACTTGTCTATATACTGTATGCTGTGTGTGGGGGACTTGTCTATATACTGTATGCTGTGTGTAGTGGACTTGTCTATATACTGTATGCTGTGTGTGTGGTGGACTTGTCTATATACCGTATGCTGTGTGGGGGACTTGTCTATATACTGTATGCTGTGTGTGGGGGACTTGTCTATATACCGTATGCCGTGTATGGGGGACTTGTCTATATACCGTATGCTGTGTGTGGGGGGGACTTGTCTATATACCGTATGCTGTGCGGGGGGACTTGTCTATATACCGTATGCTGTGTGTGGGGGGACTTGTCTATATACCGTATGCTGTGTGTGGGGGACTTGTCTATATACCGTATGCTGTGTGTGGGGGACTTGTCTATATACCGTATGCTGTGTGTGGGGGACTTGTCTATATACCGTATGATGTGTGGGGGACTTGTCTATATACCGTATGCTGTGTATGGGGGACTTGTCTATATACCGTATGCTGTGTGTGGGGGGGACTTGTCTATATACCGTATGCTGTGCGGGGGGACTTGTCTATATACCGTATGCTGTGTGTGGGGGACTTGTCTATATACCGTATGCTGTGTGTGGGGGACTTGTCTATATACTGTATGCTGTGTGGGGGGGACTTGTCTATATACCTTATGCTGTGTATGGGGGACTTGCCTATATACCTTATGCTGTGTGTGGGGGGACTTGTCTATATACCTTATGATGTGTGTGGGGGACTTGTCTATATACCGTATGCTGTGTGTGGGGGACTTGTCTATATACTGTATGCTGTGTGTGGGGGATTTGTCTATGTACTGTATGCTGTGTATGGGGGACTTGTCTATATACCTTATGCTGTGAATGGGGGACTTGTCTATATACCTTATGCTGTGTGTGGGGGGACTTGTCTATATACCGTATGCTGTGTGTGGGGGACTTGTCTATATACTGTATGCTGTGTGTGGGGGACTTGTCTATATACCGTATGCTGTGTGGGGGGGACTTGTCTATATACTGTATGCTGTGTGGGGGGACTTGTCTATATACCGTATGCTGTGTATGGGGGACTTGTCTATATACCGTATGCTGTGTGTGGGGGGACTTGTCTATATACCGTAAGCTGTGTGTGGGGGACTTGTCTATATACTGTATGCTGTGTATGGGGGACTTGTCTACCGTATGCTGTGTATGGGGGACTTGTCTATATACCGTATGCTGTGTGTGGGGGGACTTGTCTATATACCGTATGCTGTGTGGGGGGGACTTGTCTATATACCGTATGCTGTGTGGGGGGGACTTGTCTATATACCGTATGCTGTGTGGGGGGGACTTGTCTATATACTGTATGCTGTGTGTGGGGGACTTGTCTATATACTGTATGCTGTGTGGGGGGACTTGTCTATATACTGTATTCTGTGTGTGGGGGACTTGTCTATATACCGTATGCTGTGTGGGGGACTTGTCTATATACCGTATGCTGTGTGGGGGACTTGTCTATATACTGTATGCTGTGTGGGGGGACTTGTCTATATACTGTATTCTGTGTGTGGGGGACTTGTCTATATATCGTATGCTGTGTGGGGGACTTGTCTATATACTGTATGCTGTGTGGGGGGACTTGTCTATATACTGTATTCTGTGTGTGGGGGACTTGTCTATATACCGTATGCTGTGTGGGGGGGACTTGTCTATATACCGTATGCTGTGTGTGGGGGACTTGTCTATATACCGTATGCTGTGTGGGGGGGACTTGTCTATATACCGTATGCTGTGTGGGGGGGACTTGTCTATATACCGTATGCTGTGTGTGGGGGACTTGTCTATATACCGTATGCTGTGTATGGGGGACTTGTCTATATACCGTATGCTGTGTATGGGGGACTTGTCTATATACTGTATGCTGTGTGTGGGGGACTTGTCTATATACCGTATGCTGTGTGTGGGGGACTTGTCTATATACCGTATACTGTGTGTGGGGGACTTGTCTATATACCGTATGCTGTGTGTGGGGACTTGTCTATATACCGTATGCTGTGTGTGGGGGACTTGTCTATATACCTTATGCTGTGTATGGGGGACTTGTCTATATACCTTATGCTGTGTGTGGGGGGACTTGTCTATATACCGTATGCTGTGTGTGGGGGACTTGTCTATATACTGTATGCTGTGTGTGGGGGACTTGTCTATATACCGTTTGCTGTGTGGGGGGGACTTGTCTATATACTGTATGCTGTGTGGGGGGACTTGTCTATATACCGTATGCTGTGTATGGGTGACTTGTCTATATACCGTAAGCTGTGTGTGGGGGACTTGTCTATATACTGTATGCTATGTATGGGGGACTTGTCTATATACCGTATGCTGTGTATGGGGGACTTGTCTATATACCGTATGCTGTGTGTGGGGGACTTGTCTATATACCGTATGCTGTGTGGGGGGGACTTGTCTATATACCGTATGCTGTGTGTGGGGGACTTGTCTATATACCGTATGCTGTGTGGGGGGGACTTGTCTATATACCGTATGCTGTGTGGGGGGGACTTGTCTATATACTGTATGCTGTGTGTGGGGGACTTGTCTATATACTGTATGCTATGTATGGGGGACTTGTCTATATACCGTATGCTGTGTGTGGGGGACTTGTCTATATACTGTATGCTATGTATGGGGGACTTGTCTATATACCGTAAGCTGTGTGTGGGGGACTTGTCTATATACTGTATGCTATGTATGGGGGACTTGTCTATATACCGTATGCTGTGTATGGGGGACTTGTCTATATACTGTATGCTGTGTGTGGGGGACTTGTCTATATACCGTATGCTGTGTGGGGGGGACTTGTCTATATACCGTATGCTGTGTGTGGGGGACTTGTCTATATACCGTATGCTGTGTGGGGGGGACTTGTCTATATACCGTATGCTGTGTGGGGGGGACTTGTCTATATACTGTATGCTGTGTGTGGGGGACTTGTCTATATACTGTATGCTGTGTGGGGGGACTTGTCTATATACTGTATTCTGTGTGTGGGGGACTTGTCTATATACTGTATGCTGTGTGGGGGGACTTGTCTATATACTGTATGCTGTGTATGGGGGACTTGTCTATATACTGTATGCTGTGTGTGGGGGACTTGTCTATATACCGTATGCTGTGTGGGGGGGACTTGTCTATATACTGTATTCTGTGTGTGGGGGACTTGTCTATATACCGTATGCTGTGTGGGGGGGACTTGTCTATATACTGTATGCTGTGTGGGGGGACTTGTCTATATACCGTATGCTGTGTATGGGGGACTTGTCTATATACCGTATGCTGTGTGTGGGGGGACTTGTCTATATACCGTAAGCTGTGTGTGGGGGACTTGTCTATATACTGTATGCTGTGTATGGGGGACTTGTCTATATACCGTATGCTGTGTATGGGGGACTTGTCTATATACCGTATGCTGTGTGTGGGGGGACTTGTCTATATACCGTATGCTGTGTGGGGGGGACTTGTCTATATACCGTATGCTGTGTGGGGGGGACTTGTCTATATACCGTATGCTGTGTGGGGGGGACTTGTCTATATACTGTATGCTGTGTGTGGGGGACTTGTCTATATACTGTATGCTGTGTGGGGGGACTTGTCTATATACTGTATTCTGTGTGTGGGTGACTTGTCTATATACCGTATGCTGTGTGGGGGGGACTTGTCTATATACCGTATGCTGTGTGTGGGGGACTTGTCTATATACCGTATGCTGTGTATGGGGGACTTGTCTATATACCGTATGCTGTGTATGGGGGACTTGTCTATATACTGTATGCTGTCTGTGGGGGACTTGTCTATATACCGTATGCTGTGTGTGGGGGACTTGTCTATATACCGTATGCTGTGTGTGGGGGACTTGTCTATATACTGTATGCTGTGTGGGGGACTTGTCTATATACCGTATACTGTGTGTGGGGGACTTGTCTATATACCGTATGCTGTGTGGGGGGACTTGTCTATATACCGTATGCTGTGTGTGGGGGACTTGTCTATATACCTTATGCTGTGTATGGGGGACTTGTCTATATACCTTATGCTGTGTGTGGGGGGACTTGTCTATATACCGTATGCTGTGTGTGGGGGACTTGTCTATATACTGTATGCTGTGTGTGGGGGACTTGTCTATATACCGTATGCTGTGTGTGGGGGACTTGTCTATATACTGTATGCTGTGTATGGGGGACTTGTCTATATACCGTATGCTGTGTGTGGGGGGACTTGTCTATATACCGTATGCTGTGTGGGGGGGACTTGTCTATATACCGTATGCTGTGTGGGGGGGACTTTTCTATATACCGTATGCTGTGTGGGGGGGACTTGTCTATATACTGTATGCTGTGTGTGGGGGACTTGTCTATATACTGTATGCTGTGTGGGGGGACTTGTCTATATACTGTATTCTGTGTGTGGGGGACTTGTCTATATACTGTATGCTGTGTGGGGGGACTTGTCTATATACTGTATGCTGTGTATGGGGGACTTGTCTATATACCGTATGCTGTGTGTGGGGGACTTGTCTATATACCGTATGCTGTGTGGGGGGGACTTGTCTATATACCGTATGCTGTGTGTGGGGGACTTGTCTATATACCGTATGCTGTGTGTGGGGGACTTGTCTATATACCGTATGCTGTGTATGGGGGACTTGTCTATATACCGTATGCTGTGTATGGGGGACTTGTCTATATACTGTATGCTGTGTGTGGGGGACTTGTCTATATACCGTATGCTGTGTGTGGGGGACTTGTCTATATACCGTATACTGTGTGTGGGGGACTTGTCTATATACCGTATGCTGTGTGGGGGGACTTGTCTATATACTGTATACTGTGTGTGGGGGACTTGTCTATATACCGTATGCTGTGTGTGGGGGACTTGTCTATATACCGTATGCTGTGTGGGGGACTTGTCTATATACTGTATGCTGTGTGTGGGGGACTTGTCTATATACCGTATGCCGTGTATGGGGGACTTGTCTATATACCGTATGCTGTGTGTGGGGGGGACTT
Source organism: Phyllobates terribilis (assembly GCF_046119375.1). Lineage (NCBI taxonomy): Eukaryota > Metazoa > Chordata > Amphibia > Anura > Dendrobatidae > Phyllobates > Phyllobates terribilis. The sequence goes on from NW_027363327.1 coordinate 585,373, forward strand.
GTCTATATACCGTATGCTGTGCGGGGGGACTTGTCTATATACCGTATGCTGTGTGTGGGGGGACTTGTCTATATACCGTATGCTGTGTGTGGGGGACTTGTCTATATACCGTATGCTGTGTGTGGGGGACTTGTCTATATACCGTATGCTGTGTGTGGGGGACTTGTCTATATACCGTATGATGTGTGGGGGACTTGTCTATATACCGTATGCTGTGTATGGGGGACTTGTCTATATACCGTATGCTGTGTGTGGGGGGGACTTGTCTATATACCGTATGCTGTGCGGGGGGACTTGTCTATATACCGTATGCTGTGTGTGGGGGACTTGTCTATATACCGTATGCTGTGTGTGGGGGACTTGTCTATATACTGTATGCTGTGTGGGGGGGACTTGTCTATATACCTTATGCTGTGTATGGGGGACTTGCCTATATACCTTATGCTGTGTGTGGGGGGACTTGTCTATATACCTTATGATGTGTGTGGGGGACTTGTCTATATACCGTATGCTGTGTGTGGGGGACTTGTCTATATACTGTATGCTGTGTGTGGGGGACTTGTCTATGTACTGTATGCTGTGTATGGGGGACTTGTCTATATACCTTATGCTGTGAATGGGGGACTTGTCTATATACCTTATGCTGTGTGTGGGGGGACTTGTCTATATACCGTATGCTGTGTGTGGGGGACTTGTCTATATACTGTATGCTGTGTGTGGGGGACTTGTCTATATACCGTATGCTGTGTGGGGGGGACTTGTCTATATACTGTATGCTGTGTGGGGGGACTTGTCTATATACCGTATGCTGTGTATGGGGGACTTGTCTATATACCGTATGCTGTGTGTGGGGGGACTTGTCTATATACCGTAAGCTGTGTGTGGGGGACTTGTCTATATACTGTATGCTGTGTATGGGGGACTTGTCTATATACCGTATGCTGTGTATGGGGGACTTGTCTATATACCGTATGCTGTGTGTGGGGGGACTTGTCTATATACCGTATGCTGTGTGGGGGGGACTTGTCTATATACCGTATGCTGTGTGGGGGGGACTTGTCTATATACCGTATGCTGTGTGGGGGGGACTTGTCTATATACTGTATGCTGTGTGTGGGGGACTTGTCTATATACTGTATGCTGTGTGGGGGGACTTGTCTATATACTGTATTCTGTGTGTGGGGGACTTGTCTATATACCGTATGCTGTGTGGGGGACTTGTCTATATACCGTATGCTGTGTGGGGGACTTGTCTATATACTGTATGCTGTGTGGGGGGACTTGTCTATATACTGTATTCTGTGTGTGGGGGACTTGTCTATATATCGTATGCTGTGTGGGGGACTTGTCTATATACTGTATGCTGTGTGGGGGGACTTGTCTATATACTGTATTCTGTGTGTGGGGGACTTGTCTATATACCGTATGCTGTGTGGGGGGGACTTGTCTATATACCGTATGCTGTGTGTGGGGGACTTGTCTATATACCGTATGCTGTGTGGGGGGGACTTGTCTATATACCGTATGCTGTGTGGGGGGGACTTGTCTATATACCGTATGCTGTGTGTGGGGGACTTGTCTATATACCGTATGCTGTGTATGGGGGACTTGTCTATATACCGTATGCTGTGTATGGGGGACTTGTCTATATACTGTATGCTGTGTGTGGGGGACTTGTCTATATACCGTATGCTGTGTGTGGGGGACTTGTCTATATACCGTATACTGTGTGTGGGGGACTTGTCTATATACCGTATGCTGTGTGTGGGGACTTGTCTATATACCGTATGCTGTGTGTGGGGGACTTGTCTATATACCTTATGCTGTGTATGGGGGACTTGTCTATATACCTTATGCTGTGTGTGGGGGGACTTGTCTATATACCGTATGCTGTGTGTGGGGGACTTGTCTATATACTGTATGCTGTGTGTGGGGGACTTGTCTATATACCGTTTGCTGTGTGGGGGGGACTTGTCTATATACTGTATGCTGTGTGGGGGGACTTGTCTATATACCGTATGCTGTGTATGGGTGACTTGTCTATATACCGTAAGCTGTGTGTGGGGGACTTGTCTATATACTGTATGCTATGTATGGGGGACTTGTCTATATACCGTATGCTGTGTATGGGGGACTTGTCTATATACCGTATGCTGTGTGTGGGGGGACTTGTCTATATACCGTATGCTGTGTGGGGGGGACTTGTCTATATACCGTATGCTGTGTGTGGGGGACTTGTCTATATACCGTATGCTGTGTGGGGGGGACTTGTCTATATACCGTATGCTGTGTGGGGGGGACTTGTCTATATACTGTATGCTGTGTGTGGGGGACTTGTCTATATACTGTATGCTGTGTGGGGGGACTTGTCTATATACTGTATTCTGTGTGTGGGGGACTTGTCTATATACTGTATGCTGTGTGGGGGGACTTGTCTATATACTGTATGCTGTGTATGGGGGACTTGTCTATATACTGTATGCTGTGTGTGGGGGACTTGTCTATATACCGTATGCTGTGTGGGGGGGACTTGTCTATATACTGTATTCTGTGTGTGGGGGACTTGTCTATATACCGTATGCTGTGTGGGGGGGACTTGTCTATATACTGTATGCTGTGTGGGGGGACTTGTCTATATACCGTATGCTGTGTATGGGGGACTTGTCTATATACCGTATGCTGTGTGTGGGGGGACTTGTCTATATACCGTAAGCTGTGTGTGGGGGACTTGTCTATATACTGTATGCTGTGTATGGGGGACTTGTCTATATACCGTATGCTGTGTATGGGGGACTTGTCTATATACCGTATGCTGTGTGTGGGGGGACTTGTCTATATACCGTATGCTGTGTGGGGGGGACTTGTCTATATACCGTATGCTGTGTGGGGGGGACTTGTCTATATACCGTATGCTGTGTGGGGGGGACTTGTCTATATACTGTATGCTGTGTGTGGGGGACTTGTCTATATACTGTATGCTGTGTGGGGGGACTTGTCTATATACTGTATTCTGTGTGTGGGTGACTTGTCTATATACCGTATGCTGTGTGGGGGGGACTTGTCTATATACCGTATGCTGTGTGTGGGGGACTTGTCTATATACCGTATGCTGTGTATGGGGGACTTGTCTATATACCGTATGCTGTGTATGGGGGACTTGTCTATATACTGTATGCTGTCTGTGGGGGACTTGTCTATATACCGTATGCTGTGTGTGGGGGACTTGTCTATATACCGTATGCTGTGTGTGGGGGACTTGTCTATATACTGTATGCTGTGTGGGGGACTTGTCTATATACCGTATACTGTGTGTGGGGGACTTGTCTATATACCGTATGCTGTGTGGGGGGACTTGTCTATATACCGTATGCTGTGTGTGGGGGACTTGTCTATATACCTTATGCTGTGTATGGGGGACTTGTCTATATACCTTATGCTGTGTGTGGGGGGACTTGTCTATATACCGTATGCTGTGTGTGGGGGACTTGTCTATATACTGTATGCTGTGTGTGGGGGACTTGTCTATATACCGTATGCTGTGTGGGGGGGACTTGTCTATATACTGTATGCTGTGTGGGGGGACTTGTCTATATACCGTATGCTGTGTGTGGGGGGACTTGTCTATATACCGTAAGCTGTGTGTGGGGGACTTGTCTATATACTGTATGCTGTGTATAGGGGACTTGTCTATATACCGTATGCTGTGTATGGGGGACTTGTCTATATACCGTATGCTGTGTGTGGGGGGACTTGTCTATATACCGTATGCTGTGTGGGGGGGACTTGTCTATACACCGTATGCTGTGTGGGGGGGACTTTTCTATATACCGTATGCTGTGTGGGGGGGACTTGTCTATATACTGTATGCTGTGTGTGGGGGACTTGTCTATATACTGTATGCTGTGTGGGGGGACTTGTCTATATACTGTATTCTGTGTGTGGGGGACTTGTCTATATACTGTATGCTGTGTGGGGGGACTTGTCTATATACTGTATGCTGTGTATGGGGGACTTGTCTATATACCGTATGCTGTGTGTGGGGGACTTGTCTATATACCGTATGCTGTGTGGGGGGGACTTGTCTATATACCGTATGCTGTGTGGGGGGGACTTGTCTATATACCGTATGCTGTGTGTGGGGGACTTGTCTATATACCGTATGCTGTGTATGGGGGACTTGTCTATATACCGTATGCTGTGTATGGGGGACTTGTCTATATACTGTATGCTGTGTGTGGGGGACTTGTCTATATACCGTATGCTGTGTGTGGGGGACTTGTCTATATACCGTATACTGTGTGTGGGGGACTTGTCTATATACCGTATGCTGTGTGGGGGGACTTGTCTATATACTGTATACTGTGTGTGGGGGACTTGTCTATATACCGTATGCTGTGTGTGGGGGACTTGTCTATATACCGTATGCTGTGTGTGGGGGACTTGTCTATATACGGTATGCTGTGTATGGGGGACTTGTTTATATACTGTATGCTGTGTGTGGGGGACTTGTCTATATATCGTATGCTGTGTGTGGGGGACTTGTCTATATACTGTATGCTGTGTGTGGGTGACTTGTCTATATACCGTATGCTGTGTGGGGGGGACTTGTCTATATACTGTATTCTGTGTGTGGGTGACTTGTCTATATACCGTATGCTGTGTGGGGGGGACTTGTCTATATACCGTATGCTGTGTGTGGGGGACTTGTCTATATACCGTATGCTGTGTATGGGGGACTTGTCTATATACCGTATGCTGTGTATGGGGGACTTGTCTATATACTGTATGCTGTCTGTGGGGGACTTGTCTATATACCGTATGCTGTGTGTGGGGGACTTGTCTATATACCGTATGCTGTGTGTGGGGGACTTGTCTATATACTGTATGCTGTGTGGGGGACTTGTCTATATACCGTATACTGTGTGTGGGGGACTTGTCTATATACCGTATGCTGTGTGGGGGGACTTGTCTATATACCGTATGCTGTGTGTGGGGGACTTGTCTATATACCTTATGCTGTGTATGGGGGACTTGTCTATATACCTTATGCTGTGTGTGGGGGGACTTGTCTATATACCGTATGCTGTGTGTGGGGGACTTGTCTATATACTGTATGCTGTGTGTGGGGGACTTGTCTATATACCGTATGCTGTGTGGGGGGGACTTGTCTATATACTGTATGCTGTGTGGGGGGACTTGTCTATATACCGTATGCTGTGTGTGGGGGGACTTGTCTATATACCGTAAGCTGTGTGTGGGGGACTTGTCTATATACTGTATGCTGTGTATAGGGGACTTGTCTATATACCGTATGCTGTGTATGGGGGACTTGTCTATATACCGTATGCTGTGTGTGGGGGGACTTGTCTATATACCGTATGCTGTGTGGGGGGGACTTGTCTATACACCGTATGCTGTGTGGGGGGGACTTTTCTATATACCGTATGCTGTGTGGGGGGGACTTGTCTATATACTGTATGCTGTGTGTGGGGGACTTGTCTATATACTGTATGCTGTGTGGGGGGACTTGTCTATATACTGTATTCTGTGTGTGGGGGACTTGTCTATATACTGTATGCTGTGTGGGGGGACTTGTCTATATACTGTATGCTGTGTATGGGGGACTTGTCTATATACCGTATGCTGTGTGTGGGGGACTTGTCTATATACCGTATGCTGTGTGGGGGGGACTTGTCTATATACCGTATGCTGTGTGTGGGGGACTTGTCTATATACCGTATGCTGTGTGTGGGGGACTTGTCTATATACCGTATGCTGTGTATGGGGGACTTGTCTATATACCGTATGCTGTGTATGGGGGACTTGTCTATATACTGTATGCTGTGTGTGGGGGACTTGTCTATATACCGTATGCTGTGTGTGGGGGACTTGTCTATATACCGTATACTGTGTGTGGGGGACTTGTCTATATACCGTATGCTGTGTGGGGGGACTTGTCTATATACTGTATACTGTGTGTGGGGGACTTGTCTATATACCGTATGCTGTGTGTGGGGGACTTGTCTATATACCGTATGCTGTGTGTGGGGGACTTGTCTATATACGGTATGCTGTGTATGGGGGACTTGTTTATATACTGTATGCTGTGTGTGGGGGACTTGTCTATATATCGTATGCTGTGTGTGGGGGACTTGTCTATATACTGTATGCTGTGTGTGGGTGACTTGTCTATATACCGTATGCTGTGTGGGGGGGACTTGTCTATATACTGTATGCTGTGTGTGGGTGACTTGTCTATATACCGTATGCTGTGTGGGGGGGACTTGTCTATATACCGTATGCTGTGTGGGGGGGACTTGTCTATATACTGTATGCTGTGTGTGGGTGACTTGTCTATATACCATATGCTGTGTGGGGGACTTGTCTATATACCGTATGCTGTGTGTGGGGGACTTGTCTATATACCGTATGGGGGGGACTTGTCTATATACCGTATGCTGTGTGTGGGGGGGACTTGTCTATATACCGTATGCTGTGTGGGGGGACTTGTCTATATACTGTATGCTGTGTGGGGGGACTTGTCTATATACCGTATGCTGTGTGGGGGGGACTTGTCTATATACTGTATGCTGTGTGTGGGGGGGACTTGTCTATATACCGTATGCTGTGTGTGGTGGACTTGTCTATATACTGTATGCTGTGTATGGGGGACTTGTCTATATACTGTATGCTGTGTGTGGGGGACTTGTCTATATACTGTATGCTGTGTGTGGGGGACTTGTCTATATACCGTATGCTGTGTGGGGGGGACTTGTCTATATACCGTATGCTGTGTGGGGGACTTGTCTATATACCGTATGCTGTGTGTGGGGGACTTGTCTATATACTGTATGCTGTGTGTGGGGGACTTGTCTATATACCGTATGCTGTGTGGGGGGGACTTGTCTATATACCGTATGCTGTGTGGGGGACTTGTCTATATACCGTATGCTGTGTATGGGGGACTTGTCTATATACCGTATGCTGTGTGTGGGGGACTTGTCTATATACCGTATGCTGTGCGGGGGGACTTGTCTATATACCGTATGCTGTGTGTGGGGGGACTTGTCTATATACCGTATGCTGTGTGTGGGGGACTTGTCTATATACCGTATGCTGTGTGGGGGGGACTTGTCTATATACCGTATGCTGTGTGTGGGGGGACTTGTCTATATACCGTATGCTGTGTGGGGGGGACTTGTCTATATACCGTATGCTGTGTGGGGGGGGACTTGTCTATATACCGTATGCTGTGTGGGGGGGACTTGTCTATATACCTTATGCTGTGTGGGGGGGGGACTTGTCTATATACTGTATGTTGTGTGGGGGGGACTTGTCTATATACCGTATGGGGGGACTTGTCTATATACCGTATGCTGTGTGTGGGGGACTTGTCTATATACCGTATGCTGTGTGTGGGGGGACTTGTCTATATACCGTATGCTGTGTGGGGGGGACTTGTCTATATACCGTATGCTGTGTGGGGGGGGACTTGTCTATATACTGTATGTTGTGTGGGGGGGACTTGTCTATATACCGTATGGGGGGACTTGTCTATATACCGTATGCTGTGTGTGGGGGACTTGTCTATATACTGTATGCTGTGTGGGGGGGACTTGTCTATATACCTTATGCTGTGTATGGGGGACTTGTCTATATACCTTATGCTGTGTGTGGGGGGACTTGTCTATATACCTTATGCTGTGTGTGGGGGACTTGTCTATATACCGTAAGCTGTGTGTGGGGGACTTGTCTATATACTGTATGCTGTGTATGGGGGACTTGTCTATATACCTTATGCTGTGTATGGGGGACTTGTCTATATACCTTATGCTGTGTGTGGGGGGACTTGTCTATATACCGTATGCTGTGTGTGGGGGACTTGTCTATATACTGTATGCTGTGTGTGGGGGACTTGTCTATATACCGTTTGCTGTGTGTGGAGGACTTGTCTATATACCGTATGCTGTGCGGGGGACTTGTCTATATACCGTATGCTGTGTGTGGGGGACTTGTCTATATACCGTATGCTGTGTGTGGGGGACTTGTCTATATACCGTTTGCTGTGTATGGGGGACTTGTCTATATACCGTATGCTGTGTGTGGGGGGACTTGTCTATATACCGTATGCTGTGTGGGGGGGACTTGTCTATATACCGTATGCTGTGTGGGGGGGACTTTTCTATATACCGTATGCTGTGTGGGGGGGACTTGTCTATATACTGTATGCTGTGTGTGGGGGACTTGTCTATATACTGTATGCTGTGTGGGGGGACTTGTCTATATACTGTATTCTGTGTGTGGGGGACTTGTCTATATACTGTATGCTGTGTGGGGGGACTTGTCTATATACTGTATGCTGTGTATGGGGGACTTGTCTATATACCGTATGCTGTGTGTGGGGGACTTGTCTATATACCGTATGCTGTGTGGGGGGGACTTGTCTATATACCGTATGCTGTGTGGGGGGACTTGTCTATATACCGTATGCTGTGTGGGGGGGACTTGTCTATATACCGTATGCTGTGTGTGGGGGACTTGTCTATATACCGTATGCTGTGTATGGGGGACTTGTCTATATACCGTATGCTGTGTATGGGGGACTTGTCTATATACTGTATGCTGTGTGTGGGGGACTTGTCTATATACCGTATGCTGTGTGTGGGGGACTTGTCTATATACCGTATACTGTGTGTGGGGGACTTGTCTATATACCGTATGCTGTGTGGGGGGACTTGTCTATATACTGTATACTGTGTGTGGGGGACTTGTCTATATACCGTATGCTGTGTGTGGGGGACTTGTCTATATACCGTATGCTGTGTGTGGGGGACTTGTCTATATACCGTTTGCTGTGTATGGGGGACTTGTTTATATACTGTATGCTGTGTGTGGGGGACTTGTCTATATATCGTATGCTGTGTGTGGGGGACTTGTCTATATACTGTATGCTGTGTGTGGGTGACTTGTCTATATACCGTATGCTGTGTGGGGGGGACTTGTCTATATACTGTATGCTGTGTGTGGGTGACTTGTCTATATACCGTATGCTGTGTGGGGGGGACTTGTCTATATACCGTATGCTGTGTGGGGGGGACTTGTCTATATACTGTATGCTGTGTGTGGGTGACTTGTCTATATACCATATGCTGTGTGGGGGACTTGTCTATATACCGTATGCTGTGTGTGGGGGACTTGTCTATATACCGTATGGGGGGGACTTGTCTATATACCGTATGCTGTGTGTGGGGGGGACTTGTCTATATACCGTATGCTGTGTGGGGGGACTTGTCTATATACTGTATGCTGTGTGGGGGGGACTTGTCTATATACCGTATGCTGTGTGGGGGGGACTTGTCTATATACTGTATGCTGTGTGTGGGGGGGACTTGTCTATATACCGTATGCTGTGTGTGGTGGACTTGTCTATATACTGTATGCTGTGTATGGGGGACTTGTCTATATACTGTATGCTGTGTGTGGGGGACTTGTCTATATACTGTATGCTGTGTGTGGGGGACTTGTCTATATACCGTATGCTGTGTGGGGGGGACTTGTCTATATACCGTATGCTGTGTGGGGGACTTGTCTATATACCGTATGCTGTGTGTGGGGGACTTGTCTATATACTGTATGCTGTGTGTGGGGGACTTGTCTATATACCGTATGCTGTGTGGGGGGGACTTGTCTATATACCGTATGCTGTGTGGGGGACTTGTCTATATACCGTATGCTGTGTATGGGGGACTTGTCTATATACCGTATGCTGTGTGTGGGGGACTTGTCTATATACCGTATGCTGTGCGGGGGGAGTTGTCTATATACCGTATGCTGTGTGTGGGGGGACTTGTCTATATACCGTATGCTGTGTGTGGGGGACTTGTCTATATACCGTATGCTGTGTGGAGGGGACTTGTCTATATACCGTATGCTGTGTGTGGGGGGACTTGTCTATATACCGTATGCTGTGTGGGGGGGACTTGTCTATATACCGTATGCTGTGTGGGGGGGGACTTGTCTATATACCGTATGCTGTGTGGGGGGGACTTGTCTATATACCTTATGCTGTGTGGGGGGGGACTTGTCTATATACTGTATGTTGTGTGGGGGGGACTTGTCTATATACCGTATGGGGGGACTTGTCTATATACCGTATGCTGTGTGTGGGGGACTTGTCTATATACCGTATGCTGTGTGTGGGGGGACTTGTCTATATACCGTATGCTGTGTGGGGGGGACTTGTCTATATACCGTATGCTGTGTGGGGGGGGACTTGTCTATATACTGTATGTTGTGTGGGGGGGACTTGTCTATATACCGTATAGGGGGACTTGTCTATATACCGTATGCTGTGTGTGGGGGACTTGTCTATATACTGTATGCTGTGTGGGGGGGACTTGTCTATATACCTTATGCTGTGTATGGGGGACTTGTCTATATACCTTATGCTGTGTGTGGGGGGACTTGTCTATATACCTTATGCTGTGTGTGGGGGACTTGTCTATATACCGTAAGCTGTGTGTGGGGGACTTGTCTATATACTGTATGCTGTGTATGGGGGACTTGTCTATATACCTTATGCTGTGTATGGGGGACTTGTCTATATACCTTATGCTGTGTGTGGGGGGACTTGTCTATATACCGTATGCTGTGTGTGGGGGACTTGTCTATATACTGTATGCTGTGTGTGGGGGACTTGTCTATATACCGTATGCTGTGTGGGGGGGCTTGTCTATATACTGTATGCTGTGTGGGGGGACTTGTCTATATACCGTATGCTGTGTATGGGGGACTTGTCTATATACCGTATGCTGTGTGTGGGGGGACTTGTCTATATACCGTATGCTCTGTGTGGGGGGACTTGTCTATATACCGTAAGCTGTGTGTGGGGGACTTGTCTATATACTGTATGCTGTGTATGGGGGACTTGTCTATATACCGTATGCTGTGTATGGGGGACTTGTCTATATACCGTATGCTGTGTGTGGGGGGACTTGTCTATATACCGTATGCTGTGTGGGGGGGACTTGTCTATATACCGTATGCTGTGTGGGGGGGACTTGTCTATATACCGTATGCTGTGTGGGGGGGACTTGTCTATATACTGTATGCTGTGTGTGGGGGACTTGTCTATATACTGTATGCTGTGTGGGGGGACTTGTCTATATACTGTATTCTGTGTGTGGGGGACTTGTCTATATACTGTATGCTGTGTGGGGGGACTTGTCTATATACTGTATGCTGTGTATGGGGGACTTGTCTATATACTGTATGCTGTGTGTGGGGGACTTGTCTATATACCGTATGCTGTGTGGGGGGGACTTGTCTATATACTGTATTCTGTGTGTGGGGGACTTGTCTATATACCGTATGCTGTGTGGGGGGGACTTGTCTATATACCGTATGCTGTGTGTGGGGGACTTGTCTATATACCGTATGCTGTGTATGGGGGACTTGTCTATATACCGTATGCTGTGTATGGGGGACTTGTCTATATACTGTATGCTGTGTGTGGGGGACTTGTCTATATACCGTATGCTGTGTGTGGGAGACTTGTCTATATACCGTATACTGTGTGTGGGGGACTTGTCTATATACCGTATGCTGTGTGGGGGGACTTGTCTATATACTGTATACTGTGTGTGGGGGACTTGTCTATATACCGTATGCTGTGTGTGGGGGACTTGTCTATATACCGTATGCTGTGTGTGGGGGACTTGTCTACATACCGTATGCTGTGTGTGGTGGACTTGTTTATATACTGTATGCTGTGTGTGGGGGACTTGTCTATATACCGTATGCTGTGTGGGGGACTTGTCTACATACTGTATGCTGTGTGGGGGACATGTCTATATACTGTATGCTGTGTGTGGGTGACTTGTCTATATACCGTATGCTGTGTGGGGGGGACTTGTCTATATACTGTATGCTGTGTGTGGGTGACTTGTCTATATACCGTATGCTGTGTGGGGGGGACTTGTCTATATACTGTATGCTGTGTGTGGGTGACTTGTCTATATACCGTATGCTGTGTGGGGGACTTGTCTATATACCGTATGCTGTGTGTGGGGGACTTGTCTATATACTGTATGCTGTGTGGGGGACTTGTCTATATACTGTATACTGTGTGTGGGGGACTTGTCTATATACCGTTTTCTGTGTGTGGAGGACTTGTCTATATACCGTATGCTGTGTGGGGGACTTGTCTATATACCGTATGCTGTGTGTGGGGGACTTGTCTATATACCGTATGCTGTGTGTGGGGGACTTGTCTATATACCGTTTGCTGTGTGTGGAGGACTTGTCTATATACCGTATGCTGTGTGGGGGACTTGTCTATATACCGTATGCTGTGTGTGGGGGACTTGTCTATATACTGTATGCTGTGTGGGGGACTTGTCTATATACTGTATACTGTGTGTGGGGGACTTGTCTATATACCGTTTGCTGTGTGTGGAGGACTTGTCTATATACCGTATGCTGTGTGTGGGGGACTTGTCTATATACTGTATGCTGTGTGTGGGGGACTTGTCTATATACTGTATGCTGTGTGTGGGGGACTTGTCTATATACTGTATACTGTGTGTGGGGGACTTGTCTATATACCGTTTGCTGTGTGTGGAGGACTTGTCTATATACCGTATGCTGTGTGTGGGGGACTTGTCTATATACTGTATACTGTGTGTGGGGGACTTGTCTATATACCGTTTGCTGTGTGTGGAGGACTTGTCTATATACCGTATGCTGTGTGTGGAGGACTTGTCTATATACCGTATGCTGTGTGTGGGGGACTTGTCTATATACCGTATGCTGTGTGTGGGGGACTTGTCTATATACTGTATGCTGTGTGTGGGGTACTTGTCTATATACTGTATGCTGTGTGGTGGGGTACTTGTCTATATACCGTATGCTGTGTGTGGGGGACTTGTCTATATACCGTATGCTGTGTGGGGGGGACTTGTCTATATACCGTATGATGTGTGTGGGGGACTTGTCTATATACTGTATGCTGTGTGTGGGTGACTTGTCTATATACCGTATGCTGTGTGGGGGGGACTTGTCTATATACTGTATGCTGTGTGTGTGTGACTTGTCTATATACCGTATGCTGTGTGGGGGGGACTTGTCTATATACCGTATGCTATGTGGGGGGGACTTGTCTATATACCGTATGCTGTGTGTGGGGGACTTGTCTATATACTGTATGCTGTGTGTGGGTGACTTGTCTATATACCGTATGCTGTGTGGGGGGGACTTGTCTATATACTGTATGCTGTGTGGGGGGGGACTTGTCTATATACCGTATGCTGTGTGTGGGGGGGACTTGTCTATATACCGTATGCTGTGTGTGGGGGACTTGTCTATATACTGTATGCTGTGTGTGGGGGACTTGTCTATATACCGTATGCTGTGTGGGGGGGACTTGTCTATATACCGTATGCTGTGTGTGAGGGACTTGTCTATATACCGTATGCTGTGTGTGGGGGACTTGTCTATATACCGTATGCTGTGTATGGGGGACTTGTCTATATACTGTATGCTGTGTGTGGGGGACTTGTCTATATACCATATGCTGTGTGTGGGGGCTTGTCTATACACTGTATTCTGTGTGTGGGGGACTTGTCTATATACCGTATGCTGTGTGGGGGGGACTTGTCTATATACTGTATGCTGTGTGTGGGGGGGACTTGTCTATATACCGTATGCTGTGTGGGGGGACTTGTCTATATACTGTATGCTGTGTGGGGGGACTTGTCTATATACTGTATGCTGTGTGTGGGGGACTTGTCTATATACCGTATGCTGTGTGTGGGGGACTTGTCTATATACTGTATGCTGTGTAGGGGACTTGTCTATATACTGTATGCTGTGTGGGGGTCTTGTCTATATACCGTATGCTGTGTGTGGGGGACTTGTCTATATACTGTATGCTGTGTGTGGGGGACTTGTCTATATACCGTATGCTGTGTGGGGGGGACTTGTCTATATACCGTATGCTGTGTGTGGGGGACTTGTCTATATACCGTATGCTGTGTGGGGGGCTTGTCTATATACCGTATGCTGTGTGTGGGGGACTTGTCTATATACTGTATGCTGTGTGTGGGGACTTGTCTATATACTGTATGCTGTGTGTGGGGGACTTGTCTATATACCGTATGCTGTGTGTGGGGGACATGTCTATATACTATATGCTGTGTGGGGGGGACTTGTCTATATACCGTATGCTGTGTGTGGGGGACTTGTCTATATACTGTATGCTGTATGTGGGGGACTTGTCTATATACCGTATGCTGTGTGTGGGGGACTTGTCTATATACCGTATGCTGTGTGTGGGGGACTTGTCTATATACCGTATGCTGTGTGTGGGGGACTTGTCTATATACCGTATGCTGTGTGTGGGGGTCTTGTCTATATACCGTATGCTGTGTGTGGGGGACTTGTCTATATACCGTATGCTGTGTGGTGGGGGAGGGGGTGCTGGACTTGGTTCTCTTTGCTATATGTGGGGGAGCGGAGACCTGGATAAATATGCTATACATGGAGGAGGGGAGCTTGTCTATATACTTTGTGTGGGGGAGCGGGGACCTGGCTATATACTTTGTGTGGGGGAGCGGGGACCTGGCTATA